>NC_141010.1:33534365-34135473 GCF_052327205.1 Somniosus microcephalus
CGTCTGGGAATTTGTGCGACAGCACCGCTCCAATACCATAGGGTGATGCATCACATGCCAAACGAATTGGTAGTGCTGGGTTGAAATGGGCCAACACCTCTTTTGATGTGATCAATTCTTTACACTTCTGGAAAGCTCGTCTACGTTCGTCATTCCACTTCCATGGTACCCCTGTTTGCAGTAGGGTGTTCAGTGGGTGTAATACCGTGGACAAATTTGGTAAGAACTTATGGTAGTAGTTTACCAGCCCGAGGAACGACCTCAGTTGTGACACATTTTCTGGTGCTGGAGCCTTGACTACTGCCTCAATCTTTTCAGGGGACTTATGTAACCCCTCTTCATCAATGACGTGGCCACAATACGAGATCTGCTTCTGGAAAAACTCGCACTTGTGGCGATTAGCTCGTAGCCCATATTCCTTTAATCTGGTGAGCACCTTCTCCAAGTTGGCGAGGTGATCACTGTCATTTTCGCCCGTGACCAGGATGTCGTTCAAATAACACTGGGTCCCTGGAATCCCTTGCAGGACTTGATCCATCGCCCTTTGCCAAATAGCCGGAGCCGATGCTACCCCGAACACCAGCCGGTTGTATTGATAGAGACCTTTATGAGTGTTGATCGTGAGGTATTGTTTCGAGGCTTCTTCTACCTCCATTTGCAAGTACGCCTGGGCTAGATCAATTTTGGTGAATCGTTTACCTCCAGATAGCGAGGCGAAAATATCCTCAATTCGTGGAAGCAGATATTGTACCATGTGAAGGACTGGGTTCACTGTCACCTTAAAATCCCCACAGATGCGGACCTTCTTTGGTTCCCCAGGCATATTACTCAACGACCTCTTCATTACAGGAACGATGGGTGTGGCCCACTCGCTCCAGTTTACTTTGGACAGTACTCCTGAACGTTCCAAACCTTCCAGCTCTGCTTTGACGGCTGGTCTGATCGCATAAGGCACTGGTCTGGCCTTAAGAAACTTTGGGCTTGCATTTTCCTCTATTTTAATCGTTGCTGTTATGCCTTTTAGTGTTCCGAGTCCCTCCTGAAACACTTCTTTTGCGTCAGTTAGCATTTTTGACAGTCGTCCAGGTGTGACGTCGTCATCCTTTTTGGCCCCAACCTTCAGTGCCTGTATGGAATGCCAATCTAATTGTATCTTCCGGATCCATTCACGTCCTAGCAGTGGTGGTCCTCCATCTGGCAATACATATAAGTCCATTTTAGGTATTTCCTGGCCTTTGTATATCACTTTCACCCTTATTTTTCCTTTGGGGTAGACTTTTTGCCCCGTGTACGTCTTCAAGACAATCTCTGTAGCTTTCAAGGGTATATGTGAAAATAGCCGCTTGTAGTCCCTTTGGTTTAGGACTGTTATTGCTGATCCTGTGTCCAATTCCATTTTCACTTGGACTCCGTCTATCTTGAGTGTAACCCAGATAGTCTGGTGATCCTCCATTTTGGTTACCTTATGTAGTTTCAGACAACCCAGCTCCTTGCTTCCGGAGTCTGTGTCACTTTTCTGTTCGTCTGAACTACTGTCCATCACCTTGTGTACCTTTTTGTACTTCTCCTGTGGAGATTTCTTGCTGTTGGTTTTCTTCCCAGACCTGCAGACTCTTGCTATGTGTCCTGCTTTGCACACTGTCTGCACACTTGGTCCTTGAACCAACAATCCTTCTGGTCGTGTGTTGTTCTGCCGCAGCGATAACACTTCCCTGTTTCATAGGACATTTCATTGGTGTCATATTCTTGCAGTCTCCGTTGTATCTCTGCAGCGCCCCTTGTGGCTGCTTCGTGTGATACTGCCATACTGAAAGCCTTGTCCAGCGTAAGATCCTTTTCTGATAGAAGCCGTTTCTGGGTTCCTTCACTTTGAAGCCCACACACAAACTTGTCCCTTAACGTATCTGCTAGTCCCACTCCAAACTGGCAGTGTTTCGATAGCTTGCGCAGTTCTGTTAGGTACTCAGCATTGCTTTCGTCTTTGTGTTGGTTCCTTTTATGGAACTTAAATCGTTCTGCTATCAGCAGCGGTGTGGGGTTTAAGTGGTCCTGTAGGATTTCTACTATGCTTTCGAAATTCTTATTCACGGGCTTCTCTGGGGTTATTAGGTTTCGCAGTAACCCTTAAGTTTTTGCACCCATGGAATTTAACAAAACCAGTGCTTTCCTAGCATCTGGCACTTCATTCGCCCTGCAGTACACCTCAATACGTTCCACATATGTCGCCCAATCTTCGACTTCATTGTCGAACGTAGAGATACTACCACTCTTCGGCATCCCTGGGTGTGATTTAACTGGCCAAAATGGCGTCTCCCGCGCTTTCCCTTCTTCTCCGCTGGCACAAAATGGCGTCTCCCGCGCTTTCCTTTCTTCCCGCGCTCGCCCTTCTTCTCCGCTGCGGCTTCTAAAAATGGCGTCTCCCGCGCTCTTCCTTCTTCTCCGCGGCTCAGTGGTGTCTCCCGCGCTCTCCCTTCTTCTCCCTGCGGACACTGTTCAGCCCTTGAGCCCTGGCTGTGCTCTGCGCAGTTTCTTTTCTGTGCGCCTTTCCCGTTTCCGCCGCTCGGTCCTGAACCCGGCTGCTGCTTTACCCTCTCTCCGTTTTGTTTTTCCTCTACGCCACTCGGTTTTCAACCCCCGGCTGCGCCCTATGCGCTTCACCCCCTATCTTACCCCGTCGACGCTGCTCGGCTTTTTCTTTGCCGTCGGTTGGCTCCAGCCACCGCTGTCCGGGAAGGGTCTGCGCTGTACCTGTCGTCAGTCTGTTGCTGATCGTCGTGGCTGGGGAACCAAGCCCGGCTCTCCACAGCCTCCCCTGCGATGTTCACTCTCTGCCGGACGACTGGGCGGTTGCTCGTGGTCGAAGCCCGTGCTTCTGGCCTCGACTTTCTTCCACAGCCCTCCCAGATCGAATCCTCGAAGGGAAATGCAGAGTTGCAGGTAGATTCGAATCAACACTCGTCGCCACTGTTAGATCCGTGATTCTGAGAATATGATGTTTTTCAATAACTACACGGATGCTGTAACTTAACAATCAACAGGTATTTACTGGAGTAGGGTAGTCTCAAGACTGGGGGTACAGAGGCATGCTCAAGGCTTATATACAGGTGTGGTCACTGCCAGTACTACAGTATACAGGAGCTGTAAAAGTAGTTCTCTCTTAAAGGTACATACACTACACTCACCTCTCATTATAGATAACTGCACAATATCCCATACATTTGACAGTCTTAGAAAGTTGGCACCGGGTTCAGGGTTCACACCAGATGGGGAGCAACATAGGGGGAAGATTGGGCAGTGAGATCATAATTTGAGCGCTATTACAAAAGCAAAATACTGAGGCTGCTAGAAATCTGAAATAAAAACAGAAAATGCTGGACATACTCAGCAGGTCAGGCAGCATCTGTGGAGAGAGAAACAGAGTTAACGTTTCAGGTCAATGACCCAGCAGCGCAGTTATAGCTCTATTGTTTGCTGTGCCTCTGATGGAATTTAATTGAAAATATTAATGACTAATAATTCTGCACCAGGGGTGAGAACTTCCACAGGGTGTTCTCAATCTCCCACTGTAATTTTGGTGGACTATCGCTGGGGAAATGGTGTAAATGGCTGTTTCTCCTGGGTTTCCGCCAAAGTCACAGCAGGAGATCCGTCACGGAAATTCAAGCACATATAACAAAGAAGCAAATTCTATCAATCTTCAAACAGTCGACTCAGAAACCAGATCTTCCACTTTGATATTGGGTAACAGGAGAAACCTTAAAAGAGGAACAATAGTAACAAGAATGAAATTGGGTGGAGTAGCAGAAAGCTCAATTTTTCATAAAAATGAAAGAAATAATGGATTTATTTTTAAATGGGAACACGATGCATTGGAAAATTTCAATCATTTTTAATTCAAAAATTTAACCTAAACAGGTTTGCAAATAACCTCGTGTTTTTGAATGATAAAATTCGCTCTTTACATTTCTCCAACATCGACAGCTCTGATGCCCATAAACAAAATTATTTCACACTTCTTACAAAGTAAAATACTGGGAGTTACTGTGTTCTATAATTAGACTAAGGAGCAGTTTCGGAAAGAGAGAAGAACTTGTGTTAATATAGCGCCTTTTTACAACCTTAGAATGTCCCAAAGCACTTTACAGCCAATGAAGTACCTTTGAAGCACAGTCACTGTTGTAATGTAGGAAATGCAGCAGTGAATTTTGCGCACAGCAAGATCGGACAAACAGCAATGAGATAAATGACCAGATAATCTGTTTTGGTGATTGATGTGCCTCAATGAATCTGAGACTCAACGTTAACGGAGCAAAGCAAGGCTTTTATTAACTCAGAAAGTAATACATAGTGGAGAAGTGTCTCTCATCCAGAGATCTGCTGTACTGCCTGTGAGACACGCTGGGGCCTGCTTAAGTAGGGGCCAGGTATGGGCGGAGCCCTACACACAATACAATACAGGTAAGGAAATGAAACTGAAACTAAACTCCCCTGCTTGTCACAGTCACAGGCACAATCAAACACAGAGAATACAGAGTGCCTGATGAATGGCATATTTCATCACATTCACCCCTTCTACAGATTTAGTCTGTTCGGGGGTTTGATAGTCCTCTGTGACCGACGTAGCTGTTGTGGTGCCGCGGGTGTCGGCTGGGTGTCCCCGGTGGCCTCCTGGGTCTCTGCCGGGGGCGCCGCCAGGGTTGTTGAAGGGGTAGTTGGTGGGGGCACCGTTGGTCGATGTTCTTCCGGGGGTGATGAAAGGATAGTGGGTGGGTAAGAATTGCTGTGATCGTTGTTGCTGTTGTTGTCGTGATTGTTGTCGTTACCGGCTGGGGCGACGTCTTTTATGGACACGGTGTCCTCCCTTCCGTCGGCGTGCCGGACATACGCGTATTGGGGGTTGGCGTGGAGTAGGTGCACTGACTCCACGAGAGGGTCCATCTTGTGGCCCCTCACATGCCTTCATACAAATACCGGACCTGGGGTGGAGAGCCATGACGGCATGGATACGCCTGAGGTGGATTTCCAGGGAAAGACAAACATTCGTTCATGAGGCGTGGCATTAGTGGCAGTACACAATAGCGACCGTATCGAATGGAGCACATCTGGGAGGACTTCCTGCCAGCGGGAGATAGGGAGGCCCTTGGTCCTTAGAGCTAGAGTGACTGCTTTCCATACTGTCCCGTTCTCTCGCTCCACCTGGCCGTTACCCTGGGGGTTGTAGCTGGTGGTACGGCTCGTGGCGATCCCCCTGGACAGCATGTACTGGCGTAGCTCTTCACTCATGAAGGACGCCCCCCTATCCGTATGGATGTAGCTCGGCATACCGAACAGGCAGAACAGGCTGTTGAGGCATTTAATGACCGTGGCGCTGGTCATGTCTGGGCAGGGGAAGGCGAATGGGAAACGGGAGTATTCGTCCACAATGTTCAGGAAGTAAACATTGCGGTCGACTGACGGGAGGGGGCCCTTGAAATCTAAGCTGAGCCGCTCAAAGGGCCGTGTAGCTTTGATTAAGTGGGTTCTATCTGGGCGGTAGAACCGAGGCTTGCACTCAGCGCAAGTGCGGCAGTTCCTGGTCAGAGACCGAACTTCCTCAATCGAGTAGGGTAAGTTGCGGGACTTTATGAAGTGGAACAGCCGTGTGGCCCCTGGGTGGCAGAGGTCGTTGTGGAGGGTCTGTAGCCGATCTCCCGTGGCGCTGGCACACATCCCTCGTGAGAGGGCGTCGGGGGATTCGTTAAGGGCCCCTGGCCGGTAAATGATGTCATACTCGAAGGTGGAGAGCTCGATCCGCCACCTAAGAATCTTATAATTTTTAATCTTCCCCCTCTGTTTATTATTGAACATAAACGCTACCGACCGCTGGTCGGTAAGTAGGGTGAAGCGTTTGCCGGCTAGGTAGTGCTGCCAGTGGCGCACTGCCTCCACGATGGCTTGGGCCTCCTTTTCCACGGAGGAGTGTCTGATCTCGGGCCCTTGGAGGGTCCTCGAGAAGAAAGCTACGGGCCGCCCCGCCTGGTTGAGGGTGGCCGCCAAGGCAAAGTCAGACGCATCACTTTCCACTTGAAAGGGAGTGTTCTCGTCCACTGCCTGTAGCGTGGCCCGCTCAATATCCCGCTTAATGCTTTTGAAGGCAGCGTGGGCCTCAGCAGAGAGCGGAAAAGAGGATGCTTTCAAGAGGGGGCGGGCTTTGTCGGAGTAGTTAGGGACCCATTGGGCATAATAAGAAAATAACCCCAGGCACCTTTTCAGGGCTTTGGGAGTGTTGGGCAGGGGCAGCTCCCGTAGGGGGTGCAATCGGTCGGGGTCTGGTCCGATTTCCCCATTCTCCACCACGCTGCCTAGTATGCAGAGGCGCGTGGTGTTGAAAACGCACTTGTCCTCGTTGGAAGTAAGGTTGAGTTTTTGTGCGGTTTTCAGGAACCTCTCGAGGTTCGAGTCGTGATCCTGCTGGTTGTGACCGCAGATGGTGACGTTGTCGAGGTAGGGGAAGGTTGCCTGCAAGTGGTGGTCATCGACCATGTGGTCCATCTCCCTCTGGAAGACCGAGACCCCATTCGTCACCCCAAAGGGGACTCTGAGGAATTGGTAGAGGCGTCCGTTCGCCTCGAAGGCGGTGTACGGGCGGTCCTCTGGTCTGATAGGGAGCTGGTGGTACGCTGACTTGAGGTCGATGGTGGAGAACACCCGGTATTGGGCAATTTGGTTCACCATTTCTGATATGCGGGGTAGCGGGTAGGCGTCTAGTTGGGTGTACATGTTGATCGTTTGGCTATAGTCGATCACCATCCGTTTCTTCTCGCTACCCCTCACCACCACCACTTGGGCGCGCCACGGGCTGTTGCTGCGTTCAATAACGCGCTCCCTCAGCAGCCTGTCCACCTCGGTCGCGATAAACCGCCTGTCCTCCCAGCTGTACCTCCTGCTTTTGGTCGCTATTGGCCGGCAGTTGGGAGTAAGGTTCGCGAATAGTGAAGGCGGCTTTACCTTCAGGGTAGCCAGACCGCACACTGTGAGGGGCGGCTGGGACCCACCGTAATTGAGCGTGATGCTTTGGTGGTGGCACTGGAAATCGAGGCCCAAGATCACGCTCGCACATAGACTCTTCATGATTAGTAATTTAAAATTATCGTATACAGTTCCGTTAACGGACAATTGTACCGCGCAGTAACCCATAATGGTCGATGTCTGGGTTTTATCAGCCATAGAGATGGTGCCCGGAGCAGGGACCACCGTTAGAGAGAGTTGTTGTGCTAGTCCAGGGTGGATAAAACTCTCTGTGCTTCCACTGTCAATTAAACATTTAACCCCGCACCCGTTTACCTCGATGTCCACCATTGATTTGGATAGCGGGTGCGGTCTGGTCTGGTCCACTGTGACCGATGTAGGGCCCTGATCGAGACAAGATGGCATCCACGCTGTCTGCTCACAAGATGGCGGACCCCACGAGGTCGGGCAAGATGGCGTCCAAGATGGCCGCTCCCACGGTGCACACGCGGCGGTGGCGGGTTTTCCAGCGGCGTTCCCACTGCACACCTTCCCGAAGTGCCCCTTCTTACCGCACTTAAAGCAGGTGGTGCCTTTCGCCGGGCACAGGTTTCTGGTGTGCTTCGGCTGCCCGCAGAAGTAGCAGTTGGGGCCCCGACGCGTCGCGGCTGTCGTAGGGCTTCTGGGGGGAGAGCGGGGCCCCGACGGTGTCGGGCTTCCGGGCGGGGAAGATGCCTTCCAAGATGGCGGCGCCCTTGGTGCACATGTGGCGGCGTGGGCGGCGCGGGCTGAAGAGTAGGCGTCCGAATTTCTCTGGGCCACATCTAGGGATCGCGCTGTGTCCACAGCCTGTTTCAGGTCCAATCCCGTTTTTTCCAGTAGTCTCTGCCGGATGTAAGTGGAGCTGAGGCCTGTGATAAAGGCATCACGAACAAGCTCGTCAGTGTACACTGCGGCTTTTACATCTTGGCACTTGCAGTCTTTGCCAAGCGTTTTCAGGGTGACTAGGAACTCATCCAGCGATTCCCCAGGTCGCTGTGTGCGAGTAGTGAGCAGATGCCTAGCATACACCTCGTTCGTAGGCTGCTGGTAATGCGCCTTTAGGATGTCGCAGGCGGCTGGGTACGTGTCGGCGTCTTGGATGAGGGGGTAAACCCGGTGGCTTACCCAATTCCGCAGGATTCCGAGTTTCATACTTTCAGCGTCCGTAGCGTCTGTGATGGCTGCAGAATTGTCCAGGAAGAATTCCATACACTTAAACCAGTGTCCGAATCGTGCCGATGCATCCGAAGCATGCGGGTCCAAATCCAAACGTTCGGGTTTCAAGAGTTGATCCATTGCGTTGAAAATTGAGTTAATAAAATTGATGTGCCTCAATGAATCCGAGACTCGACGTTAACGGAGCAAAGCAAGGCTTTTATTAACTCAGAAAGTAATACACAGTGGAGAAGTGTCTCTCATCCAGAGATCTGCTGTACTGCCTGTGAGACATGCTGGGGCCTGCTTAAGTAGGGGCCAGGTATGGGCGGAGCCCTACACACAATACAATACAGGTAAGGAAATGAAACTGAAACTAAACTCCCCTGCTTGTCACAGTCACAGGCACAATCAAACACAGAGAATACAGAGTGCCTGATGAATGGCATATTTCATCACAGTGATGTTGGTTGAGTGGAGAATGTTGGCCAGGACGTGCGGTGAACTGCCCTGCTCTTCTTCAGATAGTGCCATGGGATCTTTTATGTCCACATGAGAAGGCAGATGGGGCCTTAGTTTAATGTCTCATCCAAAAGACTTAACCTCTGGCAATCCTTCAGTACTGCACTGAGGTGTCAGCTTGGATTATATGATTGTTTCTGGCGTGGAACTTGAACCCACGACTTTCTGACTCAGAGGCAAGAGTGCTGTTACTGAGCCAAGGCTGACACCTCGGGACATATTCAAATTAGCAAAACCTGAACGACGTGTTATCTGAGCTTATATAGGGTGTAATGCGTGATAAATCTGGATGGTATATAACAAAAATAAATCATTCTTTATGGGAATGTTTCAGCTTCCCAAGGTCTACCATGTAGTTGAGGTCTGGATATATTAATGGGGCTTTCAAACTCAACAATTTTAAAGTCAAAACCACATTACATCAATGCTAAAGTGGTAGTTTAATTCAAGTGTGAAAATCCAAACAAACTCTGAAGTGAAGTGAAGTGGAGTGAGACTAACACTGGAGTGAGCAGTCTTACTTACATTATTCCAGTGTCCCAGCACCGGACTTGGAATCCATTTATACTAAAACTGCAGTTTTGGTACAAAATGAAACCACCTCCGGCTGACGCTACATGTGTAGTATAAATGCACCCTTCAATCTGCTGAATTTCCTTTTTCTAAATGTATTCATGGCAGTGTATAAAGAAGGAAAACAACATTCACTTCTTTGTGCTTTTCATCTTCCCTTCTGTTTCACAAACAACTTCTCCGTAATCACTGTAATCCTACAGCACTTAAATCTAATCAGAAAGTAGATTAGATGCCTCTGCGAATAATAGGCTGTCATGTCAACAGGCCTGACGACGTTGATTAATTATGCATAGAACTTGAAATCCTCAAAGACAAAATGGCTTAATTGTCCGTTTAAAATGCTTATCGTTCCCAAATTTAAACTTAATTTGTTTTTAATAACCACTGGTGCGTACTTTCTAATTGATTGAGTGTTTAATTATATCTGTTAAAGGTTTATGAAAGATGTGTCCCAATGATTACAGCAGGAGCTTGTCCCGAAACAAATCCTTGCAATGTCAAGTGCCCTGGTTACTTATTGCTCAGACACACCAGCCGCTGTTGCCATGACTTTTGTCAGTGTGGTATTCAGGTGAGCTTTCAGCTTGATTAAATCACAATGATCATTTATTGTGAAGTGTGTGGTCGCAGTGATGATGGCAAAGTCAGTTTAAAATGCCTCCAATACCAGGCAAAAAGAGGCTATAGAGCAGCACTGAGCCTTAAAGAGGAAAGCTGGAGGGAAGAAAAAATAGTAATTTTTAAAAATGGCAAGCTGGTAATTCAGATGGCAGGTCCAGGCTCAAGTTCAAGAGTCTGTAGCTCAAGCTCCTACAGCACTGCCTTGGAAGCACAGTTACAAAGCTCTCAGCTGGACCTGTAAATGGAGCTTCTCGCGAATGTGACACCCTTTCTCCAAAGAATTGAAAAGCCTGAAGTTAGTGCGAGTGCACATTCTATTTACCAATCACAAAGTCACATTAATAACGTTCATGGCTCTGCTTCTTACGCTGCTGCCGCCCTCGCATCCCCCCTCCCCCCACCCCCCACACTTGGACTGAAGGATAATCACACTGGGACATAACAGGGAAACTGGAGCAGTAACTTTATTAAAAGCTCTTGGTGGTACAGTGGTAGGATGGAGGTTTTCATCCACAACCTCCACATTACCAATTTCTGCTCTTGTCTGCAACATTGGGATGATGCACTGACGAATAGGAGGCGTGCTCGTCATAAGGGGCAGAGAGAAATTTGCCCTCTACTCAAGTAGAGGTTGTCATCTGACAACAGGAATCCCACCACCAAACACATCTTCCCCTCCCCCCCTCCCCCTTCAGCATTCCGAAGGGACCGCTCCCTCCGCGACACCCTGGTCCACTCCTCTATCGCCCCCAACACCCCTTCCCCTTTGCCCGGCACCTTCTCATGCAAGTGCAGGAGATGCAACACCTGCCCTTTTACCTCCTCCCTTCCCACCATCCAGGGCCCCAAACACCCCTTCCAGGTGAAACAGCGATTTACTTGTACTTCTTGCAATTTAGTATACTGTATTCGCTGCTCACGATGCGGTCTCCTCTACATTGGGGAGACCAAACGCAGATTGGGCAACCGCTTTGTGGAACATCTCCGTTCAGTCCGTAAGGGTGACCCTGAGCTTCCGGTCGCCTGTCACTTTAATTCTCCGCTTCACTCCCACTCTGACCTCTCGGTCCTCGGCCCCTTGCATTGTTCCAATGAAGCTCAACATAAGCTCGAGGAACAGCACCTCATCTTTCGATTAGGCACTTTACAGCCTTCCGGACTTAACATCGAGTTCAACAATTTCAGACTATAACCTCGGCCCCTGTATTTCTTTATATATATATATTTTTTTACTCTTGTTTCCTCACATGGTAGCTGTTAATGTTGCTGCCATCATCATTCACACCTCATCCGGAGTCATCTCTTGTTTCTCAACTTGTCCCATTACCACCATCTTTTGCCTTGCACCATCATCCCTTTTGTCAGTCAATCTCTCCTGCCTTCCATCCTATCAGACATTCCCTTTGTTCTTTCCTCCCCTCCTCCCTGCCCCTGCTAAAAAATCTCTCTTCTCTAACCTTTTCCAGTTCTGATGAAGGGTCCCCGACTCGAAACGTTGGGGCTCTGTTTCTCTCTCCTCGATGCTGCCTGACCGGCTGAGTGTGTCCAGCATTTTCTGTTGTTATTTCAGACCTTTTGCTGTTTAACCATAAGTAACATTCTATCTTACAGTTCCTAAGAGAACATTGCAACAACCATGGGGGGAATTATAACCTCAAAAAAAGGATGGGTTTGGGTCAGGTGGGATGTTGAAGTGTTAGAAATCGGAATCCCGATTCCAACCCGCCCACTTCCAGTTTTAACAGAGGCGGGCGGCCAACTCGCACCCAGGAGGCGGGCTGGCACTTTAAATATTATAATGAGGCTGCGTGCCTCATTTGGAAGCACCATTTTAAATTTAACTCTGGGCGGTCGGGTTTTCCGGGCCTTGGGGGACCCGGCAGCTAAAGGAAGGTGAGGACTGCTGGATTCAGGAGGAAAGTAGCTTTCCACTTCGCTGCTGGATCCAGCGTTCCTGCCTCGCCAAACCCCTCAACCCTTCCGATTCCTGGCCCCCGGCTCCCTCTCCGGCCTCTGATCCCTGGGCCCCATCTCCAGCCTCCCCCGCGCCCCCCAACAGACCCTGGCCTTCCGACCTCCTTTCCCCCCCCTCTCCCCAGCCTTTATTTTTTATTTGTTCCTGGGATGTGGGCATCACTGGCAAGGCTAGCATTTATTGCCCATAGCTAATTGCCCTTGAAACATAGAAGATAGGAGCAGGAGTAGGCCATTCGGCCCCTCGAGCCTGCTCCGCCATTCAATGCGATCATGGCTGATCATCCAAATTCAGTACCCTGTCCCTGCTTTCTCCCCATGAGAATTGCCCTCCCTCCCTCCTCTCTGCTCTCCAAGCCTACCCGCCCAACAGCCAGCCTGCCTCTCAATCTGGCTGGCTGCGGTTGGGATGAAACGGTGGGAAAAAAAGTTAATCAGGCAGAGTCTGTGGGACCACAATCCAGCACGCCCCCTGCTCCCTACATGCCTCCAAGTTAAAATCCTGCCCCATGTGTCTTCTGCTACAGTTCTAAATGTGATGGCTCAAATGTTGGCTCTCTCGCTTATGCTGCAGCTATATAGTTTCACCCAACCTCTAGACAGCTTGGTTTATTTGCATTTAGTTCAATATTGACTGGAAGATTATAGCACTCTATCTATTGTTTGCGATCATGTCCTGTAACTAGCTCAGCACAGACTAGGGATCAACGCTGTAATCTGTAAAGCACACATGGATTTGTGGTGCCTGAACTTATCTACATGACATTTTAAATACAGAACCTTTATTGAGGCGAGGCAAGCATGCTGCGAGTGTGATTTCTTAGCTTTATAGTATTATTTGCTTTTGTTTACCTTCACTTCTACTTCCACTTTGCAGTGTTTCACACCCAGTTTACTGTGCCTCAGTGAAAAAAAAATGCACTGTATGAAATGCTACTGTGCTTAAAAAAAAGACCAGGAAAATCTGGTCTGTGCTGAGTTAGTTATTTCAGCCATGATAGTACGAGGCAGGTTACAGTCGGTCTCCGTGACCCAGGCAAGAGAAGGGGAAAATCATCTCGAGTTCCCGCTCCTGGAAGCAACCCACTAAACTTGCTGGAGAGCGAGCGTACGTAAATATTAGGGGAGCACAATACTGGGCCAGGCTTCCAAACCGCTCACCATATCAAACAGCCTGCCAACATTCACTGTCTGGTCTTGCACATGATGAAAGGCCAATTGAGCAGGCTATAAAGAGGGCTGGCAATGCATGTGGAATTTAACTGGACCGACGTCAGTGTTGCCGAGGGAGGAAAGCAGACGAGATGGAGGAGAGCTGAACATAACGTTAACTCGCAGGTTAATTTTATTAAATCACGTTAATTGAAATTGAAACTAATTTTGAAGATGAATATGCTGCCACACTTTCATTGAAAATACACTTCCAATCAAAATGTCAGCCCCTGTGTGTGCATGGATATGGAGCATTAGCGTTTCCTGAATCAACATTTTTATTGAGTTTGATCCAAGTAGCAAGCAGGAGAGTTACACGGCCCTCAACAACTTCTCCCACAGTCTGACTGCAGTGCATAACATTCTCTGTTCCACGTACACTTAACTTATTTTTGAAGCCTAGAAATTACTATTGGCAATTAGCGGGCAGACATTTAACATGTTTGATGAAATTCCTTTGTCCCCTACTTCAGTTGAGCTGTCAGCCCATTCAAAATAAATAGGTTAATACCTCTGTTAAAATACAAGACAGAAGATAGTTAAATAAATGTCTTAACTATTCAGCCACCAGTCTTGGCTACAGTAAACTATAGGCTCAGAACCACAGAGATTCACAGAACAGGAGGCGGCCATTTGGTTAGAGCAATCCGAAAATAATCCCGCTGCCCTGTTCTCTCTGCATATTTTCAACTGCTTCACATATTTATCCAATTCTCCCTTTAAAAAATACAAGGGCCAAAGCCGCAAGCACATCCTGTAACAAAGCATTCCACGTTTTAACAACCCTTGGAGTAAAAAATAAATTTCTCCTTTTGACCTCACCATTTACAGTACTTGTTTTGGGAAGTTCATCTATGGGGGCTCCTGGATGGCTCTGTGGATAAATGTTATGCAGTAAATTTAGCCTTGTATTGGTGTAAATTCAGCACTAAATTACTGGTGTGAAACTACCAAATGAGTTGAAAACATTGGGGCAAATTTAAAAGAAGGATATACTCGCACCGACTTTCTTGCTTTCATTTGCAACTGGAGAAACATCTACCACACAGATTGTTTTCCTACTAGTAATGAGCAAGAAACACTGGCCTAGAAATTCAGTAAGGCGCCGCCAGCTTTGCGGCCAGTTACCGCCCAAAGAGGGCTTCTGCGCCAATAGAGGAGTTTGCGCTGATATTCAGCGCAGCGGTAATGTCGGCGGTAGCCGGTAGCGCTGCGCTGACACCGATGACGTCATCGGTGTGCGCAGTGCCCCGGTTCCGCCCCGCTACCGGCCCGACCCCCATATTTAGTTGCGGCCGCCTCTTCTGCAGCGGCCGCAAACACCGATTGGAAAACGGGGCCGTCCTGCATCGTTACTGGGGCGCTTTAAGGTGGAGGTGCGGCCGGCCGCTTTTTCGGCGGCCGCCTGCCCGCACCTCCTTCCCCGGCCTCCTCCACCCCCCCCCCGCGGCATTGCCGGCTGCTTTCCGCGAGGCCGGCACTTCTCCGTGGTGCCGGGCTCATTTGCCGGCACAATCCAGCGGCGATCTCCCCGTTGCAGGCACCTCCCCCTTAAGAGAAGGAGGAGGCCTGCAGTACCGCAGCCTGCCGCTCCGCAGCGGGTGGCGCAGCGGCGCCTACAGCGCTGAAATTCAGCTTCAGCGCCCCAAGCGGGGGCGGGCACACCCTGGAATAGCGCCCGGTTCCGACTTGGGGCGCAAAAACTGAATTTCTGACGGTCGCAACTGGCTCCGCGCCCAGCGCTAACTTTTGGGCGCTAGCCAGCTGGTGGGGCCATAGTGAATTTCTAGGCCATTGTCTATTACTACCCTTTTTCCGTGAGGTCTGATTTGTTCTTCCATTCTTGCCAGTGGTCACACTGTTAGACTACAAATTACTCGAATGTACCACTCCATCTTCTGCAGTACATTTCAAAGCAACAGCCACTAATTTTGTCATGCTCAGGGCATAACAAGTAAGATACATTAAATAAGACTGTCTGACTGCCAATAGGGTTACGCTTTCCCACAGAGGTTGTGACCTGGTTTCCACTGAGTGCAACTGTACATGCAGCTTTGGAGGAACCTGATACTGTATGTCCAATGTGTGCAGGCTGCTTCACTCCACCATGCAGATTTAAATCTACTTAACCACAATAAGTCTACCAGCTTGGGGATGGGAAGATTTGCACTGTTTAACAGAGACAACTTTCAATGCACACCTTATCAATGTGATGCTATAATGAACATCAGATTCCAACTTCTGTATTGACTATAGTGATTATATTGGAGCTAACGGAGTGTTGCTGTAGCACCAGACCAGCTAATTAAATGGGTCTTTGATGCTGCAAATATCAGTTTTACACCAGGAACTTAGTGCTGAATTTACACCAATACAAGGCTGAATTTGCAGTATAACATTTACCATCCAGCCCCCATAGATGAACCTCCCAAAACAAATAATCGAAGGAAAACTCACAAGGCCTGTGTTTATGTATGACTCCTGGCAAATAATATAATTTCGATCTCACGGTACCTTAAAGTTGTCTGAAGTTTTATTAATTCAGTGCTTCTCCTCTGTTTTGGGACAGTTGCTGCCATTCTGTCGTCTGCACACTGATTTTCAAAACAGTTCTTACCTGTCACTCACTTTGACCTCGCCCATTCCAGCGCTGTGTCTATTGCTCACCAGAGCACACTGCTCTCAGTTTCCAGAGGCTGTGTTGGCAAGTTGGCAATTGTTAGTTATTTCATCTGATGTTCTCCCAAAATGACGACCATTCAACTAATTCACCATTTTCCAATTTACACATTGCCTTCTGTACCTTAACATGCAATAGGCCACTCCTGATTTGCCACGGTAATGTTTCATTACACCGGAAGCAACAGGCATAATAAAACACCAAGAAGAAATGTTTGCAGATTAAAAAAAAATCAACTGTACGACAGCTGAAGGGAAAATAGCGTTGGTAGAAGAAAAAACATCAAAGAAGTTTGTATCAGTTTTGAATTCGAAAAATGTCCCTACATTTTCCCTCTTCCCCCAAGGTAGCAGGGTAAGGGGACCTGAAACGTTAACTCTGTTTCTCGCTCCATAGATGCTGCCTGACCTCCTGAGTATTTCCAGCATTTATTTTCCAGCATCCGCAGTATTTTTGTAGTTTTATTATTGCTAGCTGTAATGTAGAATAAAGGTGGCTCCACATAAAGAGCGCAATTATTTTGTTCTAGAGTCTTTTGTTATTTTCCCTTCATGTCAACTGTCAGCTTTTCCACTGACAGCAGGTCCCCAGCCCTGTCGGCATTTGCAGACTCAAATCAGTGGGTGTTTACAGCCTTCAGACTCTTTTGTTAGTCACTGGTGAATTGGTGATGTTGGAATCCAATAGTTGCAGAACAGTGTGCAACTTGAGTTGCAATTCCTAAACAAAGGGAAGCAGGACAGTAAAACAGAGGGGTAAAAGAAAGAACTTGCATTTATATAGCGCCTTTCACGACCTCAGGATGTCCCAAAGCACTTTTTGGGCAATTAAATACTTTTGAAGGGTATTCGCTGTTGTAATGTAGGAAATGTGGTAGTCAATTTGTGCACAGCAAGTTCCCACAACCAGCAGTGTGATAATGACCAGATAATCTGTTAAGGGCCATAATGAAAAGTGGTTCAGAATGCACAGCACCTTGCATTATTGGAACATTATCTACGTGAGATTGCCAACTCCAATGTGATCAGTCCCACTGCTCCAACTACTGTAATGGTTTTGTCTGCTTCATGTCCCCCAGGCTTCAGTGCATAGTCACACAAGCTTTTGTATTGCTTCAGTGCCCCTTTCCTGCTCCCAGCAGTACTCTGGGCTGCTTCAGCAGCTGATAACTCTCCACCCAGCTGCTCCTGCCCTTGCACAGAGCTAAACAGAAGAGAGCTAGAAGGTAGAACAAAAGAAAGAAGAGAGGGGAAAGCTGGGAAGAGAGAGTAACAGAAGTTGGTGCGAAAAGTAGGAGAGAGACAAAAGAATGAGAGAAGCAAGAGAGGGGAGAGCGAAAGAACAGAGCGTGAACCAAAAAAGGAGTCAGAAGGGAAAGAAAAGCTACAGAAAGAAAAAAGACATAGAAAGCAAAGAGGGGCGGACAGACAGAAGGGAAAGAGATGGCAAGAGAGAGAGAGCGGGAAGGGAAAAAGACACAGAAAGGAGAGAAACTCACAGAAAGGAGGGAAATGCAAGAGACAGAAGGGATCGAGGAGAAGACAGAAGAAAAGAGGAGAGAGATGGAAGGGAAGGAAGAGAAGCTACCAATATGGATATCCTTAGTTACAGAGTTATGAGAATTTCTTTCTGTGGAGGTGATTGTTTTCTTTTAGAAAGTAACATTTTGGGTAGGACTGAATTTGATTGTTTGAGATTTATTGTCTAGGTTGACGGTGTGCGAATCAGCTGCGAATAAATCTGGGTTTCAAAAATAGACAAACAAGCTTCAAGAATTTTCTCTAGTAAAATTAGGTTGTCCACCCCTGCGAATGCCCCCAAATTGTTCTTACACAAATGCACGGAATTCCATGTGTGAACGAATGCTAAAAATGTGAGTGTCTGCACAGACAGGGAGATGTGAAGATTTCCAGAGGCTGTGTCGACAAGTTGGCAATGGTTAGTGGGCAATTTTTGATGGCTCCCTCAGGCGGTAAAGAGCCACTGAGGTGGCCAAGATGGGGGTCTTGAGCTAAAATGCCATCTTGGTAAAGGAGTTGAAGCGCATGCTAGGAATGGCCACCTGGAGGATAGTTAAGGGACTGATTTGCCACTTAAATTGCCCGCTGGCACTCATTAACGAGGCTGCACGGCATTTTGGCAGCTAGCGCTTGACCTAATGCTCTCCCCGAACAGCAACCAGCTGATTGGGAGTAAACAAGTCGTTGCTGAGGATTTCGCCCACTACTTAAAGGCATATCACCTTTTACTGTTCACTTGCTGCTGTAGGTTTGACGAGGTCTTTTGAAACACATCAGGAGACTTTTTGGGACACTTTGTCAAGACTTCACCAACACTCTATCAACATTTATTCCGGAAATTCTCTCAGGGCTTCACCTAAAAAGGGTAAATGTTGTGCTGCTCCACTTTATTGGACACCTTATAAGAGTCACCATGAGAAAGGGAGTGCCCTTTAGTCTGCAGTAGGAATGGGAGGAGGACATGAGGCCAGGCAGAGCAGCAGGAGAGAGGGACAGGAGGGCGAGGTGACTCCTTCCCCCCCCCCCCCTTGCGGTTACAGGGCATTCCTCCTCTTCTGGACCTCCTCCACCAGGACCTCCAGTGCCGTGTCCGAGAACCTGTGCGGCCTCTCCCTGGGAATCTGAGCCATGCTGAAACCTGCTGTTGTGCGTCACCCAGCGCACTCCACACCTTCAGTGGAAGTGGGTGTGTGGAGCCCACATATACTGCTCCATGAACATTGCTTCCAATCAGCGATTGAGTGCTAAACCTGCAGGTGTCTGTTTTAGCACCTCCAGGCAAGTTTAAATTATGGTAATCAGCAATTGGGACCAACATTGTGTGCTAAAACCAGACTTTCAAACAGGCGTGTCTTATTAGCATAGCACTCATTTAGCACCTGTTTTCACCCTTCCACCAGAATAACCCCCTTAGTTTCTTCATCTGACGTTCTCCAAAAATGAGAACTGTTCAGCTAATTCATGACTTTCTAATTTGCACATTGCCTTCTTAACTTACAATCGGCCTCTCCTATTGACTAGGGTATAATTTCATTACACCGAAAGAAAAGAAAGACTTGCATTTCTATAGCGCCTTTCACTACCACCGGACGTCCCAAAGCACTTTACAGCCAGTGAAGTACTTTTTGAATTGTAATATAGGAAATGCGGCAACCAATTTGCATACAGCAAGCTCCCACAAACCGCAATGTGATAATGGCCAGAAAATCTGTTTTAGTGATATTGATTGAGGGATAAATATTGACCCAGGACACCAGGGAGAACTCCCCTCCTCTTCTTCAAAATAGTGCCATGGGATCTTTTACATCCACCTGAGAGAGAGCAGACGGGGCCTTGATTTAACGTCTCATCTGAAAGACGGCACCTCCGACAATGCAGTGCTCCCTCAGAACTGCACTGGCGTGTCAGCCCAGATTTTTCTGATAGGAAGCACGGGATAGACATCAAATGCTGAGGTCAGTCACAATTTAGTGAATGACGGGTAAGGGGATTTGCATCTACCTAACATTTGAATTAGTAAGTCCAGGACTGCAAGTCTGGACAGTTTATCATTTCCAGCAGTCATCGTTATTACCATAAGCTGCTGTAATTGTGAAATAACTCATTCCTATGTTGTTGGCAGCAAACTGCCACGTTATACTCACTTCTGATGGTTCAAAAATAAATAAGTGAACTTGGATCAAAGACTTTATTTCCTGTGGAACTCGCCACCTGACGTTCCCCACTGATCCCGCAGGTTACAATTTTAACCTGCTCTTCTGAGCAGGTGATGAGGACACCCAGTAGAAACTCTGGGGTCTGTCTTTAAATATGCAGATCGGACTCTGATGACCTAATCGGGGCCCGACTGCTATTTTTACCCAGAGGCCTGCCGGAGGAAGCCGTGGTGGAAGAGAAGTCAGGGACAGGAGAGGCCCAAAAAAGATACGTTTGCTTAAAAAACTTCTTTGCCTTTCCTTGTTGGGCCAGGAGGAGCGGAAGTGCAGGAAACCCCCTCCCCACGACTTAGCCGAGTGGTGGGGACCATTCTTTCGGTCCTCGGCAGCAGCCTCCTGCCACCCGATGTTGCGAGCCCGCCCGCCCGCCAACTGACGCTGCCTACTTGTTTTGGTCGAGAACCAATCTGAGGCTATGAAGATGAGGCCTAAGTGTTAAAATCTCCCAGACCTCACACTATCTAGTTTGAGAAAGTTTTCTTCCCATCCCGACTTCAGCCCTGAGTTAAAATCGTCACATTTATTTCTACGTATAACCTTTACTGAACATAACATAAGAAAGAAGAGCAGGAGCAGGTCATGTGGCCCCTTGAGCCTGCTCCGCCATTCAATAAGATCATGGCTGATCTTCGACCTCAACTCCACTTTCCCGCTCGATCCTCACATCCCTTGATCCCCTTCATGTCCAAAAAATCTATCGATCTCTGTCTTGAATATACTCAACGACTGAGCATTCACAGCCCTCTGGGGTAGAGAATTCCAAAGATTCACCACCCTCTGAGTGAAGAAATTTTTCCTCATCTCATTCCTAAATGGCCGACCCCTTATCCTGAGACTATGAACCTACACCATAACCTGCAACTCTGGTTAATAACACTACAAGAGAGCTAGTGCTATTTTAAAAAGCCCTGCTATCCAAAGTTGCACAATCTGAAGCAGATTTGATGACTGCAAGAAGGAGCACCAATAAGTATGAAGTGGTTTCATTATATTGTAGCTGTCAAAATGGCACCATTAGCAGTATGTTCTATTTAGTTACATGATAAGTGAACGGAAACAATGGAAATTTTTCATTTAATGAACAGAGTTCACACAAAGTGGTTTCTGGAAAATTTTAGGTGTCAGCCGTGGCTCAGTGGGTAGCACATTCGCCTCTAAGTCAGAAGGTTGTGAGTTCAAGTCTAGGCTGACACTCCCAGTGCAGTACTAAGGGAGTGCTGCACTATCGGAGGTGCCGTCTTTCAGTTGAGATGTTAAACCGAGGTCCTGTCTGCTCTCTCAGGTGAACGTAAAAGATCCCATGGCACTATTTCGAAGATGAGCAGGGGAGTTACCCCGGTGTCATGGCCAATGTTTATGCCTCAACATAACAAAAACAGATTGGCCTAGAAATTGGGTATAGCCCCGCTTGAGGCGTTCGAACTGGCGCTGCGCAAAGTTTATAGCCAGATGAAACTTATCGCCACCTGGCGCGATATTGGGTTGCATCGTCCCCAAAGGTGATTGAGGCGCGACTTCAGGTGTTGCACGGGCCTCCTAAGGCGCAAAACTTCCGGCGCTACCCAATATCGGTGCGGACGGGTGCAGCGCAGGTGATCTCAATTACCGATAACCACGAGACTTCCAGGCGCCAGCCGACTCTTAAAGGGGTGGGTCAGTCAGCCTCAGCTTCCACACTCATCGCCCTGTAGGCTTCAGAATCGGCGCACGCCCTTCTCTGGCACAAAAAACTTGGTCAAGATGGAGAAGGTGAGACCGAGAGCAGAGCGCTTCAGCACTGAGGCTCTGGAGCAGTTGGTGGCCGCAGTGGAGCGCCGTCGAGATGTTCTCTATCCTGACAATGGCAGGAGGCCGAATCAAAAGGACTACCGCCGAGCTTGGAGGGATGTTTGTCAGAGGGTCAACTCCAGCAGCATGGCGACCAGGAGCCCTGTTCAGTGCAGGAAGAAATTCAATGACCTCACTCGGGTCGTTAGGGTGAGTGGTGTTTATGCAAACTTCTGCATCCCTTCATCTGCACCTGACTTCATGGCTACAGGGTGCGCGATGCCCCAATGGCCATGTGTCAGCAAGCACCCATGGCCCTTTCTGGGCACACACATGCACATTTGACTCAAGGCGTCATGTAAGGGCTCTTGCACCATGGGGGGCATGAGATGATCACTCAGGGCATCATGTAAGGGCTCTTGCACCATGGGGGGCATGAGATGATCACTCAGGGCATCATGTAAGGGCTCTTGCACCATGGGGGGCATGAGATGATCACTCAGGGCATCATGTAACAGAACTTCCCCTTCTTTCCCCTGCAGTCCAAGCTGGCGATAATTCGCAAGGACCAGCTTCGAACCGGTGGAGGACCTCGACAAGTGGTCACTCTGACGGATCTCGAGGAGAGAGTGCACCAGATTCTTGGAGGACGTCTGAGTGGTCCTGTTACCACTGCAGCTGCTGACCCCATTGTTGACAGCGATGGTAAGGATCTCAGCTGTCTCCTTCCACTTGGTCCCCCCGCCAGCATGCTTTCTCACTGTGGAGCCATGTCATAGCCTTGCCGCAGTCTGGCATGCCTTGCTGCCAACCTGTCCTTTTGCTAAAGCCACTCTTCCACCTCCCTGCTTTCAGATGCTGCATCACCAGCTTGGGATCTGGGCCCTGAAGCTGCCAGTGCCAGTGCCTCCGGAGGCAAGGATCAGGAGGAAGCCGCACCATCCGTTCCAGCCGCAGGGGAGCCAACACATCTGCAGACTGGGGATAGTAGCTCCCTGGATGGGGGGGGGGCTCTGATGAGGAGCCAGTTGCTGGAACAAGCGGCCTACATCAACGCAAGGGGGGTAGGCAAGTTCGGGCACTGGCTCCCCGGAGGGCGAGGCAGGGAGCGATGACTGCTGCACAGAGTACAGAGGAGGTGCGTAGCCTGGCTGAAATGAGCACCCAGGCCCGGCTCAGGCACACGGAGCTTATGGCTGCAGTGGGGAGGATGCCTCAGTCGATAGAAACACTGGCAAAGAGTGTGCTGGACTTTGGCGCTGCAATGGAGAGGACTGTCCAGGGCTTCGGGGCAGCAATGGAGAGGACTGTCCAGGGCATCGAGGCCGCTATGGAAAGGACTGTTCAGAGCTTCGGACAATCCCTGGAAAGGTCTGTCCAGGGCTTGTCCGAGGCAGTGGAACGGACTGCTCCGGCCTTGTCCGAAGCAATGGAGAGAACTGTCCAGGGCTTCTCCGAAGCACTGGCACCTGCCACACAGGTCCTCACTGCTGCCATGCAGTCACTTGCTGGCCTCGTCCAGACCCAGATTGAGGCACCGCGAATTCTCACTGCTGCCACCCTATCTGCATCAGCTAGCATCACCCCGGGCCCTTCCAGTGCCACACGAGGCCAGGAATCAGTGGAGCAGTCGCTTGTGGCGGTGGAGCCGAGCCGGTCCCCTCCGAGAGCCAGTGTGTCATCCGACCATGGTGTAGGTTGTAATGATATCAGCAAATAGTGATGGTATTTGCTTGTTTGATTATGATGCCCTACCAGCATAGTTGCCTGATTGATTACTTATGCCTGACCAGCAGAGGGCACGTGACAGAGACAAGCAGTTTAGTTTTGTTTTTGTTTTTAGATGGCTCTCTAAGATGGTGTCTCCTGTTTAGCTGTTAACTGAGTTGAACAAACTTTAGATTAAAAGACATTTTCTTTCATGAAGTGTCGTCATTGAACCCACATACAAATCGATAAATGGTGTCAGAAGTGATTGAAAGAGATGAAGAGGAAAAAGAAGTTAAATCAGCTCTCCACATATTAGCAAGCCAAAAGAGAGCATCGTTACTTACCATTGGAGAATAGCTAATGAAGTGAAAAAATGGTAGGATTACACCCACCGGCAAAGCTTCAGTTGACAGGTAATGTGGCTGAAAATTGGAGGAGGTTCAAACAACGTTTGGAGTTGTATTTAGCGGCAATCGGAGCTGACGAGAAAATTGATAAAATGAAAGCGTCCGTGTTCTTACATTTCGTGGGTGATGAAGCGCTGGAGGTGTATAATAACTTAACATTCGCTGCTGATGGAGACAAAATGAAGTTGGATAAAATAATGGAACAGTTTGAGGCCTACTGCATACCTAAACGTAACGTGACGTTTGAGAGGCACAGATTTTTCACATGTGTACAGAAAACGGAAGAGACTATTGATCAGTATGTGACTGAACTGAGAAACCGAAGCAAAACATGTGAATTTGGGGGACTGACAGACTCGCTGATAAAAGACAGACTGGTGTGTGGTATTCCAGATAATGGTCTAAGGGAAAGACTGCTAAGAGAGCAAGATCTAGACCTGGGAAAAGCCATAGCACTGTGTAGGGCTACAGAGACTGTGAAGTCGCAGGCAAAGGAGCTGTTCAGTGACAGTAGCTGCAACGTGGATGCAGTGAGTAAGAACGGACACGAACCGTTTAACAAAAAGCGCCAATGTGAAAAAAGAGGCGTGGCCAGCGAACAAAAATGAAAGGGACAATCGAAAGTCATGTAGTCGATGCGGTACACAGCATACACCAAAAAAGTGTCCAGCATATGGTAAAACATGCAATAGTTGCAACAAAAACAACCATTATGCCTGTTGCTGTAAGAACCAAGCGCAACAAAGCAAGGTCCATGCAGTAGATGAAAGCGAGATAGAGGAGTTCAATGTGGATGTTGTGTCTGAAAACAAAAAAGAAAAAAAAGAGACTGGATGTTGACACTAAAAGTGCATGACATACACATTCCATTTAAATTGGATACTGGAGCACAAGTTAATGTGCTATCAGAGACTGATTTTAAGAAAATTAGACCCAGACCAAAGATACATGGAATAAAAGTGAAAGTGACAGGATACTCAGGTACTGATATACCAGTGAAAGGAAGATGCATTGTCAAAGTGACACACAAGGACAGAGAGCACACGCTAGCATTAATCGTGGTGCCAAAGGATGTGCAAGCCATACTAGGTTTAAAAGCCTGTGAGAGACTGAACCTGGTAAAGAGAGTCCTCGTTGTGGAAAGCGAAGGAGAGACAGTCTATGATGAACTCATGAAAGAGTACAATGACCTATTTCAGGGTCTAGGCTGCCTTCCAGGAGAACACACGATCAGAGTAGATAAAAGTATGCCAACGGTCATACATCCATGCAGAAAAGTTCCGTTTGCTCTTCAAAAGCAACTGAAGGCAGAGTTGGACAGGATGGAAAGCCTGAACGTGATTCAGAAGATAGATGAGCCAACTGAGTGGGTGAGTTCCCTCGTCATTGTGGTCAAAAAGAATGGAAAGCTCAGAATTTGCCTGGATCCAAGAGATCTAAACAGAGCAATAAAGAGAGAGCACTTCAAGCTTCCTACACGTGAGGAAATCATGTCACAGTTTGCAAATGCAAAGTATTTCAGCAAGTTAGATGCATCGTCAGGATTTTGGCAGATGAAACTGGACAAGGCAAGTTCAAGACTGTGCACGTTCAACAGTCCATTTGGCAGATACAGATTCCTAAGGTTACCATTTGGCATTGCCTCAGCTCCTGAAGTGTATCACAAAACTATCCATATGATCTATGAGCACCTGGAGGGAGCTGATACATCAATGGATGACATCATAGTATGGGGAACCACGAGAACTGAGCATGACGAGAGACTGAAAAAAGTGCTGGAAGCAACAAGGAAAACAAACCTGAAGCTGAATAGAGAGAAATGCCAACTCGGGGTGACAGAACTGACATTCGTGGGAGATATCCTTAGCAGTGAGGGCATCAGACCAGATCCCAGAAAGGTGTCCGCCATTGAGAATATGCCAAAGCCACAATGCAAAAAGGACGTGCAGAGGTTTAATGGAATGATCAACTACATGGGTAAATTCATATCCAACCTCTCAGAAAAGATGGCGCCACTGAGACGACTAACTGAAAAGAACATAGAATGGGAATGGAATCATGAGCATGAGAAGTCATGGAGCGATCTAAAGAAACTGCTCACAGAGGAACCAGTTCTGAGGTTTTATGACCCAGCGAGACCCATCAAGATATCATCAGATGCATCACAGAGTGGGCTCGGTGCCGTTCTTCTGCAAAAATATGACTACTGGCAACCTATTGCATATGCATCGCGCTCAATGACAGACGCGGAGACGCGATATGCTCAAATAGAAAAGGAGCTGCTCAGCATCACATACGCCTGTGAAAGATTTCACCAGTTTGTGTCAGGACAAGCAATCAGTGTAGAGACTGACCATAAGCCCTTGATTGCATTGTTCCAGAAGCCACTAAATAGCTGTCCGCTTAGAATACAAAGAATGATGATCAGGCTGCAACGCTATACACTGAATGTTGCGTACACACCGGGTAAGCTGATGTATACAGCAGACAGGTTGTCCAGAGCTGTTGACCCAAGAGAGCCCGCAAACACCAAAATGGATGAAAAAGTGAACGCCTATGTGGACATGATCACAAGTGCACTGCCCATAGCAGATGCAAAAATGGAGCTCATAAAGACTGAGACAAACAAAGATGAAACAATGAGATGACTGAGGAAAAGCACCTTGGATGGATGGCCCAACATGAAGCAAGACTGCTCACCTGACATGGCAGAGTACTGGAACTGCAGGGCGGAACTATCAGTGGTCGAAGACATCATCTACAAAGGAAGTAAAATAGTTATCCCAAAGAGTCTGAGAAAAGAGATGCTAAAAAGGATCCATGGAGGACATCTGGGAATCAAAGTGTAAGAAAAGAGCACGAGAGGTGATGTACTGGCCACGAATCAACCAAGATGTGACAAATGAGGTGTCAAACTGCACAATATGCCTGAAATATCGAGCAAGCAATCCTGTAGAACCACTAAAGCCACACCCAGCGCCAGACAGACCTTACCAGAAGTTAGGCGCTGACCTATTCGTATGTCAAGGGAAGGACTATCTTGTAGTCACAGACTATTACTCCCTGTATCCAGAGGTTTGTAGACTGTACACCACCACTGCAGATGCTGTGACAACATGTATGAAAGCCATATTCTCCAGACATGGCGTGGCAAGCGAGGTCTTCACAGACAACGGACCCCAGTTTTACAATGCAAGTTTCCGACACTTTGCCAAAGAGTGGGACTTTGTCTACACAACGTCAAGTCCTCAGTTTCCACAGTCCAATGGACTAGTGGAAAAATCGGTCCAGACAGTGAAAAGACTGATGTACAAGGCAAAAGACAGTGGAACTGACTTCTACCAGAGCATGCTTGTATACCGCACAACGCCGCTCGAGTGTGGTATGTCACCAGCCCAACTCCTTATGGGACGTCTGCTAAGGTCAAACCTACCCGTCCCGGAGAAACTCCTGAAAACAAAAGAGGGGGAGAAAGTGAGGAAGTTCAAAGAACAACAGAAAGAAAAGCAAAAGTACTACTATGACAGAGGAACACAAAACCTACCTGAACTCCACACTGGTGACCAAGTAAGGTTCAAAGACAAAACAAACATATGGACTCAGAAGGGAACTGTCCTGAGTGAAGTACAACCAAGATCATACACCATACAGACAGATGAGGGTGCTGTTCTGAGAAGAAATCGTCGAGATCTTCTCATGGGACCAGCCACAGCAAGTCAAAAGACTGATACTGTTGAACAACCTGATCACACAGCAGGTCAAAAGACTGATACTGTTGAACAACCTGATCACACAGCTGAGAACACATCATCTGAGGCAACAACTCAGATTCAAGGACAATCAATCAGAAAATCCTCAAGACACGTGAAGCCTCCTGAGAGACTCATTGAGCAAATTTAAGGACTATTGTTATAGAAGGAAGTAATGTTATCTTATTCTTTCTTCAAGTTCTAGTGTAATTACATATTTCATGTGAACACACAAAACAAGGTTAAAAAACCTTGATAATGATGATAATGTAAGTTCATTAATTGTTACAGTTAAAATGCAGAGTAATACAAAGAAAACATGTTGTTAGATAAAAGTAAAATACTTTTGTTTTAAGAAAGGGAGATGTAATGATATCAGCAAATAGTGATGGTATTTGCCTGTTTGATTATGATGCCCTACCAGCATAGTTGCCTGATTGATTACTTATGCCTGACCAGCAGAGGGCATGTGACAGAGACAAGCAGTTTAGTTTTAGTTTCGCTTTTAGATGGATCACTAGCATGGTGTCTCCTGTAATGCTGTTAGAAAGAGTTGAACAGACTTTAGATTAAAAGACATTCTCTTTCATAAATGTCTCATCATTGAACCCACAAAGAAATCAATACATAGGTGTCCTCTCTCGGCAGGTGACCATTGCTCATGCCACCGCTGGAACATCTGCAGTGCAGCTGCCACCACCTGCAGTGCACACTGCTTCTAGCCATGGCCAGATCAAGCAGCCAGCCTCCACACCCTCCAAGCCCAGAGGTCGTCCAGGCCATCCATCAGGGGCTTCTGTGCTTGCAGACAGTCACCAGGCGTCCCCCATCCTTGACGCCACCACTGGAGTTCAACTATGCAGGAGCAGCAGGGAGGGAATGGGCCGACCGCGAAAGAGAAGTCGGTCTCCATCAAGGGGCCAGCAGTAGAGGGAGGTGCTGAGACGTTTCTTTCCCCAAATTCAAGGACACCCTCACCTGTTCTGATTGTTGGTGATGGTTTGTTTAGTTTTGCGGCTTTGCCAGAGAGTTAACTGTTATTTTGTTCGTTATGGTTTCTGTTGACATGACGTCGTTATGCTGGAAGGAAGCACTTTGTTGAAAATAATGATTTTTTTAAATTTACAATGGTACTCGTAACTATTTACACTCATGGTAGTCTTCATAGGCTTTGAACGATCAGAAGTGCGCAGGACGAATGAGACCCATCATTCCGTCAGAGGGTCCTCGAACCGAGTTCTTATGAGCCTCTGACGGATGGCCCTTCCATTTTCAGGAGCCCTCCCATCTTCCTCCTCCTCCTCCTCCTCGTCCGCATGCTCCTCCTCCTCGTCCGCCTGCTCTTCCTCCTCCTCCTCCTCCTCATCCACCTGCTGTGCTGGACCTTGAGGGGCAGCTGGCATTGGCTGGGTTCATCGAATGGCCAAGTTGTGGAGCATGCAGCAGATGACGACGATGCGACCCACTTGCTCCGGCGAGTACTGCAGGGCTCCCCCCGAATGGTCTAGACAGCGGAAACGCTGTTTGAGCACACCAATAGTGTGCTCCACAATGTTGCTGGTCGCCTGATGGCTGCTATTGTAAAGCTCTTCTGCCGGGGTGGCGGGCAAACGGAGTGGGGTCATGAGCCATGGGCAGAGAGGATAGCCCTTGTCGCCAAGAAGCCAGCCTCGTGGGTGAGCCGGCCCCTCAAAAAGGTCAGAAACTGAGGTCTGCCGCAGGATGAACGCATCGTGACTGCTCCCAGGGAATTGCGCGTTGACTGCCATGATCATCTGGCAGTGGTCACAGACCAGCTGGACATTGAGGGAGTGGAACCCCTTGCGGTTGCGGAACTCCTCAGGATTCAGTAATGGCGCCCGCAAAGCCACGTGTGTGCAATCAATGGCCCCCTGCACCATGGGGAAGTCCGCAATAGCAGCGAAGCCCTACGCGCGCTCCGCCTGCTTCTCCAGGGTCAGAGGGAAGGTGATTAATTGACGCCTTCTTCTATAGAGGGCAGCTGTCACTTGCCGGATGCAACAATGCACTGCAAATTGAGATATATTCGCTATGTCCCCAGTGGCTGACTGAAAGGATCCGGTGGCGTAAAAATTGAGGGCAACAGTCACTTTGACGGCCACCGACAGAGAGGTCCTGCACCGTAGACACGGCTGCAGATCCTCAGCAAGCAGGTGGCACAGCTCAGTCGCAACCTCCTTACCGAATCGGAGCCTTCGCACACACTGCTCCTCCGACATGGCAAGGTATGACACCTGCTGCCTGAAAACCCTCGCAGCGTATCTTCGGAGTGGCCGACCTCCATTGCCCCTCCTCCTTCTGGCCACTCCCGGCCCTCTCTCCCGCCGTCTCTGTGCCCCTTCAAAGTGTCCGGCCATGAGGACGTTCCCCTCCAAAGCAGCTCCCATTGCTATGCCAGACGGGCAACATGCTGTAATGTCTAGCGCTCCGGACAGGGCTGAGGGTCCCAAGTATTCGAAGGCTAAATCCGATAAATCCTGTGCAACAGTAGCTCACCAACTCTCTCCAGCAACGATCAGAATGAACAGGCCAAGTGGCTGCAGCTTTTATACTAGAGCTGTCCCCTTTAAATAGTGCCCCCCGACTCCGAGAAGGGCCTGGGAGCGTTCCTTCGAACTGTCACTAATAGCGCCAGGCGGAAAGGTTCCGGGCGCCACCGAATATCCGGTCAGGGGCGCCAAAAGGGCGTTGCGCACTGAAATGACGTCATGATCTGCCTGTGCACGCGGGTGCACGCTAACAGTTAGCGCAGGCGCTAAATGGATAGTCAATATGGGAGTTGTCGCTATCCTCATTGCGCCCGCCCGAACATTGGGTAGCGCCCCAATTCTCGGGCTCATTAGGCACTAATCGCTGGCGCAACCAACCGAATTTCTAGGCCATTATCTGGTCATTATCACATTGCTGTTTGTGGGAGCTTGCTGTGCACAACTGACTGCTGCATTTCCCACATTACAACAGTGACTACACTCCAAAAAGTACTTCATTGGCTGTAAAGCGCTTTGAGACGTCCGGTGGTAGTGAACGGCGCTATATAAACGCAAGTCTTTCTTTCTTTATATAATCCCTTCTTTCTCTCTGCTCCTTTTAGTATCTCCATGCACACTTTGAGATTCAGGGTGAGCTAGCTGCCAAAGCTATTCTGAAACTGACAAACATGAGGAGCATGATCGTAGCCGGGGGGACGAGAAACATCTGTTTTCTTCCTCTCTTTCCCTTTGGAAAAGTGCCTGGACAGTTCGGTAACGAGCCTCATTTTACTGGCTTAAAGGCAAATGTGACTTGCTCCAGAAGGGCCAAATTCCTGCAAATCAACCAGAGGAAGTTTTACTTGAACAGAATGTTAAATTTGATTGCAGCCAGATCTCAATTTTAGCTTCCTTTTGTATAAATAACTTTTACTAATTATAATCATTTTTGAAACACATAGGTAGATCTGTCTTTACTGCCCAGGTCAGTTCTACAATCGTGGGTGATCTGCTGTGCCAAATTCCCATCCAGGTGGTTAAGACGAAAATCTACCCCACGGTGTTTAAACTAACCACTTAACATAGAAACATAGAAGATCAGAGCAGGAGTAGGCCATTCGGCCCCTCGAGCCTGCTCCGCCATTCAATGAGATCATGGCTGATCATCCAAATTCAGTACCCTGTCCCTGCTTTCTCCCCATATCCCTTGATCCCCTTAGCCTTAAGAAATATATCCAACTCCTTCTTGAATATATTTAATGAATTGGCCTCCACTGCCTTCTGTGGTAGAGAATTCCACAGGTTCACCACTCTCTGGGTGAAGAAATTCCTCCTCATCTCTGTCCTAAATGGCTTACCCCTTATCCTTAGACTGTGACCCCTGGTTCTGGACTCCCCGGCCATCGGGAACATCCTTCCTGCATCTAGTCTGTCCGGTCCTGTTAGAATTTTATAAGTTTCAATGAGATTCCCTCTCATTCTCCTAAACTCCAGCGAGTACAAGCCCAATCGACCCAATCTCTCCTCATACATCATTCCTGCCATCCCAGGTATCAGTCTGGTGAATCTTCGCTGCACTCCCTCCATGGCAAGAACATCCTTCCTCAGATAAGGTGACCAAAACTGCACACAATTGGCTATTCAGCCGGTAACATCTGTCAAAGACACACGTTTGTGAACTGTTGCCCCACAGGCAACAACCTTCCTGAACTATGGATAAAGAGTTAAAGTTTTTTTTTAATGAAAAAGCAGATTAACTGGCCATTCATTACTGTTTATGGGACGCTGCGGGTGCAGAATGACTGCCATGTTGGCCTACATTTCATTTCAAAAATAATTCGCTGTGGAGCACTTCAAGATATTTGTACAATGTGATGAATTGCTTTGTAAATGTAAGTATTTCATTAATTTTTTTCACTGGAGCAATACGGAACCCTGGCTGATTTTTATTCCCCTTCACTAACACAAGGACTTAATTGTAGCGTTCCGATCACCACCCAGGCTGAAATCGGTTCACAGCACAGACTGGGTATCTAACCAGTGATCGTTCTTGTCTGTGTGTAGCTCATTTCCATACTGAACAGCGCACATTAACTGATCCCTACAGGAGCATGCAAAACGAATAGTAAAATAAAAATTTAATATTAAAAAAATATTCTGGGTGAACCACAAAAGTCATATAAGTACCAAGGCAGCTGGTTAAAGTGTTAACTGAATAATCGCCTGTGAATGGAGATTATTTAGTAACTTAAATTAAATCTAATTTAAAGTTCACAACTTAAAAGCATCCCTGTCTCCAGCGATATCCGAAGGGTGCTCTCACCAGTGAAATAAAATTGTATTTGAATACTACAAATGTATAAACATCTATCTATATAAAAGGATAGTGGTGTCTGTCTGTGTCTGTCTGTCTGTATGTCTATCTGTCTGTCCGCTATACACTCAAAAGTTATAGAGCGTACCTACACATATGTTATATCAAAAGAAAGCTGATGATCAGGGGAGTGTCATAGGCATATTTACTTTTTGGTCAGACAAAAATTGTTCGGACAGTATACAAAAAACATTCAAAAATCCGCTCATTAGCAGTTGACCAATCCTACCGCTCATTAGCGTTGAGTGACGTGATGGTTGACCAATCCTACAGTTCAGTGACCTGATGGTTGACCAATCGGTGCATCACGGGCGGGACCTAATCCTGCAGCCTCCCGAAATGTAGCCGCCATTTTTTCCCCTGCTTTTCCTCAACAGCGAGCGGGGCAGCTGCGTCGGCCCGCTGGAGCGGGAGGTGAGTTGGGGTCACTCGGGCCGGGCCTCACAACCGCTCGGCCCGAGACACAGAGCGGGGGAGCGGCAGCGGGCGGCCGTGAACCGCGCCGCCCTGTAAACTGCCCTGGCAATGCCGGGCCCCCCCAGCTAGTTTTAAAATAAACAGCTAATTAGTAAATAGATTAAACAATGCAATTGATTCAGTTCTGCTGAAAGCAGGAATTTTAAGTGTGATGAATGCCTGCAATCATAAAACGTCTGTTATCTACTAGCGGCAGTAAAAAATGTCCTGGTGTGTTTTATAGTGGCATGGAGGACTTTAGTTGATGGAGGCACAGTCTGCAGCCTTACACTTTAATCATCCCTCAGTTCCCATTCTAGCTAAAACAAAAAGTTGGAAAATTCATATTTCTATTTCTGCTCCGTCTTTTACTTCAAACAAAAATGCTTTTGCCCCCTGACTCCCTGAATGCATTATACCTTGAGTGAGAGAGATTACAGGCAACTGGCTCCAAAGCAACTCGTCAGTCCTAGTCTGTGTGCAGCCACTAGCATTCTATCTTTATATGTTTTCTAGTTTCTACCTCCCTTTGTGGAGACACTTCGGCCTAGAAATTCAGTTGTTTGTGCCAGCCGCTAGTGCCTTAGGAGGAGGAGAAGTGGGGCGCTAAGCGGCTAGCGCCCAGGCACGGCACGATCTGTGCCTCTCGCGAAATTCAGTTAAGATTTAGCGGCGGCGCAAAACCGCAGCGCCCGCTCAGCTGCGCGCGCAGATCCTGATGTCATTTCATGATGCAACGCCCTTTGTGCGCCCCGAACCGGAAATTCAGTGGCGCCGCCCTTCTTTGCGCCTGGCGCCCCCAGCGACTGGTAGAGGGGAACGGTTCCCAGTCGCTGCGGGGCACGGGGGGCGCTATTTAAAGGGGACTCCTCCTGCATTATAAGTGGCAGCCATTTTGTGCCAATCCTTCCGTGTGAGAGACGGATATTTAGAGAGAGACAAAGGCAGAGAGCTTTCTGCTTTGACTCAGCGTTCGCACAGGTCCTTCTGGCTTCAGGCCAGAGCTTTGCACTTGGATTTCACTTTCAGTGCCATAGCCTTGAGTCGCCACATATACTGTAATGGGGGCTGCAATGGGTGGAAACGTTGGCTTTCTGCATTGCATTCAAAGGGATCAGAGACGCCATGAGAGAGTGCCAGTCATGGCCAGACAGAGAAGGACCAACAGACATCAGCACAGGAGGCCTTACCCACCCAGGGTACACCGCCAGCAGTTCTCATATCTGAACATGTCTGAGGAGCAGTGTGTTCAGAGGCTGCGATTCAGAAGGGAGGTGGTCACTGAGATCTGCCACCTGCTTCGCAGAGATCTGCAGCCACAGCTGAGGAGCAGGACGTCTCTGTCGGTGGCAGTGAAGGTGACGGTGGCTCTCAACTTCTATGCCACCGGCTCCTTCCAATCCGCTACTGGGGACATTGCCAACATCTCCCAGTCGTGCAGCATGGTGACCCATACCTCATGTTGCTTTCCCAGTTCCAAGCACATTCCACACATCTCTCACTTGGACTGCCTTAAAGTATCAATTTAGATTTCATTAGGAAAAAGCATCTCTCTTTGGAAATGTGTTCATGACAAACGACTGACCGCAAGTGATGTATGTTTTAAGGTCAATATTTTTGCATTTCATTTTTATGACATCACATGTATGAGCAGATGTAAACCCTATATAGTTCTCTAAATGATTGAACTTAAGTGTGATAAAGTGTGACAGCAGCTGTTCATTGGCCCGTTCACTATAGAGTTTGTGCCAAATATGAAGCTGAAACCACTTCACATGGGCAGAAATTGAATAGCATAATTCAGCCATGAAGTTCACAAATTTCTGAGCTGAGTGATTTCCCTCATCTGTAGTTGTCTTTGTGATCCATAACCTATCTTTGTTCCCAGCATATGTCCTTCTCCTCCTTCATTAATCAGGAACTTGTCAATATACTTCTTAAATAATACAGTAGAATCTTTATTCACCATACACTTGCTGACTGTAGTGACAAACTCTTGAGAGCAAGTCATTGTAACACACTGGCCTAGAAATTCGTTGCTTTAACACTGGCCATTAAAGCCGATTTTATAGAAAAATGGCAGCCACCTCGCTTCCGCCCACTGGTGCAGAACGCGGTGGCTGCCATATTGGACAGGTCAGCCATTGCCTGCGCTCGCTACAAGTATTTTAATTACCAGGAGCGTGACATCAATCGGTGTGCAATGCTGAATTGATGCACGCTCATCCATTTTGGAGCTTGCGCTTCTCTTACCGTCCTCTCCAAAGCATGACCATACGTGCAGCTGTTGACAGCGCGTAGAGCGGGAGAAAGCAGCAGTGAGCTATAACCCGTACAGTAAATAGCTGCTGAGATAACTGGTTACTATGGAGAGCTCAGACTATGTAACTGGAATGAAAACTGTTTCCAATGAGTTGCATCAAATCTCCCCTCTGGTCAGTCAAACATTACAGGAGGTAAGTTCTTTTAAAATAAACTATACAGTACTACATAGGATTACATAGGATATACAGCACAGAAACAGGCCATTCAGCTCAACAGTCCATGACAGTGTTTATGCTCCACTCGGACCTCCTCCTGTCTTTACTCATCTAAATCTATCAGCATAACCCTCTATTCCCTTCTCCCTCATATGCTTAACTAACCGCCCCTTAAATGCATCTATACTATTTGCTTCAACCACTCCCTGTGGTAGCGAGTTCCACATTCTCACCACTCCCTGGGTAAAGAAGTTTCTTCTGAATTCCCTATTGGATTTCTTGATGACTATCTTATATTGATGGCCTCTAGTTTTGCTCTTCCCCACAAGTGGAACACACTCTGTGTCTACCCTATCAATACCTTTCATAATTTTAAAGACCTCAATTAGATCACCCCTCAGCCTTCTCCTTTCAAGAGAAAAGAGACCCAGCCTGTTCATCCTTTCCTGATAGGTAGACTGTCTCATTTTTGGTATTAACCTTGTAAATCTTTTTTGCACCCTTTCCAGTGCCTCTATACCCTTTTTGTAATATGACGACCAGAATTGTACGCAGTACTCCAAGTGTGGTCTAACCAAGGTTCGATACAAGTTTAGCATAACTTCTCTACTTTTCAGTTCTATCCCTCTAGAAATAAACCTTAGTGCTTGGTTTGCTTTTTTTATGGCCTTATGAACCTTATAAACTTTCTTAACATTATGTGCATCACCCGGTGATAGTTCTGGGGCATAATTACACTACAGTTGGACACTCTGGGCTAGAAATTAATTATAGCCCAGGAATGGGCAGTATCATTAGAAAAGTTGGAGAATTAGCGCCAGGCACTAATGCTTTAGACTGCATGCATAATTTGTTCTCACTGCTCAAAGAAATGATTGGAGTCCTAATTCAAGTCTTTAAGCCCAAGCTCATTGGTGTTACACTCAAAGGGTGGACAAATATTGGGTGCAGTCTAATCTCAAGTCATCATTGCCACAGGCTTTTTTCAGTACTTAAAGGGGAGCTTCATTGATGCTGCAGAACCTCATTCTCAGCATTGCTGGCAGTGCAGTTGCCTCAGCAAGCAGCAGCAGAATGAGGGGAAGGAGCCGAAGGACTGAAGCAGCTGTACTCATGGCAGATCCACGCCCCAGGGAGAGAGCCTGCAGATTCTGTGATCAAGCATTGGAGACGTTGGTGTTTGCTGTGGAGAGATGGAGGGCCGTGCTCTACCCTGCAAGTGGCAGGAGGACCTCGCCGCAAGTCTTCCGAACCATGTGGAGGGAGGTAATGCAGCACGTCTCGGGCAGCACTGTGGTCCCCAAGACCCCCACACAGTGCAGGAAGAAATTTATGACCTCACTCGGGTGGTCAGGATAAGTGAATGATTCAACAAATGCTACATACCACCATCTGAACCTCAGTCTACACATACTGCTCAAAGCACCGCACCCCCAGCACTCACCCACCAACAATCGCTACCTACAAACACTCACCCATATCTCACACCTTGCACACAATGACGGCTATTCAACTATGGCAGGCACATCACCCAAACACATTGCTCCACACTCACTCACATACTTTCCTTTCTCTTGCAGGCCAAGGTGGCTCACAACCGGAGGGAGCAGGAGTGCACAGGCAGGGGACAAGCTGAGACCTAACCACTGTCTGCGCTGGAAAATAGAGTGCTGCAGATTATTAAGTGCAGTGGCCACCGGTGATGTTGACCCCCCTGGGGACAACAATAGTATGTTCATCCCTACTCCTTCTTCTCAAAGCCCACTTTTCCCTCACCCCACAAGCATTTTGCACTTTCCAGCTAATCATGCTGTATGCATGCATTTCTCCCTTCCTGCCCCCCTCCCTTCACCTTAACCTGACTCTTGTGGCTTTATGCTTTCAGATAATCAGCAAGCACCTGAGCAGCCTGTCCCTGAGGGCACCATAGAGAGCGAGGTGGGAGAAGAGGAGGAAGAGCACACCGTGTCACTGCATGTCTCACCCGCAGACACCAGCTCAGACACTGGCACTACGCGTGCTTTAGAGGCTAGTATAGTAGCGGGATCTGCACAGGGTGAGGCACCGGGGAAGAGTGGGCTGCATCAAGGCCAGGGTTCTGATACTTACCAGTTAAACTCACTGAGCCATCGTGGAGGTTGGTGCGTGTAATATTGTTTTAAACTTAAAAGAATCTTTGTAAAGCTTGTCAGAATTGAGCTATTTGTGGTTACCACACCCTTCACATATATTGTTGGCGAAGATTCAGCATTTATAATAATTATCAGAAGACTGAAATTGCAACATGTAATTTAATCCAATTTCAACAGATTAGCACGCTCAAAGACCAATTGGCGGGACCGTTGTAGTTAAAATAAACCAGATTGCAATGATGCACATTTTGAAGAGCCACTAAACACATGGCATATGTCGAACATTTGGGCCATACTTTTTACCTTGGAGTCGGGTTGCGTGTGTGCAGGCCATGTCGTGTGTCGTGAACCCGAAGATGTGAACAGCGCGTTCTACAGTGCGAGTTTTATTTAATGGCCCCAATTGAAAAAGTCATGCGCGTTTCCTGGCCCAATTAAATGGAGCAGGTCTGATGACGTCATCGATGACTCATTTCCAGTGCAGATGTTTAAAGCAGCCTGGCACACATCTCGTTTGAAGGTTGATTTGGAGTGCATAAGTTGGTTTCCCGAGGTCTCAATAACGTGATAAAACTGATAAAACTGTGAGTCATGGAGACAAGGCAGAGAGCCGCACCAAGGTTTAGCGATGCATCCCTCCATGTTCTGGTGCAGGCAGTAAGAGCACGCAGGGAGGTCCTCTTCGCTGGCGATCATCTCAAAAACCACTCATAGACACAAAAAGGGCATGGCTGGAGATCGCAGAGGAGGTCAGCAGCAGGGATGTGGTCAGGAGGACGTGGATCCAGTGCCGGAAAAGATTCAATGATCTAATGAGGTCAGGAAAGGTGAGTGCAATGCCACACTTACCTATATCCTGATGTGCGCGTCACCACATCCCCATCACCCTGCCTTCCCAAGCCCAAGCCTATTCCTGCACATCATTCCTCACACCAACCTACCTTGCAGGTCCACCCATCCCTCTCTGTTGATGTACCTACTCGCATCCTCATCTGACTAACCACCGCTGACACTCACCCTCATCCTAATGCAATCATAGCTAGTAACACCACGGAAGGAGGCCATTTGGCAATGTCACACCACTCCCTCATAGTCACCCTCTACAGATGTAGCCCACCCATTCCTTACACTGATTCCATCGCTCTCAAAGTTCTCTTCTTTTCTTCCTTGCAGGAGAAGAGAGCCCAGAACAATAGGGAGAGGCAGAGAACCGGAGGTCTTCAGTCAATTGACTCCAGCAGAGGAGGCAGCCCTGGAGATCTCTGGAGTTGTAGAGCTGCTGGCGGTGGGAAACGGAGAGGGGGGGCCTCCCAGCAACCTGGTGACAGAATTACATCTCATACAGCCACATGGCATACAGTAGTCACTCATATGGTGGCTGATGTCACCAGCCAGTGAAATGTCACCATGTGCATAATGGTAACGTTACCCATTCTTATTATAAGACTTCTAAATCATCTCTTTAATCTCCCATAGGTCCATCAAGTGCCTCCTCCCAAACTGTCCATCCGGAGGAGGACGACTCTTCAGAGGAAGCTCCAGCCTCTGAGGGTGCACAGTCAGCAGACCCAAGCGCAGCCAGCACCAGCGCAGATACACGCACCCCGGTGGGTCCTGTGCGGGATGTCACCTGGTGTCTCACACTTCACAAGCGAGCAAAAGCAGATGGTGGAGACAGGGACAGCAGTGGAGACTCCTTGCCAGAGGGCGCAGGACGCTCCAAACTCTGCTGAGCAGCATGCAGACGCTGAGCCTCCGAGGCCATTGAGAAAGAGGGCGATCCTGGAGGAGCAGCAACAATTGCACGAAGCTCTGGCAGCTTTTGCAGCAGCGATGTCTGCAAATGTGCAGAAAATGGAGGAGTCCATCTCCAACATGAGCACCACCATCTCACAGGCGATGGCGATGATGTGCTGTTCCATGGAAAGGATGGCCACCAGCATGGAGCAGCAAATGCGCCAGTCACATGAGTCTGTGGACAACAGATGGCAGACGCTCATAGACTTCCTCTCTAGGAGGGATATAAACATAGACTTGGGCGTTCATCACCCCACTGCTGTGCAGCAAGGTGCTCTCCAGCTCCTTGCTAGCAGGGAAGTGCGGGTGGCCCAGGAAAGAAGTGATCTTGAGAGGGGTCATGGAAGTGGGGGCTCTTCTCAAAGCACTCACACTTCTCCCCTGTTGCCTCCTCCTCAGTCAGAGCCCCAAATGCTTCCTCGGCTCCTGATGGCCGAGATATATTTCTTAAGGCTAAAAGGATCAAGGGATATGGGGCGAAGGCAGGGACAGGGTACTGAATTTGGATGATCAGCCATGATCTCATTGAATGGCGGAGCAGGCTCGAGGGGCCGAATGGCCTACTCCTGCTTCTATCTTCTATGTTTCTATGTTTATGTTTCTGCCCCTGCACAGTCGCAGGAGGAGCAGTCTTTGGCGGGGCCCTCACAGGCTCCAAAAGAGGACGTCCGCCTAAAGTGTCTCAGCAGCCACAGCAGGGAAGTGAGCAATCTGCCTCTACCTCTGCTGAAGCCACAGGAGTTGCACCTTGTAGAAGCATGAGGAAAAGAAAAAAAACAATCCTAGCTGCACCAGGGTATGCACGTGGGTGTATGAACAAATGTTAGTGATAAGTTTCAGTTATATTTATGACACAGATAAATGTATTTCTTTGCACTACTTTCCGGTCGTGTCCATTTTTGCCTGCTGCCTGGGAAGTGGCCTTGTCACTTGGAGTGAATGGTGAAACATAGAAACATAGAAGATAGGAGCAGGAGTAGGCCATTCGGCCCCTCGAGCCTGCTCCGCCATTCAATGCGATCATGGCTGATCATCCAAATTCAGTACCCTGTCCCTGCTTTCTCCCCATATCCCTTGATCCCTTTAGCCTTAAGAAATATATCCAACTCCTTCTTGAATATATTTAATGAATTGACCTCTACTGCCTTCTGTGGTAGAGAATTCCACAGGTTCACCACTCTCTGGGTGAAGAAATTCCTCCTCATCTCTGTCCTAAATGGCTTTCCCCTATCCTTAGACTGTGACCACTGGTTCTGGACTCCCCGACCATCGGGAACATCCTTCCTGCATCTAGTCTGTCTAGTTCTGCTAGAATTTTATAAGTTTCAATGAGATCCCCTCTCATTCTTCTAAACTCCAGCGAGTACAAGCCCAATCGACCCAATCTCTCCTCATACGTCATTCCTGCCATCCCAGGTATCAGCCTGGTGAATCTTCGCTGCACTCCTTCCATGGCAAGACTTCCTCAGATAAGGTGACCAAAACTGCACACAATACTCAAGATGTGGTCTCACCAAGGCCCTGTACAACTGCAGCAAGACATCCTTGTTCCTGTACTCAAACCCTCTCGCTATGAAGGCCAACATACCATTTGCCTTCTTAACCACCTGCTGCACCTGCATGCTTACCTTCAGCGACTGGTGCACAAGGACGCCCATGTCTCTCAACGAGCGCCCGCTCAGTAACACTTTCTTCATCAGTGGCGAAGTTGACATAATTGGCTGACTTGTCAAGCATGGCATGGGTCACCTGGGTGATGCATCTGTGGGCGGCCGACTACGAGATCCTGCAAATGTCTGCTGTAGATCCCTGGAAGGAGCCTGAGGCAAAAGAAGTTGAGGGCGGTGGTGACTTTGACAGCCACTGGTAAGGCGTGTCCACAAGCTCCTCTGGGCAGCAAGCTACAAATGTCTGCGGCGACCTGGCACAATAGCCTGAGCCTCCTGAAGCACTGCTGCTCAGTCATGTCCAGGAAGCTCATCCTCTGCTTGTATACCCTGTGTTGAGGGTATCACCTTCGGCACGGTGCAGTCCTGTCCTGTGGAGCATCAGGTGGTTGAGGAGAAGGCTGCTGGTGTTGTGGTTGTTGCTGCTGCTGCTAGTATGCCTGGTGTTGTTGGTGCTGGGGCTCATCTTGGTCCGATTTGGAGGTCTAAGGTGAGACAGCATACGCGCCACCCATGCTGATGTAATAGATGGCAGGTAAAGTGGCGATCAGAGGCCCAATCCCTCAATGTTGTGATAATGACTAGTAATGTGGTGAGAGTGGCTTCCGAGGCTGCAGAAATGACCTGCAAACTCCTGACAGCTAAATCTCTGCACAGAATGGAGTCACCAAGTAATTGCCATTAGTCAAGTAATCAGGTTTAATGTGGGAGTATTTGTGTTTTTCCCAGCTCTCAATTAATGAACTCACACAATGGCCACTGAGCTTTCGCCTCCCCTTCACAGACGAGGTTCCCGAGGTGCGTGAATCCCGTGCTGCAGAAGTTAAAGCCAAAAGCTGCTGTTAAAAACCCCCTTAAGAGTCTCTCAACAAGCATTTAATTACTTCACCGAGGTCACCCGCCTCAGCCGAGCGGGTAACGCGCCCGAGTTACATGCGGAGGTCGGCAGGATGATGGCGGGTTCCCGACGCGCTGCCAATTTCGGCAATTTTTACTGCTGACCCGCCCCCAAACCCACACACTTGGGACTGGGAAAATGACGGCCATGGAGTAGGCTTTAATTTCTCCTACTCTTGTCTTAATAAAAGTCCCTTTTCTGAAAAATATGATTTTGCTGTGAGTTATTGCAGCCATAGGACTTCTTATTTTTCAATGTGATGCAATACCTGATGCATTATAGTAAATCTATGGTCCAACTATATTGAGGTACTACTTCCTGAAGCTGTTCTGCCATGCTGCCTTGTCACCCTGCTGTTGTTAAAACCCACTGATGATATTGCAGATCAATTTCTCCAACAATCAGATTGACTTTAAGCTAATGATAGCACACTGCTCTAGGGTTTATATTGACAGCTGAGGTGGCAATACCATTAGAGGTGGCATGGAAAATCAACAACATTACGACTCCTTCCCCTTTGAACAGCAAACGCCTACATAAATGAATTTGAGCCTCGCTCCACAGACTTGAGCGCCAAATCTAGGCTGACCGATGCAGTACCGATGGAGTGCTGCACTGTCGGAGGGGCCGACTTTTAGATAAGATGTTAAATCAAGGCCCTGTATTGGATGTGTGAAATGAGGAAGGCATAAGGGTGGACTTGTGGGGAGGGAAGGGTGGATTTGTGGTGAGGGGAGGGCAGGAAAGCAAGAAGGAGGATAACGTATGAGGATACCAGCATCTTGTATCCTTTCTGCCCTGCTGCTGGCCAAGGGCTCAGCCATGCCCCTGCCAAGAATGGCCTGCACCGTCTCCTCCAAGGGGGTGAGGTGAGGCTAGGAATGGGAGATGGTACAGATTGTTGGTAGGTGAGTGATTGGGTGGGGGGAGTCATGCATTGAGCAGTGTGTGAGGCTAGTGATTCAGTTGGTAGGAGACAGCTTTTGAAGATGCATTCACTGACCTTGACCACTTGTCTGAGGTCATGAAGCTTCTTTGGGCACTGGAGCCAGGTGGAGCCACTGCTGGCAGTGACGGCCTCGGTGAAGTGGTCTCGCATCATTTTTTCCTGGAGGGCCTCCTGGCCCCTGTGGGTAGAGGACCTCTCTTGCAGTGTTGACCCCCTGCACAAAGCTGGAGTGCTGCAAGCGAGACCCTGGGTGCCCCTTCCCTGACTTGCTGAGCCATTTGTGTTAGTTGCTGAAGGACTTTTTCCCATTTTTTGAGGTTCGGAAGGGAATTCAGCTTTAAATGCTGAAGATTCCTATTTGGGACTTCTTTTTAATGTTCATTTTTTTTGAAAGGCAGTAAGGGCTGAAAGCTGCATTTTTTTCACTTGATTTTAATTTTGATTAGTTCTGAACGCATTGCCCCTTTAATTAATAGACGTTTTAATTGCCCACAATTCATTGCGGACTCCACAGCCTCACTCCCAGAGGCTGTTAGATGCTACAATGCAGGATGGGAACTTCGGGTCGGATGCCTCCACTAGCGCCGTCAGGAGGACGTTGCACTGTAAGTTAGCACTGGGTTAAAAATCTTTAGCCCCGAGCGCAAAATTTTCACCGGTAGCGCTGCGGCCATTTTCAGCGGCCGTAAACGCGAGGCCGCAGTGACACCGGCAGGTTTTTGTCGATGTCCAATTTCTAGGGATTCTACCACACTTAATACAAGTTAAAATGAACTATGAGCACCCTTTAATAAATGAATTGGCAGAAGCCAAGGCACTTTCCGCATGTTCATATTAAGGAAGTCCGGAAGCGGAATGTAAATGAGCACTTGATGTGCCAGAACACTACGAAACTGAAAGTCAGGGCACAGGGCCATCTTTCAACATGATTTCAGCACTTTCTAAAACTGTGAAATGAAATTAGTATTAGGAGGAGGGGCTTGACACAGAAGTTAAGAAAGAAAGTTTGATTTAGCAGTTTTTGAAATTTTAAAAAGTTACGGTTTTAAATAGTTAAAAAATGATTGGATAAATTTATATATAAGAGAGAGGGAGAGATGGGAAATTAAGGTCCCCGTTCAGGGCTAAAAGTAGGTTGCCAGTCATCTGATGCAGAGGTCGTATCCTCCTTCAGGCTTCCTCCTGGCAGAGCTATTTCTCCAAAAATGGAGGACTCAGCAGCCTCAGGCCTGTACATTCCTGTCAGCTCTCACAGAGCTGTGATATTTAAATGGCAACTTTCCCTCACATCTTCGGCGCAGGCTTCCATCGCTGATTTAATATCAAGGGCAGCCCAGCGGAATAGACACGGGGAGAGGAGATTTAAAAACAGCAGCTGGCGCCTAGGCTGAAGTTGGGCAGGAGAGTTTCCATTTAAATATCAGCATCGGAGGAGTGGAGCAACAGCTGATAGGAATACGATCGCAAAATACTGTGGATGCTGGAAATCTGAAATAACAACAGAAAACGCTGGTAAAACTCAGCAGGCCAGGGCAGCATCCGTGGAGAGAGAAACAGAGTTAACGTTTCAGGTCGAAGATCTTTCGTCAGAACTGGAAAAAAGCAGGAAATGGAAAGCAAACTCACTTTTTCCAGTTCTGATGAAAGGTCTTTGACCTGAAACGTTAACTCTGTTTCTCTCTCCACGGATGCTGCCTGGCCTGCTGAGTTTTTCCAGTGTTTTCTGTTGTTATAGCTGATAGGAATACATTGGTTGAAATGTAAAAGAGCAGAGAAGGTGTACTTATGAATGCCAGCTGACATGAAAGTGAGAATTATTAGTGGATAGAAACTTTTGTAATGCTGACTCGATGACAACAACAACAATAACAACTTTCAATAATATGGCAACTTTAATGTTAAAAAGCAATCCAAGATGTTCCATAGAGGTGCAATCGAACAATGGATGCCCTGAGCCAAAGCAGGAGATATTAGGAGTGCCTAAAAGCTTGGTCAAAGATGTGGGGTTTAAGGAGGCTCTGAATGGAAGAGAAAGAGGTGGCAAGGCTGCACGGGGAACAAGAGGTCTAGGCGGCTGAAAATACTGTCACCAATGGTGGAGCAAACGAAGGCAGGTACACAACAGATCATACAACGATCATAGATTATTCTGTTGTTTTTGTAGAGGGGTGCTTTTGCACTTGAGTTACCTTATGCACAAGTATACACAATAGTAGTTAACTTCACTACTACTTTATTAATACGCTTCACATGTTAAATGTATAATTTACTGAGGCAAATTCACTGGCAGGAACCTCCAGAGGATCAGTCTGTGACAAAAGGAGCACACAATCTCACAGCATAACGTGGTGAGAAAGAACTGCACCAGTCCAAGAAGGTGGCCCATCAACATCTTATCAAGTTTTCGATAGAGTAGACACAGAGAGAATGTTTCCACTTGTGGGGAACAGCAAAACTAGAGGCCGTCAATATAAGATAGTCACCAAGAATTCAAATAGGAAATTCAGAAGAAAGCTCTTTACCCAGAGAGTGGTGAGAATGTGGAACTCGCTACCACAGGGGGTAGTTGAGGCGATAGTCTAGATGCATTTAAGGGGAAGCTAGATGACCATATGTGTGGTGTATGTAACCTGTTCCACCTTAAGAGAACTTAAGCCTGTTCCACCTTAAGAGATGTACTACTTTCTCTGGCTGCTGTATACGTAATACCGGTGGTGACCACCGGTATATAAGTACTGTGTAGTGATATTGTATTTAGTATAGTCCTGACCTCCAACTAGTAAAGACCTGTTGAACTTTATTCTTGTAGTCTGTGTCAGTAATTAATCTTAATACAACTGGAACACACAGACTTAACAATATGAGGGAGAAGGGAATAAAGGGCTCCACTGATAGAGTTAGTTGAGGAAGGATGGGAGGAGGCTGGAGTGGAGCATAAATGCCAGCATGGACTGGTTGGGCCGAATGGCCTGTTTCTGAGCTGGATATTCTATGTAATTCTATGTAACGAGAGATGGGAAATGGCTGCGTTCTTCCCAGCAGCCACAGCCTGTAAACAAAAGGCATAGGATAAAATTTCCTAATGATTTTCTGAGTGAGGGTGACTAGTTGTGGAGTACTGTTGTTGGCAGATAGCTGGGCAGACTGTAGTCAAACGACTCAGCTAACCATGCCCAGCTTACTTTGCTACTCTGATAGAAAGACACATTTCAATGTGCAGCAATAGTAAGACAGACTGCACAGCATTTGTAACGAATTGTGTCCTGAGTTCTCAAGGCATTCTCCTGCAGGTCCTGAATGTGGAACGATGAGGACTGAAGGGACATCTGTGCTTAATGTGGCTTCTTAATTATTTTTACCATGGGATGTGTCTCTCTTTCTCCCCAACTCCCACTACAAATTCCAGATATCTCCAGCCCAATTCTTTATGTACGGTTGCAACTCACCCTCATATGTTGCTGATGTTGATCCTTCCTTTTTCTTTGCATTGCTTTCCTCCTTTGCCTTGTCCTTATTCCTGATTATGAGTACTGCATTTAAAAGGTCACCTGATGGCTCAGTACAGATGAATCATCAGTGAAGGTTATCACCCCGAATTTCCTCAGGGGTTCTCCCAACCTTAACTTCAGAGGAAGATCAGGGGAAACCCCATCTTATGTGGTGTATTTGGAGTTTCCTCCAAAATTACATCAACAAATCTGTAGATGCCCCAAGGATATTCCCGGCGCATGTTGTTAGAAAATTAGTTTCGAGTCTGTTGAACTACTAAAGTTCTGGCAAAGCATCTAAACCATCTTAGTCTCAATCTGGTACCCATTTTGAGATGGGAAAAAGCATTTAACAAGATAGAGATGTCCTACCTGAAGGGTGTACTAAAAGGACGCATGCCGAAAGGATCCACAGGTCATTGATGAAGGGCAATCAAACCCTTCAGTGCCATTCAAGCCAAATTCCAGCTGCACGAAAATGATACCTTTTAGTACGTGCACAGGTTCACAGAAAAAAATCACTTCTAAAACTAACCAGACCGGCTGGGCTGGAGTTCCACAGGCCCAGAAACATTCTTCCCAACCAACAAAGTGACAGCAAAATGAATTTTGTGAGATATGCCATTTATAGTCCCATGTGTGCAGAAAAACAAATACATAAAAAATATCTAAGAAGAAGGACATGGAGAGAACCATCGAGAATCCTGATGATTGGGATTTGATTTAGGAAGTCACGCAGTTTCAACCTGTAAAAAATTTAAAGAGCAATTTAAGGTTAACTTTCGAATATACCACATCCCTCTCCATCTGCACTAATGGAACCCTATCAGACTACTGGAGTGTGTAATTGTGGCAGTAATAGCAAAAGCTCTTTTGACTATGTCAGAAGTCAAAAGATCATAAAGGATTGTTTAGGGCCACGAAAGGACACTCTAGTGCAGATTCAAACTGATTCTCAGGTTATGGCAGAGCTGCTGAATGACTATTTTGCATCAGACTATGCTGCTGTAGATCTGGGGTTCTCAACCGTTTTGCTTCTGAGGCCCCCCTTCCCGTGTTATAAAAATTCCACAGACCCCCTGTAACACAGTGACATGAATCAGTCATTCATGAAAGAAAGACTTATGAAATAATACTGAGCGGCCTACGGGTGGCGCTGTCCAGGGTGAGTATAAATACTCGGGCACGGGCCCAGCTTGCGCAGGACATTCTTAACAGGAACTAGTGAAGGACACAACTAGACCTCCATGTTGTAAAACAGTTGATTAAAGCTTTGTTTAACGCTTAGACCAAGTGCCGATTAGTTTTCTTACGTCACACAGCACAGGTACTTTTTCAGTATAAAAATTCACTCAGCGCATCTGCCACTCACCATGTTACTGCTGCTGCTATTCAGGTACTGCTGAAAATACTGGTCCCCACGCCCATCCCACTCCCTCTTTCCCTCCACATGATCCCCAATCGCCTGACCGCCCCCCCTCAGTCTCCTTCTTTCCTTTGGTGGCTGACCTCGTTCATTCTTCACCTGCGAGCCTATACCTTGAGTGTTAGCAGTCCTGCTCTACCAAGGAAGGCGTCACAAGCAGACCTGATTGTTCACACCCAATGTTGGCCTCCAGCTAGGAATTCAACCTTCCAGGATTGTCTTGGGAGTTGCCAGAAATGAATCATTAATCTGGACACCACTGCGAGCAATTTGGGAGAAAAATCACACGAGCCTTCCTTGGTGGAGCAGGAGTGCTAACACTCAAGGTATAGGCTCGCAGGTGAAGAATGAACGAGGTCAGCCACCAAAGGACATCCAGCACCCTTGTAACTAGATGACAGTGCATGTCAACACTTTGAAGACAGCAGGATAGAAAATGGGGGGAAAATTAGACAGTGCAGAATATTTAAATCAGTTTGCAAACTAAGAATGTAAGAACATAAGAAATAGGAGCAGTAATAGGCCATTCGGCCCCTTGAGCCTGCTCCGCCACTCAATAAGATCATGGCTGATCATCTACCTCAACTCCACCTTCCCGCACTAGCCCAATATCCCTTAATTCTCTTAATATCCAAAAAAACTGTTTTGTGGCATTAGGGCAAGTGTGGGGGAATGAAATATAGGCCGCGATTTCGCCTACCGGGGCGGCTGGGGTCGGTAACGTGGTCCCAGCCCGCTGCCTGCTCTATCCCACTCTGTAGAAGTGATTTTACGTTGATTGGGCTTGTTAAGCCCGCCCAGCAACGTTCCCAACCAATTAAAAGGAAGCGAGTCTGATTTACGTCATTTGATGATGCGTCATCAGCCGGTTTCCTTAAAGGGGCCATGTCCAAATTTACTTTGACAGTTGTGCTGTCAGTGTTCTGCAGCTTTGAGGTGCTGCAAGCACTGATAAGCACTGCACAAAGGTGCACGGCTGCCCCCAGGCTCTCCCATATGGAGGAAGTCACAGCACGCAGGGAGGTTCTCTTCCCTTCCAGTGGGTGGAAGAGACCTCCCCAGGAGATCAACGCAGCCTGGTTGCGCACAGGAGGGCACAAGCAGGGATGTCGTCAGGAGTACCTGGCTGCAATGGCACAAACCTTTCAATGATCTCAGTAGATCATGAAATGTTACTGCCAAGCCACACTCAACCTCATCCTACTGTGCCACTCATCACATCCCCATCACTCTGCCTTCCCTACCCTACTCCTGCACATCCTGACACCAACTTACCTTGCACCTCCATCCATCCCTCTCTATCTACATTATCACTTCCCCATCTCACTAGCCACCCCTCACACTCGCCCTCATCCTAGTGCAAGCATACCAACTGACAACACACAAGGGTAGGCACTTGGGTCTTTTTGCCAATGTTCATGTGAAGTTTCTGTCAATGTACTGTCAAACACTGAAATCTTTATTTTCAACACTTTGCGTTCTTGGACAGATTGTGTGCACCTTTGGAAGTGGCTTAGTGAGTTGCAGTGAATGGTGAGACATAAGGGTAACCCCCCCTGCCCTGCAATGGTGATGAGTGTGAAAGGAATGGCTTGGGCATTGTAAGATTGCTTTATGGTGTTGGTGTGGGGTGGTGCCAACCTGGCACCTCATGTGGCAGCCAGGGTGTACAGCATCAAGTGAAGTAAATGTGGCCTTGGTGAGGCCATCCCTGGCCTCCCAGGCAGCAATGTGGTCGGGTGCTGATGCCCTGTGTCCTGTGCAGTATCAGTTGATTGCGGAGAAGATTGCGGGTGCTGCTGGCTTGCCCGGTGATGCTGGTGTTGGGGCTGATCGTGGTGGGATTCTGAGGACCAAGTTGAGATTTTTTCAAGGGCACCGATGCTGATGGAATAGATGGCAGGTGAGGTTGAGATGACAGAAGCGGTCTGTCAATGGTGCGAGAGGTTATTCCAATGAGGTGACACTAGTTAGAGAGTTTGCTCCAAACACTTGCAAGCTGCATAAAGCTCAGTCTGTCTTACAAATGCAGTAAGCAACAGGTTTTAACCTTGGAAAGTGACGACCTATGAAATGGGAGCTTTTATAGACCATTTGCAGCTGTAAAGTTAAGAAATCATCCCATGCTGACACAACACCCGACCTCCTTACCTGACGTGATCCCTGAGCAGCGGGGGAAGCCATTGGCCAACTCTAAAAATCTGAAGGTAAGCTTAAAATAATAGTTAATTGCTTCTTAAACATCCAGCTAATTATCTAAATTGCTTCCCCCTGCCGCTTGGTGTCGGGTCTGTTCGGGTCCAAAGGAGAGCTACAAGAATGATTCTTTGCTTAAAGAACCTCAGCTACTCAGACAGGCTTAAGGGCCTAGGTCTATTGACTTTACAGCGGCGTGATAAAATAAATAAAATAATTAAAAGGCTGGATAGTGTCCCTGTTGATAGATTGTTCCATTTCAGCAGATTGGGAGGACCAGGGGACCTGAGTTCAAACTGTAAGAGTAGGAATAGACGGGATATTAGGTGGTTCTTCGTTCCCTTAGAATTGTGCGCCTCTGGAATACATTGCCAGCTGGTGCGGTGGGTGCTGACTCTCTGCCTTCAAGAGGGAGCTGGACCGGTTCCTGACTGAGGCAGAGATCGCATCATACAGAAGCTAAGTGTCTTTATCGGCAACATTTGGTCCACGCGATTTGATCGCCTGAGGGGGTCAGAGAAGAATTTTCCAGAGTATTTTTTCCCTTATTGGCCCTGAGTTTTTTCTGGGTTTTTTTTTTGCCAGGAGATGACATGACTGTGGGGGTGGGCGAGGCGAGGTCAGGGGAGGTGTAGTCTATGTACCTTTAAGGGGAGAACTACTTTTTATAGCTCCTGTATACTGTAGTACCGGCAGTGACCACACCTGTATATAAACCCTGAGTAGGGATCTGTACTTTAGTTTTAGAGTAACCTTCATCCAGTAAACACCTGTTGATTGTTCCTCTGCAGTCTCTGTCGATTTATTGAAGGACACCATACATCAAAATTCACAGATTTAACATTGGCGACGAGTCGATTCGAACCTACCTGCAACTCTGTAGAAGAAGGCCGATTCCACCAGTGCGGGCGTCGACCATCCGGAGAGGACTTGAACATCGCAGAGGAGGCTGTGGAGAGCTGGGCTTGGTTCCCCAGTCACGACGATCCAGCGCAGCGGGCTGGCAGCAGGTACGGCGCAGACCCTTCCCGGACGGCGGCGGCTGGAGCCGACCGACGGCATAGAAAAAGGCCGAGCAGCGTCGACAGGGTAAGAGAGAGGGTAAAGCGCATAGGGCGCAGCCGGGGTTGAAGACCAAGTGACGTCAACGAGAGAGCGCGGCCGGGGTTTCAAGGGCTGAGCAGCATCCGCGGGGGAAGAAAGGAAGCGCGGGAGACGCCATTTTGAGCCAGCGGAGAAGAAGGGAGAGCGCGGGAGATGCCATTTTTAGCCAGTCTAACCACACCCAGGGATGCCGAAGAGTGGCAGTGTCACAGCATTCGACAATGAAGTCGAAGATTGGGCAACATATATAGAACGCATAGAAGTGTACTGCAAGGCAACTGAAGTGCCAGATGCCAGGAAAGCACTGGTATTGTTGAATTCCATGGGTGCAAAAACGTACGGCTTACTGCGAAACCTAGTAACCCCAGAGAAGCCAGTGGAAAAGGATTTTGAAAGCATAGTGGCAATCCTACAGGACCACTTAAACCCCACACCGCTGCTGATAGCAGAAAGATTTAAGTTTCACAAAAGGAACCAGCATAAAGATGAAAGTAATGCTGAGTATTTAACGGAACTGCGCAAACTATCGAAACACTGCCAGTTTGGAACGGGACTAGCAGATACTTTAAGGGATAAGTTTGTGTGTGGGCTTCAAAGTGAAGGAACACAGAAACGGCTTCTATCAGAAAAGGATCTTACGCTGGACAAGGCTTTCAGCATGGCAGTATCACACGAAGCAGCCGCACGGGGCGCTGCAGAGATACAAGGGAGACCGCAAGAATATGGCACAAATGAAATGTCATATGGAGCAGTGAAGTGTTATCGCTGCGGCAGAACAACACACGACCATAAGGATTGTTGGTTCAAGGACCAAGTGTGCAGACAGTGTGGAAAGAAAACCAGCAGCAAGAAATCTCCACAGGAGAAGTACAAAAAGGTACATAAGGTGACGGAGAGTAGTTCAGACGAACAGAAAAGTGATACAGACTCCGGAAGCAAGGAGCTGGGTTGTCTGAAACTACATAATGTAATCAAAATGGAGGATCACCAAACTATTTGGGTCACGCTCAAGATAGACGGAGTCCAAGTGAAAATGGAATTGGACACAGGATCAGCCCTAACAGTCATAAACCGAAGGGACGACAAGCGGCTATTCTCACATATACCCTTGAGAGAAACAGAGATTGTCTTGAAGACGTACACGGGGCAAAAAGTCTACCCCAAAGGAAAAATAAGGGTGAACGTGATATACAACGGCAAGGAAACACCAAAAATGGACCTATATGTATTGCCAGATGGAGGACCACCACTACTAGGGCGTGAATGGATCCGGAAGATCCGGAAGATACAGCTAGATTGGCATTCCATACAAGCACTGACTGTAGATGCCAAAAAGGATGACGACGTCACACCTGGACGACTGTCAAAAATGCTAACTGATGCACAAGAAGTGTTCCAGGAGGGACTCGGAACACTAAAAGGCATAACAGCGACGATCAAAATAGAGGAAAATGCAAGCCCAAAGTTTTTTAAGGCCAGACCGGTACCTTATGCGATCCGCCCAGCCGTCGAAGCAGAGCTGGAAGGTTTGGAACGTTCAGGAGTACTATCCAAAGTGGACTGGAGTGAGTGGGCTACACCCATCGTTCCTGTAATGAAGAGGTCATTGAGTAATACGCCTGGGGAACCAGAGAAGGTTCGCATCTGTGGGGACTTTAAGGTGACAGTGAACCCAGTCCTTCACACTGTACAATATCCGCTTCCGCGGATTGAAGATATTTTCGCCTCGCTATCTGGAGGGAAACGCTTCACTAAAATTGATCTGGCCCAGGCGTACCTGCAAATGGAGGTAGAAGAAGCCTCGAAACAGTACCTCACGATCAACACTCATAAAGGTCTCTACCAATACAACCGGATGGTGTTCAGGGTAGCATCAGCTCCGGCTATTTGGCAAAGGGCAATGGATCAAGTCCTGCAAGGGATTCCAGGGACCCAGTGTTATTTGGACGACATCCTGGTCACGGGCGAAAATGACAGTGATCACCTCGCCAACCTGGAGCAGGTGCTCACTAGATTGAAGGATTATGGGCTCCGAGCTAATCGCCACAAATGCGAGTTTTTCCAGAAGCAGACCTCGTATTGTGGCCACGTTATTGATGAAGAGGGGTTACATAAGTCCCCTGAAAAGATTGAGGCAGTAGTCAAGGCTCCAGCACCGGAAAATGTGTCACAACTGAGGTCGTTCCTCGGGTTGGTGAACTACTACCATAAGTTCTTGCCGAATTTGTCTACCGTACTACACCCACTGAACACCCTACTGCAAACGGGGGTACCATGGAAGTGGAATGATGAATGTAAACGAGCTTTCCAGAAGTGCAAAGAATTGATCACATCAAAAGAGGTGTTGGCTCATTTCAACCCAGCACTACCAATTCAGTTGGCGTGTGATGCATCACCCTATGGCATTGGAGCAGTGCTGTCTCACAAATTCCCGGACGGCTCAGAGAGGCCAGTAGCCTTTGCGTCTCGGTCACTAACCTCAGCCGAGCGTAACTACGCCCAGATTGACAGGGAGGCCCTCAGCCTAGTGTGGGGAGTGAAAAAGTTCAACCACTATCTGCACGGGCAGAAGTTCACCTTGCTGACTGACCACCAACCACTTGTCTCCATCTTTAATCCAAAGAAGGGCATTCCGGTGATGACTGCACAACGGCTACAAAGATGGTCCCTTTTTCTAGGGGCGCACCAATATGATATCGAGTATAAGGGAACGAAACAGCATGGAAACGCTGATGGGCTATCACGCCTGCCACTGCCTACTGCGGAGGAAGCACCAGCAGTGGATCCTGTCGAAATATTTCATTCGACTATAATTGAATGCTTGCCAGTAACTAATGCTGGTATAGAGAAGGAGACCCGAAATGACCCGACACTGTCTCGGGTATATGATTTGACGGTGAAGGGATGGCCAGCACATGGCGACTCACTGTTGCCAGCATTCTCATCCAGAAGAGAACAGCTGTCAGTATGCCAGGGGACCTTGATGTGTGGATCCCGAGTGGTAATTCCACCCAAGTTAAGGGAGAGAGTGCTCAATGAGCTTCACGAAGGCCATCTGGGAGGGGTGAAAATGAAAAGCCTTGCTAGGGCTTATGTGTGGTGGCCGGGGATCGATCAGCAAATCGAGGACCTGACAAAGAGCTGCTCAGGATGCCAGAAGGTCCAAAATGCACCACCACATGCCCCTCTACACCCATGGGAGTGGCCCTCATCTCCATGGCAATGGGTGCATATTGATTTTGCTGGTCCATTCATGGACTCAATGTTTTTAATAGCCGTGGATGCGCACTCGAAATGGCCTGAGGTGATCAAAATGTCCTCCACCACCACGGAGAAAACTATTGCAGTCCTACGGACCATATTTGCCAGGAACGGCTTGCCAGAGCAGATTTGCTCTGATAACGGACCACAGTTTGTGTCCGAAGAGTTTCGAAGATTTATGAAAAGGAATGGGGTAAGGCATTACACATCCGCCCCGTATCATCCAGCCACAAATGGATTGGCTGAGAGGTTCGTACAAACCTTAAAAAAAGCAGTAAGGGCCATGTGCGATGACGACATTCCACTGCAGCATAAGGTGGACAATTTCCTGTTAGCCTACAGAAATGCGACACATGCAGTTACCAACCAGACCCCGGCCATGATGTTCTTTAACCGAAGGTTGAGATCTCGTCTGGATTTGCTCAGACCAAATGTACGAAGAGATGTTGAGAATAAGCAATTCCAGCACATCAATGAGAAGCCGACAAGGAGCTTCAATGTAGGGCAACCAGTCTTGGCCCGCGACTACCGAACAACCAGGAACGATATGCACATGGCAGGGGCCACTAATGTACACAGTGGATGTTGGGGAGAACATTGTGAGACGCCATGTCAACCAGATCCTAGAGTCACAGGAACAAGTCAACCCCAGGTCTCACGTACCTGGTGATGAACCCGACATACAGGTAGCATCTACCCCAGAAACAGTAGCATCGGAAGCTGATGAACCAACCGACGACAGGGAGCCAGAATCGCCTCCGCACCAAGAGCACGACACTCAGGAAAGGCGCTATCCAGAAAGGATCAGGAAGCCGCCCCAAAGACTGAATTTATAAATGGACTATTTGCAGTTAATGTTGCATGTTAAAAGTGTTAATTGTTAAATGAATGTTATGGTACTGTTAATCTAAAAGGGGAGGAATTGTAGTCTATGTACCTTTTAAGGGGAGAACTACTTTTTACAGCTCCTGTATACTGTAGTACCGGCAGTGACCACACCTGTATATAAACCCTGAGTAGGGATCTGTACTTTAGTTTTAGAGTAACCTTCATCCAGTAAACACCTGTTGATTGTTCCTCTGCAGTCTCTGTCGATTTATTGAAGGACACCATACATCAAAATTCACGGATTTAACAGGAGCGAAGAAGTGTTTAGCCATGATGGTCCAGCCATTGTGGTGTAGGGCAGGCTTGATGGACCATCTGGTCTTATACAATCATAGAATGGTTACAGCACAGAAGGAGACCATTTGGCCCATGCCAGCTCTCTGCAAGAGCACCTCAGCTAGTCCCAATCCCCCGCCCTTTCCCCGTAGCCGTGCAAATTTTTTTCCTTCAGGTACTTATCCAAGTCCCTTTTGAAAGCCACGATTGAGTCTGCGCCACTACCCTTTCAGGCAGTGCATTCCAGATCATAACCACTCGCTGTGTTAAAATGTTTTTCCTCATGTCGCCTTTGGTTCTTAAATCTGTGTCCCCTTCAACACAGTTTCCCTCTGTCTAGACCCCTCATGATTTTAAACACCTCTATCAAATCTCCTCTCAACCTTCTCTGCTCCAAGGAGAACAACCCCAGCTTCTCTAGACTATCCACTTAAGTGAAGTCCCTCATCCCTGGAACCATTCTCGTAAATCTTTTCTACACCCTCTCTAAGTCCTTCCCATCCTCCCTTAAGTGCGGTGCCCAGAATTGGACACAATACTCCAGTTGCGGCCGAACCTGTGTTTTATAAAGGTTCATCATAACTTCCTTGCTTTTGTACTCTATGCCTCTATTTATGAAGCCCAGGATCCCTGCTTTGGAGCCCAGGATATGCTTTTTTTAACTGCTTTCTCAACCTGCTCTGCCACCTTCAATGATTTGTGTACATATACCCCCAGGTCTCTCTGTTCATGTACCCCCTTTAGAATTGTACCCTTTAGTTTATATTGCCTCTCCTCGTTCTTCCTACCAAAATGTATCGCTTCACACTTTTCTGTGTTAAATTTCATCTGCCACGTGTCCACCCATTTCACCAGCCTGTCTATGTCTTCTTGAAGTCTATCACTTTCCTGCTAGTTTTTTATGTTTGTATGGTGGGGACACAATACTTCGGCCGCGATTTTATCGATCGATGCGGCTTGGGAGCGGGTCAGGTGGCTTCCGGGTTCCAGTCCCGTCCCCAACTACATCCGGCCCACAGACGTGATTTTATGTCAGTTGATCTTGTTAAGCCCACCCTGCAGGCTTGCCAGCCAATTAAGATGAAGCCGGTCAGATTATGTCATTTGATGACACATCATGTGCCGGTTTTCTTAAAGGGACCATGCACAATTTTTTTTTGACTGCTCATTTCTCAGTGTCAATGACTCTTCACAGGTGAACTCTTGCACCCAGGCTCTCCAGTGACTCCCTCCTTAGGCTAGAACAGATGGCAGCTGCAGGTGAGGTTACAGAAGCGATCTGTCACTGGTGAGAGGGGTTCTCCCAATGAGGTAGGACTACACATACAATTCAAAACTTGTTACCTACAGAAAAGTCTAAATGCATTAAAAATGAATTTCCCAACAGTTTCTTACCTCTGAAACTCATCAGTGCACCATTGGATCCTTCACACCACTTCTGCAGCTGTCGTCAATGCAGAAACATTACAGCAGACTCACCATGCCACATTTACTTGGCGTGGTGTCCGGACGTCGGGGAACCCGAAGTAGAAGTGTCAAAATTGAAAAAGAGCCTGTTAACTGCCTGTTAACAACCTTTAACAGGCAGTTAAGTGGCTATAATCCTCTTCCCGCCGCTAGGTGTCAGGTCCATGCGCAAATCGAGGACCCGACACTTGAGAAGATTGATAGGAGGCGGGTTGACAGTGGGTTTCCTGCTCGCTGTCAATCTTTACGATTTTGCCGGAGATCCCGCCTCCAAACCCACTCCCTGAGTGCCGGCAAAACTCTGGCCTCCATCTTCTGTCTTGCCCTGGCATGTGAAAATAAGTAGTTAGAAATGGTTTTGTAACTATAGTGGTAGGTGTATGCAACATTCTTGTATGTACACGAATGCCTGAAAAGAAAAGCAAATGACAAAGGCACAACATAAGGTTGTGTGATTCTACGGAGACATCCAATTGCCCGTTCACTTGGAAAGAAATTGATCTTAATCAGTCTTCTACTTCGCAATGAATAGATTTTTAATCTTGGAAAAAAAAGAAGCAAAGTATCATTTGGATTTGGAGCAGTTCAATCAAGCCATCACACATCCAAAAATTACCTCAACAACCACAAAGTTCAGGTCTAAACTAGATGTTCTCTTCAGTTCAGCATCACGAGTGAATCCCGTAAGTGGATCCTACATCCCCTGCAATTTGGAGCGTACGGGCCAAAAAATAGTTACATGATAGCGTGCCCCAGGTGCTTAACCATGAGACTCTTTGTATATACTGGATGCAGTAATCCCGCACGTGCTCCCATGCGTGTTTTTCCTATCTCCCAAAAGGTGGACTGAAAAACACTCTAGTAAGATGAGGTCAACTGCAAATCAAGAAACTGGTTTCTTTCAAACAAAATACAGTACTGAACAGAATACAGTTTTTGGTGAAATACTACTTATTTCTTTTGCCCCTCATGACAAGGAAAATGACAAAGTATACAACATGTAAACAGGGTAAATTCACTTTACAGACTAGTAATTTCTGAAACTATTTGGCATTAACAGCGAGACCGTCCCGGATTCCCACATCTGCAGGAAATGTCTCTGCCTTCAGTCATTCCCGCATAGGGTCATTGAGCTGGAGAGCGAGTTAGAGACACTCTGAAACATAAGGGACGAGAGGAATTTCTGGATAGTTTTATCCAGAATACAGTCACACCCCAGAGGAAAGCACAGGTTCAAGAAGGGGAGGATGTGACTGCTAGGGAGATGGGTAGTGGGGATTTACGAGTGGTTGAGAAGGAAGTCCTGCAGACACTGGTCCTGTCCAACAGGTACGATGTACTCGCTACCTGTGAGGACAAGGAGAAAGACTGCAGGGAGGACAGCCACAATGCAGACCCAGGCACTGTGGCTCAGACGGCTGTCCAAGGGGGGGGGAAGAGCAGAATAGAAATGTGGTAGTGATAGGGGATTCTATAATTAGGCAGATGGATAGCCTCCTCTGCAGCCAAGAACGAGAATCCCGAAAGGGTGTGTTGCCAGGGTAAGGGATATCTCAATGCGGCTGGAGAGGAATTTGGAAAGGGAGGGGATAAATCCAGTTGTCGTGGTCCATGTCGGAACAAACGACTTCGGTAGAAATAGGGAGGAGGTCCTGCTGAAGGAGTATCAGGAGTTAGGAGCAAAATTAAACAGCAGAACTTTGACAGTAATAATCTCTGGATTATTGCCCGAGCCACGTGCAAATTGGCATAGAAACAGTCAGATCAGGAGAATTAACACGTGGCTAAAGGGCTGGTGTGGGAAAGAGGGGTTCCTTTTCATGGGACACTGGCACCAGTACTGGGACAGAAAGGAGCTGTACCGATGGGACGGGCTCCACCTAAACTGGGATGGTGGGACGGGCTCCATCTAAACTGGGATGGGACCCGTGTCCTAGCGGAAAGGGTAAATAGGGAGGTGGCAAAGGCTTTAAACTAGGAAGACGGGGGGAGGGATCTACAAGAAATGAAACCAGACTAAATGTAAACAAAACAGGAAAGAAGAACATAGGAAAGAGTAAATTAAGGGAGGACATTGATGGCCAGGTAATAAATAGAGTTATAAAGAAGGAGTTTAAAAAGATGGTTAAAAATAAAGTGAGAGGAACTGGTATTAAAAATGAGTTAATCTGTACAGCAATGCACACAGTGTCCACAATAAAACAGGGGCGCTGGAGGCAATCATGCATTGCGAGGAACCAGACATAGTAGGGATTACTGAGACATGGCTACAGAAAAATCAGGACTGGGAATTAAACATTGCAGGGTATAACATATTTAGAAAAGATAGAGGGGTAAAGGGGAGGTGGAGTAGCTGTACTTATTAGGGATAACATAATGGCAGTAGAAAAAAGTGCCGCAGCTATCAGCAAGACAGAAATAGAATCCATGTGGATAGAAATAAAAGGCAATAAAGGATTAATCACACTAATAGGGATAGTCTACAGACTACCTAATAGTGGAAGGGAGGTGGAGGAAGAAATATGCAGACAAGTTAGGGAAATGAGTAAAAAACATAGAATAATAATCATGTGGGATTTCAACTACTTAGATATTAATTGGACAGAAGAGGTAGGTAAAGGGGATAAGGGAATGGAGTTCCTACAATGTGTACAGGACTCCTTTCTATCCCAATATGTAAGAAGCCCAACAAGGGAGGATTCGGTATTGGATCTAGTAATGGGGAATGAACCAGAGATAAGAGAAGTAAAAGTAGAATAACATCTAGGCAATAGTGACCATAATATAATATGCTCTAAGATAATAATTGAGGAGGACATAGGTATGACAAGGACCAGGGTAATAGATTGGAGAAAAGCTGATTTTGAGGGGCTGAGAATAGAACTTGGGAAAATAAAATGGACAACTGTATTGGCAAACAATGATGTAGAACAGCAATGGGAAACATTTAAACCGATGTTCAACAGAGTCCAGGAAAAATATATTCCGCTAATAAACAAGAACAAGCTAAACACTAATGAGACACCAAGGATGAATAAAGCCATAAGGGGAAAATTGAGGGTAAGGAAAGAGGCATACATTAAGCACATGGATAGCAGGGAAGAGCATGATGAGGGAGAATATGAAAGGATTAGGAGAGAAGTCAAAAAAACAATTAGGAAGGTAAAGAGGAACTATGAAATTAAATTATCAAGGAACATAAAACAAAATAGTAAAATATTTTACAGGCAAATAAATAAAAAAAGGAAGGTCAGGATGAGAATAGGACCATGAAGGGATAGAGAGGATAATACCATAGGCAGCAATAGAGAGATGGCAGAGATATTAAATAATTACTTTGCTTCAGTATTTACCAGGGAGATAGAACAGCTGGAGATGACATCGGATGATGAGATTAGTAATGAGTTAACTGCATTTAAAATAAAATGAGGAGATATACTAAATAAACGAATGAAACTCAAGGAGGATAAAACCCCTAGTCTGGATGGATTACAACCGTGCATTTTAAAAGAATCTAGGGAAGAAATAGCAGAGGCATTACTACACATATTTAGTAATTCGTTAGAAAAGGGGCATTGCCAGAGGACAGGAGGATAGTTAATGTAATACCTATATTTAAGAAGGGAGATAGAACATGTCCAGGGAACTATAGGCCAGTCAGCTTAAAATCGGTGGTAGGAAAAATAATGGAATCCCTACTAAAGGAGAAAATAGCAGAACATCTAGAAATGAAAAATATAATAATAAATAGCATGGATTTCAGAAGGGAAAGTCTTGCTTGACCAGCCTAATTGAATTTTTTGAAGCGCTAACAGTGAGAGTAGACGAGGGTAATGTAGTAGATGTAATATATCTAGATTTTCAAAAGGCCTTTGATAAGGTACCACATAATACACTAATGAATAAGGTCAGGGAATGTGGAGTCGGGATAAGTAGCAGAATGGATAGCTAGCTGGCTACAAGACAGAAAGCAGAGAGTAGGGGTAAAGGGTAGCTATTCACAGCTGCAAAAGGTGGGAAGTGGTGTTCCACAAGGATCAGTGCTGGGACCGCTGCTGTTCACAATTTATATTAACGATTTAGACCTTGCAATCAAAACCACAATTTCTAAATTTGCGGATGACACCAAATTGGGGGTGATAGCCAATACTGAGAAGGACTACAACAAATTACAAGAAGACATTGATAAACTTGCAGAATGGGCATATAATTGGCAAATGAAATTCAACACAGATAAATGTGAGGTTTTACATTTTGTTAAGAAAAATAGGGAGGTCACATATTGGCCCATATTTTCCGATCCCTACGGGTGTGTACAAACTGTGTACACACCCGTCAGGACTTCGCAAGTGCCGGTTTCAGGCATGCGAAGCACATGCACTGAAAACCGGCTTTCCGATCTGTCAAGAATCGTCTTGACAGATCGCAAGCCTGCCCTGGAGAAGGGCCTCTGTGGGTGGAGTGTTCCGCTTTCTGCAGAACCTCTGCCCGCTGAAATCCCATAAAAATCTTACGCCTGGTAAAAACAGGCGTAAGGCCTGCTTTTACCAGCATAAGAGTTTTTAAAAAATTTCACTCATTCATAATTTAAAAATACTTTAAAAAAAGTAAGTTTATTTTTAGCCCTGTAAAAAACTTTGATTTTTTTTTTCAAAAATAAAATTTTTGTTTAAAATATTTAATTTAATGTAATTTTTAACTAATTTTTAAAATGTGATTTAAAAAAAATGTATTTAATGTTTTGATGTGTTGGAGTGATCTCCATTCATACTTTTGACAGGTCTAAGCTGTCAAAAGTAGGAAGGGAGATTCCCTTCTTTCATTGGTTCCCCATGGCCCACGTGATCCCAGGGATGCTTGCGAACCGCGTGCGCCCTGAGATACCTGGGCCTCTGCGCATTTCGTAGAGCAGAGGCCCAGGAGCGGAAATGGCTGGACCTCTGGAGCCCTCAGGTAAGGGTGTAGATTTTTTCCAGATCGGAGGCCTCTGCACACAGGAAGCCTCCGATCGGAAAATACGGGCCATTACTTGGAAAGTAAGAATCTAAATACGGTAGAGGAACAAAGGGATCTAGGAGTACAAATATACAAATCACTAAAAGTATCGACACAGGTTAACAAGGCCATAAAAAAGGCAAACCAAGCACTAGGGTTTGTTTCTAGAGGGATGGAATTGAAAAGTAGTGAAGTTATGCTAAACTTGCATCGAACCCTGGTTAGACCACACTTGGAGTACTGTGTGCAATTCTGGTCGCCATATTATAAACAGGATGTGGAGGCACTGGAGAGGGAGCAGAGAAGATTTACAAGGATGATACCACAAATGCAAGGGTACACCTATCAGGAAAGGATGAACAGGCTGGGTCTCTTTTCTCTTGAAAAGGGAAGACTGAGGGGTGACCTAATAGCGGTCTTTAAAATTATGAAAGGTTTGGATAGAGTAAATACAGAGAGTGTTTCCACTTGTGTGGAAGAGCAAAACTAGAGGCCATCAATATATAATCGTCACCAAAAAATCAAATAGGGAATTCAGAAGAAACTTCTTTACCCAGAGAGTGGTGAGAATGTGGAACGAGCTAGCACAGGGAGTGGTTGAAGCAAATAGTATAGATGCATTTAAAGGGCGGTTAGATAGGAATATGAGGGAGAAGGGAATAGAGGGTTATGCTGATAGAGTTAGATGAGGAAAGACGGGAGGAGGCTTGAGTAGAGCATAAACACCAGCATAGAGTGGTTAGGCTGAATGGCCTGTTTCTGTGCTGTATGGCCTGTTTCTGAGCTGTATGGCCTGTTTCTGAGCTGTAATCCTATGTAACCTTAGGAAGAGATTCTGCGGGCCTATTTCACTGTTTTTCATTAAAACTTACTTCAGATTACCTTCTTACCCAGCCAAAGAGGAAGCTAACTATTTTACCCCTGACTGTTTGCTCAGCTCTCTGTGTGGAGAATTGGCTCATTGCGTTGCCAATTAAAACTAATATTTTGAATCAGAACGCTTCTCCCATGGCAACAACATAGACTGTTCAACTAAAACCCCTCTATGCTAAATGAAGAAAAGCCATTTTACCATTACAGATGCAAATGTTTCTATAATGTACTAGTGAACCCCATTGACTCAAACTATTATGGCATGCAGGAAATGCAATCATGTTATTAAACTTCAGGACTGATTTTAACTTTTAGCAGTGACGGAAAACAGGTGGTAGCGATCAGCCGCCTGTTGTACTGAAGTCAATGGAATGGAAAATTGGGCAGGGTGTGTAACGGGTGGCCAATCTACCACCAAAAGTGAATATCAGCCCTTTTGTCTTGTCACAGGTAACGGGCCTAATTAACATTACCAATTCTTGTATGTTGTAAGCAGTTAATCCCTTGTGAACTGAATTTAAACTGAATAACAACATATTAATATAAATTAACCTGAAATTCCTCCTAGGCCAAACAGGCAAAAAGCTCAAAATGTGGCACACTGCCCCAAGGACGGATTAATACGTGGGCCTATAGGGCCCATGCCCAGGGGCCCCAATCAAATATGGAACCCCTGCCAGGGGCCCTGTGCAAATATGGAGCCCCTGGTAAAACTGCATACAATTTCTTTACTATTAATGCAGCATGTAAACATTCTACGGGCCTATTTCTTCATGCAGTTTACTAATGGATAATGGATCCAAGGTGGGGCTTGAGCAGAGGGAGCTGTGAGGCCCCAAATATTCTCAGTGCCCAGGGCCCCAAGAATTCTTATATCATCTCTTCTCTGCCCCAGTTGACAGAGGTACGCTACCCCTTCAGACTTAGTTCACAGAGACATGTTACCTTTAAGGCTGCACCAGAAGAAGTTCTCTAAAGCCGACTCCCATTTCCTGGCCGCCCAACAATAGCAAATTGGCCACACCGCTCACGTAGGTTATATAAAAGCAGCTGGTGATACACCGAGCATCTACCCTCTATAGGGCCACTGTCTAAGCTCAGATGGCACAACAAAAACCCATCAGGCACTGAAATGACGGGCAAGCGTCACTGGTACTTCCTGAAATCAGTTTCAACAGTCATCAGCCATCCGAGCCACTCAATAAACTCACTCACTGACACAGTGTACCATACGTATAATAACGTGTGGTGTATGCAATGGTTGTAATACAGGCTATAGTGTTGTATTCAAAGAGAAGTTGCAATAAAAATGGGTTTTGAATTTGTACTCGTCCATGCATCATCCAAGAAGATTTGTGAAATATTAACACAAAAAATCTCTCCTGATGGTATTGAGCCGTACAGAGCAGTAAGGTCCCAGGTTCAATACCCCGCCCCACACTTCTTCCCATTCCGTCTCTCTTTCCCCCACCCCACCCCAACCCATCTCGACTTGACTCCCGTCTCTCTCCCCCCACTAGCCAGTCGTGTTTCCGGTCACCCCTAAGTGAGGGCAGCTCTCTGCGGCACAGGGGAGTGCGGCACAGGGGAGTGATGGCAAACCCAAGACAACTAGAAGTGTCCAGGAGATCCATGCCCCATTTCGGGAGACTACTGGACCATCCGGGAGTGTTGGCAACCCTAGACATCACCCACGCATTAATGGAATGAAAGTCTTTCCTATTCATATATACTATCTGTTGCTATGGGCTCTGATAAAGCAGCAGCTTTTAGCAACTGTGTTGTGAGCAAACATACCTGCAAATGGAGTCTTGCAATGCAAACTTTCAGCTGCAAACGCTAGCAGCATAATGCACCAAAGATAATGCAGATGCAGTTACATGAAAAGACTTCAAATACTGCAATAAACTGTTGACCACAACTTTACAACCAAACTTCTAGAAACCAGGGCAACAAAATCCCAACAGTAAAAATTGTAATTGGGCACACAATGCTGAAAGAATAAGCAGTTGAGAAAGATCCACTGATTTCAGCATGGGACCAAGTTACAGATAATGAACTAAAGTTAAGAGGTGTATTGAAGTTCATATTCGCTCTGTGTGAGGCTTCCAAAAAGTTCAAAATTTTTTCTCTTGCTGAATTCAGTGCTTTGTGAATTGGGTACTCTGAACTATTTATCCAATTCAGTGAGGCATGATCCCTAAATGCAAGGGTGTGGTCTGTGAGTGCACCATCACCTAATTAGCCCTGATGTATTTCTTGCACTACGCTACATAAAATGATTGCGACAGCGCTGTTGTTATTATGTGCTATCTTGTTATTTGTACTTGCTAGAGTCTATGAAGTAATTTTCAACGTTTAGCAGAATCTGAACTGTCAGTTAGTGTGGTCGCTCCACCCTCAACATATTAGCTATTAGAGGCACTCTCTATTTTACTGTAGTCTGTTTACATGGAACCACAGACCCACCCTTGCCCCATTATTATTGAATTTTGTTACATAGCAGCCTTTTCAGGTCCTTGAGACTGTTCTGCACTCCTCAGCATCCCTAGTTATATGGGATGATTTATTAACTCATTTTTTTCTATTTTAGCACAATTATTTTGATGCTTAGATTGCACTAATATTTTGTTTGGTGCTCTCTCAATGCCCTCTTGTCGTTTTATGAAATTTTCAATCAAAGTATTTCACTTTTTCACTGGTATGGCATGCAAGTAACATCTGGCTTGCATATTTTGCACATGTGTCCTGATAGGTAAAATAACAACAACAACTTGCTTTATATAGCACCTTTAATGCAGGACAATGTCCCAAGGTGCTTCATAGAAGCGTAATCAGACAAAAAAAGTTGACACCGAGCCAAAGAAGTAGATATTATGAGGGTTAACTAAAAGCTTGGCCAAAGAGGTAACTTTTAAGGAGGGTCCTAAAGGACGAGAGAGAGGCTGAGCGGTTTCGGGAGGGAACGCCAGAGCTCAGGGCCTCGATGGCTGAAGGCACGGCCACAAATGGTGAGGCAAAAGGAGCGTTCAAATTGAAGGAGGGTCAGGCTGACATAAGGAGAGGAAGTCAGAAGAAATATAATTTGAGAAGTTGGCAAAGAAAAATTGTAATTTAAGTAGAATTTTTTACATAATTAACTTTTTAATTGTAAAAAAACATTTTCCTGCACTGAATATAATGCAGTTGATCGCCCTTTTGTCTCTGTTACCTATCCACACATAAGAAATTTGCTCAATCTAGAGAACTGTCTCAATCAACAAAACACCATGATGAAGTTTACTGAATGAAATCCTTTATTTAAAAAAAAAATCCTGCAATGATGAATTTTGCTGAACAAATTGGCAGTATTGAAGGCTGCAGGGCGGGTCAAAAGATACAGGCTAAGGTTGTTGTTTATCCAGGGGTAGGAGGTGGCGCTGGTGGTGGGAGGCGGGGTTTGAGAGTAACAATAAACAAACTGGTGTACATATTTGCTTTTCTAACTACACCCGAGTTGTAAAAATGCATAGATTAGAAAAACAAATGTGATCATTATGTTCCCGTGTAGCTGCTGAAATGCAAGAGGTCGCCATGTTATTATTGAAGTACATAACTAGATTGGATTAGTTCTCACACACAATGTTGATGTTCTTTAAAACAGAAATAAAGAATCATCTGGGTAGAGAAGAAATAATTGGGCATGCTGTGAATAGCTTGGCTTAGAGATCGCAGTCTCACCACTGAGTTAGAAGGTTGTGAGTTCAAAACCCACTCCAGGAATTGAGCCCATAATCTAGTTTAACACGTCAGGATTTTAACCTGGAGTGGGAAGAGGGTGCGGATCGGTTGCTGGCAGGCAGGTACCTGGTGGGGTGGTAGTTCCGGGAGGGTTTCATTGGAGGTGGAGGGGGGTGGGGGCGCGGGAAACCTAGGCATCGGAGTCTGTGAGTTTCCTTGTCGGGCCTGGAAGAGCAGTCCTGCTCCTCCTGGCCCCACAAAGATAATGGCTGGAATTTTCTGGGGTCCATGCGGGCGCAATCGGAGGCGGGTTGGGTGGGAAATCTGAAATATCTTGCAGCGGGTCATGAACCCGCCATCATCCTGCCCCCACGCGCCTTTTCCTCGGGCACGTTTGCCGGCAGAGGCGGGCGACCAAATTTAAATCATTATTAGGTACTTGTCAGACCCTTAAATGCCTTTTTAACCTGACCTTTCAAATTTCCCTGGATGAGCACAGGAATCATGCAGCTCGGGAACCATATCTGTGAACCTGAGGCAGAAGTTGAGTGGCCATTGATCCAGCTCATTAGTGCACAGCATGAAAAGTACAATTCAAACTCCCACCTCACAGCTGATCACTTTCCTAAAGCAGATGACGTTGCTGACTGCATTGTCAGCACAGATTTAGCTTTCTAGAGGTTGCAAGTGTTTCCAGATAATCATAATTTAATAGGACAAAGTCAGCATGGTTTTATGAAGGGGAAGTCATGTTTGACAAATTTGCTGGAGTTCTTTGAGGAAGTAACATATAGGGTGGATAAAGGGGAACCAGTGGACGTAGTGTATTTAGACTTCCAAAAGGCATTTGACAAGGTGCCACACAAAAGATTATTGCTTAAGATAAAAAATCACGGGATTGGGGGTAATATTCTGGCATGGATAGAGGATTAGCTATCTAACAGAAGGTAGAGAGTTGGGATAAATGGTTCATTCTCGGACTGGCAATCAGTAACTAGTGGTGTTCCGCAGGAATAACAACAGAAAATGCTGGAAAAACTCAGCAAGTCAGGCAACATCCGTGGAGAGAAATTTGAGTTGACGTTTCGGGTTTGACCCTTCTTCAAAACTGGAGAGAAAAGGAACTAGATCGAAGGCAGGGCTGCGATCGGACAAAAGAATAAAAGAACCAAAAGAAGTAAAAGAGATTAGAAGCTAGACGAGATGGTAATAGGCTGTGATTAGGTGTAAAGTGTACTGGCAGGGCAAAAGATAGCTGCCAGGTGTGAGAGAGAAACAAAAGGAAAGGGGGGGGGGGAAAGGAAAGGAGTGGAAAAATATAAGTGAAAATGAAATAGGGGCCAAGGTTATGATCTGAAATTGTTGAACTCGATATTGAGACCGGAAGGCTGCAGACTGCCTAATCGGAAGATGAGGTGCTGTTCCTCGAGTTTACGTTGAGCTTCCGTGGAACAGTACAAGAGGCCAAGGACGGTGAGGTCCGAGTGGGAATGGAGCGGTGAATTGAAATGACAGGCGACCGGAAGCTCGGGGTCACCCTTACGGCAGGGGTCAGTGCTGGGTCCCCAACTCTTTACAATCTATATTAACGATTTGGAGGAGGGGACCGAGTGTAACATATCAAAGTTTGCAGATGATACTAAGATGAGAGGGAAAGTAGTGAGTGAGGAGAACATAAAAAACCTGCAAGGGGACATAGACAGGCTAAGTAAGTGGGCAGAGATTTGGCAGATGGAATACAATACTGGAAAGTGTGAGGTTATGCACTTTGGCAGGAAAAATCGTAGAGCAAGTTATTATCTTAATGGCAAGAAACTGGAAAGTACTGAAGTACAAAGGGATCTGGGGGTCCTGGTGCACGAAATTCAAAAGGTTAGTATGCAGGTGCAGCAAGTGATTAAGAAGGCCAATGGAATGTTGGCTTTCATTGCTAGGGGGATAGAATATAAAAATAGGGAGGTATTGCTTCAGTTGTACAAGGTATTGGTGAGACCGCACCTGGAATACTGCATACAGTTTTGGTGTCCATACTTAAGAAAAGACATACTTGCTCTCGAGTCAGTACAAAGAAGGTTCACTTGGTTAATCCTGGGGATGAGGGGATGGACATATGAGGAGAGGTTGAGTAGGTTGGGACTCTACTCATTGGAGTTCAGAAGAATGAGAGGCGATTTTATTGAAACATATAAGATTGTGAAGGGGTTGGATTGGGTGGATGCGGGGAGGATGTTCCCGATGATGGGTGAAACTAGAACCAGGGGGCATAGTCTTAGAATAAGGGGCTGCTCTTTCAAAACTGAGATGAGGAGGAACTACTTCACTCAGAGGGTGGTAGGTCCATGGAATATGCTGCCCCAAAAAGCTGTAGAAGCTACATCATTACATAAATTTAAAACAGAAATAGACAGTTTCCTAGAAGTAAAGGGAATAAAGGGTTGTGGGGAGTGGGCAGGAATTTGGACATGAGTCTTGGTTCGGATCGGTCATGGCCCTGTGGGTAGCGGAGCGGGCCCAGGGGCTGTGTAGCCTGATCCTGCTCCTATTTCGTGTGTCTAATTCTGTTAGATTCAGGAGATGGTTCTGTGATAGTAGATTGGCGGTTAGGACCAGATCAGCCATGATCTTATTGAATGACGGAGCAGGCTCGAGGGGCCAATTGGCCTACTCCTGCTCCTATTTCTTATGTTCTTATGTTCTAATTCCCTGGCAGCTGCCATGACTTTTTCATCCTGCGCCAGTCCAGCCTCCCTCAGCTCTTCGCTCCTCCAAACAGACTTTCCAGCTGGCTGCTTGGAGACGAGGGATATCCACTGAAGACGTAGCTCATGCCACCCTCGAGGAGGTCAAGTACTGAGGCCCAGGAGAGATATAATGAAAGCTACATTTCCACCAGATGCGTCATAGAGCAGACAATAGGCATGTTCAAAATGCGCTTCAGATGCCTTGACAGATCTGGAGGTTTCCTTCAGTATGCACCAGCCAGGGTCTCCAGAATTGTTGCGGCCTGCTGCGCCCTGCACAACATAGCGCAGCAGTGACGATTAGTGCTGCATGAGGAGCAAGGCACTGAGCGCACAGCCTCTTCAGAGGAGGAGGAGGAGGAATAGGAGGAGGAGCATCAGCTGGAAGACGAGGAGGAACAGGAGGAACCTGCAGTCCAGATCCCACCAGCACCCAAGCATATTGCTGCCCGGGAGTCATCATGGCCAGATTTACTTAACTTTACACTGTACACCCATATGGCTGCCACATGCTGCGCCAGGTTGGCACCACCCCACAGCAACACTTTAAAGCATCCCTACAATGACTAAGCCATCCCTTTCACACTGACCACTATTGCTGGAGGTAAAGTTATGTCTCACCATTCACTATAACTCACTAAGCCACTTCCAAAGGTGCACACAAATTTGTCCAAAGTGGTGAAAATAAAGATTTTTATGTGTGACATCACAGTAACGGAAACTTTGCAGAAACATTTTAATAAAACACCCAATGGCTACCCTTGTGAATCTACTTGTGTTTCATCTTTCTCTTACGAGTGCTTCTACGAGGTGCTACCCCTGTGGCTTCAGCAGAGGCAGCCTGCTCACTTCCCTGCTGCGACTGCACAGACACTTTTGGCGGATGTACTCTGGGTTTTGTAGCCTGTGATGGCCCCGCCAAAGTCTGCTCCTCCTGTGATTGTGCAGGGGCAGACTCGGCCATCGCGGTCCCAGGCGGCATCTGTGGCTCTGACTGAGGGGGAGGTCAATGGGGGAGAAATGTGAGCATTTTGAGAGGAGCCTCCATTTCCGTGTCCCCTCTTACCATCATCCCTCTCATGGGCCACCCACACTTCCCTGCTAGCAAGGAGCTGGAGAGCACCTTGCTGCACAGCAGTGGGGCCATGAAGACCCACTTCTACATTGACATCCCTCCTAGAGAGGATGTCTATGAGCTTCTATCATCTATTCTCCATAGATAGGCATCTATTCTCCATAAATAGCCATCTGTTCTCCATAGAGACCATGTGCTCCTGTGAGTGGTGCATTAGCTGCTCCATGCAGGTGGCCATCCTTTCCATGGAAGAGCCTACAGTCGCCATCGCCTGCAACACGGTGGTGCTCATGTTGGAGATGGGCTCCTCCATTCTCTGGACACTTACAGACATTGTTGTCACAAAACCTGTCAAAGCCTCCTGCACTTCTTGCAGCACCACCAGGATCGCCCTCTTTCTGGAGACCTCCAAGGCTCAGTGCCTGCTTGCAGCTGAGCAGAGCTGGGAGCATCCAGCGCCCTCCAGCGAGGAGTCTCCACTGCTGTCCCTGTCTCCACCATCTGCTCTTGCTCACTTGTGACTTGTGAGACACCAGGTGACAACACTACTGTATCTGGCGTAAGACCCACCAAGGTGTGCATATCTGCGCTGGTGCTGGGTGCTCTTATGTCTGGTGACGGTGCGCCCTCAGAGGCTGGAGGCTGCTCTGAAGAGCTGTCTTCCTCTTCCCCCTAGACAATGGGGGTGGCTCTTGATGGACCTGTGGGAGAGTAACAAGATGAGTTAGATATGTCATATGAAGAATAGGTACAGATACCATTCTGCACATGTTGAACATTCACAGGCTGCTGACATCAGTCCTCATATGACTGACTGATGTATGCCATGTAGCTGTATGATATGTAATTCTGTCACCAGGTTGCTGAGATGTCCCCTTCCATCTCCCACCTCCAGCGGCTCGGCGACTCCAGACACTTCCAAGGCAGCCTCCTCTGCTGATGTTAGCATGGCCAATGATGGAGTGCCACCTCCGGTTCTCTCCCTCTCCCTCTTATTGTGGGCTCTCTTTTTCTGTGAGGAGCGAAAGAAGAGAAAGCTGTGCGAGAGTGATGGAATGAGTGTAAGGAATGGATGGGTTACATCTTTAGAGGGTGACTATGATGGAGTGGGGTGGCAATGCCAAGTGGCCTCCTTGTGTGTTGTTAGTTGGTATGATTGCATTAGGATGAGGGTGAGTGTGAGGGGTGGCTAGTAAGATGGGAATGTGATAATGTAGATAGAACGAGAGGGATGGGTGGACGTGCAAGGTATGTTGGTGTGAGTAAGGATATGCAGGAGCAGGGTTGGGAAGGCAGAGTGATGGGGATGTGATGAGAGGCGCAGCAGGATGAAGTTGAGTGTGGCTTTGCACTCACCTTTCCTGATCTAATGAGATCATTGAAATATTTGCGACACTGCACCCAGGTCTTCCTGACCACATCCCTGCTGTTGCCTTAACTGCTATTTGGAGCCTGGCTCCTTTGGTCTCCTGGGGGGTCTCTTCCGCCTATTAGAAGGGAAGAGGGCTTCTCTGCGTGCTCTTACTCCCTCCACAAGCATCTGGAGGGCGTCATCGGAGAACCTGTGTGCAGCCCTCTGTCTCAGTGCTCTGTTGGCACTCTGCAGCAGTCCAATTATGCAGTGCGCTGCCTGCACACTCCTAGATGAACCTTCAAATGCAATGTGACCATGGCTACTTTAAATATCCCGGCTGAAAATATGTCATTGATGACATCATCAGACCCGCACCATTTAATAAGGCCGGGAAACGTGCAGGGCGGCCCTCATAGGCCCCATTAAAGGAAAGTCGATCTCAGGAGCGGCATGGTATGAAGAATGGGGTCGCGACCCGCCACAGCGACCGTCCGCACCTGACCCGCCTAGGTACAGAAAATTCCGGCGAATGTTTTGACTTACCTGGAGGGCCCCTTCGTCCTTCCCACCAGCTGCTGACCTGCTTCAGCCTGGTGGGAATGACGCATTGACTGCTCCACTCAGGCCACTGTTAAAATGCTATCTGGGTCCTCTTGACATCATAGGACTCCAATAGCATTTATGCATGAGGCTCCTGCTGTCACCTCATCTGCCGCCAAATCCAGCGGCACTAAAACTGGTGGGCGCAGAGCGAGAAATGGAGCTGCTCAATTTTAACTGTTCACCCGCTCCATTCTCACCCAGCGAGGAAGAGTTAAAATTCAGTGCAGTATTGAAGGAGTGCTGCATCGTCAGAGGAGCTGCCACCCTTGGATGAGGCATTAAACCAAGATTCCGTTTACCTTTTAGATGGATCTAAAAGAACCAATCTTACTTTTCAAAGGACACGGGACTTTTCCCAATGCCCTGGAAAATATTCTTCCTTCAACCAATATTGATCATTTATTCCATGCTGTTTGTGGGACTTTGCAGTGAGCAAAGTGGATGCTGCATTTGCCTACATAATTGCAGTGACTACACTTCAAAAGTAATTCATTACCTGTGAAGTGCTTTGGGACTTCTTGAGGCTATGAACATTTCTATAAAGTTCTTTCTTTCTAGGGAACACACCACTGCAACACATTTAGTCACTGAGTCATCAAAAGAGCTGACCAGTTTCTTTATATAACAGTGGTTAAAGGGAATTTTCACAATGTAACATAAATACCCGTTGCTGGGGAACGACAGACACTGTGTTTATTGGGAAGGTTGCAGGGCCTGGTTGCAAAAGCTGCTCTTTTTTTTTACTTCAATGGCTGCAAAGCGCTTTGTGACATCCTGAGGTTGTGAAAGCTACTATATAAATATATAAGTTTTTCTTTCTTTCATGTTTCATACACCATGGCTTTAGGGCATTTGTTTGTTTTTTAATTTCTTGTTTATTTCTCCTCCCCTCCTTCAACCATTTGATTCCTCACTTGGCTGGTTGTTGGTAACCTTCTGGCATCTTGTCCAAGTGGCCATAATTCATGTATGAGTTTTGACAGTAATTGTCAGCAGCCTATTTGACCTCAGGAGGAGAAGGATGAGGGGCACATCAGAGCCCTGCCCAATTCTGTAATCAATGATGCCCACATGAGGACTGTCCAGCGGGGATCAAAATTGCAATGATACAGTTTAGATTAGCATGCAACAGCAAACAGGGGCCAAACATGGACCAATTTTTTTCCTTTGCCTAACCCAGGGCATACTGGGTCCAATTATTGTACCCTACTGCCCATCTGGCTGAGATCAGCTAACTGTTCATGGACCAGGGAAGGAATCCGGCATCTTACCAAGTCCTGCAAGACTCAGCAACTCGATTGATCGGCCTCTTGTGCATCCTCGATTTCCTTCGTCACACCCTTGGCGGCCGTGCCTGTAGCTGTCCAAGCCCTAAGTCAAGGTTTGAGGCAGTCTACCTCTACCCTTGGTTAGAACACACAATACATAACACTAAGCTCTGGATTTCCCTCCCTAAACCTCTCCGCCTTTCTACAATGCTCTCTCCTCCTTTACGACGCTCCTTAAAACCTACCTCTTTGACCAAGCTTTTGATCACCTCCCTAATATCTCACGTGGAAGCCAAATACTGCGGATGCTGGAAATCCAAAATAAAAAGAGAAAATGCTGGACAATGTTCACTCATAATTATTTTTTGTGCATGGTACCTTTATATTTGCTGTGTGGCCGCGTACGTGCATTATCTTAGAGGGAAGGGCTTGTGAGCATCCTGCGCGGTACCTTCCCGATTGCTGCGTGCACGCGCACAACTTAGAGGGGATATTAATTCTGGAAATACTCAGCAAGTCAGGCAGCATCTGTGGAGAGAGAAACTGAGTTAACGTTCATCGATCTGAAACGTTAACTCTGTTTCTTTCCCCACAGATGCTGCCTGACCCACTGAGTATTTCCAGCATTTTCCCTTTTATTTTAATCTCCTTGTGTGGCTGGCTGTCAAATTTTTTTTGCCTGATAATGCTCCTGTGAAGCGCCTTGAAGCGACATTTAACTGTATTAAAGGCGCTGTATAAATGCAAGTTGTTATTGTTGATAAACTCTCCTGTGTGTCGTTTAAGATGCTACCTCTTTGACCAAGCTCCTGCCATAATATCTCCTTATGTGGCTCGGTGTCAAATTCTGTTTGATAATCGCTCCTGTGAAGCACCTTGGGACGTTTTACTACGTTAAAAGCACTATATAAATGAAAGTTGTTGTTGTTAGGACAGAAAATAGTAAATAAAATTCCCTTTAGCCTACATTGGCTCCCAGTTAAGCAACGCCTCGATTTCAAAATTCTCATCCTTGTTTTCAAATCCCTCCATGGCTACGCCCCTCCCTACCTCTGTAACCTCCTTCAGCCCCACAACCCCCCCGAAATATCTATGCTCCTCTAATTCTGCCCTCTTGAGCATCCCTGATTACAATCGCTCAACCATTGGTGGCCGTGCCTTCTGTTGCCTCGGCCCTAAGCTCTGGAATTCCCTGCCTAAACCTCTCCGCCTCTCTACCTCTCTCTCCTCCTTTAAGACGCTCCTTAAAACCTAGCCCTTTGACCAAGCTTTTGGTCACCTGCCCTAATTTCTCCTTAGGTGGTCAATTTTTTTGTCTTGTAACACAACCACGCAGCGCCTTGGGACGTTAAAGGCACTATATAAATACAAGTTGTTGTTTGATGTCAGATTAAATCCTGCGCTAGATTGGAGGCAGGATTTTAATTAACAGCAGGAGATAATCTGAAAGTAAGAACTAACTTGCATTGAAATTCAAGACATCCCAAAGTAGAAGGCGCTATATAAATGCAAGTTGTGGGTGGGGAAAAGGGGGAAGGGAGAAAAAAAAATGTGATTTGCAGACGGTCCCTGAGCGGCTCCAAGGAAGCGTGTGTCAATCAATGCGCTCGAAGCTGAGGGGCGGAAATGGAGCGGAAGTGGGAGGGAGGCGGCTGGACTGCGTCAGCGCGACCGGGGCCGAGGGCTCGAGCGAGGAGCGGAGAAAAAATAAATAAAACATTAAAGTGAGGAGTGGGGGGAAAAAAACAAACTAGAAACATACAAACAAACAAACAAGCGGCACCGACAGCCGGGCAGTTTGGTTAAAAAAATAAACAAGGTAAGAGGCAACTCAGCCACCCGGCCTGCTTGACAGGAAAAAAAATGTACTTGAAAGGCGATCTCTCCGGGCCGTTGTTTTTCATGAGGGGGGTTTTTGTGTTTAATTATTTTTTTAACAAAAAAGAAAGACTGGGAATCAGTTTTAATATAAATTTAAAAAAAGAAGCCGAGGGAAGCCCGAGCCCGTTATTCGCACGTTGGCCGCACGCTGCGGGTTTCACTTTTACACTCGGTCGGTTTTAAAATTTGCTTTGAAATGAAATTGTGGAACTTTTTTTTCCCTCTGGTCAGGTTGAATTCTCGGGTTTGTCAAACTCCTTTTTAATGTGTTTTTTTTAATGAGTCCAGTTTAATGGCTTTTGCGGGGTAGGTGGGGGAGATTTTAGTGAAGTTACTTAATTGTTTTTGTTAAGTTTTTACACTCTGGATAGATTTTTAATATATTTTTATATTAAATTTTAATTTTTTTTGGGCTAATTTTATGTATGTAGTCTGGATATTTAATTTTTATATATTCTGGATATTTAATTTTTATATTTTTTTCTGGATATTTAATTTTTTTTCAGGAAGGTGTTTGATATTTTTAGTCATTGGTTTTTAAAAAAAATGTTTGTGTGTGTTGTTAAATGTTTGTGTGTGGTTTGAAGTCTCGGCTCAGTCCAGTGCGGGGACTGGAGTTAAACATGTTGATGTTTGTAGTCTTGCTTTTGATCTGGAGGAGATGGTGAGGGGCTCCGGGCTCCGGGCTGTTGGGCCCACTTTTGCCTCCCCGATCTTTCCTGAGTCTGAAGGCGGGGGAGAGAGCTGTGCCGATAGGTTCAAGAGAAAGGGCTGTCATTGCGCGCAGGGAATGAGATTTGAGACACTCGCATTGTATTTCCTGTCACAGAGAAACTCCAGAACCAGGTTCACTTCAGATTTTTTTTTTGTCGCCATGGAGTGGAAAAAATATCGAAACCTAATACTGTCTCAGAAATTACAGCATAACTAACTACATATCAAGCGTGTGGTGCAAATTGGACCTCTTCAGTTCAATTCACAGCAGTCAGGGTTTGCCAGAGAAGGTCATAGTGGCAGGAGTTTACAGTACTTCCATAAACAAAATGTTGCTTTTATTATAATTAAAGGTTTACCTGCGGAAGGAGATGGAAGTTATTTTTGGATAAGTACTTACACACTTTTTAAAATCACTTTTTATTGTTTCTACAAAAAAACATGGATTTTTTCTGGGTTGGGGAATTTTTTTTAAAAAAGAAAACCCAATTCTGACCAGCAAAAGGACAAAGTGATTCCAGAGATGCATGCACATTGTGTTAGTGATGTGTGATGACTTTATGTAAGTAGCATGCACAATTATGTCCCCAATGTGCATCCTGCAACCCATCTGCCAAATTTTGGAAGGGGGGTAAACTTTACATAGAATTACATAGCATCGACAGCAGAGAAACTGGCCATTTGGCCCAACTTGTCTACGCTGGTGTTTATGCACCACCTGAGCCCCCCCCTCACTGTAATGATCTCTTCCCCACCCTTCCCCTATATCCCTCTATTCCCTTGCCCTTTGTTAAGCTTTCCCTTAAATGTGTCAATGCCTTCTACTTCAACCACTTCATGTGGCGGCGAGTTCCATGTTCTTACCACTCTGTGTAAAGAAATGCCTCCTAAATTATTTATTTGATCTGTTGGTGGCTATCTTATAATGATGTCCCCTTGTTCTGGACTCACCCACAAGTGGAAACAGTTTCTCCACATCCATCCTGTCAAATTCCTTCACATTTTTCAAGACCTTTTATCAGGTCTCCTCAGTCTTCTGTTTTACAGAAAACAGAGCCCCAGCTTGTTCAGTCCTTTCTGATAGTTGTATCCTCTCCATTCTGGTAACATCCTTGTACTTTGAAATAAGTTCATTAAGCACATTAAGAGCTTGAGAAAAAGTTTAAGTGGCATTTCATACCTAACACTCCTGACCTCTGGTGTCAAAAGGAAAAGAAGATGGCATTCAAAGAGGCTTTGTGACAAAATCTAATGGGGAAACATTTTGATTACTGGCCACCTAAGCATCAACCTGAAGTACACCACTTATCAACAGCCAAGACTCAATTAAGCTAAGTAAGAGGATTTAGAGTCATAGAGTCATAGAGTAATACAGCACGGATAGAGGCCCTTCGGCCCATCGTGTCCATGCCGGCCATCAAGCCCTGTCTAATCTAATCCCATATTCCAGCATTTGGCCCGTAGCCTTGTATGCTATGGCATTTCAAATGCTCATCCAAATGCTTCTTAAATGTTGTGAGGGTTTCTGCCTCCACAACCCTTTCAGGCAGTGAGTTCCAGACTCCAACCACCCTCTGGGTGGAAAAAGTTCTTTCTCAAATCCCCTCTAAACCTCCCGCCCTTTACCTTGAATCTATGCCCCCTAGTTATTGACCCCTCTACTAAGGGGAAAAGCTCCTCAGCATCCATCCTATCTATGCCCCTCACAATTTTGTACACCTCAATCATGTCCCCCCTCAGCCTCCTCTGCTCCAAGGAAAACAAACCCAATCTGCCCAGTCTCTCTTCATAGCTGAAGCGCTCCAGCCCTGGTAACATCCTGGTGAACCTCCTCTGCACCCTCTCTAACGCGATCACATCTTTCCTGTAGTGTGGCGACCAGAACTGCACACAGTATTCCAGCTGTGGCCTAACCAGTGTTTTATACAGCTCCATCATAACCTCCTTGCTCTTATATTCTATGCCTCGGCTAATGAAGGCAAGTATCCCATATGCCTTTTTTACCACCTTATCCACCTGTTCCGCCGCCTTCAGGGATCTGTGTACCTGCACACCCAGATCCCTCTGACCCTCCGTCTTGCCTAGGGTCTTTCCCTTCATTGTGTATTCCCTTGCCTTGTTAGACCCCCCAAAGTGCATCACCTCGCACTTTTCCGGGTTAAATTCCATTTGCCACTGTTCCGCCCATCTGACCAACCCATCTATATCGTTCTGCAGACTGCATTATGATTTATAATGGAGATGGACCAAGAAAGGAATGAGAGTGTGCATCAACATGTATGCCAATTAAAAGCTTTATGAAACAGTAATATGATCTGAAGCAGAATGGTACGCAACAAAGTATACCAGAAGAGCCTCGTTAATTATTACAGCTATGTTAGCAAAATGCATACATTGTATACTAACAGCACAATATATTCTTCATGGCACATACTGCAAAATAATATATCAACATCAACTATTTCATATTTGCCAGCTGTTAAAATATTAGTGCTTCAAGACATTATGAGGGTGATGTGCTACTTTCAACATATACTTACTTCATCAGTCAACACTTTTACAACCAAGATAGTTTGATATTTTGCGGTCATAGAAACTTGTTACATTGAAGCATAATCCTTTTATACAGCATCTTAGTGATAAATACTGATTTTCTCAATTTACCTTTTTTGGGCTATAGTTTTCCCATGATTTTCTCCCATGTTTTGATGCTTAAAAATAAAAAGCTGAAGAACACCCAATGTTTTTAAAATTAGTGATTAAAACTGACTTTGAAGGTCATGTTTATTCCATCTCTCATTAGTTGCAGGAAAAAAATGCTTTTAAACACTCTTGAGGAAAAGACTAACTCCTGGCAGTCTTTTAAGAGATAAAAAGATTCCATATCAGTTTGGAAATGATTACATTCTGATTACTGGCCACCTAAGCATCAACCTGAAGTACTGATATTTCCACTCTCAAAATCATCATTGAGATACTTACAGGAAGTAGTTATACCTGATGAATATTTTTCATTTTCATTTTTTTGGCATACTTTTATAATTTTGTGTAACTTTTAACCCCTTACCACCTCCATTTGCTTAGTCTTGATATCTTGCATCTGAAATGGCAAGAGCATGGCCTGTGGCCTGAAGATGCCCAGAACGACCTTGCCCTGTTTACTTCGTGCACCATCTATATCTGCATTCCTTAACAGAGAATTAGTGTGCTGATGATGCCACCACACCACTCCATTATGTGGGTTAAGTATGAGTTTGTCTGCTACGTTGTATGGTTCATTTACTTAAGACAGCATTGGAATGATTTTTAAAAATGTATTACAGTGCAACGTATGCATTTCCCAAGGCATTGCTTACAGTGAGTGAGATGATGTACTGTCTCATAAGGATAGAAGTATTACATCATTCTGCTACGAAACTGCAGCTGTGCTTAATGAGATCTGGTCCTTGAAGACCACATTAAACTGCAGATTCTGCTGTTCCTAATAGGCTAATTGAAGACTTGGGATTTTCTTGGTCTCCAAAATGTCACAAGTGCTTCCTGACCTACTTGGCTCCCGGTTAAGTAACACCTCGATTTTAAAATTCTCATCCTTGTTTTCAAATCCCTCCATGGCCTCGCCCCTCCCTATCTCAGTTCCTCCAGCCCAACCACCCCCTGAGCCATCTGCGCTCCTCTAATTCTGGCCTCCTTGAGCATCCCTGATTTTAATCACTCAACTATTGGTGGTTGTGCCTTTAGCTGCCTAGGCCCTAAGCTCTAGAATTCCCTCACTAAACCTCTCTACCTCTCTTTCCTTCTTTAAAACGCTCTTTAAAACCTACCTCTTTGACCAATCTGCCCTAATTTCTCTTTGTGGCTCGGTGTCAAATTTTGTTTTATAACTCATGTGAAGCGCCTTGGGACGTTTTACTACGGTAAAGGCGCTATATAAGTACTGTACAAGTTGTTGTTTCAAAAGAATTGTATACATGGGAAATGAAGGGAAATAATCTCCCTGGCAGTGAGCCCTGTAATCTCTTGGAGAGATAGATTAGGCCTGATCGATTTTATTTTTTGGTCTTTTCCTTGCTACAAAAGTTCTTTTTATGGTACCCCACGAAATGCTAGTCCAGCACCAGTAAACAAACCTGGGAGCCAAGCTTAATTCCTTTCTAATTTTTAAATCAGGTTGGCCTGCAAATTTAGTATTCTTTTGCATCAATAATTAAGATACATTCCATAAGAACATAAGAAATAGGAGCAGGAGTCGGCCATTTGGCCCTTCGAGTCATTCAATAAGATCATGGCTGATCTTCTACCTCATCTCCACTTTCCTGCACTATCCCCATATCCCTTGATGCCCTTAATATTCAAAAATCTATCGATGTCTGTCTTGAATATACTCAACGACTGAGCCTCCACAGCCCTCTGGGGTAGAGAATTCAAAAGATTCACCAACCTCCTGAGTGAAGAAATTTCTCCTCATCTCAGTCATAGAAACATAGAAGATAGGAGTAGGCCATTCGGCTCCTCGAGCTTGCTCCACCATTCAATGCGATCATGGCTGATCATCCAAATTCAGTACCTGGTCCCTGCTTTCTCCCCATACCCCTTGATCCCTTTAGCCTTAAGAAATATATCCAACTCCTTCTTGAATATATTTAATGTATTGGCCTCTACTGCCTTCTGTGGTAGAGAATTCCACAGGTTCACCAATCTCTGGGTGAAGAAATTCCTCCTCATTTCTGTCCTAAATGGCCTACCCCTTATCCTTAGACTGTGACCCCTGGTTCTGGACTCCCCGACCATTGGGAACATCCTTCCTGCATCTAGTCTGTCCAGTCCTGTCAGAATTTTATAAGTTTCAATGAGATCTCCTCCCATTCTTCTAAACTCCAGCGAGTACAAGCCCAATCGACCCAATCTCTCCTCGTACGTCATTCCTGCCATCCCAGGTATCAGCCTGGTGAATCTTCGCTGAACTCCTTCCATGGCAAGAACATCCTTCCTCAGATAAGGCGACCAGAACTGCGCACAATACTCAAGACATGGTCTTACCAAGGCCCTGTAGAACTGCAGCAAGACATCCTTGTTCCTGTACTCAAACCCCCTCGCTACGAAGACCAACATGCCATTTGCCTTCTTAACCGCCTGCTGCACCTGCATGCTTACCTTCAGCGACTGGTGCACAAGGACACCCAGGTCTTATTGCCATTCAGATAATAATCTGCCTTCCTGTTTTTGCCACCAAAGTGGATAACCTCGCATTTATCCACATTATATTGCATCTGCCATGCTTTTGCCCAATCACCCAACCTGTCCAAATCATCCTGGAGTTTCTCGGCATCCTCCTCACAGCACACACGCCCACCCAGCTTTGTGTCATCTGCAAATTTGGAGATATTACATCTAGTTCCCTTGTCTAGATCATTAATATATATTGTGAATAGCTGGGGCCCAAGGACCGATCCCTGCGGTACCCCACTAGTCACTGCTTGCCACTCGGAAAAAGACCCGTTTATTCCAACTCTTTGCTTTCTGTCTGCCAACCAGTTCTCTATCCAAGTCAATACCTTGCCCCCAATCCCATGTGCCTTAACTTTACACGCTAATCTCTTATGCGGGACCTTATCAAAAGCCTTCTGAAAGTCCAAATACACCACATCCACTGGTTCTCCCTTATCTATTTTACCAGTTACATCCTCAAAAAAAATTCCAGTAGATTAGTCAAGCACGATTTACTTTTTGTAAATCCATGTTGACTTTGTCCGATCCTGTCACTGTTTTCCAAGTGCTCTGCTATTACATCTTTTATAATGGACTCTAGCATTTTCCCCACTACCGATGTCGGTCTGTAATTCCCCGTTTTCTCTCTACCACCTTTTTTGAATAGTGGGGTAACATTAGCTACCCTCCAATCCATGGGTACTGTTCCAGATTCCATGGAATGCTGGAAGATGATCAGCAAAGCATCTACTATTTCTAGGGCCACTTCCTTAAGTATCCTAGGATGTAGATTATCAGGCCCTGGGGATTTATCGGCCTTCAATCCCATCAATTTCCCTAACACCATTTCCCTACAAATACTGATTTCTTTCAGTTCCTCCCTTTCATCAGACCCTATGTTCCCTGACATCTCTGGGAGGTTATTTGTGTCCTCCTTTGTGAAGACAGAACCAAAGTATGTATTTAATTGGTCTGCCATTTCTTTGTTCCCCATTATAAATTCCCCTGATTCTGGCTGCAAGGTACCTATGCTTGACTTCGCCAATCTTTTTCTCTTCACATATCTATAAAAGCTTTTACAGTCAGTTTTTATGTTCCCTGCAAGCTTACTCTCCTATTCTATTTTCCCTTTCTTAATTAATCCCTTTGTCCTCCTTTGTTGAATCCTAAACTGCTCCCAATCCTCAGGTTTACTGCTTTTTATGGCCAATTTATATGTCCTCTCCTGGGATCTTATGCTGTCCCTAATTTCCTTTGTTAGCCACGGTTGAGTCACCTTTTTTGTTTTATTTTTATGCCAAACTGGGATGAACAAATTCTGTAGTTCATCCATGCGGTCTTTGAATGTTTGCCATTGCCTATCCAGCGTCAACCCTTTTGAGTGACATTCCCCAATCAATCCTACCCAACTCGCGCCTCAGACCATCGTAGTTTCCTTTATTTAAATTTAGGACCCTAGTCTCTGTGTCGACTACTTCATTCTCCATCTTAATGAAGAATTTGATCATATTATGATCGCTTCGACCCAAGGGGCCTCGTACAACAAGAAATGGCCGACCCCTTATTCTGAGACTGACACCCCTGGTTCCAGACTCCCCAGCCAGGGGAAACATCCTCCCTGCATCTGCCTTATCAAGCCCTGTAAGAATTTTGTGTGTTCCAGGTCAAACAGAACAATATGGCAGAAATTATGAACCCAGTGTCAGTATTCTCAGCCATATATACCAGTATGCATCTCCAATACCAATTGAGTATTCTCTGCTGTACCATCAGCTATTATGTCCGTAGCCTCTGGAACACCTTCCCCAAATACCTTTGTCTTGCCACCTCCCTGTTTTCAAAAACATCGTGAAAATCCCATCTCTCTGACCAGTCTTTTGGCTCCCTGCCTAACATTTTTCTCTTTTTTCCAAATTTATCCCCTATTTTGTGGCCACTGTTCCCCACCACCGTAGAAAGTATTTTGAGGCATTTCTGTATTTGAGAAGCGCTGTAGAAATATTTGTTATACACTGACACATGCGTAGTATATATTCTGCAACTCAGTGATTTATTTTTGCTTTAAAAAGAGAACAGCCTATATGCAAGTCAATACGATATGTATGTTAGCTTTTTCTGAGAATTACAACTTTAGCCCACCTAAATCTAATGTAATTAGATTTGCAGATTGGAAAAGTAAGAAAGAGATGACACTTGAGTAATGTCTTAAAGCTAATATTTTGTTCACACACATTCTGCTAACCCACAGGGGATAGCCATTCAATTAAATGTTGAGAAACCATGTAATGTTTTGCTTTCCTGTTTGCTTAGTGGCCTTAATTGAAGAATGTTTTAATTAAAAATTGCATTGTCTATGTAGTGTGGTATTGAGCCAGAGAGGCCAAGAAGCCTCAGTCCAATCCCTGGTCTGTGCTCTTCACTGTCCTCAGCTAGAGCATTAGTGGGGCACTGCAATTGATATTAAGGACTCGCAGGCTAGGGACAAGGAATAGTCACTCAGCATTTCTGCTCCTCTCTCTACTCTAGTGACTCCTGTTGGAAAATGCACGTGTATGGACATTGGGTGAGGACACTGACAAGCTTGTCTTTAGTTGCCCTCTTTTTCTTCCCACTTGTCCTATGTAGACTGCTGACAAACTCTTATTATAGTTCTTCACTTCAAAAAGATTGAGGTCAGACTAATTCAGAAATACTGACACTTGTTAAGATTCAATAACTAAGGCTTTGGTATCCTAATTGCTAAGCATTTTTTTCAGAAACAAACTTATTCCTCCTCAGCGTAACTTCAGTCTGTCGTATCATAAATGTGTAGTTCAGTGTTTTATTGCGTGCTGCAGGATGGTGCAGGAGGATAGGGTTTTTGAATCCTATTTTTTTTTTTTGCTGAGGTTCATGCATGTTTTTTTTTCTCTTTCCCCAAACCCACACAGAAATAGAAAGATGCCAATCTGATCAGGGTTGTCTTGAGTGGAGAAGGAGGAAGTTGTCTTTTAGAACATCCTACTGATTTTTGCTTATTTATTATCAGTTTGTTTGAAGTCCAGAAGCAACACTAGAAGTTAATTACCTTCTCCCATCTCTTTTGGATTTTTCTGCACAGAAACTGTAGGAACTTAGGGTTCCACCGTAAGTTTGCGATAAGCACATTTTGTTTTGTGTTGCCTATTTTTTTTACAAAATGCCTAATTTGAAACTTAGGAAAATTGAAGTCAATGGAAAGGAAAATTGGGCGAGGTGGCTGATCTGATACCGCCATATTTACACCCCTACCGAATTTGAAAGTTCCGCTGTGTCTTTCCTGGACTGACGGAAAATTGCAGCCAAGTACAGGAAACTCTTTTTTTTATCCGGCACCGACGGGACTGGTGTGGTGCCGGTTTATCAAAGTCTGGATTTCAGAGAGGTATAGTAAAAGGTACGAGAGCCCCGTACATGGCCACAGATCCAGGCATCCCTGTGCAGGAACCCCGGTTACACGGCCACAGATCGAGGAACAGCCACTAATATGAAGTAAAACTTACCTGAACCTACTCCTGAATTTTGCCGGTTAACAGAGATTTCCGGTTATTTAGGTGCCGGTAAATCGAGAGTTTCCTATAGACAAGTGTTGAAAGCTGCACCATGAAGTCTTCAGTAGCTTAATCATTATGGAATCAACTGTGAGAAAAATGAAGTATAATGTATCATGGTATTGGCGTTTTTTTTCTCCTTCTGGAATACTTGAAGGGTTAAACAGCAGGTTTATTCATGAAAAACAGCTCTGTTTGTTTTGATGCAACAAGCCTCAGAAACTTGGCTCAGGGTCGATTTCCGTAGGGCGGGTCAATGCTGTGTCCAGTTACTATTTTTCTTCCAAGGTGTGAACCTGTACTGTAAATCTACATTGCTATTTCTTTTGTTGACAGCCATTTTAGTGATTAATAAATCTCCGGCAGTATGGAGCTGAAGCCATGGTCTGATCAAGAAAATCATGTGATTTTCACATGATATAACCAGGAAACAAAATGTAGTTTTATATATTTTCTATTTGATCTCTGAGCTTGTAATAAATTACCTACTGAGTAAGTGAAGACATACCTTAGATAACAGGGATCTTGGGTTCATGTCACGCTACATGTAACCCCACCTGACGTAGAGTCATCCAGACTCGAGTCGTCGTTGGCTTGTTCTCTCTATACAGATGTGGCCGGATCGGCTGTGATTTCCAGCAAAAAAAAAATTTTTTGTTGTTGTTTTTCATACAGACCCCAGCATCTGCAACATTTGACCCCTTGTGACCCCACCTCATTGTTCTTTGATGTAATGTTTTCCTGACTGACCTGTTTGGACACCATTCACACCTTTGATTGCTGTGATTATCTCTCTGCCGAGGTGTGATAAATGGCAGTTAGAAAGATTACCTGTAAACATCTGACATTATTCTCTGACTATATAAGCATCTCTCCACTTCACTTGACGAAGGAGCAGCGCTCCGAAAGCTTGTGATTTCAAATAAAACTGTTGGACTATAACCTGGTGTTGTGTGACTTCTTGCATTTGTCCACCCCAGTCCAACTCCGGCATCTCCACATCTTAGATAATAGGGAGTGAGGGCTCATCTATTCGAATCGTCTCCAGACACAAACAGAGAAAAATGTTACGAGTAAAAAGAAAACCCCCAAACTCAACAGTGATCCTGGACATTGTATTAGCTTATTCTACCTAGCCCATGAGAGAAGGCGATCGAATAATGGTTGTGCTCCTTTTCATCTGTTTGTCTCTGACAACATTATGGAAGTGAAACAACCAAAGAGTGGCTTCAGTGTTCTTTGCCAAACTCTTCAGAAGATAATAGCAAAATACTGCGGATGCTGGAAATCTGAAATAACAACAGAAAATGCTGGAAATACTCAGCCGGCCAGGCAGCATCCGTGGAGAGAGAAACAGGGTTAACGGTTCAGATCTGGGACCTTTCATCAGAACTGGAAAAAGCTGGAGATGTAACAGATATTAAGCAGGTGCAGAGACGGGGGTGGGGGGGGTTGCTGAGGAGGGGGGGGGAAGGAATTGAAAGAACATACTGTGCTTATGTAAGAGGCAGGAAAGATAAAATGTTGCAAATGGGAATGGCAAAACCATACAGCATGAAAAATGGGGGCAGGGATTATTATCTGAAATTGTTGAACTCGATGTTGAGTCCAGAAGGCTGTAAAGTGCCTAATTGAAAGATGAGGTGCTGTTCCTCGAGCTTACGTTGAACTTCATCGGAACAATGTAATAGGCCGAGGACAGAAGGATCAGAGTGGGAGTGAAGCGGAGAATTAAAGTGACAGGCGACCGGAAGCTGAGGGTCACCCTTACGGAGGTGTTCCGCAAAGCGGTCACCCAATCTGCATTGGGTCTCCCCAATGTAGAGGGGACCACATCGTGAGCAACGAATACAGTATATTAAATTGCAAGAAGTACAAGTAAATCGCTGTTTCACCTGGAAGGGGTGTTTGGGGCCCTGGACAGTGAGAAGGGAGGCGGTAAAAGGGCATGTGTTGCATCTCCTGCACTTGCACGGGAAGGTGCCAGGCGAAGGAGAAGGGCTGTTAGGGATGATTGCGGAGTGGACTAGGGTGTCGCGGAGGGAGCGGTCCCTTCAGAATGCTGAAGGGGGAGGTGAGGGGTAGATGTGTTTGGTGGCGGAAATGGCAGAGGATGATCCGTTCAATGTGGAGGCTGGTGGGGTGAAAGGTGAGGACAAGGGGAACCCTATCGTGGTTCTGGGAGGGAGGGGAAGGGTTGAGAGCAGAAGTGCAGGAAATGGAATGGACACGGTCAAGGGCCATGTCAACCACAGTAGAGGGGAATCCTCGGTTGAGGAAAAAGGAAGACATGTCGGAAGCACTGGTATGGAAGGTGGCATCGTTAGAACAGACGCGGCAGAGACGGAGAAACTGGGAGAATGGAATAGAGTCCTTACAGGAAGCGGGGTGGGAGGACGTCTAGTCCAGGTAGCTGTGGAAGTCGGTGGGCTTGTAGTGGATGTTTGTCAAAAGCCGATCGCCAGAAATGGAGACGGAGAATTCAAGGAAGGGAAGGGAAGAGTCGGAGATGGACCATGTGAAGGTGAGGGAAGGGTGGAAATTGGAAGTACAGGAAACTTTGTGATATCCTGCACCGATGGGACCGGCGTGTTGCCGATCTATCAAAACTGCCGGACATACAAAGTTAATGTTGAAGCATACAGAGGTTTTCATCTCCGTATCTGACAACAAACACTGTTGCTTAGCAACAGCTTCTAAAGAGTCAGCTGCAGCTGCAAGCGTCTCTAGCTGAAGCTGTTGCTATAGCTACAGACCTTGCAGTGCCTGACTGGGGGGAAAAAAAAGAACGAGAACTAAAAAAACTTATAGAAAATGGCTCCTGATTTTTGCCGTTAGATCGAGTATTCCGGACATACAACCTCCGGATAAACCAAAGTTTCCTGTAAAGTGAATGAACTTATCTAGTTCAGGGTGAGAGCAGGAAATGGCATCGATACAGTCATCGGTGTACCAGAAAAAGAGGTGAGGGAGGGGACCTGAGTAGGACTGGAACAAAGAATGTTCCACTATCCCATGAACAGGCAGGCATAGCTAGTGCCCATGCAGGTTCCCATAGCAATACCTTGAATTTGGAGGCAGTGAGTGGAGTCAGAGGAAAAGTTGTTCAATGTAAGGGTGACCCTGAGCTTCCGGTCGCCTGTCACTTTAATTCTCCGCTTCACTCCCACTCTGATCTCTCTGTCCTCGGCCTATTATATTGTTCCAATGAAGCTCAAGGTAAGCTCGAGGAACAGCACCTCATCTTTCGATTAGGCACTTTACAGCCTTCCGGACTCAACATTGAGTTCAACAATTTCAGATAATAATCCCTGCCCCCATTTTTCATGCTGTTTGATTTTGCCATTCCCATTTGCAACATTTTATCTTTCCTGCCTCTTAGATAAGCACAGTATGTTCTTTCAATTCCTTCCTCCCCTCCTTAGCCCCCCTGTCTCTGCACCTGCATAATATCTGTTACATCTCCAGCTTTTTCCAGTTCTGATGAAGGGTCCCAGACCTGAAACATTAACTCTGTTTCTCTCTCTCCACGGATGCTGCCTGGCCTGCTGAGTATTTCCAGCATTTTCTGTTCTTTCTTCAGAAGATAAACTACTTTTCCTGTCTGCAACTGGGTTTGATGTGATGATCAAAATGCCCATGAGAAAGGGGTTTAATATCTGCTGTCTTGTTTTAAATGTGAAACCATAAGGAGTTATTAGTGCCCATTCTTCAGTTTACAATTGATAAATTGTATGTTCCCCATTTCATGAGTAATATTTTATGATGCCTGATTCTTTCTTGGGCTTTTAATAAAATATGGTATGTTATGAAATTCTTTCTTTGATACTGCTTGGAGTAGCTCTGGTTATAGTGATAGAGGAGAAAGAAGGAGAGACATGAGGGAAATATTGGAGAGACATGAGGGAAATATTATTGGAGAGATAGGAAAATGCAGAAAATATTACTGGACTTCAAGTTGGTTGTGTTTTGAAATAAAAGCCAGGCACGAGCAAGACCCATTTGACCCATTGAAACTTATCCATCCAATAAACAAGTTCTCATTGTGGCATCCAACTGTATGTTGAACAACCCAGAGTTTTTATCTTTTTGCCCCTGCGTGGAAGATCAAACCTTTACCATGCTGAGTAAAGACGTTCTTCCTGATATGTTTTAAATTTACTATTTACTCAATTTCAGTTTATGTGCTTTGGCCCTTCTTTCCTGACATACCTTGAAGTAATAATTTTCCTTTACCTGGTCTCAATATTTTATATACTTGGATTCACTGAGTTTCTTAACTACGTTCTTTTTAGACTGTAAAGCCAAATCTTCTCTAATCTTTCCTCATAAACCAAACTGCACATCGTACTTGGAAGTGTGGTCTGATTAGTACATTGTGCAACGTATCCTAATTTTTGTAGATTTGTATTTTGCTGTTCTGGCTATACTTGTCAGTATCCTATTAACTTATTTAATTACTTTGCCACATTGATCAGGCATGAATGTTGCTTGTCTCATCATTGCCAGGTCCCTTTCGAAGTCTTCTCAAGTTAATTCAGTTGTGCAATATTTTACATTTACCAGTCAAATTTAACTTGCCATATCTTTGCCTAATTTCATTACCAAACTAAATCCTTTTCCAAATCTTTTGCAGCATACTCTGTCTTTACTGCTTTCCCTATTTTAATGCCCATGGCAAATTTGACCTGGTTGCACTTGGTTTAAATTGCTTTGTAATTTATATGGAGTCGAAACACTTTAGGGAATCCAGTTTTCTCCTCGCCCCGAATTTCACTTTGCATCTGGTATACTTTCTGTTGTTATTTTCTAAGTCGTTTTTTATATATCTCGCCATATTCTATCGAGAGTTCCTATATTTTGCCGCAGCCACTTTTGTATAAAAGCACAAACCAAATTGAGTAAGTCTCATGCTACTCTACCAGGGTAATCATTTTCATTGTAGCTGGATTAGAAGCAAACTGTATAATGCACACTTTTTGTCCACCTGGCATTTCAATCAATTGCTTTTATAATTTAAATATTAATACTTACATAAATCTTGCCTATTTGGAAAGACTATAAAATTTGTTTTCAAAGATGTTGTTGTAAGTACATTCTTATTTTCAGGATGGATTCATGTCGTTGCACTGCAGGTGACAGGGTCCACAGCAGAAAAGCTTTTGAACATAATTGGTATATTCACGGTGGTTTTGCCTTTCGGATTTCTTTGTATAGTTTTCTTGTGCTCAGCATTTGGGGCCATTCTACCTACGAGCCAAAGTGTAGACTTGTGTAGTATTGCCAGGGGTTGATGTTGCTGTTTTTGACTTACTGGCATTAGCATGAGATCTATGTTCTTGCATCCTATGGATCGCGAAAGAAAAGCACTCTTATCAGACCATACAAATTACTCCATAGACCCCAATTGAAAATTAAACTAGTAGTAAGTCAGTACAGCAGACTTTACTTGATTACGCAACTTGGTAATTATGCCAACATGAGTACAAAAATAATAAATTGCACAACATGTCGCTAGCTTAATGAGATAGAATCTACATTGCAAACATATTCTTGAGGTTTGGTCCATCCTCAACATGGTTTCCTACATTACAACAGTGACTATACTTTAAAAGTACAGGAAACTTTCTGGTATCTGGCACCGACGGGCCCGACGTGGTGCCAGTTCATCAACAATTCCGGATAACCAAACGCTATAGTAAAAGATACGGAGCTCAGAGCTCCGTATAAAGCAACAAACCCCAGCTTCAAAACAATCGGCACAAGTTGCAAGCGTCTCTGTAGCTTAGCAACAGCTTCAGCTACACCCTTGCACAGCAACAAATGGAGTAAAAAAAAGTAATAAAAGTTATCTGAACCAACTCCTGAATTTTGCCGGTGGATAGAGCGTTCCGGTTATTTAGGGGCCGGTTAATCAAAAGTTTCCTGTACTTAATTGGCTGTAAGCACTTTGGGACTTCCTGAGGTTGTGAAAGGCGCTATAGAAATGCAAGTTTTTCATCTCCTGGCTGTCGTATTGTGCTGCTGGAAGAACTGGAGAGCTGCCAGCTGCCAATCACACCCTACCCCCGGAGACACTGTGGGGGATCTCTGCTGCTGGACTGGGTTACTTGAATTCAAGACAGCCCTCCAGGTGTTCCAATCAGGATACATGACTTGCTTTTGTGCAGATCAAAACCTATTTTGATAGCCTGGCCATTAGGAATGACAATATTAGGCTAAAGCATTCAGACTTCTGATGTCCAGCAATGGGCCTGAAGTGATCGAGTAAACAATCAACAGCTGAGGTGGTTACTTACAAAACATAGACTGACCCACTATGTATTTTCTAAATACACATGAAGAATTGGGCTGTCCTAAACAGGATAACCTAAATCTGAAGTAGGCAAAAATAAAGTGAACCCCAAAGTCACAGACACATCTGCTATTTCAGTATATTAGAGATCTTGGCCCAGAAATTCGGATCGGGGGCTTCCCGCGGGTGCAAGCCCCCGACCTACACTTATATAGCGCGCCGACATTTGAGGTCTGGGCCTGCGTGCATTTCCGGTCTGTGGCCCGCTCCAGCTCCCGGCGCGCTGTGCTTGCGTGATCCAGCGGCGTAGTTAGTTCGATGCGTCAGCTGGGATCACGTGAGCACTGGGCAACCAATCGGAGGTTGCAAAAGTTCATTCATGAGTTTGATAGTAAGAACTGTCAAACTCATTAAAAACTCCGGGCGCCCAAAACAGTACTTAAACTTCAAATAAAAGCTTTTTAAAATCCCACTAATTAAATGAACTATTAATAACTGGAAAAAACTAATTTAAACAATTAATCAAATTTTTGAAAAAAATAATTTTTAAAAAATCGGGTCTAAAAATACACTTACCTTACTGTAAAGTCTTTAAAAATAATAAACCTGTGGAAAAAATTTTCTAACTTTAATTAATAGACACTTACCTTTTAAAACTAAGTACTTACGTCTGGTTTTTAAATGTGCAAAAAGTACAGGCCTTCACGCACGGGCAAACCTGTCAAAAAACCGGAAGTTCAACGCGCACGCTGTAGAAGTGCCTTACTTCTTAGCTCTGGGTAATGACTCAATACACACTTGGATTCGTCAGACGGACAGGCCTTTTATTTAACTTCTCTTGCAAGGGGAATCAGTACCTCCACTCAAGGGGTGAAGCTACTATTCCAATGATACAGTGTAAACGTTCTATATTTATACAGTGTAACAAACAAGTTTGATTGAAATCCCTTTGTTCCTCTATCAGGATACATTTTAGATTAATCATCAGGTAGAAATAACATATTGACAGAAGGATCCTGGACACATAAGTCAACCGTTAATCTATAACAGGGCATGAATCGTGTAACCGGAGGTCCTCTTTAATCATATATAAGGGAGGCAAGCTTTGCTTTCGGTCACAAGTTATCAGGTCATTGGTACCATTAGGTGGGCAGGCATCTGTTCTTGGCTGTAGTTCGAGTACGTGCAATAGCTCTAGTTACACATCGACACTTGCCTAGTGTCAAGTCTGAAAACTTTTACCCAGCAAACACTTGAAATTAACCCCTTATATCATGTAGATTTCCTCATTCCCCCCTTTTGTCCTTTCTAAGGACAATCTATCTCGCTAAGTTTAAGAAACTCTACATCAAAGGTCTCACCCTTAATATCCTCATATTCAGACATCATTGGTACTGGAGGAGTTGACGCTAATAAGGAAAGGACTTTTGTACACAATAATTTTAAACAACCAATCAATAAACTAATTAAAATTATTATCATCACAATTGCGATAAAAGCTTCCAAAATTTGCTTTCCCAATGCTCCTCCCCATCCTGAAATCCAATCCCACATTGACCATGGTTCAGGTTGACGTAGTTTCTCTACGGCCTTCTTTATGTGGTTTACCAGATTGGTGATATTTTCTGAGCTATCTGGGATATAGGTGCAACATTCGGTTTTTATGATTGCACATGTGCCCCCTTCTTTTGCCAACAAATAGTCCAGAGCCATGCGGTTTTGTAAGGCAACAGTGCGCAAAGCCACCATTTCTGCGTTTACATCACTAAGAGCATCTGCAGTATCATTGGCTATTTGTTCCAACACTGCTGCCATGTTTATAGATTCTCTTGTTAACTTCCCTGTTCCATACCAGGGAAATGCTATAGCAAAGAACCTTTCAATTTCTGTAATGGCTCGTTTTGCTCGTGTCCCAGGGTGGCTATCCAAAGATAAAATGTGATGTATATAAGGCACTACATATCCCAAATAACATGACCCAGTCCAATTTTGTGGTAACCAGGGGTATGCACTAATAGACTCTCTGGATTCCTTCGATTATCATATTGGGGATGAAACCACCCTTCAAATTTTATAAGGTTGTATCCTGCATCTTTCTATTCATTTTCCAACTGATCTGGGTTTAAACTATTTTGGGTCTGAAATGTACTGGCTGCCTCCTTATTCCAGGTGGTATTAGACTGTAATAACCACCCTACCATCTCTTTTATTTCGAAGGGAATGGGCCTTAGAGGTATTCCACCCTCTGCATGCACAGGGATGTGGCTGCATATCCAGCATTTGGCAAGGTTCTGTCTTTTAGCGTACAGATAACTTGATGATAGTTATGAAAAGGATTATCACAAAACATTGACTTAGCTGTCAGGGCCAGTCCTCCCCTTGAATTACCATTGCAGATAACCCCTCCGTTCGCAGTTTTGTCACTTGGTAATACAGTATCACGGCATGTGACCCATAGCTTATCAAGCTTCTGTCCACTATCTTCTTCTACTATCTTATTCTGCCTAATCCTAAGACTCAGGGGTTGATACGGGGGTACCTGCATAGTGTGATCCTGAAGCTGAACCTTCATAGTCTCGTTATAGCATATAATATAAAAGAGATTTTTGGTTAAAAATACACATTCTTCTATACATGGTTTGCCTTTCAGAGGGTCTGGGTAAATCCATATGGCAGTTTCAATTATCGTTAACAAAAGGAACAATCTCATCAGAGTCCAAATCCAGTTCATCTTGGTAGTGTATTGTCTTCAACTGATGCCTTCTTACAATGGGACGCGTGTATCCATGTTGGTCGCTCCTTTACTTTTACAGCGGTGTTTGTGGTCAGGAGTACTTGGAAGGGTCCCTCAAATCTGGGTTGAAGGCCATTCTTTCGTTTGAAGATTTTTATGTAAACGTTATCTCCTGGCTCGAAAGTATGGCACTTTCCTTCAGCGGGATCGACCTGGGCTTCCTTCACCTGTTGATGGAAACTAGAAATGCATTTGGTTAGTGCAATGCAATAACTCAACATATCTTCCTCCATTTTATGAATGTCCATTTGTTTAGCTGTTAAAGGTGCCGAAAAAGGCAATCTTTGTGGTCTTCCCATGACGATCTCGTGAGGCGACAATCCTGTAGTTCTGTTGGTAGCAGACCGCATTGTCATTAAAGCTATGGGTAACAAATCAACCCATTTAAGTCCAGTTTCTTTACACAGTTTTGCAAGCTTGTTTTTCAGCATCCCGTTATATCTTTCCACTAGTCCAGCCGACTGTGGATGATAACTACAATGAAGGTGCTGGTTAATCTGTAAAGCTTTGCATAGTTCCTTAATCACTGTTCCCGTAAAATGGGACCCATTGTCACTTGACAGTTTTGCTGGTATCCCAAAGCGAGGTACAATGTCCTTCAATAAACATTTAGCAACAGTAGTGGCGTCACTCTTTCTACAAGGAAACGCTTCAATCCATCTTGAAAACATATCAACAATAACTAATACATATTTAAAGCTCATACACACAGGTAGTTCAATAAAATCCATTTGCAAGTGTACAAAAGGACCCATGGGGTTTGGATGGGATGCGGGCTGTACCTTCTTTATTTTTTTTCCTGCATTCATTGTCTGGCAGATAATACAATTTTCACATATTTGTTTTGCCAACTTTGAGATTCCTGGTGCATACCAGGTCTTGAGGATATAGTCCGCCATCCCCCTTTTGCCCGCATGGGTGAATTTATGAACACATCGGCCAATTGGTGATAGTAATGATTTGGGTGCCACCATGCGGCCGTCATGATGAACCCATAAGCCGTCAGTGTTTTTTAAAACAATGATTAACAACCCATTCCTTTACTTCATCAGAACTGGCCCTATCTTGATGGGTCAGCACATCATCTAAGGACGGGGGCTGCGGTATCTCTGGCTTTTCCCTAACAGGGAAGGCTGAAACTTGTCGTTCAGTACTTGATATAGCTACTGACTTAGCAGCGCTATCTGCAGCAGCGTTTCCAAGCGCAACCTTGTCCAAATGCCCCATGTGCGCTTGGCACTTAATAATTGCAATCTGTTTACGTCTCTGAATAGCTAGTAAAAGATTTTGCACTTCTTGTGCATTTTTAATCTGGGTTCCCGAGGAAGTCAGGTAACCGCGAATTTTCCAAATTTGTCATGCTCATGTCTGGTTATTTCTGAATAGTTCAATATCCATTGTCTACAATAGCCAGTCATTCCTAGAAAATGCTTCATTTCTCTTTTAGTTTTTGGCAACGATGTGTTGCAAACGACCTTTATTCTATCCGGCGTTAACTCCCTGTTTTAACAATGATTCCATCACTGGCTCAATTCCTTTTTCTGCTTTCTCTGACAATGGATACTGTGACCTTTTGGGTAATGGTGCAGCTGGATTAATTGTAACTTTATAGGGCTGTGCAGTCTAATAGTTAGGAGGTATTTTAAATTAAAAAACGGCTGATAATCTTGTCCTGTTTTGTCATAGCAGGCCGTGCAGTGCAATTTTGGATGCCATTTCCCTAGTTTCAGGGATTCCTGGTATTGTTTTATGGAGCTTGTAATGAATCCCCACGCTCCTAACAGACTGACAAGTTTGGGACTCAAACTTGGGTCGGCAATTTCCCATGCGTAAAGAACAGGGTGTTTTATTTCTGTTACTGGGTACGCATATGCCTTATCTACTTGGATTTCTACTGTTACTCCTGATGCGGAGCAAATGATTGTAGCATTCATTTTGCACAGCAAGTCTCTTCCACATAAATTCATAGAGACATCTCCTGATAACAGAAAGGAGTGTTCTTCCTCAAATTCTTCTACTTTTACTGTGAGGGGAGTCAATTGATTCAAGCATTGTAGTATTCCAGCCAATCCAGCTATCGGAGTCTTTTTCCCATTAATAGGCATTCCTTCAGAATATCCTTTCCCTAACACCGAAAAGGTTGCTCCTGTATCTACTAAAATGACATAGGTCTCCCAGCTATTTGCATTTTAATTTCAAGTTCGCTGTGTGAATTTAAAGAAACAATGGGCATTTGGTGGTCTGTGGCGCCTGGGGCTGCTGGTGTCAGTCAGTAATTCTGATCTCTATTTCTCCTAAATCCCTGTCCGTTTGTAGGGTAACCTCCTGACTGGTCCGAAAAAGGGTTATGGACAGTGAAATTAGGACCTTTATTCTCTAACGGAGGTCCATTATTGGAGGTTTTGTTCTGACGATTTTTCACAGGGCATTGGTTTGCCCAATGTCCGGGTTGTCCGCAATTGTAACAATTACCAGATCGTCCATACCCTCTTACTCTACCACGTCTTCCTCTATATTCCCCTCTATTCATCCTTCTATAGTTACCTTGTTATCCTACCATAATAGAGGAGAAAGGTGTTTCTTCAGGGTAATTTTTTTTTTCTGACTCAACAAACATAGAGGCAGTCTTTTTATCTGGCTGTTCTCTATTTCTCTCTTGTCCGTTAAACATTTCTCGAGGCAAGTAATTCTTTCTATGTTAAATGACTATCTGAGGGAAAGGGTCTAGTCTTATTTACAGTCCATTTGGACCAATTTGGTAGGTGATCAATGGATGATTGACCAGTTCTTTAACATAAAGGCTGCTGGCGTGCCTTTCTCGGGTGGCTTACTGGCGCTAGCACTCATTTTAGCAGTTTAAATGGTTCACTTAAAACAATCTAAACTCCCGTGACAATCCATGATCTGCGTTGTACGCCCCTACAGATCAGATTAATAAACTATACATACATATAAAACTCGAGGGTTCTCAACCCTCGTGGAAGGTATTTCTAACTGGGGAAAATACTGAATCCACAATAGCTTAGTGGATCATGTAAAAGACATCACTATTTTCTCAACCATACATTCCGCCGCGGGACTCACTTCCCCGGCTTGGGTCTTTTCCAACCCCTTCTGCAGTTTTTTTTTCAGCTTAAATATTTTAGTTAAAACATACAACAATTCCGTAACACTCTATGATCTGCGTGGGACGCCCCTACAGATCAGACATGACTAAACATTAATACATATAACAATAAACAATAAACAATACACTTGTTAAACAACAACCAAAGTGTTACTAAATCCCCAACCTATGCAGCCTTACTGGACAAAGCTGCAAAGTTGATTGATAATAACAAGTAGTTAAATACTCACTCTCATAAACATTAAACATTGACACTGTGTTTCAGACATCCGCCCACTCTTCTCTCTTTTTTTTTTACCCTATTCCCTTTAGCCAAATCTTTAGCAAAAAGGGCCTTCAATTTGTCCCAGCTAACTTCAAGCTCTTCTCTCCTTCTACCCTACTCCCTTTAGCCAAATCTTTAGCAAAAAGGGCCTTCAATTTGTCCCAGCTAACTTCAAGCTGGAACCTTGCTAGTTCAATTTCCAGTAAATCGCTAGCTCCTTAGTTAATCAAATTCCTGACTTAACCTTCTCTCTCAGCAAGCTGGAACCTTGCTAGTTCAATTTCCAATAAATCGCTAGCTCCTTAGTTAATCAAATTCCTGACTTAACCTTCTCTCTCTGGTACCTTTATTTCAGCGCTTCCTACAGTCCTTTTCTGCACGATCCTGTTCGCGGGGCGTCAGCGCCTCATGGCTGGTCCTCTGTTCCGTTTCTGAAAGGGAAGCAGTCACAACGGCAGTTTAACCCCCGAACCTTGTGAGTCAATTACCCGATGGCAGTGCTGTCCAATGGAATAAACAGACTGTGCGCAGCTATGCTTATGGCAGGGAAAGTCCCAAAAATGTGGCAAAACACCACCTTCGGCCGATGGGATTTTCCCAACCGAGCAACGTACTCGGCGTCTGTTAACTCACCAATTGGTACAGCAAGCCATCTCGGTGGGACCTCCAAATTGTAGAAGTGCCTTACTTCTTAGCTCTGGGTAATGACTCAATACACACTTGGATTCGTCAGACGGACAGGCCTTTTATTTAACTTCTCTTGCAAGGGGAATCAGTACCTCCACTCAAGGGGTGAGGCTACTATTCCAATGATACAGTGTAAACGTTCTATATTTATACAGTGTAACAAACAAGTTTGATTGAAATCCCTTTGTTCCTCTATCAGGATACATTTTAGATTAATCATCAGGTAGAAATAACATATTGACAGAAGGATCCTGGACACATAAGTCAACCGTTAATCTATAACAGGGCATGAATCGTGTAACCGGAGGTCCTCTTTAATCATATATAAGGGAGGCAAGCTTTGCTTTCGGTCACAAGTTATCAGGTCATTGGTACCATTAGGTGGGCAGGCATCTGTTCTTGGCTGTAGTTCGAGTACGTGCAATAGCTCTAGTTACACATCGACACTTGCCTAGTGTCAAGTCTGAAAACTTTTACCCAGCAAACACTTGAAATTAACCCCTTATATCATGTAGATTTCCTCAACGCGCTGCCTCGTACGTCGCACGCGCTGCCTCGTACGTCGCACGCGCTGCCTCGTACGTCGCACGCGCTGCCTCGTACGTCGCACGCGCTGCCTCGTACGTCGCACGCGCTGCCTCGTACGTCGCACGCGCTGCCTCGTACGTCGCACGCGCTGCCTCGTACGTCGCACGCGTTTCACCTCTTAATCCCTTCGTTCAGGGGACCGGAAGTGCCGTTTTTCCCGCGCATGCAAGAAACCGGCACTTCCATCGGGTCCACGCGTGGGTACTCCGTCCGTACTCACGTGTTGGGACCCGAATTTCTCGGCCCTTGTGTATAATGTATAGAGTACTTCCTGTTAGTGTTACATTGCCTGTACGTGTCATACTTCCTGTAACACTAGCCTCGGTGGTGCTGAGGGCAGCAGCCTGATGCATTTTCAACTTTCAAGTAGATTTAAAAAAAGTTTTTGCATGTCTTTAAAGCTGTATACTTTTTGTAAAGAAATTATTTTGAAAATGCTCCCACTGCTTGTTCCCATCACTGCTGCCTCCATTATTATTTCTCTCCCCTCCCGAATCTTCGGCTTTGGCTGTTTACAGCTGCAACTCTTCCTCCCATTGAGTGTTTACCCCTCCCAGGTCTCCTGTCTCCTTTCCTCAGTAGGATGAAGGCTAATAACCTCAAATATCATCTCGCTGCCTCTCAAAATTCTGCCAGAAACCAGGCCTCTTCTATTCTTTTCCCCACCAATCTTGTCTACCTAGCCATTCCTGATCGCCTCTTAATCTTCCAGCGGTCTTATCTCCTCTCCGACCTGCTCATGCCAGTGCTGCAAGTCCTCTAGCACTATTGTTGGCAAACTCCAGGAGCATTTCCCTCCCCTTTGTGCCACTAAACTCCAGCAGCTCCGCGTGCTGAACCCCACGACTGTCCGAACCCCCACCCCATTTCTTGCAAAATCTAGGGCCGCTACCAGTGGTATCAAAGTACACACCTTCCCAGTGTTGCTAAACTTGGTAGCCCTTCCTATATGACCTCCAACCTGGTATATCTTGCCTGCCATCTTGTTGTGTAGGATCATAAAACCTTACAATATACAGTAGAAGGATGTCATTCAGCCATCATTCCTGTGCCAGCTCTTTGACAGAGTTGTCCAATTTAGTCCCCCAGCCCAGCTTTTTCCCCAATAACCCTGCAAATTAGTCCTCTTCAAATACATGTCCAATTGCCTTTTGAAAATTCCTATGGAATCTGCTTCCACCACTCTTTTTCAGGTAATGCATTCTAGACCTTAACCTTCTGTGAAAACATTTCTCCTCGTTTCCTCTCCAGTTCTTATGCCAATTATTTTAAACCTGTGACCTCTGGTTACCGACCCACTTGCCAGAGGAAACTGTTTCAAAATATTATGAATATATAAAAATTGCTGCTACTGTAATGGTGCAAAATTAATGGGAACAACCCTGTTGAGAAGTCTTGTAGTCGATAATGGAATACTGATTCTTGGTCCTTATGTTCAGTTGTGCATTAGGTTATGAATTTTGCCAGATGTTTTCATGTTCATTTGCCTAGCAAACTGCTGTACAAAAGTAATTTATATTGATATAGAGTTTCTCATGTATAAGAATACTTGAGTGCTGTATAGGAGGGGACGTGGTAGGCACCAAGCAGGAAAGGAAGGAGATTGGGATGGTTAAATGAAGACATGGTTCACAAGAAAGAAAGAACTTGCATTTATATAGTGCCTTTCACGACCTCAGCGCATCCTAAAGTGCTTCACAGCCAGTGAAGTACTTTTGAAGTGTAATCACTGATGTAGTGTAGGGAAATGCTTCAGCTAATTTGTTCACAACAAGGTCACGTGAACAGCAATGAGATAAATAATCAGTTTTAGTGATGTTGGTTACAAGAGAAATGCTGCCAGGACACTGGAAGAACTCCCCTGCTCCATAGTGCCATGGGTTCTTTTAAGAAGATGGAACCTCCCTCAGCACTGCACTGAAGTGTCAACCTAGGGTTTGTGCTCAAGTCTCTGAAGTGGGACTTGAACACATAACCTTCTGACTCAGACGAGAATGCTACCACTGAGCCACACCCGACACCTAATTGACTTTTTAAAATTATACTTTAGTGAATTGGATAATACATATGTACAAGATTCAATTTACTTACAGTGCAGCAACTGCAACATTACACAACTAATCTGCAGCATAATTAGTGCTATATTGGGGGAAAAAAACACTTGTACATAATGTGATGAAACTTTGTGTGTGATTTTTAAATGCTTTGGTGGTGGTTGTTCCTTTTTGGTTTGGTAAAAGTGTGTATTGTTTCCATATTCTGTTGGACCTTTTAAATTGTCCTTCAGGAGCAACCCTGACATTCCCTCCATAATTGATTTAGAATGCCAAATTCTGACTTGTGGATGATTTGAGATGAAAGTCTCCTGCAACAACTCCAAAGCAATAATTAATTTCATCATTCTCAGCCCAGTTCCTACTGGGTATGAATCTATAGTACAAACTACTTCTGACTTGACATTAAGTTAATAGTTTACTCAAATTGCAAAGATGTGTGTTGGAACTACAAGTAGACTATCCTTTATCCGAAAACCTTGGGACCAGCTGTGTTTCGGTTTTCGGAAGTTTTCGGATTTCAGAAGGTTTTCATCTCTGTATCTGACAACAAACACTGTTGCTTAGCAACAGCTTGTAAACACTCGGGCCCTGCCTTGGAAGCGTCTCTGAAGCTGTTGCTAAGCTACAGAGACTCTTTCCACAGCCTGACTGTTTAAAAAAAAAAAAAAATGCTAGGGGAAGCAAAGACCCTAACAAAACGGCTGCTGATTTCTGCCGTTAGATCGAGGTTTCCGGCTCCCCTTGCTCCGTATCTGAATTCCTTGACTTAGCGGGGGTCTGGGGCTCGACTGCCGCCGCCAGTTGTGGGAAAGCCGGATATCGGCTGACTCCTACACTAAGCTGGCCCGCAAATCAGGTCCGGGGGGGGGGGGGGGGATGAAAGAAAAGACTTTCGGACGGGCCACTGCAGCTATCGGACGGGCCGCTGTATTGTTGGGTTCACTCTCCCGGTACCACCTCCACACTGCCCGGCTCGGCCTGCAATCTCCTACCCAGGAGGGAACTCTGTGACCCTCTGCCCTGCTCACAGGGAAAGGCAGAGCTCCCGGACCACTCCTGTCATGTTTGACGCCACTCGGGTCATGTCGTGCGCACGACTTACGCGCCACGAAAAAACTTTCGGTTTTTAGAGGTTTTCGGTTTTCGGAAGTGCGGATAAAGGATAGTCTACCTGTATCTACTCTATCAAATCCCTTTATCATTTTAAACTCTTCAATTAGATCACCCCTCCACCTTCTAAACCTTAAGGGAATAAAAACCAATTGAATGCAACCTATCCTCATATATTTTAAACCTTTAAGCCCTGGTATCATTCTGGTGAGTTCCACTCCAAGGCCAATCTACCTTTGATGAGGTGCTGTGCCCAAAACTCATTGCAGTACTCCAGATGGGGCCCGATCAAGATTGTGTACTACAACAACAATAACTTGCATTTATGTTGTGCCTTTAACGTGTGAAACACCTTGGTTCGTTTTCCTATGAGCTCAATTAGGCAAAAATTGACACTGAACCAAAGGAGGAGATATTAGATGGAGTGGCTAAAAGCTTGGTCAAAGAATAAAGTTTTAAGGAGCAGCTTAAAGTAGAAGAGGCCGAGAGGTTTAGGGAGGGAATTGCAGAGCTTGGGGCCTAGACATTTGAAGGCATGGTCGCCAATAGTAGGGCAAAGGGAATGAGGGAGAATGCTGTTTACAACTGAAGCATCGCTTCCTCATTTGTATTCCAACCCCTTTGACATAAAGGTTAACATTTCATTAGCCTTTTTGATTGCTTTTAGTGATTTGTATACAAAGACACCTAAATCCCTTTTCTCTTCCATAGATCCTAGTCTCTCCCCATTAAGAAAATATTCTGAATTTGTCTTTCTTGGATCCAAAGTGGATGACCTCACTTCCCCCACATTGAACTCTATCAGCCATATTTTTGTCCACTCACATAGTGTGTCATAAGAACATAACATAAGAAATAGGAGCAGGAGTAGGCCACTTGACCCTTCGAGACTGCTTCGCCATTCAATAAGATCATGGCTGATCTACTAGCTCATCTCCACTTTCCTGAACTGTCCCCTTAGCACTTGATTCCCTTAATATTCAAAAATTTATCGATCTCTCGTTGGCATATACTTAATGACTGAGCCTCCACAGCCCTCTGGGTAGAGAATTTCAAATGTTCACCACCATCTGGGCTGCTCACTCAGCACAGGTCGAACATGGAGCCTGGGATCTTTCTCTGCTCTGTGTGTGTGTGTGTGTGTGTGGGCTCATTACCTCACCGGGTGAGTCAGGGCAGCTCACGCAGCACAGGCCGGGAATGGAGCCTGGGATCTTCCTGTTCTGTATGTGGGGCTCTACTACACCGGGTGAGAGTGGGCAGCTCACTGGCAATAGGCCGGGCATGGAGCCCTGGGTCTTCCTGCTGTGTGTGTGTGGTGCTCAGCAGCACAGAGTGTCAGGGAGGGCAGCTCACTAAGCACAGGCTAGGGATGGAGCCTGGGATCTTCCTGCTCTATGTGTGGGGCTCAGTACCACACTAGGTGAGAGAGAACACAAGAACATAACATAAGAAATAGGAGCAGGCGTAGGCCATTTGACCCTTCGAGCCTGCTCCGCCATTCAATAAGATCATGGCTGATCTACTAGCTCATCTCCACTTTCTGAACTATCCTCATATCACTTGATTCCCTTAATATTCAAAAATTTATCGATTTCTGTCTTGAATATACTCAACGATTGAGCCTCCACAGCCCTCTGGGGTAGAGAATTTCAAATGTTCACCACCATCTGGGCTGCTCTCTCAGCGCAGGTCGAACATGGAGCCTGGGATCTTTCTCTGATCTGTGTGTGGGGGGCTCAGTACCACACCGGGTGAGAGAGGGCAGCTCATTAAGCACAGGCTAGGGACGGAGCCTGGGATCTTCCTGCTCTGTGTGGGGGAATCAGTGCCACACTACACCGGGTGAGAGATGGCAGCTCACTCAGAACAGGAATAGATGGAGCCTGTGTTCATTTGTAATTTCCTGCTCTCATCTACCCAACCTACTGTGCCTCCCTAGCTTAGTGTTATCTGCAAAGTTAGATACACAACTCTCTCTTCCTTCATCCAAGTTATTAATCTACATGGTGAAAAGCTGATACTCTGTTGTGCAGAACCTTATTGAATGCCTTCTGAAAGTCGATATGGACAATATCCATAGATGCTCCTTTTATATCCACCAAGCCATTGATTTTCTCAAAGATCAACGAGGTTAATCAAGAGTTTCAAGACAGCTGATACTTATTCCAAGTGTTCAGCCACTCTATCCCAGATGATAGGTTCTAGTAACATCCGCACAATTGATCAACCACCTTGGGATGTTTTATTACGTTTAAAGGTGCTATATAAATGAAAGTTGTTGTTGATGTCTGTAGTTTGCACTTTATCTTTATCCCTTTGTTACTTTTTATACCTCTCCCAGTCCTGTGGATTTCCACTTTTCCTTGCATTTGTGAAAGCCTTTTTCCTCTTTCCTCCTTTTTTAAATAATGGAGTGCAAGTTGCAATTTTCCAATCCACAGTCACAATTCCTGAATCTTGAGAGCTTTGGAAAATGATGACTAACACATCAGAAATTTCTTGTTTTTCATTTAACACCCTGGGGTGGAAATGATGAGACCCTGGAGATTTCTCTAAATTCCCTTCTTTTCTCCATTGCAATTTTTCTGTGTGTATTAAAAGCACCAAGTTCCTTCCCTTGACTTAGTTTTAGGATCCTTTGCACCACTGGTATTTTGTCGTCATCTTCCACTGTGAAAAAGGATACAACGTGATAATTTAACGAGACTGCCAATTGTTGTTGCCCATTATAGTCTTGCGAGCATCTGTCTTCAATGGGCCCACATTCCCCTTTACCACTCTCATGTATTTATAAAAACTTTTGCTGTTAGCTTTGATATCACTTGCAAGTTTTTTTCATATTCTATTTTGCACTTTCTTTCTTTGTATCCCTTTGTTACTTTTTATACCTCTCCCAGTCCTGTGGATTTCCACTTTTCCTTGCATTTGTGAAAGCCTTTTGTTTTAGCTTGATACTATCTACCTTGTTTGTTGACCAGGGTTGCTTAGCCACACAAGTGGAGCCTTTACTTATTGGGGTTATGTACTGGTTTTGTGTTGTACCAAATACTTTGAATACCGAGGGAGTGCTGCAGTGTTTTAAGTGCCATCTTTCGGATGAAATGTTAAACCCAGGTCCTATCTGCCTTCTCGGGTGGATATGAAAGATCCCATGGCGCTGTTTGACGAAGAGCAGGGGCATTCTCCCGGTGTCCTGGTCAACATTTATCCCTCATCCAACACTACTGAAACTGTTTAATTGTTCATTTATCTCATTGCTGTTTGTGGGTCCATGCTACGCACAAATTGGCTGCCGCATTTCCCCACATTACAACAGTGATTACATTTCAAAAGTAATTAATTGGCTGTGAAATGTTTTGGAGAAATGTCCTGAGGTTGTGAAAGGCGCTACATAAATGCAAGTTCTTTCTTTTAGTTCCCACCGTTTGTAGGTTTACTCATTAACAGACACAATATTGTGGCAATGTAGTAGTTTCACAATTTGTGATTACCTGACCTGTCAGTGCTTGCGGCTAGCTGATCCTGGGTGATAAAAGTAGAGAAGTGTTCCACTCTCCAGTACTGTCAGCACTCATTTTGAGCATAAATTCACTACACAATTATTAGGGGAAAAAATGCAAGGTTTGTTGTATATTTATTTGTGAAATTATTATAGTCAAAGCTTACTATTATCCTTGTGTATCATTTAGAAACAATTATTGGATCCACAATTCAATAGGATCCACAGGAACAAATTATCGTGGTTAGGTTCTGCATAAAAAGCTTTAATTGTTGAACAATATAAAATTGCATTTGGCCGCAGCAGAACAAATGCAGTGATTGTTGCAAGCGTTCAAATAGGTTGCTAGTGCTGAAGTAACCAATTAAGTCTGTTCCTGTCTGAAGCATCTGCAATAGTGAATGCGTGGGAAGATCTCTGCAGCATAGCTTTGTCTTCTGATGGCGCTTAATAGATTTAGTGCAGGCAATGACTTGTCAGCAGACTGCAAACATTCAATAACCACACCACTATCAGAACAATGAAGAGGCCACTTGTATGATCCAAAGATCTTTATTGAAGGTCATAATCTAATTACTTTTGAGGTGGTGTTTAGTGATGGATATTTTTTTCCTTGTTTTCCCATAAGACAACTCACCACTACTCGCTCTTCTAACTGCTAAAATGAACAGCAGTTTTCTTCAATCATTTTCATCAGTGCAACTGAAATCCAAGCTTATACATATGGTACTGCTCTATCTTTCCATAATGTTATAACTCTGGTATTGATCATCTCTTCCTCTGCCCCCAGATAAAAGTTAAGAGCTTGTATGTCCATACATCTGGTATAGTCTGTGTACTAAATGTAACCATGGTGTGGAGATGCCGGAGTTGGACTGGGGTGGACAAATGTAAGAAGTCACACAACACCAGGTTATAGTCCAACAGCTTTATTTGAAATCACAAGCTTTCGGAGCGCTGCTCCTTCTTCAGGTGAAGTGGAGAAATGCATAAAGACACAGCTTATATAGTCAGAGAATCATGTCAGATGTTTACAGGTAACCTTTCCAACTGCCATTTATCGCACCTCGGCAGAGAGATAATCACAGCAGTCAAAGGTGTGAATGGTGTCCAAACAGGTCAGTCAGGGAAACATTACATCAAAGAACAATGAGGTGGGGTCACAAGGGGTCAAATATTGCAGATGCTGGGGTCTGTATGAAAAACAAAAAAACAGACAAAAAACATTTTTTTTGGTTGGAAATCACAGCAGGTCCGGCCGCATCTGTGTAGAGAGAACAAGCCAATGTCGACTCGAGTCTGGATGACCCTGCATCAGGTGGGGTTACATGTAGCGTGACATGAACCCAAGATCTCGGTTAAGGCCGTCCTCATGGGTGCGGAACTTGGCTATCAGTTTCTGCTCGACGATTTTGCGTTGTCGTGTGTCTCGAAGGCCACCTTGGAGAATGCTTACCCGAAGATCGGAGGCTGAATGTCCTTGACTGCTGAAGTGTTCCCCGACTGGGAGGGAACACTCCTGCCTGGTGATTGTTGCGCGGTGTCCGTTCATCCGTTGTCGCAGTGTCTGCATGGTCTCGCCGATGTACCATGCTCCGGGGCATCCTTTCCTGCAACGTATGAGGTAGACAACGTTGGCCGAGTCACATGAGTATGTACCTGGTGGGTGGTGCCCTCACGTGTGATGATGGTATCTGTGTTGATGATCTGGCATGTCTTGCAGGGGTTGCTGTGGCACCCCAATACGCAAACATCTTCATGCACAAGTTCGAGCAAGACTTCTTCACTGCACAGGATCTCCAACCAACGCTATACACCAGATACATCGACGACATTTTCTTCCTATGGACCCACGGCGAAGAATCACTGAAAAGACTACACGATAACATCAACAAGTTCCATCCCACCATCAAACTCACCATGGACTACTCCTCAGAATCAGTCTCATTCCTGGACACACGAATCTCCATCAAAGACGGACACCTCAGCACTTCACTCTACCGCAAGCCCACGGACAACCTCACGATGCTTCACTTCTCCAGCTTCCACCCTAACCACGTTAAAGAAGCCATCCCCTATGGACAAGCCCTGCGAATACACAGGATCTGCTCAGACAAGGAGGAACGCGATGGACACCTACAGACACTGAAAGACGCCCTTGTAAGAACGGGATATGACGCTCGACTCGTCGATCGACAGTTCCGACGGGCCACAGCAAAAAATCGCATAGACCTCCTCAGAAGACAAACACGGGACACAACCAACAGAGTACCCTTCGTCGTCCAGTACTTCCCCGGAGCGGAGAAACTACGCCATGTTCTTCGCAGCCTTCAACATGTCATCGATGACGACGAACACCTCGCTAAGGCCATCCCCACGCCTCCACTACTCGCTTTCAAACAGCCGCCTAACCTCAAACAGACCATCGTTCGCAGCAAATTACCCAGCTTTCAGGAGAACAGCGACCACGACACCACACAACCCTGCCACAGCAACCTCTGCAAGACATGCCAGATCATCAACACAGATACCATCATCACACGTGAGGACACCACCCACCAGGTACATGGTACATACTCATGTGACTCGGCCAACGTTGTCTACCTCATACGTTGCAGGAAAGGATGCCCGGCATGGTACATCGGCGAGACCATGCAGACACTGCGACAACGGATGAACGGACACCGCGCAACAATCACCAGGCAGGAGTGTTCCCTCCCAGTCGGGGAACACTTCAGCAGTTAAGGACATTCAGCCTCCGATCTTCGGGTAAGCATTCTCCAAGGTGGCCTTCGAGACACACGACAACGCAAAATCATCGAGCAGAAACTGATAGCCAAGTTCCGCACTCATGAGGACGGCCTCAACCGAGATCTTGGGTTCATGTCACGCTACATGTAACCCCACCTGATGCAGGGTCATCCAGACTCGAGTCGACATTGGCTTGTTCTCTCTATACAGATGTGGCCGGACCTGCTGTGATTTCCAGCCAAAAAAAAAAAAATGTTTTTTGTCTTGTTTTTCATACAGACCCCAGCATCTGCAATATTTGACCCCTTGTGACCCCACCTCATTGTTCTTTGATGTAATGTTTCCCTGACTGACCTGTTTGGACACCATTCACACCTTTGACTGCTGTGATTATCTCTCTGCCGAGGTGCGATAAATGGCAGTTGGAAAGGTTACCTGTAAACATCTGACATGATTCTCTGACTATATAAGCTGTGTCTTTATGCATTTCTCCACTTCACCTGAAGAAGGAGCAGCGCTCCGAAAGCTTGTGATTTCAAATAAAGCTGTTGGACTATAACCTGGTGTTGTGTGACTTCTTACATTTACTAAATGTAAGCTATCTAGACTCTAATTTGCCTAAGCATTCTTCTGAATTTAGTATCCTCACACACTGCTAGATTTGAGCCAGGCCTCCGCCTGGACGATGTAACACAATGGATTTCTACTATGCTACCATGGTGTTCCATCAGCATTAAATAGGGAACCGCACCCAAAACTTTCCTTTTAAAAGTTTAAGAGACTGCTGGAGACATTACATTATCCATGCTCCAATTACCTGGATGAATTATCAGAGGGAAATGTTCTGTATGAGATGTTGCCTCATTGTAGAGCTTGCTAATCAATTTCAACCTCACAGATCAAGAAAAATGTAATTGTTTTATTATGCTTGGCTTCATTTATATATTTTAAGGTGTTGCTGTAACATACGTGGAAGCCCAAAGTTTAGGAACTTTATTATTGGCTAATTTCCATCATTTACTGAGAAGGTCCCCTCTGTTATGATAAAATGGATACAATGTATGCTTAAAATTAAATGCATACTTTTGATTTAAAGTTCCGAATTGAAGTACTTTTTAGAAATATGAATGGTAATGAGATGTTTTGTCTTTAAAGCTGGATGGCTAACTGTTGGTGCAGATTGATGAGCTGAGAGCAGTTACAGTTTTGGATTGAGTTTTGTGATGCTCTGTGTTTTCCCACGACGAAGATGTCTTGTTGACGTGGGAAATTCTAAATTTAATTGGTACGGAATGCAGTTTGTTTAATTTGATTTATTTACAGTATTCTGAGCCTGACATTTAAATGAAGATTAAATTGCATGGTTACATGTAGTGGATATGTTGGGTATGGTTCAAGTTAAGTGTAGGTTATTGTGCAGTACTACTTTGTTGGTTAATCAATAATTCAAATGATTTTATAATCTAATAACAATGCGCATCTACAAAATATCTCAGTCCTTTAGAGCATATCCAAGAGGCTTCAGTGCTGCAAGTGCAGAATATTTGATTTTGGTTGAAATTATTCTTTTCATGCTACATTTTATTAATCAGTTTGTTTTGGTATTCAACTAAAGGAACAGTCAGTTATAACTACACAACCCATAAATATCAAAAGATTTTGCCATTGCACTCTGTGACCCATCCCACTACTTTTGAGGGTTAGGACCTTCAGGCCTATTCTATGTACCCTGCTAATTGCATACTTAGTGCCATAATGTGCTCTGTTACTGCATACAGGCAGCTCCTTAACATTATTTCAACAATAGACAGTCAGTTTCTCAGAATACCCAATATCCTTTCTGCACAGTATACGTTTCCAAAACATCCAACCTATGCTTAATGTTTGTCAATTATATTTTAATTTATGGCTTAAGTGTCTCTGGCATAGCTTTTCCATTTAAGGTTGCTAGAATTTTTAAGAATGGGCTAAAAAAAGAATTGGGCCAAACAGCATTTTTTGATTGATCTCAATCATACCTTTTAACTTTATATCCCTTCTTTCACCAGAAATGTATCTAATTACCTCTTCAGCCTACTGTTAAGGTTTCCGTCAGTGGTTTTTTCTTAGTAACTTATTCCATAAGTGTATTACCTTTTTGTATGAAAACATTTCTGACTGACTTCCCCTTGTACTTTTATCATCTTAATGGTAACTTCCATAAACTGGTATTTGAACCTATTGCCATATCGAACAATATGCCTGGATCAACTTGGTCAATTTCCTTAATGATCTTCAAAATTTCAGTTGGGTTACTTCAGTCTCTTCTACCGAACACAAGTACAACTTTCTTAACTTTTCCTCATAACTTAGAGGTTTGTGGTATACTCTTTTTGTCACCTATTTTGGTGTCATCTGCAAACTTGGAAGTTTTGCTTATGATACTCCTGTCTAAATCAATCAATTATGTTCATGCTTAAAATAGCAAAGTAGTGTTGTGAAAGTACTGATCTTTGGGTTGTTATGACGAGGAGAAAGGGCACAAATTTGCATCCTGCTCTACTATTTGTGCCAAGTGGAGAGGCTGCATCTACCAGAAGGGAGGAAAAAGCATCATGGTTGCGCAGTCTCTGTTGCCTCTTGGTTATATTGTATAAAGCTGTTCTTATAAAACTGTTCATCCTCTGACTACAGTGAGCAGCACTACAGGGGACCTGTATAGTCATTTTTTAAAAAGGAAACTTGTTGGATGGTGTACAACCTGGATGCCGGGATAGTTTAATAAAAATTAATTCTTGGGATGTGAGCATCGTTAGCAAGGCCAGCATCTATCGCCCATCGTTCGTTGCCCTTTAGAAGATGGTGGTGAGCCGCTGTCTTCAACTGTTGCAATCTGTGTGGTGAAGGCACTTAACAGTGCTGTTGGGTAAGGAGTTCCAGGATTTTGACCCAGCGACGATGAAGGAATAGCAATTTATGTCGAAGTCAAAATGGTGTGTGTGATTTGGAGGGGAACTTAAAGGTGGTGGAGTCCCCATGCACCTGTTACCCATGTTCTTCTAGGTGGTAGAGGTTGTGGGATTGGGAGGGGCTGTCGAAGAGGCCTTGGCGAGTTGCTGCAGTGCATCTTGTAGATGGTACACACTGCAGCCACAGTGCGCCAGTGAAGGAGGGAGTGAATGTTTAAGGTGGTGGATGGGCTGCCAATCGAGCGGTTTGGTTTGTCCTGGATGATGTAAAACTTCTTGAGTGCTTTTGGAGCTGCACCCATCCAGACAAGTGGAGATTATTCCATCACACTCCTGACCTGTGCCCTGTAGGTGGTGGAGAGGCTTTGGGGAGTCAAGTGAGCCATTCACCAGAGTATCCAGCCTCTGACCTGCTCTAGCAGCTAAGGCATTTATGTGGCTGGTCCAGTTGAGTTTCTGGTCAGTGGTGACTCCCAGGATGTTGTTGATGGGGGGGGTTAGGTGCTGGTAATGCCATTCGATGTCAAGGGGAGTGGTTAGGCTCTCTGATTGGAGATGGTCATTGCCTGACACTTGTGTGGCACGAATGTTCCTATTTGATGAACAGATTCTAGAATGGTGGTCCTGGAAATGTTAGGGGGAAAGATCAGAACATTAAAATAGAAGAGGTGGAACTAAATTCTGGACATACGAGTTTATTGAGGGATATGGGGGTCGGGCGGGAAAGTAGAGTTGAGGTAGAAGATATTGAATGGCGGAGCAGGTTTGAATGGCCATTTGACCTACACCTCCTATTTTTTATGTTCTTAAAGATTTAACACAATTTGTTGTCCATTGGCTTCCAAACCTTTACTGACACAATTATGCAGAAAACAAATTTGTGTTGGTATCAATCCATTAACAAACTTGTTATAAACAATTCTGATTCTGTATTGAGTGGCAGGTACCAGTTGACAACGGAGCATCCTTTTAACACCGGCACAATACCGGAGCAGGTAATTATACTTGGCACTTTCCATCCTATCTGAACAATTTGATTAACATGAACAAAGGCATGCAACCTCTGTTTCAAATGTAGAAAACTAAGGTTTGTGTCAAAAATAAGCCAGCATAAGTTTTACAAATTTGTGATGGCTTACTTAGGGTTGCTGGAAGCAACTGCACTACGGTCTCAGCTAAGCATTTGTGGTTAAATAGCTCAACACCACACCATGTGCAACGTTTACCACAGTGCTGTTAGGGGTGTATATGTCCTCTGTTTCCTTTCTTCCTCCCCTCCCCAAATCCTGATTTCTGTACCTCCTAAGACAGAATTGTATACATAATTTTCAGGAAAGCTTTGTTGTCTCTCTTGCCCTTTCTCTCAAAAGAATTGAGAGCGCACATCTATGCATGTGCATTTTAATCCAACTTCCTTACTGCAGCTTCCAAGCAAAGCCAATTAAACCACATTTCCACGTCTATTTGTAAACTCCTAAAACATATATAAGTCTTTACTTTCATATCTGAGCATTGGCCAGGAATTGTCTCTGGAAACCTCCTGGTCAACATGACTCCATACCACATGAGGTGTTGCATTTGCCCACTGGACCATTCGGATAGTCATAATTCTGTCTCGGTTGTATTAAATTGCACAGGCAAAGACCAATTGGCCCATTCACCCTGACCCATCCAGATGTCGTGCAACTTGCATGCACCATCAGCCCATTCCCAGTCATGCAATCTTCTGAGAGAGGTGTAAAGAAAAGTTTAAAAAAAACATACACTGCAATTTAGGAAACAAAAATGGAAAATTACTCTCCCACCTTCGACTGCAATCAGGCAAGCTTCAGGAGATTGCAGTACCTGGTGATAATGGCCCTACTTACCTTCCATATTTGTGACAGCTTTTGCTCCCTTTTGAAGGCTGTAGCGAGTGCATAATAAAGACATATTCTGGCAATCTATTCCAAGGATCAATGACTCTCAAAAGAACTACTTCCTGGTATCTAAACTAACTCTATTTTCTTATATTGTGCTGCTGCACTCTAGTCCTGATCTCCCTCTCCAGTTCAAATAATCTATCCACCCAAATAGAACCGATGCCCTTCATTATTTTAAAGACCGATTTTGTGTTCTCTTGAAGTCTACATTTCTCCAATGAGAGAAAAACTCAGTTTCCTGAGCTTGTCTGGAAAAGTAAGAGCCCTGGCACTTGGTATCATTCCGATAACTCTCTTGTAACCTTCTCCAGGGCCTCGATATACTTCAAAACCAGGAACAGTATTGTACAAATATTAACAGTTGATTTACAAGCAAATTCATCCTCGGTGATTTAATAGTAAATTGTTTCAGCTTGCAGGAGTAGAAAGGTTAAATAAAATAAAATTCTTTCTCTTCCTCACTGTCTTCTGTATTGAGTACCAGTGGTGTACAGTTGTCATTTGATTATGTTGTTGGGAGTGTTGTCACAAGGGGACATTTTGCTTCTGGACAAATTTAAAGTTTCTCTATAGGAACATGTACCTGCTGAAAATGGACAACTAAGTTGTGTGTCTATATATGTCCAGTATGTTTTCATGTAATTGGAAGTTTGTAGTGAGTTAGCCTTATGGAAAATGGCAGCAAACTGCATGTTTTAAGAATTTTTTCTTGAATAGTAGAGGCAAAAAATAGTTCTGCATTCTATGCAGTGCTTGCTTCTAATGTTGTCATGGATTGACTGATTTTTCCAAATGTGAATTTGCATGTTGGTTACTTCTACTGCAACTAGTGTTATTAGTTACATTAACTGTGTTACTTCAGTTAATGCTACCAGTTAGTTGAGTGAGCAATAGCATTAAAAATGTATAATGTAAACATTTATTTGTGAATGGGACAAATGACCATATTGTCAAATGTTGTGAAAAGATCATTTGCTTTGAAAACTAGAATGACATAGAAATTACAACATGGAACTATTAGTATAATAATCTGTTGCACCATATATTTAAGCTAATTTTGAGAGTTTGTATATAAAGTTAGTCAGTTTTGAAACTAATTGTCACAATACAGTGGTGGCTGGATCTATTAAACTATGTAGAAATACTGAATGCTATGGATGTGAGTCAGGTGATGGTTTGGGTTAGGTGGCTAGATGTTGCTGGAGCTCCTCCATTCTTGCATAGTGTTTAATTGATACCAAAGTATTTTTTGAGTGGATTTCCCTTACTTAGTTATCTGGGAAGAAATTTATTCTGGAAAAGAAAGACATGCTCTATAAACTCCTCACAACAGACTTGCTCCATAAACCCCTCGCTAAAAACAATGTTAGTGGAGCTGAAATGTTGCAGGTTGTTGAGCTTTGTAGAATGCAAGGGGCAAAGCTGTACTTGAAGATATCTGAATGAAGTATATTGTGTTTGATTAAAACTTATGAAAATTTAGATACAGTACCATTTTGAGGTTTTGGGTATATTGTACTGGGCTGGATTATATGACTTGAAAAAAGGGATAAAGAATACAATGAACGAAAATCAACCTTGAAAATTAAAAGCAGAAGAAAGAATATTTGTTTATTTGGGTTGCCGAAGAATATGGAAAAAAGTAAACACATGGATTTCCTTTGATTCAGAATCATCAAGGACATGAAATTAGAACATGCCCACCATTTATTGACACTTAAACTGTGCTCCAAAGTTCTTGGTAAGCCACTCAAGTTGCATTATCCCACCTTGTTGGCAAGAAACCCTTTGGGTCATTGGAGGACCTCTCCACCTGCTTCACTACTGGCTCCTGGCATCCCAGAAACAGAAGCCCACAGATGATGAAAAATATAAAAATGGATTGTAAAAGCTTCTATAGGTATGTGAAAAGGAAAAGACTGGCGAAGGTAAATGTAGGTCCTTTACAGTCAGAGACAGGAGAATTTATAATGGGGAATGAGGAAATGGCAGAGAAATTAAATGCATACTTTGTTTCTGTCTTCACGGAGGAAGACACAAAAAAACCTCCCAGAAATATGAGAAAACCAAGGGTGTGGCGAGAATGAGGAACTTAAAGAAATTGTTAGTAAAAAAAACAGTACTAGCAAAATTAATGGGACTAAAAGTCGATAAATCTTAAGGACCGGATGACATACATCCTAGGGTTTTGAAAGAGGTGGCCATTGGGATAGTGGACGCATTGGTTGTCATCTTCCAAAATTCTATTGATTCTGCAACGGTTCCTGCAGATTGGAGGATAGCACATGTCACCCCGCTATTTAATAAAGGAGGGAGAGAGAAAACGGGGAACTACAGACCTGTTGGCCACACATCAGTAGTTGGGAAAATGCTGGAACCTATTATAAAGGATGCAATAACTGGGCACTTAAAAACTAATAGTAAGATTAGGCAGAGTCAACATGGATTTATGAAAGGGAAATCCTGTTTGACAACCCTATTGGAGTTCTTTGAGGATGTAACTAGTGGAGTAGACAAAGGGGAACCGGTAGATGTGGTGTATCTGGATTTTCAGAAGGCCTTCGATAAGGTCCCACACAAGAAGTTGGTGAACAAAATTAGGGCACATGGAATTGTGGGTAATATACTAGCATGGTTTGAGAATTGGTTAACAGACAGAAAACAAAGAGTAGGGATAAACGGGTCTTTTTCAGGATGGCAGGCTGTAACTAGTGGGGTACTGAAAGGATCGGTGCTTGGACCCCAGCTATTCACAATCTATATCAATGATTTAGATGAGAGGACTAAATATAACACTTCCAAATTTGCTGATGATACAAAGCTAGGTGGCAGTGTCAGTTGTGAAGAGGGCTTCAAGGGGATCTCGACAGGCTTAGTGAGTGGACGAGAACATGGCAGATGGACTATAATGTGGATAAATGTGAAGTTATCCACTTTAATGGCAGAGTATTTCCTAAATGGTGAAAGATTGGGGAATGCAGATGCTCAAAGGGACCTGGGTGTCCTTGTACAGGAAACTTTTTTATACGGGACCAACGTGGTGTCGGTTCATCAAAAATTCCAGATAACCGAGAGCTATAGTAAAAGATACGGAGAGCTGAGAGCTCCGTATAAAGCAACAAACCCTGTTGCTTAGCAACAGGTGCAGAACAATGGCCACAAGTTCCAAGCGTCTCTGTAGCTTAGCAACAGCTGCAGCCACACCCTTGCACAGCAACAGATCGAGGAAGGCAAGTACAATATGAAGTAAAACTTAACTGAACCTACTCCTGAATTTTGCCGGTTAACCGAGATTTCCGGTTATTTAGGTGCCGGTAAATCGAAAGTTTCCTGTACATGAGTCACTGAAAGTGAATGTGCAGGTGTAGCAAGCCATTAAGAAGGCAAATCGTATGCTGGCCTTCATTACAAGAAGATTTGAGTACAGGAGTAAAGAAGTCTTACTCCAATTATATAGGGCCTTGGTGAGACCACACCTGGAGTATTGTGTACAATTTTGGTCTCCTTACCTAAGGAAGGATATACTTGCCATAGAGGGAGTGCAATGAAGGTTCACGAGATTGATTCCTGGGATGGCGGGTCTGTCTTATGAGAAGAGATTGAGTAAACTAGGCCTGTATTCTCTTGAATTCAGAAGAATGAGAGGGGATCTCATTGAAGCATACAAAATTATTACAGGGCTTGATAGGATGGATGCTGGGAGAATGTTTCCCTTGGCTGGGGAGTCTAGAACCAGGGGCCACAACCTCAAGATAAAGGGTAGGCCATTCAGGACTGAGATGAGAAGAAATTTCTTTACACAGAGGGTGGTGAATCTTTGGAATTCTCTACCCCAGAGGGCTGTGGAGGCTCAGTCATTGGGTATATTCAAAACAGAAGTCGATAGATTTCTGACTGGTAAAGGCATCAAGGGATATGGCGATAGGGCCAGTGAATGGAGTTGAGGCAGAAGATCAGCCATCATTTTATTGAATGGCGGAGCAGGAATGGCCTACTGCTGCTCCTATTTCTTGTGTTCTAATGACAATAAGGAACTGTGTGGAATAACCTATATATGTATTTCAATCAAGCGTTAGTGTTTAAACTGCTGTGGAAGAAACAACATTGGTGTAATGAAATCTGTTTGTCTTGATCCTGTATTCGTTTTGCATTCATGTATATTACCCTCCCCCACTGTGTATAGTTTCACTTCCTCTTTCCCGATTAACCTGGGAGGTTCCAGGTCTTGGCTCCGCCCCTGACTTCTCTTACATAAAGTTCCCAGGATCTGTATGACTCATTCCTGTGAACCAGTCGGCGTGTTGAGATGTTAGCTCTGATCTTAGTGATTAAAAGCCAACTTGTTTAAGTCTATAACTTCTAGTTTTGTGGTTATTGAAGGCCCATCAATTGGCAAGTCTATCCTAGTGACTGTAGTTTGCATTTTCCCTTAAGGATTTCCCTACTCCTAGTACTAAATGTTCCTTAATTATTCTCCAGTGGAGGATGTGATTTGTAAAAGAAAGATTATGTACCGTGTAGTGTCATCTTTATTCTGCTAAGGAGCATCCTTTCCTTCAAGCCTTGAGGGGTTGCATTTAACTTATTTCCAAAGTGCCTTTTCAAATAAACAAACTAATCAAGGGTGGGGCAGGCCCTACTGGATGGAAGTGGGCTTGGCCGCAAATGGATACATCTGAGGTGGTGACATTTCAAAACATCTTGAAAGATGATTTTTCCTTTGTTTCCCAGTCGAACGTGTTTGCCCACATCAGTGTGTTGTAACTACTCTTTCGAAGAACAAAAAAGCTTATGTATGCTGTAGAAGAATTAAAAAAATCATGTATGCTGTTAAGTGTTAATACTGCTTCAGTCTGATTTTTAACAATTCATCCAGCTCTCATTTTAATTAAAGAAGTTTATTGACAAAGCATTATGTAGTTTTCTTAGAAATCTGTTCCATATATCTACTATCAAAAACAATTTCTAAATTTGTGGATGTCACCACATTTGGGGGGTGGGGGGGATAGTCAATACTGAGGAGGACTGCAACAAATTACAAGACGACATTAATAAACTTGCAGAATGGGCATATAATTGGCAAATGAATTTCAACACCGATAAATGTGAGGTATTATATTTTGGTAAGAAAAATAGAGAGGTCACATATTACTTGGAAAATACGAATCTAAATGGGGTAGAAGAGCAAAAGGATATTGGGAGTACAATCACACAAATCACTAAAAGTAGCGACACAGGTTAACAAAGCTATTTAAAAAAAAAAACAAGCATTAGTGTTTATTTCTAGAGGAAGAGGGATAGAATTAAAAAGTAGAGAAGTTATGCTAAACTTGTATCGAACCTTGGTTAGACCACACTTGGAGTACTGTGTACAATTCTGGTCGCCATATTACAAAAAGGATATAGAGGCACTGGAGAGGGTGCAGAGAAGATTTACAAGGATGATACCAGAAATGCGAGGGTATACCTATGAGGAAAGGATGAACAGGCTGGGTCTCTTCTCTTGAAAAGAGAAGACTTAGGGGTGACCTAATCGAAGTCTTCAAAATTATGTAAGGTTTTGCTAGAGGAGAAACAAAGTTGCCTTATGAAACTAGCCGGTAGAAGACATTTCTTTGGTACTAGAATGCGTAGGATTACATCGGGATATACAGCACAGAAACAGGCCATTCGGCCCAACCAGTCCATGCCAGCGTTTATGCTCCACTCGAGCCTCCTCCTGTCTTTCCTCATTAACTCTTATCAGCATAACCCTCTATTTCTTTCTCCCTCTAAACCACCCCACACCCACCCTCTAAACCACCCCACCCCCACCCCCACCCCCGACATGGGGGAACTTTAGGTAAACCCATCACTAAACATAATTAGCTCATGGAACAACAGAATGCATCTCTTTGTGATCCTATCTTTTAGTTTTGTGCTCCCAGTAAAAGTTAAGCATGGATGATCATCTTATTTGGCATTTAGGGCAGTTATCCTTGGTTGCCAAAATTGTATCTGAATTTCACTTGTCTCAGAAAATTGTGGTGCTGAAATTTAATCTGCTGCTTCATCTTTGTTTCATTGAAAAGAAGATTCACATTGTTGCAATTCAGAGTTTTGATTGTTCACTGTAGCTAGAACTGGAATAATTTGCCAGTGTAGGCAATTTTGTTTTCATATGTGGGGGCGGGACCTTGTGTAAACCCATCACTAGGCAGAGCTCATTTAAGCAAGAACTACTTGCTTTTGTTTTTTTACTTGCAAAATGTCCCAAGGTGTGTTACGGAAAAATAAGAGGAATGGTTGCTTAGCCTTGGGGGGAAAGGTTAGAAGAAGTGATCGAAGCCTAGGTCAAAAACAAATCGATCATGAGAAGGTTTTCCGAGGAAGATGGAGAAGTAGGTGCCAGAGTTGTTGAGCACCAGAGAGCAGGGCTGAAGTTGTGTCACCAATGGTGAGGGTTAAGAAAGGGGGCTGAACAGAGATGGAGTCAGAGATAGAGGACCAAAGTTTGCAATAGGGGATATAAGACTGCAGGAGATTGGATGTTCTGGCAAACGGGGAGCTGGTGAGGTTCTGCAGGTGACAGAGATGATAGGTGATTGGGGCTTAATGTGGGCTGGAATGCAGGCAGATGTGTTTTGGACAAGTTGGAGTTTATGGAGGGTTAATAATGGGAAGCCAGCAAAGAGAAAGTTTGAAGTAATTGAGTTTTGCGGTGACAAAAAAATGCGTAAGACTTTCAATGTTGAAAGGACAGAGGCAGAAGTAAATAATTTTGGTGATTGCGGGGTTGTGGATATGAAGCTAAGTTATGGGTTGAACATGACACTGAAATTATGCCTGGCTTTATTCAGCCTGAGCAAGTAGCTGGGGTTGGGGGGAAAGGTGGGAAGTGGCATCAGTGGCAAGGGAGAGGAGTTTACGGTAGGTGCCCAAAACTATGTTCAACTGACAGAAGTTTTAACTCTCACTTGACATGTTGTTGGTTAAGGAATCTGACAACATGAAGATTGTTGTGGGATTGAGAGAAGTGTTGAAGAGGTAGAGCTAGGTGCCACCAGCATACACAGAAGCTGATTCTATGCTTGCAGACAGTAGAATGTATTTTCTTGTGTTCATTGTCTGGCCAGGAACTACCAGGAAAAGATGGAGTCCCTGCTGCATGATTACATTTTGGGCCAACCCTTTGGAGGGTTTCTGTCAGCGCTGTACAAGTTAGCCACCTCGATTAGTTTTGTTAAATGGTGTCTGAGAGTAGCCCTAAACAAAGTTACTAACTTCATTGTCTGTGACGGTGATGTACATTGCTTCCTTACCCTCCTTTGTCTCTCTGCAGCCTTTGAAATAGAGAACCACAACACTCTTCCGTTGTCCAACTTGGTGAGATTACCTTGCTAAGTTCTACTCTCACCTTTGTAACCCTAGCCAGAGCATGTCTATCTACAGCTACTCATCCCACTGCTGTGTCATTGCATCGGGAGTCCCCCAAGGATCCATCCTTGGCCCCCCCCTCCTCTTCCTCGTTTACATGCCTCCGCTTGGTCCCATTATCTGCAGACATGGGATCAGCTTGTCTGACATCCATTGTTGGATGAACTGCGGTTTCCTGTAGCTAAACATTGGGAAGATCAAAACCATTGTCTTTGGTTCCCCCCACAGACTCCATTCACCTCCCTGGTTACTGTTTCAAGCTGAACCAGACTGTTCGCAACCTCCGCATCCTGCTTGACCAAGTTGAACTCCTGACCTCTTATTCCTCTCCATCATAAAGACCACTTACTTCCACTTCTTCAACATTGTTTGCCTGAGCCCCACCTCCTCATTTGCTACTGAAACCCTCATCCATGCTTTTGTCACAGCCGGATTGAATTACTTGAATGCTGTCTTGGCTGGCCACCAACCCTCCACCCTCACTAAATTTCAGCTCATTCAAAACTCTGCTGCCTATATCCTATCCCACACAAGGTCCCACTAGCCCATTGCCCATGTATACTCTTACCTACATTGGCTGCTGGTCCTCCACCTCATTTAAAATGATCATTCTTGTGTTCAAATCCATCTATGACCTCATCCCTCCCCATTTCTGTAATCTCCTCCAGGGTGCCAGTATCCTCCGTGAACTCTGCATTCCTCTGACTCCGGCCTCTTGTGCATCACCCGTTCTCTCCCCCGCCCCCCCCCCCCCCTGCCTTCAGCCACCTAGGCCCCACAGCCTGGAATTCCTTCTCTAAACTCCTCAACCTCTCCACCTCCCTCTTGTCCTTTCAGATCCTCCTTGTAAGATCTTAATGATCTGAGTTCTTGGACAAGACACCAATAAGCAGCAGCCAGTATGTTTGAGCAATAGATCAAGATTTATTAAGCATACAGCGTAATATACTTAAAACTATCGCCTAATATTAACGAGTAGCTCGCAGTCCTAGGTCTCTGGAACCTCTCGGACACAGATGATGTCATCTTAAGTCTGTTCCTTTGTTCTCGCAGTACGTCTGTGCAAAGTTGTTCTTTGAGTATTGAGGTTTTAACCCTTTATCAAAAGTTGGCTTGACTAGTGTCCGTATATGGTCTTTAACAAAATCACCTTTTTTAATTGGTTTTAATGGTCAAAATACCATTGTCACTCAGATTAAGGTAGCATCCCACCTTTCCAGTATTTTTCCACCAACTTTGCCATGTTTAGTGTTAATCTTGTTTATAGTTTTTCACCCCATTGGAATTTACTTTATCTCTTTCATTTCTAGCTTCCCTGGTACAAGGCCTTTATACCAAGGGCCCATATCAGCGCTGTTTCACTAGTCTTGAGGTATCCAAACTATCTCACTTTAACCTACCAGATAAATACCTTAACTTCCATGATCGCTCTCATTTTATCTCCTTATGCTAATTATTTTTAAAATGTCGTTGCAATTAGTTTTGGTAAGCGAATTCTAATTTCTATTTAGCATCATATGTTTTTTTTTTAGCAATTTAACCTTCACTCGCAGTCTCTGGCTGTTTATCAGAACTTAGTCAAAACTACGTTTGGCTGACCCCGCAGCTGCATTCTGAACAAGTCTTAGCTTTTTAGTTACCCAGGAATAATTATGGGTACTGTAATATTATTTGGTCAATGGCTACACTTGAAGTTATACATATATGATTCTCGTCTACTAAATAGTTCTAAATATCAGCCTTTCGAACATCCTTAAGACCCACATCTGACCATGCCCAGGACCTAAACAACTGGAAAATAAGCATAATTTTTACCTATTGCCCTCCCACCCCCTCCACAACCCACACAATAATAACACCTCAACATGTTTAGCTATCTTTCCAACTCTCATTGGCGACATTTTAATATATACATTCCAAGTCACAACAGGAAGTCTCTTGTAATTAATCCCAAGGTAAGTGTCAAGAAAGGCAATTTGACCCATCTTGGCTCATCCATCCAGAAAAAAGTTTTTCTTACCAGTTCCCATCCAAACCTGCAGCATCCAACTGTATTTTAAGATGTGTTTATATTGTAGTTTGCAATATTGGACAGTGAACTAAGTGCCCTGCATTCTCACATTTATGCTTAGAAATGAAATTGATCTCTAGAACAATTCCGCATTAGAAATGCAGTGAATCCATACATGACTGAATGTGGCACTTCAATCACTACACATGGGCATGGTAATAGAAACCTAGAAGATAGGAGCAGGAGTAGGCCATTCGGCCCCTTGAGCCTGCTCCGCCATTCAATGAGATCATGGCTGACCATCCAAATTCAGTACCCTGTCCCTGCCTTCTCCCCATAGCCCTTGATCCCTTTAGCCTTAAGAAATATATCTAACTCCTCCTTGAATATATTTAATGAATTGGCCTCCACTGCCTTCTGTGGCAGAGAGTTTCACAGATTCACCACTCTCTGGGTGAAGAAATTCCTCCTCATCTCTGTCCTAAATGGCTTACCCCTTATCCTTAGACTGTGACCCCTGGTTCTGGACTCCCCCGGCCATCGGGAGCATCCTTCCTGCATCTAGCCTGTCTAGTCCTGTTAGAATTTTATGTTTCAATGCGATCCCCTCTCATTCTTCTAAACTCCAGCGAGTATAAGCCTAATCGACCCAATCTCTCCTCATACGTCATTCCTGCCATCCCAGGTATCAGTCTGGCGAATCTTCGCTGCACTCCCTCCATGGCAAGAACATCCTTCCTCAGATAAGGCGACCAAACCTGCACACAATACTCAGGGTGTGGTCTCACCAAGGCCCTGTACAACTGCAGCAAGACATCCTTGTTCCTGTACTCGAACCCTCTCGCTACAAAGGCCAACATACCATTTGCCTTCTTAACCGCCTGCTGCACCTGCATGCTTACCTTCAGCGACTGGACACCCAGGTCTCGTTGCACTTCCCCTTCTCCCAATCTATTGCCATTCAGATAATCTGCCTTCCTGTTTTTGCCACCAAAGTGGATAACCTCACATTTATCCACATTATACTGCATCTGCCATGCTTCTGCCCAATCACCCAACCTGTCCAAATCATACTGGAGTTTCTCGGCATCCTCCTCACAGCACACACTCCCACCCAGCTTTGTGTCGTAATGACATCATAACATCAGTAAAAGGTAATATGTGCCATGTTCAGGGATTTGCATCATGTCAGTAACCCCAGACATACCGAATTGCATTTGGACAGCCTCTCAAGTTCTGACTGTTTGGCAGAGCAGGCGACCTAGCAAAAATTCTTATCTTCAGTGCTCTGTATATGCAAAATCAGTTCTGTTTACCTTCATTAATGCCATTGGTTGAATGGGATCTATACGTCAGCCACCAACTACATTAACATAATTTAAGTGCCTTTAAACGACTACAAGCTTTATTCTCCCCACTATCCTACCTAGAAGTCCATTCCAAGTATTGATCACTCTGCATGAAAGAAGAACTTCATCATTGATTCTAAATGTGGCTGTTTGCTATGCCTTCTACTGTTGAGGTTTACCTTGAAGTAGTGCTTTGGGTTTACCTTTATGTATCATTTAAAGGCCTTGACTTTCTGCGGGGGGTGCAATCGTCAAATTGCGCCTGCCTGGCCATTGTGAAATTGCGCCCAAGTTTCTGAATAAACTCATTAACATAAGTCCAAATGTGAAATTTCCCACACATTATTTGAGTATTTCTTCATAACTACAACCTCTCATTGTTGGTATAATCCAAGTGAATCTTTGTTCTACCCTTTCCATGACTATAATATCCTCCCTATGATGTACCCAGAAGTGCGTGCAAAAGGGATAATAAAGCACCGTGGCCTAAACAATAAAAAAAAAATCAGCACCATTTGGTTTTATATTCAGTACTCCATGTATAAAACCCTGAATTTAATTTACCTTTGTTGAGTCTTGCTGTTGAAGGTTTTATCTTGCTTTCCATAGATTCAGTGTATTGAATCTGGGCCCAAAAATCCTCAATCTTTGTTTACATTGAAATCCTTCCATGGGAGACTGATTATATTCAAAATAGCAACTACTTAAAACATTCTCATTCCCTGTTGTCTCCTTTTTCAACTGCTTACTTTCACTTCAGACTCTCATGCCAATTGATATATTTACATTTGTATGCATTACCAGCGATGAATTTGGCAAAGAAGTAGTATTGCTTAAATTACAAAGGGAATGAGTTTTGACCCTTTAAAAGATATGCAGTTTAAAATCTAACTGTAAACTCTTTCTGTTGCAGTCTTCGTTAATTGCTCGTGTAGCTGCTGTTCTCAAACATACAATGGAGCAGCAGTTCTTTCTGATTAATCAAAAAATGATGCATTTAGTTGGCAGTGAAACTGTTTAATGTGGTTGTCAACTAACTTTTGTTAGAGGGGTGCTTCAGTTTTAGGTTGTGATGGTGAGTATTCTATTTAAGGATGTTACGACATTTAGGATGGTGAAGTGACTTGGGTAACTTTTTTTTTAATGTTTTCTTTTCCATTACTCTTTATGCAACTGATACTGGATCCTAACTAGAAAATTCAACTGGGTTATGTTGTCAGGGCATTTTGTACTTTTTGAATGCTATATAATCCCTTTTGCACCTAATATTGTGTCCATATGCTGTCTGCCTGCAGTAATTTCTCTCTTGCCTTCATTTTGCAGTAGCCCAATAGTGCAAGGAAAATGGTTTGGCAGTATCATACCTAGAAATTGGATTTGGTGTTTGAACACACTTGTTCATTTTCTGCAGTGTTCTCTTCCCCTGCCCCGCCCAACAGTATCTGATTGATTTCATTTGTGTTCCTCTCCATACTGTGGGTATTTCCCCCCCCCCCCCCCCCCCCCGAATGCCAAGGATAAGTTTTACTTTGGTTGCCTGCCCCTTTAACAGCTAAAACTTTTGTTGACAGCAGCTGCAAGTTCATGCTGTTTACACATTACAAGAAAATGATCTCTTGCAGCACTATCTCCGATAGGTTGGATTGCGAGTCCACACATTGGTGGAGGAGCAGGGATATTTCTTTGTGGGTGTCTCATTACAGCAGTTGCAGTTTGTGTTGCCATGTCCTGTGTCTCTCACTGGGTGAGGAACCCATCTTGGAGATAGGTGGGTTCAGGAGACTTTGCCCTCCATCAGACACTGACAGTCATATCGATAGGCTAGAGCCCAAAGTAGTTTGGCTAACCTTCAATATTTTCACCACCTTTTTATATAGGAGCAATCTGTTCTGGTTTAAGCAAACAGCAGAAATCTTCAGTTCAATAAATGTCTCGACAGCTTGGCTGTTGAGTGGGAGAGGCTTATTGCTGGAGGCCAGCCACAAGCTCGAATTCAAACACTAATCAACAACACTGGAAGAAATTCACCATCTGCTGTCTGCACGGTAGACAGCAAATTATCCATTGCTCAAATCTCTTGTTACCTTCAGGAGTTTGGATGAATTGCCCTCAAGGCAGATTGAAGGAAGACCAAATCTTTGGCCATATTCACTGCCCCGCTGTAAGAGAACTGAACCCTATATACTCACCTTTTGAATCTGTTCGTACTTCTCAATGTAAATATGTTGATTGAAATTGCTGCCCAGTTTACTATAATGTTGACTTGGAAGGTGAAAGAGTTCAATATACTGACCATAGATGCCATATTTCTTAATATTACGATAGAGCATTCTTGAAACTAGTTGAAGTTCCTTACCAAGGTAATGTGGGTTCCTGACTTGACTTCTGTCAAGCCCTTCCATATTTCTGAAAGGGAGCATGTGTTTTATTGTATGGATGTATTTTCTTACATGGATGGGGGGAGTCTTGCTTTAAGCCTTCCCATTGTACGATCCTTGGGGAAGCGGTGTTGCACTCCTGTCTTAGTAAATCTGTTCTGAAAGTGTAGTGTGTTGTCCTTTAAACCTTCCTAAGCTACAAGATGACTTGAAAACAAGACTACCTTTAGCAGTTGGTCTTGCACACTAATTGTGCAGTCATAGTCCACAGCTTGCATCTGTTTCTCTGTGCCACCAGGATAAGAAAATTGTTATTACAAAGTGGAAATTCAACATTGTGATGCATGATGTGCACGAAGAAAGCTCTTCAGTAAACCCATCAAGACAGGTGCAATCAGCTGGGATGTCTGCATAAGAACTGCTTCTGCGGAATTGGAGATTGGGACTAATATAAAATTAGCAAAGTGGTATTGCCACAAAGCTTCTTGTGTGGGGTAAAAAGCCTAAGTCAGCTTTTGCCCATGCAAAATGTTGTTACTGCCACACGGTGGGCCTAGGCTTTTTTGCTGCCCAAAACGGCAAGTTGTAAAAGCTGGTGGGCAGTGCATTGTGTCACTGGGGATTATGCACTATTTTTTATCTTGCACCTGCTTTGAATCAAATTGTCCTACAAATTAAATATGACTGGGTTCAACTGTGGCAGCTGCTTGCTTCACAACCTACTTTTATTTTGGAAAAAAAATGATTTTATAAGAGTGATGTAACAGGTTTTTCACAGTAGAAAGAGATAATACAGTCTGGCTAAAATTAATTTTTATGACCACTGTGTTATATAGTTGACTCAGTTTTTGGATTGTGACCATGAGGCATGCTACCAATAAAAATGTGCATTTATGTAACCTCTAATGCAGAAAACATCCCAAGATGCTTTAGAGTGGAAAATGAGAAGGGAACCTACACTGGACTATGATGAGTGTGTTAGGGGAGGTAACTTAAAAACTTGCACAAAAAGATAGATTTTGAAGAAGGCTTTTAAGGGTGGCAGAGTTGAAGGAGGATGTTCAAGAAAGTGGAGCTGAGGCAGCTAAAGGCCCTGCCATCAGTGGTGGTGGTTAAGATGGGCCGCACAGAAGGCCAGAGTCGGAGAACCCAAGGGTGCTGATGCGAGGCTGGAGGAGGTTGCACAGTTAGGGCAGGCTGAGGCCATGGAGTGATTTGGAGATGATGAGGATTTTAAATTCAGTTCATTGAAGGATGGGGAGTCAGGGTAGACCAGCAAGAATGGTGGGTGATGGCTGAATGGAACGTAGTGCAGAATTGGATATGGACAACTGAGTTCTAGATGATTTGGAGGAGGAGGGGAGACCAGCAAAGAAGACGTTGGAGAAATTGAATCCAGAGGTGGCGGAAGCAGTGAAGGGATAATTACAAGTCCTAGCCCTTTTCGGGCTACCCCAGATCAGGCGTACTCCCCAGACGTTCATCTTCAACTAAAGTTAGAGATAGCCGAATTCTATAAGACGCTTAATTGGGTCTAAAGGTCCAGGCTATCTCTCCCTAAAGGAAAGGAACGACCTGAAGATATTACCGTCCTCCAGATAGCAGTTTTAATAAGTTTAACTAGACTGTAACCTTCCGGATATTATGAGGGTCTGGAATACCCCCCCCCCCCCTGAATTCTGCAACTCCTTACAAAGAGTGTACAGAAATTGGGTTCGCGAGTTTATACAGAAATACTCTGAGACAATTCTAAAAATATATAGTTTTATTTAAGAGCCGACATTCATTTAACAGTTGTTGAGTCAGTCGCAACATTAACAGTTCAAAAACAATTAGCTTACATTTCTTATCAGAGATCCTTATTCTCAAATCTTTACTTCGTTACATTTCCACACTTCTTATTTCTATATCCAGAACATCCACCAAAATCAAATGTCTTGATTACCCGAGACTCAAAGTTAAAAACTTAGTGTGCCTCAAGTTGAGAAATGCTTGCCCGTTCAGCGACTTCTGACTTTGTTTGAAAAGCTCTTATTTTTATACCCTTTTTTGAATGGTATATTCTTTGAAGTTTCCTGCTGATGTAAGCTAATTGTCTTATTCATTCTCTCTGAATGCTTTCTGATCTTACTGTCAATTTAGCTACATGCATAATTATGTCTCCACCTTTAGCTGTTCCAAAAACCACCATAAATACAATGACAGTAGTCTTTATTTGATGCCATTCTTATCAAAGATTTTCCATTCAATTCTAAAACTACCTTAACTAGTTATTTGCAGACATTGTGGCTCCGTGGTGTTCCAAGTTCAATACAAAAACAATGTAATTGCTTGGTGCATCTATTGAAGTTATATCTTCGAAGTGTTCTGTCGGTATGATATTTACTATATGTAAATCAAAACCACTTTAACCAGAGTGTTTACTTGTTTTCTAGCTATCGTAATTGGTTGCATATTTAATCTTATGTTTCCTGTCTTCCAAGTTTAACATAAAAACTATTTGACCAGCAGGTGTTTCTTTTACTTGATGTCATCTTTTCAAAGGCACATGGTTTTTAAATATTCTGTTTCTGTTTCACTGAGTGTTAGCTTATAACACTTTAAACTAGGTCTATTCATTGTGTTGGTTGCAAACCGCAGACCTTTCGGACGCGCCAAACTGCTATTTCAATCGGGCCTTTGTATTAGCATTAACAATCAATTCCCATTTCAAAGCTTGTGGTGTTTACAACTTGTGTTATCAACTGATCTTTATCTCAGAAGCCTGTTTTCTGTTTGCAGCTTATGTCTCTGAGGCTTTAGATTTTTAAACCCAGTATCATGTATTAATAATGTCAGAAATCTATTCATATTATGGTGTATTTCTTGAAATATGGCTTATTCCTTCACAGCAGGTGTGCAGTTTTTGGCAACAGTGGGAATAGGCTTTTTAGAGACCAATGATGTGAGGCTTTTCTCACTCATGTTGTCATTCATACATGACTAAGTCCTTTGTAAATAGTTAATCATTTCATTTTGAACTGAAGGTTTGAAGTATAATTTTGCTTCAAATTTCCATTCCTCCCTCACCTTTGCATATTGATTCTTCCCTTCCCTTCCTGGGCTTCTCTATCTCTGGACATGGGCTTTCCATTGACATGATTATAAGCCCACCGACTCCCACAACTACCTGGATTTTTATACTTCCCACTTTGTAAGGACTTTTTTTTTTACTCCTAGTGTCTCTGTCACATCTGCTCTGATGAGGCCACCTTCCACACCAGAGCTTCTGAAATGTCCTCCGTTCCGGATTCCCCTCAACTATGGTAGACAGGACCTTGACTGAGTGCTTCTGCTCTTTCCTCACCTCTTCACTGGCCTTTCAGAAGTGTGATGGGGTCTCCCTTGTTTTCATCATCTACCCTAACGGCCTCCGCATTTGACCGATCATCATCCACCATTTCTGTTATCTCCAACATGATTGCACCACCAAACGCATCATCCCCTCTCTTCCCTGCTTTCTAAAGGGACTGTTCCCACTGTGACCCCCTCGGTTCACTTTTCCACCACCCCTACCAGCTGCTTTCCTTCCCCTGGCACCTTTGCATGCAAGTGCAGGAGATGCAACACCTGCCCATGCACCACCTCCCACACTATCCAGGGTCCCTGGGTGAGACAGCAATTCTTGTGTACTTCCTTCAACCTAGTATACTCATCACACACACACTGCTATCTATTCTACATTGGGGAGACCAAACACCGATTAGGTGACTGCTTTGTTGAAATCTCCATTCTGTCCGCAAATGTGATCCCCGAGCTCCCTATCGCTTGCCATGTCAATTTCCCATCCCACTCTGGCCTCCGACTGTGTTCTACTGCAGCTCAGTGCATGCTCGAGTAACAGGACATTATCCTTGCAGCTCGCTGGACTTAATTTTGAATTTAAAAGTTTTAGACCTTAACTATAGCTCCCATTTTCTCTCTTGACAAGAAGTGCTGGCAATGTGGGATGGGTGTACTGATGTTTCCGGGGATGGGTGGGAAAGACGAGTTAGTGCTTGGCGTGGAGACCATCTGTCGGAATGCTGTGCTGGCGAGATAGTCTGCATCCTTAGTGTCGACATGCTTTTTTTCTCCTACCAAGCTCTTGGGCTGCTGGAGCCTGCTTTGCTTTCCACCTATCTGCCCCCCACCTCTTAGTATTCACACCCTCGTATGTCTTTTATTTCTCTCATTATACCTTTTATTGTCCCATTCTAATATCACTTCTGCCATTTAACCATCTCCTGTTCTTCCATTAAGCACATTACATGCCATTTTCCCGCCTCCCCCTTCTTGTTCTGTTTCTTTTTAAACGCTATTCATTGGCAATAATTTCTCGTCTCGACAAAGAGACGGCTTATGCAGTGTTGGACTTGTCTGTTCTCCACAGATGCTGTATGACCTGCTGAGTGTTTTCAACATTTTCTATTTTTACATGCTTCAAGACCGCTACCATTATTCCTGTGCCAAAACAAACGGCTGTGACGTGCCTGAACGACTATCGACCTGTCGCACTCGCACCCATCATAATGAAGTGTTTCGAGAGACTGGTCCTGGCTCACATCAAAGCCAGTGTTCCCGCCTCTCTTGACCAACACCAGTTTGCCTATCGTGCAAACAGATCAACGGAGGATGCAATCACAACTGCTCTACACTCTGCACTGAATCACTTAGATGGTAAAGAGACCTACATCAGAATGCTGTTCATAGACTACAGCTCAGCATTCAACACTATCGTCCCCAACAAGCTGGCCACCAAACTCCACACTCTTGGCCTGAACACTTCCCTCTGCAACTGGACCCTGGACTTCCTAACAAACAGACCCCAGTCTGTCAAATTAGGTAACCACACCTCCTCCTCCCCGCCCCCCCCCCCCCCGACCCTGAACACGGGGGCCCCACAAGGATGTGTGCTGAGCCCCCTCCTCTACTCCCTCTTCACCCACGACTGTGCGGCTGTTCATGGTTCCAACACCATCATCAAGTTTGCGGATGATACCACGGTGGTAGGCCAGATCGCCAACAACGATGAGTCAGCCTACAGGGAGGAGGTCCAGCATCTCGTGAAGTGGTGCGCCGATAACAACCTGGCCCTTAACATCAAGAAAACCAAAGAAATCATTGTGGACATCAGGAAGTCTAAAGGCAGAAGTCACACCCCCATCCACATCAATGGGGCTGTGGTGGAAAGGGTGGACAGCTTTAAGTTCCTCGGAGTCCACATCACGGAAGACCTCTCCTGGTCCCTCAATACCTCCTCTCTGGTGAAGGCCCAGCAGCGCCTATATTTCCTAAGGAGGCTGAAGGGATGTAACCTGTCACCCCTGATCCTCCTAACTTTTACCGCTGCACAATAGAGAGCATTCTGACGAACTGTATCACAGTATGGTATGGCAGCTGTAGCTACTATGACCGGAAAGCCCTGCAGCGGGTAGTCAAAACTGCCCAACGCATTACCGGCACCCGGCTACCGACCATAGAGCACATATACCAGAAACGCTGTTTACGGAGGTCACTGACTATCATCAAAGACCCTACCCACCCCAGCCACAGTCTGTTCGCCCTCCTGCCATCTGGGAGACGCTACAGATGCATTCGCACCCGAACAACCAGATTTAGGAACAGCATTTTTCCCAGGGCTGTCATCCTACTGAACTCCACGAATAAACTCTAAAGCCTGCACATCTGCCAATGCACTTTATTATGTTTATGTTTATGTTAATGTATTACAAGCCAAATGTATGTTGAATGTTTAAATGTCTTAATCTAAATGTACACTCTCGGGAGCCGCAAGCCTACATTTCGTTGTACTGCACTTGTGCACTAACAATGACACTAAAGTTGATTATTATTATTATTATTATTATTTTGTTGCCAATGCCAGCTCTTGAAATGAATGTTTTATTTTTGAAGTATGTTACTGGCTAAAATTAGTAAATTTTGTTTGAATTGAAACCATTTACCACACTTGTTGAAATCCGCAGTCAGTTGGCTTCTATTTTCATTTATTTTATTTGACTTTATTTTTCCCAAAAGTAAAATTTTAATTGTAAAGATTTCTGCATTTTAATGTAGTTTTTCTGTTAAACGTGTTCAATTACCAAGGGTTATGGTGCTTGTCTTTAACACGTCTGCTCTTTGAGAGAGGGAAATGGATGAATCCTGCATGACCAACTAAAATGTATTCAAAATGAAACTCAATAAAATTGATCAGCTCAACTGTCTACAACATATCCTTTTGCTTTCTATTGGGCCTGAATGACTGTCAGAGTAGAGCTTCTGGAACATTAACATTTCCAAGTTTAAATAAAAGATGAACATTTTACACCTTAAAGCTAGCAATAAATATTAATATACTGTCAATCTGGAGTTTATATGCTATAACATTTGAAGGTACACTTCAGAATAAGATGCAAGTCTTCTACTTGCATAGTAAATAAAAGTGATCTCTGAAACCAAAGTTTACTGATGTAAACTGGGGAGAGTAGCAAAATGCAGGAGACTAAAGGAGGCATTAAACAGGCTAGAATGGGTAGATAAGTGGTCAAGAGAGTTTAATGCAGAAAAATTGGATTTAATTCCTTTTGGGAGCAAGAATAAGGAATGGAAATACACCTTAAAGGTATCATTCAATTGAAACCAAACTTCCTGGTAGAAGCATTTACATCTTGAAGTGGTCATTCTTTCTTCCACCCCCACCCTTACCTCCTGCAGTATCATTTCCTGACCAACATCATGGCCTTGAAGCGGATCATTTATTGATGTACTTTAGTATTAGTGCCATGTAATCTTTTCACATCTTTGGTACCAATTGTATATCTACAGAAAGTGACATTTATTTGGATGCTGAGTTGAGTGTGCAAGCCTTTGATGTTTTACATGGTGACACCGTATTTTTATATTGGTACAAAGTTTCAGCAAAACGTTCTTGCTGAAGTGTCATGAATTTTGGGAGAGAAAGTGGTACGCGTCAAGAACTATAACTTCACAAAGGATCTTCTGTTCCAAATGATTTGGAGTATCGGGTAGCAAAGTTAATGTGGGAGAAAGAGTATGGCAGTGTTTTCCAGATTTTATTATATTACACTGTCCATTTGGCTCAGTGAGAAGAGTTGGAATGTTGAAGCTTCAAATCCTCAAATCCCATTCCAGGACTTGGAGCACATAATGGAGGCTGACACTTGTATTGACCCATCAGAGGCCTTTTAGATGAGCTGTTGGCAGTAGCCAGATTTAAAAATGAGAGCCAAGAAGTAAATGGGAGATGAAATATTTTGTTGTATTTACTGATGGCAGAATGTGGTAACCGACAGTTTCATAAAGGCAATGCCAATTTCTGCCAGCAATAATCATAGATGCAAAGAAAATGCCATGTCATAAGTGGAAAGTTTATACTGTACTGTAATTGTATATCATACTTTTGAAATTGTAAGATTTAATTTGGTTAGATGCTAATTTTTATGCCTTCTGGGCCATTATAAGAACTTGAAATTGTGGCATTGTCCTGTAATAAAATTAATTTATCTTTTTTTTACTGCGATTTAGTTATGTACAATACCCCATTTATACCAGTTTGCATTTGATGGCACAACTGCCCTTCCAAATTCCTGATGTAAATGCTGTTTTTACTACCATGGCAACACACACCACAAATATTGCTGATTTTTTTGGTTACTCCCTTGACTGCTGCTTCAGCCTGCAATATAAACATTTTTGCAGAGGTGACCAGAAAACATGCCTGAAGATCACTTCAATATGAAGAACAAAGTGGTCTCTGTGTTGCTGACTTAAGCCAACCTTCCTCAGCAATTGAGCAAGATACTGACTTGAAAGCATAATCAGAAATATCAATTTCCGAACAGCTACATAGGTGCAAGCTTGCTCGTGCGCTATTTTAAAGTCGGTCTGGTTGCTGTAAAACTGCCCTACAATATAAACTTGGTGGTTTCAATAGTAGAATGGCTGAGGGCTGATGAGGGAGAATAGTTTCAGGAAGCAGCTCACCAATAAAAATGAGCTATTCGTTTTAATCATCAAGCATAGACTAAAACTAAAGAGCTCGATTTAATATTTTAGTGAAAATAAAATCCAGACTTTTCAGTAAAGGCAAGGGTGCTTTCAGCAATTCAACGATAGATAAATGTGTCTACTGCCTGCGCCTTTTCGGTTTCTTTCATTGTTTCCACATGAAATCTTCAAATTGCACTTGGTATTTTGAGCGAGCAAATCATAGAGTTTCACTGGGCCGCAAGTATTCCAATTAGTTCTGTGAGCTTTGGTTGTGTTCGTATTTTGAAGCTGTGAGGATCTCTGGGTATTAAAATCTGGGATCCCAGATTAGGAGGCAAATTCTATTCGAGGTGAAGTAAGAGATATCTTATGACCACTTTGAAATGTTCTTACAATCTTGCTTGCTTCATTCATAAAGTTTTTGATGCTAGCAAAAATCAACCTTGAATGCTGGAGAACAGAACTACATGTACTTGCATGATTGTCTGACCACAGAGCAATGTGGAGCCAGTCGTGTAACTTTGTAATGTCAAATGCACATCACTCTAAGCAGCTGCCTGTCTCGTTTTTATAGCACTCCTCGTGCACAGGAAAACATCTCACAGGATCTTGCATTTAACAGTGGATGCTGAGCAAAGGGAAAGGCAAAATATGGAGGGTTAGGTATAATCATGCTATTTTTGATTCTACGATCCTTGTGCTATGGAACGCATGTACACTATTGATTGAACTTTAGTGAGGGCATCATGCAACTTAACATGACAATGCTATGTCCCTGATTATAAAATGATTGAATACAATGGATTCTAATAAGATATTTGAAATGGACGAGGATCGGACAAGAAGGCGTCCAATAAAATACTTGGGCCAAGAGTCAGATTGGGTGTTTGAAAGTATTTCTTCAGCTTCTTTGTCTAAAGTGTACTGTCAGGGGATTTGGTAAGTATGCTATAAAAAAAACAAAGACTTGCATTTATAAAGCGCCTTTCATGACCACCAGACGTCTCAAAGCACTTTACAGCCAACAAAGTGCTTTTGGAGTGTAGTTACTGTTGTAATGTAGGAATACGTGGCAGCCAGTTGGCGCACAGCAAGCTCCCACAAACGGCACTGTGATAATGACCAGATAATCTCTTTTTTTTTGTTCTGTTGACTGAGGGATAAATATTGGCCAGGACACTTGGTATAACCCCCTTGCTCTTTGAAATAGTGCCAAGTGATCTTTAACGTCCACCTGAGAGAGCAGACAGGGCCTCAATTTAACGTCTCATCCGAAAGACGGCACCTTCAACAGCGCAGCACTGCACTGGAGTGTTAGCCTAGATTTCTGTGCTCAAGTCCCTGGAGTGGGTCTTGAACCCACAACCTTCTGACTCAGGTGAGAGTGCTGCCCACTGAACCACAGCTGACACATGATATAGTTCTAATAACAAGGGACTTGACCAGTTCTTCAGTGACGATTATATGACCGTGTATTGAGAGAGGGGTATGAGTCCAGTGATGTCTCATGGCCAATTGTGACTTCCTGGCGTTTACCTGATTGCTTTAGGAATTGGAGTTAATGAGTTATTCCAAAAATTGGCAATTTTTTCTTCTTTTGCTTTCATCAAGAGCCAGAGGTTGGGAAGTGCATTAAGTTGCATTGCCTTGCTGATGAGGCAGGATTTAATGGGGCTGATTGGTCTATTGTTTTCAGCCTTTTTGTACTTTTGGTTATATAATTATAGAATGTTACGGGACATTCTGTGCCGGTTGCTAAGCAAATTCGATTACTGGTTTTCCTTGCTGCTTCAGTTGAAATGGAAATAGAGTTTATTTAGTTATCAAGCCTCAAAGATTCCTGTGAAGCAAAATCCTTCATGGTGAAATTGCTTAATTTTGGATTGTATGTTTATTTTAAATTTTGTTTCTTTTGATCAATTTGACCAAGTAATTATGCATGTGAAAGTAAGAAGCCAACCATACAACTTGGAATATCCTATAGTACTAATGAAGCAGGTAAAGCTCAGTTGCAATGCTCATATAGTACAGGTAGACTATCCTTTATCCGAAAACCTCGGGACCAGCCGTGTTTCGGTTTTCGGAAAATTTCGGATTTCAGAAGGTATTTTATAAGACTGGGAAATTTGTCGGGGCGGGGGGTCGGCGGGGGTGGGGGTCGGCGGGGGTGGGGGTCGGCGGGGGTCCGCGGGGGGTTGGCGGCGGGGGTCGGGGTCGTGCGCCACTCTGGTCATGTCGTACGGGGGGTGGTCGGGGGTGGGGGTTGGTTGGGGTCGGCGGGGGGTCGCCGGCGGGGGTCGGGGTCGTGCGCCACTCTGGTCATGTCGTGCGCACGACTTACGCTGAACGAAAAAACCTTCGGTTTTTAGAGGGTTTCAGTTTTCGGAAGTTCGGATAAAGGGTAGTGTACCTGTATGTAAAACATAATGGCCCATAATTTACTGTGAGCGGCGAAGCACAGGTGTTCGCCGCTAGCCCTGAAGAGAGTTGCCCACAAAGATCTCGCGATCTCAGTGGCAAAGTTCGTTTTTTTTCGACGTTGAATTGAGATCAGTGTAGTATAGTGGGGAATCCCTAGTGTGCTCTGCTGTGACGTCACCAAGCTGTCTAAGCAGCCAATCACAATGCAGAATTCTCACAGGGAACCAGAAAGTGAAGAAGTTGCTTTTATCCTGACTTTTTAATGTTATAGAGAGCAAAACAAAGATTGGGGCTCTCACATGGGGAAAAGGTAAACCTGAAATAAATATGAACAAACTTTAAAAAAAAATATATAATTTTTTTTTAAGTTTCTAAAAAATTGGAATTTTTTATTTTAATGGATAAATTTGACACTCCACAAAATTAAAAAACTTTTGGGCCGTACCATTTGTTTAGCAGTTAATACACTTAAAACCTAATCCAACAAGGTTTAACTTTTAATGGGGTGTTTAACAGCGATATTACCGCGGAAAAGCCCAGGTTTTCGTCAGTTTCACTAATTTCCCTGATTTCACAGATTGCCAGTTATGGAGGGGCACAGCGCAGCCAGTGTCAGCAATGAATGACTGACCGCAACTTCAGGATTTCCGCGTTAGGCTGCGCATGCCCTATATCCTGAAGTTGCTGTCAGTTTCAAAGGGGTAATCACAGTGAACGAAGAGTGTTCGCTGTTATGACCCACTGCAAATTCCAGGCCATAGTTGGAAAACTATAATTTTGCATTGGCTTCAGCTTCATTTTTGCAATAGGTTACATTTAAATGCTGCAGTTTGAAAATGTGTTGGTACTCAATGTACCTTTTTAATAAAGGTACCAAAAAAAATTTTAAATAATTTCTTTACAGACAATTGTGTGATAGTGTTTACATACACTGTTTATGTTAAATTTTCAAATTCCAATCATTTTGTCTGTTGAACAGGAAATATTCCGTATCTAGCGTATTGCTGTCATTATTTACTGGCACAGATGGATAGCCTGGCAGACTGTTGAAGCATTACAGAGACTTAATGTTGGATTGGCGTAAAACAGCTCAATGAGGTCAGTAAATTGATGGTAGGGATCTGTGGAGGTAGAGAAAATTCATTTTAATTCTTTAGTATGCATAGTATCTAGGAAGCTTAGAATTCAAATTAAAGAATCCTATATTTTCAGTAGATTTTTGATTTGGAGTGTAATTTTATAGTTACAGAAATGTAAAAATAATCATCTCATTGTATTGTCTTTGAAAGTGACGCATGCAGCATTTTCTAATTTTTTTGTACTAGCAAGTAGTATCAAATTCTGCCGCTGAATGTGCTTGTGTGTGTTTTTAGCTTGTTTTTTTAGTTGCACATCAAACCTAACCATTTAAAAACTGATGGGTTGCAAAGTTTCTGTTTGTATTACAAGCTAGCAGAAATGGAAGCTTCTAGTTTTCTTGGTTCAAAATTTCACTAATCTCAACAGATCAAGGCTGTTGTTCAATTCAGAAAAGCGTATGTGCGCATGTTTTGTTTAGATATTACAGTTTTGTCACAGTGCTTACAGGAAAATAGATTGGGCTAGTTGAGTACACATTGGAAGCAGTGCACTGTTGAGGTTCAGGATAGTTTCGAGGCTTCCCTGGCGATTGGCTGTTTGGTAATATTGAGGGCTTTGATTACACTCGAGTCAGCCATGGCTCAGTTGGTAGTACCTTTGTTGTGGGTTCAAGTCCCGCTCCAGGGACTTGAGCAGAAAAATCTATGCTGACACTCCAGCGCAGTGCTGAGGGAGTGCTGCACTGTCGAAGGCGCCATCTTTCAGATGACATGTTAAACTGAGGTTCCGTTTGCTCTCTCGGGTGGACGTAAAAGATCCTATGGCACTATTTCGAAGAAGAGCAGGGGAGTTATTGCAGGTGTCCTGGCCAATATTTATCCCTCAATCAACATCACTAAAACAGTTTATATGGTCATTATCACATTGCTGTTTGTGGGAGCTTGCTGTGCTTTAATTGGCTGTAAAGCTGGTGGTCGTGAAAGGTGCTATATAAATGCAAGTCTGCCTTTTTACATTGAACGGAATCTTGTGATTGGTTTGTTGCCCTCTGCGAGACTCTGTGGTGTCCAATCAAATGGAAGATGATGTGTCCGCTTGTAGCTGTGCTCGGAGTTGGCTCACTCACCTTTGGGGATGTCCAGGTTGTGTGAGATTCCAGAAAAGGGTTCTGGACTGCTAGTTACCTTCAAGCTCCGGGTGCGGTTCCTGCATTACTTGTTATGCTTGCTGTATGTGTCATTCCCCTCCTGTCAAATTGCTTACTGACATTTATTGCCTAAGGTTTCGATATGAAAAATGGTAATTTGGATTCCATCAGCCCTGTGGTACTTTGTTCATGAAACTATATCTCAGTATCTCACTGTCGACAGGAGAGATAACATAATGTAACACTGGAGGAGAAAAAATACATGATTTTTGTGGGATTTTGGTGTATAAGGGTTTATATAAAGTGTGTTGAAAGAAAAGAGATTCTGCAATGTAACAATTATTATTTAGCATTCAATGGTATATAACCGGCTTCCTGCTTTTATTTTAATTACTTGTGAATTGTGACCAACTGTTCTGCATTGATTGTGATGCCAACATTTTTCCTAAGCCATTATAATTTTAAGAACTATGCTGAATCAAGATTATTTTCATTTTTGTGACATTAGTATGTTTATATTTTTTCTATATTAATGTTTTGGAGTAAGCCTGCAGTTGAGATGCTCAAATGATATCTGTAAATCACTTGAGCCTTGATCAAGAGCCTTCAAAATCTCTTAATTTTCTTTTGCAGTCTTACTGCTTGAAACTGTTCAGTATTTTTGTCAGTCAGCATGGAAGCAATGTGTTCTGTAAGAATATTTTTTCCGGCACTATACGTAGCCTTTTTTCTGATTACATCTTTGTGAAGCATCTTGGAATGTTTTTCTACTTTAAAGGCTCTATATAAATGCAAATTGTTATCGTATGCAGTTGGGAGGAATCTGTTTTTATTTGTACACTAGTTCTTATCTGTACACCACTAACTTACAAACGCAGAATCCGTGCTTGGATTCGAATTTCCCTGAGGTTTTCTGCTGGGGGAAGAAGTGATTTGAGAACAGTACTGGTACAATGAAGTATGTACTATGGGTCCGAATGCATCCAGACTGATTTTTAATCCGATCATGTTTTTAGACACTGACCGCATTGAAGTGTGACTATTTGCACTGCCAAAATAAATCTATCAAAGTTTTTAAATGTTTTCATTGCGTAATGTAAATTATATTGACTTGTATCTTACAGATGTGAAATAATTTGCTCTGTATCTGACTGAGAGTTTCTGTTCTCTTGGTCAACAACGGGTTCAGAGATGAACAGATATCTAAACACAATAGGGGGTATATTGTGGCTACTCTTTTAATCTGTATTTATGTAGGTTTATCTTGGGCTTGTCAGATTGATAAATTTGCAGAGTTTTGTCCTGCACTAATATCAGAGATTAGGCTTTCCTCACAGGCACCAGAGCAGATTGTCTTTTTATTATCATTATACAGTAGTTGTTTGAATCAGAGCATGCGTTCAGCTGTAGTATAATTATCCAGATAGAAAATTACAGGGGTTTTTGTAGGTCACTGCAGTGCTTTGCTTTGTGTATAATACGTACAGCAGACTGACCTGTGTATTTTGATAGGTAAGCAAAGTTCTTTGTCTCAGATTTCTATATGCTTAGTATTTAGTATGAAGGAACCAAAATTGTTTTTGCTAATAAACTGACTACTTTGAAGTGTGGAGGCTGTGGTTAAAGATTTGTGCTGTAGCTTTATTTTCAGCCAAACCTTAGACTGGTGTTTCTTGTAACAGTTGGTGGGATATTTATGAAAACTATAAAACGAGGTGGTATCAATTGACAGTTGAACAGGGAGATTCTCCAGGCTTTGTAGCACTCCTGATATATTGTCATATTTGTAAACACGGATTGTAAATTTGATCTTGAACAACAAAATGTAGTTACATTTTTGAAATTCTCATTTCATCCCTTTAGAATAGTATTGCAAAAGACCTGTTTTTGAAGTCCCAGTTGGCTTTGTGAGATGAGTGTGGAATGAGAATTTTAATAATATCTATTGCATTCATAAGTGACTACCTAATAAACTAATGAATTTAATATTTCTACCTGAATTTTAATATTTAGCAGTATACTAACTCAATGGAGTATATCATTTTTCTGTAAGTCTAGCAGACATTTGTTGTATTTCAAATATGGTTTCCTTTATTTTTTTGAAGGATATTTTTGGGTAGGGGAAAAAACACTTGCTGATTTCCTTATTTATTTTGCGATTTGTTTTATAGGGCTAGCAACACAATGAGTGCACTTCGGTTGTCATCATTTTGGAAAATAAGACGCCACTTTCATTTCAAATCGTAAAATAAACAGTAGAGAGAACAGCAAGTAGTTCTTCAGGATAAAATAAAATCTGGTATTCTTGAGTATCTGGTATCAAGGATTATGTTATTTATAACTGAACCATTTTTTCTGAGGGGCTCACCACTGAATTTTTATCCTCTTAAACTAAATTGGTTGCATCAGGTTTTCTTTCTGCCGTAGCTCTACATTTTTTGGGGGGGGGAAAAAGGTCCTGTCTTTACCTCCATGAAAGCAGCTTCTTCCGGACAGAAGAATACACAGAAACTGCTTTTTGTCTTTTGTGAAAGCAACTGTGGATTCGAAAGTAGGCACAGAGTCAGTTTTCCTTTATTGAAATGTTTTTGGTGATGACAGAAGTAAAAGAACAGAGGGAGTCATAGGTCTGACCCATTCCTGGGACTGGGGCGGAGGGTCTGACCCATTCCTGGGACTGGGGCGGAGGGTCTGACCCATTCCTGGGACTGGGGCGGAGGGTCTGACCCATTCCTGGGACTGGGGCGGAGGGTCTGACCCATTCCTGGGACTGGGGCGGAGGGTCTGACCCATTACTGGGGCGGAGGGTCTGACCCATTCCTGGGACTGGGGCGGAGGGTCTGACCCATTCCTGGGGCTGGGGTGGAGGGTCTGACCCATTCCTGGGGCTGGGGCGGAGGGCAGGAATTGTGTGACTGTTAAAAGGCTACAGCAGGCAAACTCCAGTCAGTCCCTTGTGATTGGTCAGATGGACCACAGAGCTATCCTAATATGGTTCAATAAACACCCCCCCCCCCCCCCCCCGCAAACTCTTTCCCCTTCCCAAAAAATATCTTTATTTGTACTGAAATCCCTTTAAGGGGTTGAGTAAACCAGTAATAACTAGTGCCGATGGTTCACGGTCTGGATTAACTAGAATGCACAAAATAAAAATTGCATCTTTGTAAATCCAAGAAGAGGTTGAATGCATTGGGGGAAAATGTAAATTCTGGAAATTGGCACGAGAAATGGATTGGAATTCCAACTTCTGCAAGAACCTTTTGCTGCAGTAATTTGTAGTGCACACTTTAACCATTAGTTACTGCTGGTTTACTCAACCTCTTTAAAGGATTTCAGTGTTGTGTATGTACCTTTTAAGGGAATAACTGGTCTTAGACTGCAGTACCGGCAGTGACCACCCCTGTATAAAAGGCCCTAGCAGGCTTCTGTAGTTTCAGTTTCAAGCTGCCTCTTGTTCAGTAAAGTACCTGTTAAACTGTTCTCCCGAAGTCCGTGTATTATTGAGGCGCGGACTTTACATTCAGTACCAACAAAGATTTTTTTTTTGGCGGGGGGGTGGGTGTCCTGCTTATTGAACCATATTAGGTAAACTTTGTGGTCCATCCGGCCAAGCAAAGGGACTGACTGGAGTTTTCCTGATACCTTTTAACAGTCACATAATTCCCCCTTGTTCCTGATGCTGTATGTAAGACCTGTGACCCAGATGTAGCCATCTGTCCTTTTTTCTTCTGTTTATCACCAAAAGCATTTCAATCTTGCTGCCCCAGCAGGAAAGCAGGAAAAGTTACATAGAATTTACAGCACAGAAACAGGCCATCGATGTTTATGCTCCACACAAGCCTCCTCCCACCTTATTAATCTCACCCTGTCGACATTTCCTTCTATTCCTTTCTCCCTCACGTACTTATCTAACTTCCCCTTAAATGCATCTATGCTACTGGCCTCAACCACTCCATGTGGCAGAGTTCCACATTTTCACCACTCTGAATTAAGTTTGTTCATGCTTTCTTCTTCTATATCTTTTTGTAGCAGGAAAGAGGAGCTACAACTCTATAAAATGCTGGTATTCTTCTTAGCTTTACCATCACCTTAGTCAGATTTTCTCTTGTTGGTACTTTGGTTCAATAGAAGCTTGTTTTGGTGAAGTGTACTGTAGCTCAAGATTTTTTTTTAAAAAAAAGAGGGATAAACCTGGCCAGTCAGTTTAACGTCGATGGTGGGGAAGCTTATAGAAACAATAATCCGGGAGAAAATGAACAGCCACTTGGACAAGTATGGACTAATAAAGGCGAGCCAGCACAGGTTTAAGGGCAAATCATGGTTGACTAACTTGATTTAGTTTTTTTGATGAGGTAACAGAGTGGGTGGATGAGGGCAGTGCACTTGCTGTTGTGTCTATGGACTTTCAGAAGGTGTTTGATAAAGTACCACATATTAGGTTTGTTAGCAAAATTGAAGCCCATGGGATAAAAGGGCTAATAAATAGCAACATGGATACAAAATTGGCTAATGTATAGAAGACAGTTGTGAATGACTGACTGTTTTTCAGACTGAATGGAGGTATACAGTCGTGGTCCCCAGGATTCAGTACTAGGACCATTGCTGTTTTTCATATACATTAATGACTTGGACTTGGGGGCTGAGGGTACAATTTCAATATTGGCAGATGACACAAAACTTGGAAGTGTAGTAAACAGTGAGGAAGATAGTACAGTAATAGGCTCCAAGAGGACATAGACTGGTGGAATGGGCGGACACATGACAGATGAAATTCAACGCAGAAAAGAGCGAGGTGATTCATTTTGGTAGGAAGAATGAGGAGAGACAATACAAACTAAATGGTACAATTTTAAAGGGGGTGCAAGAACAGAGACCCCCCCCCCCCCCATGGGGGGTGTTTGTGCACAAATCTTTGAAGGTGGCAGGACAGATTAACAAAGCAGTTAATAAAGCATATGGGATTGTGGGCTTTATAAATAGAGGCAGAGAGTACAAAAGCCAGGAAGTTATGCTAAACCTATACAAAACACTAGTTCGGCCCCAGCTGGAGTCTTGTGTCCATTTCTGGGCAGTACATTTTAGGAAAGATGTGAAGGCTTTGGAGAGGGTACGGAAGAGATTTACGAGAATGTTTCCAGGGATGAGGGATTAAAGTTACATGGATAGACTGGAGAAGCTAGGGTTGTTCTTCGAGCAGAGAAGGCGAAGATGAGATTTTATAGAGGTGTTTAAAATCGTGAAGGGTACAGATAAAATAAATAGAGAAATTTGTTTCTGATAACGAGAGGGCACAGATTTCAGGTGATTGGCAAAAGAACCAGAGGCGACATGAGGAAAACCTTTTACACAATGAGTGTTTAGGATTTGGAATGCACTGTTTGATAGGGTGGTGGATACAGATTCAATAGTGGCCGTCAAAAGGGAATTGGGTAAATACTTGAAGGAGAAAAAATTGCAGGGATGTGGGGAAAGAGCGGGGATGTGGGGAAAGAGCGGGGATGTGGGGAAAGAGCGGGGATGTGGGGAAAGAGCGGGGAAAGAGCGGGGGGATGTGGGGAAAGAGCGGGGGGATGTGGGGAAAGAGCGGGGGGGAGTGGGGAAAGAGCGGGGGGGGGTGGGGAAAGAGCAGTGGGGAAAGAGCGGGGGGGGAGTGGGGAAAGAGCGGGGGGGAGTGGGGAAAGAGCGGGGGGGAGTGGGGAAAGAGCGGGGGGATGTGGGGAAAGAGCGGGGGGATGTGGGGAAAGAGCGGGGGGATGTGGGGAAAGAGCGGGGGGATGTGGGGAAAGAGCGGGGGGAGTGGGGAAAGAGCGGGGGGAGTGGGGAGAACTTGATTGCTCTTCAAAAGAGCCGGCGCAGAGTTTATGGGCCGAATGGATGCATTCTGTGCTGTACTATTCTATGAATCTATGACATCCTATTAAAGCTGTTTCTGTTAACTGTCACGCATTGTGTCCTTGTTGTTTTCCATCAAGGCATAACTTTACTTTGGAACACAGAGAAAAGCTGAAAAATTAGAAATGATCATCGAGGACAGGATAGCTTCACTAGATAGGTCATCTCCATATTTTGGGGTCAAAAAGCACAGAAAAGGACTTGTAGACCAGGGGACCAAACTGATTTTTTAAAAGGCATCTATTGAGGCCGTCCAACCCAGAATCTTAGTTGACTTGAGTAAAAGCAAGTACAGTAAAAAGTTTAATTTGTCTTTGCACAGTGGAATACATCTAGCTGACCTATTAACATTATAAAGATGCCTTAATGTACCTGCAAGGCAGTGATATAGAACAATCTTTCACCTTCAATAAATACTATTTTTTCTTTCAAAGGTACATTTTTTGTTGTATTGGTCTTTTATACAGGTCATTAGCTAATCAATTTCTTGCCCCCAATGATGGGTATCACTTTGTATTAACTTCATTCATTTATTTATTTATCACACAAATTAAGAAAATTAATTTACTATCTTTGATCTTCCTCATTCTTTTGAAGTTTATCATCAACATACTTAGTTCTTACTTTCATGACCTGTCCTCCTCTCTCTGATTGATAGTGATTATTTTGGAAAATGATTTTACATTGTGTAAGCTACCTCTGTCAGAACTATCTATTGGTCTGTCATCACATCATTTAAGTGCCAATTTGGCTCAGTTGGTAGGACCTCTGAGTCAGATTGCCAGTATAGACTTGAGCACACTACAGCTGGAGTGCTGAATTGAGGTTTTTTTGGGTGGACGAGACGTTAAATCAAAACCACATCTGCTGACATAAACGGTCCCATGTCAACAAAATTCGACAAGCAAGGAGTTCTCCCTTTGTTCTGCATTCCCCTCTCAATTAACCTCACCAAAAACAGAGGGGAACGGTAATTCAGAGGCCTGGTCTAATAATCCAGAGATGTGTTCAAATCCCACCACGGCAGCTGGGGAATTTAAATTCAGTTAATTAAATAAATCTGGAATAAAAAGCTAGAATCAGTAATGGTAGCCATGAAACTATCAGATCGTCGTAAAAACCCATCTGGTTCACTAATGCCCTTCAGGGAAGGAAATCTGCCGTCCTTACCCGGTCTGGCTTATATGTGACTCCAGACCCACAGCAATGTGATTGACTCTTACAAAAGCAAAATACTGCGGATGCTGGAAATCTGAAATAAAAACAGAAAATGCTGGAAATACTCAGCAGGTCAGGCAGCATCTGTGGAGAGAGAAACAGAGTTAACGTTTCAGGTCGATGACCCTTCGTCAGAACTGGAAAAAGCTGGAGATGGGACGGCTTTTTAAGCAGGGGCAGGGGCAGGGAAAGGGGGGACTCTTAACTGCCCTCTGAACTGGCCCAGCAAGTCACTCAGTTGCAACTAATCATTAGGAAACATAATAAGAATGAAACCGGACAGACCACCCGGCAACGGCACACCCAGCCCAGTCGACCCTGCAAAGTAGTCCTCACCAACATCTGGGGACTTGTGCTAAAATTGACAGACTAGTCGAGCAACAGCCTGACATAGTCATACTCACAGCCAATGTCCCCAAATCCTCCATCACCATCCCTGTATGTCCTGTCCCACCGGTACAGTGGTATACAGTCGGGAAGGAGTGGCATTGGGAGTCCTCTACATTGACTCCAGACCGCATGAAGTCTCATGGCTTCAGGTCAAGCAAGGCAACCTCCTGCTGATTACCACCAACCGCCCTCCCTCAGCTGATGAATCAGTACCATGTTAAACACCACTTGGAAGAAGCACTGAGAGCAGCAACAGCACAGAATGTGCTCTGGGTGGGGGACTTCAATGTCCATCACCAAGAGTGGCTCGGTAGCACCACTACTGACCGAGCTGGCTGAGTCCTGAAGGACATAACTGCCAGTCTGGGCCTGCGACAGGTGGTGAGAGAACCAACACGAGGGAAAAACCTACTTGACCTCGTCCTCACCAATCTACCTGTCGCAGATGCATGTGTCCATGACAGTATTGGTAGCAGTGACCACCGCACAGTCATTGTGTAGACGAAATCCCATCTTCACACTGAGGACACCCTCCATCGTGTTGTGTGGCACTACCACCTTGCTAAATGGGATAGATTCAGAACCGATCTAGCAGCTCAAAACTGGGCATCCATGAGGCACTGCAGGCCATCAGCAGCAGCAGAATTGTATTCCACCACAATCTGTAATCAGCATATCCCTCACTCTACCATTACCATCAAGCCAGGGGACCAACCCTGGTTCCATAAGGAGTGTAGAAGAGCATGCCAGGAGCAGCACCAGGCATACCTAAAAATGAGGTGCTAATCTGGGGAAGCTGCCACACAGGACTACATGCGTGCTAAAAAGTGGAAGCAGCATGTTATCGACAGAGCTAAGCGATCCCACAATCAACGGGTCAGATCAAAGCTTTGCAGTCCAGCCACATCGAGTCATGAATGGTGGTGGACCATTAAACAACTAACTGGAGGAGGAGGCTCCATGAATATCCCCATTCTCAATGATGGTGGAACCCAGCACGTGAGTGCAAAAGACAAGGCTGAAGCATTTGCAACCACCTTCAGCCAGACGTGCCGAGTGGATGATTCATATTGGCCTACTCCTGAGGTCCCCACCATCACAGGAGCCAGTCTACAGCCAATTCGATTCACTCCACGTGATATCAAGAAATGGCTGAGCGCACTGGATACAGCAAAGGCTATGGGCCCCCACAATATCCCGGCTATCGTGCTGAATTACCGCCCATCAGTCTACTCTCGATCATCAGCAAAGTGATGGAAGGTGTAGAGAAAAAGCAGGGAATTATAGCCTGACATCGGTAGTGGGGAAAATGCTAGAGTCCATTATAAAAGGTGTAATAGCAGAGCACTTGGAAAGCAGTGACTGGATCGGACAAAGTCAACATGGATTTACAAAAGGTAAATCATGCTTGACTAATCTACTGGAATTTTTTGAGGATGTAACTGGTAAAATAGATAAGGGAGAACCAGTGGATGTGGTGTATTTGGACTTTCAGAAGGCTTTCGATAAGGTCCCGCATAAGAGATTAGCGTGCAAAATTAAGGCACATGGGATTGGGGGCAAGGTATTGACTTGGATAGCGAACTGGTTGGCGGACAGAAAGCAAAGAGTTGGAATAAACGGGTCGTTTTCCGAGTGGCAGGCAGTGACTAGTGGGTTACCGCAAGGATCGGTCCTAGGACCCCAGCTGTTCACAATATATATTAATGATCTGGACGAGGGAATTGGATGTAATATCTCCAAATTTGCAGATGAGACAAAGCTGGGTGGGAGGGTATTCTGTGAGGAGGATGTCGTGAAACTCCAGTACGATTTGGACAGGTTGGGTGACTGGGCAGAAACATGGCAAATGCACGATAATGTGGATAAATGTGAGGTTATCCACTTTAATGGCAAAAACAGGAAGGCAGATTATTATTTGAATGGCAATAGATTGGGAGAAGGGGAAGTGCAGAGAGACCTGGGTGTTCTTGTGCACCAGTCGCTGAAGGTAAGCATGCAGGTGCAGCAGGCGGTTAAGAAGGCAAATGGTATGTTAGCCTTCTTAGCAAGAGGGTTCGAGTACAGGAACAAGGATGTCTTGCTACAGTTGTACAGGGCCTTGGTGAGACCGCACCTTGAGTATTGTGTGCAGTTTTGGTCGCCTTACCTGAGGAAGGACGTTCTTGCCATGGAAGGAGTGCAGCGAAGATTCACCAGGCTGATACCTGGGATGGCAGGAATGATGTATGAGGAGAGACTCTGTTGATTGGGCTTATACTCACTGGAGTTTAGAAGATTGAGAGGGGATCTCATCGAAACCTATAAAATTCTGTCAGGCCTGGACAGACTAGATGCAGGAAGGATGTTTCTGATGGCCGGGGAGTCCAGAGTCTAAGGATAAGGGGTAAGCCATTTAGGACTGAAATGAGGAATTTCTTCAGCCAGAGAGTGGTGAACCTGTGGAATTCTCTGCCACAGAGGGCGGTGGAGGCCAGTTCATTAAATATATTCAAGAAAGAGTTGGATATATTTCTTAAGGCTAAAGGGATCAAGGGATATGGGGAGAAGGCAGGGACAGGGTACTGAATTTGGATGATCAGCCATGATCTCATTGAATGGCGGAGCAGGCTCGAGGGGCCGAATGGCCTACTCCTGCTCCTATCTTCTATGTTTCTATATGTCATCGACAGTGCTATCAAATGGCACTTACTCACCAAAAAGCTGCTCACTGATGCCCAGTTTGGTTTCTGCCAAGACCACTCGGCTCCCAACCTCCTTACAGCCTTAGTCCAAACATGGACAAAGGAGCTGAATTCCACAGGTGAGGTGAGAGTGACTGCTCTTGACATTAAGGCAGCATTTGACCCAGTATGGCATCAAGGAGCACTAGTAAAACTGAAGTCAATGGGAATCGGGCGGGGGGGGGGGGGGGGGGGGGGGGCGCGTGGAACGCTCCACTGGCTAGAGTCATCCTTAGCACAAAGGAAGATGGTTGTGGTGGTTGGAGGTCAATTATCACAGCCCCAGGTCATCGCTGCAAAAGTTCCTCAGGGCAGTGTCCTAGACCCAACCATCTTCAACTGCTTCATCAATGACTTTCCCTCCAACATAAGGTCAGAAATAGGGATGTTCGCTGATGACTGCACAGTGTTCAGCACCATTCACAACTCCTCAGATAATGAAGCAGTTCATGCCCGCATGCAACAAGACCTGGACGACGTTCAGGCTTGGGCTGATAAGTGGCAGGTAACGTTCACGCCACAGAAGTGCCAGGCAATGACTGTCTCCAACAAGCGAGATTCTAACCACCTCCCCATGACATTCAACGGCATTACCATAACCAAATCCCCCACCATCAACATCCTGGGAGTCACCAATGACCAGAAACTTAACTGGACCAGCCATAAATACTGTGGCAACAAGAGCAGGTCAGAGGCTAGGTATTCTGCGGCGAGTGTCTCATCTCCTGACTCCCCAGAGCCTTTCCACCATCTACAAGGCACAAGTAAGGAGTGTGATGGAATACTCTCCACTTGCCTGGATGAGTGCTGTTCCAACAACACTCAAGAAGCTCGACACCATCCAGGACAAAGCAGGATTGGCATCCCATCCACCACCTTAAACATTCACTTCCTCCACTGCCGGCGTACTGTGGCTGCAGTGTGTACCGTCTACAAGATGCACTGCAGCAACTCGCCAAGGCTTCTTCGGCAGCACCTCCCAAACCCGCGACCTCTTCCATCTAGAAGGACAAGGGCAGCAGGCACATGGGAACACCACCACCTCCAAGTTCCCCTCCAAGTCACACACCATCCTGACTTAGAAGTATATCGCCGATCCTTCATAGTCGCTGGATCAAAATGCTGGAACTCCCTACCTAACAGAACTGTGGGAGTACCTTCACCACACGACTGCAGCGGTTCAAGAAAGCAGCTCACCACCACCTTCTCGAGGGCAATTAGGGATGGGTAATAAATGCTGGCCTTGCCAGCGACGCCCACATCCCATAAACGAATATTAAAAAATGATCTGGTCTTTCATTCATTTGGTATTGATGTAACCTCCTTGTATGCAAATTGATTGGCATGTACACCTACATAACAACATGGACTGCATATAAAAGCAATCCATTGTACAGCACTTTGGGATGTCCTGAAAGCATTATCTAGCACTGTAAATTGAAGTTCGTTTTTATGTAATGCTGAAGCTAAGGAGAAGAAAAAACACAGTACTTGTGAAGTTGTACCAAGCTAAGGTTTTAAAGGGGTGCTGTTCCTATGATTCTTAAACCAATTGATGTCTTTAGTGATGGTGTAACCATTTATTAAATTGATGTATCCACTAAAATAGCAGCGAATTGCACGTGGAAATGTTAAGTGTTCTTTTGTTTCCCACCGTGTAATTTCAAGGCCGTGGTGTTTTGGTGAATGCAAAGCATACTCTTTCTTGTTTGGAAAAACATGAGCTACTTGCCTTTAGCAAGCTGATTTTCTTCACAATACTTTTAAGGATAGTTTGAATGCTGTAGGTTAAGAAGCTTAAATTTGACAGGAGTTTAAAAAATTGGCAGCTTGCTTGAACATACAATACTCACTTGTTTACTCAACTCTTCATTTAGAACTCTAAAATAAGAAGCCACCTCCTTTGATATTTACTTTGCACTTATTAATCACTGCCCAATGGGAGAGGTAAGCTATTGCTCCTTGTATTTCACTTCACAGAACATATGACAAACATAATGCAATCCTCACAGTTTTATCCACAGTAAAAAAAAAGTATTCAAACTCTATTTTACTCACCTCCTCCAGCACCCCCCCCCCCCCCCCCGCCCCCTGAAATACCGAGTGTAAAATTAGTATTTTCTTCCATTCTCTTTCTACTTGGTTCTTGTGCCTTTGTTTCACTTCATTCTGTGTTGGTTCATTATGTGCAGTTTTCTTTTTCTTGAACTTCCCTCCCCTAGCCAGTGTGCTCTTGCTGGCCAGCATTTGTCTCCCATCTGCTGACTTTTTATGCCCTGCATCCTGCGCTGTACCTCAGTCTGTTGCACCTTGTGCTTCATCGCATGTATCCACATGGATCCAGATAGATAGCTTCTGCACACAAAATACCTTTAAAAAAAAAAAGCAATAGAACTCAGCACTGTGTAATGTGACATACACACACAATTTCAGTCTGTTCACCTTTAGTGTCGGTTCCACCATTGTTCGATATTGAGCGTGCTGTGCACGATGTTTGTGTAACAGCAAACAATATGCTGCACTAACAGAACTAATGGGGGGGAAAAATTCACTTGATTAGCGTCTCCTGTTTGCGCCGTAAGAGGGCGCTAACGGGGCGCAAAGCAACTAGCGCCCAGGCGCGGTGATGTTTGCACCGCTCGCGAAATTGACCAGACATTTTGCAGTGGCGCTAAACACTACCGCCACGATCCCCTGCGCCGGCAGATCGTGACGTCAGTCGAGTGTGCAGCGCCCTGGACCGGATATTGAGTGGCGCCCCCTTCCTTTCCGCCTGCTGCTAGCAACGACAGGTAGAGGGGAACGCTTTGCAGTCGGGAAGGGGCTGGGGGAGCGCTATTTAAAGGCGGCCTCTTCCTGCCTTTTTTGTTGGAGACATTTTTGCACCATGCATTCAGAGAGAGAGAGAGATTCTGAGAGAGACTTCTGGAGAGATTCAACGCTGTGTGAAGGAGTTTTGGGTACTGAGCAGCACTTTGCAGGTTTATTTTGATTTGACCTTCCTTGCATCGATTTAGAAGAGACTGTGGGGACTGCACCCTGAGCTCTTTCCCTGGGCCTCTCCATTGTTCTTTCTAGCAGAACTGATGTACAGGTCTCTCCAGGCAGCAAGTTCAAGAAAAAGAAAACTGCACATAATGAACCAACACCGAATGAAGTGAAACAAAGGCACAAGAATCAAGTAGAAAGAGAATGGAAGAAAATACAAATTTTACACTAGGATTCAAGGCTGCATTGAGCAGGGAGTGGCTGGAGAACAAGATTGACCCTCCCCTTTAAGAACTGGCCGGTGCCAGTGTGTCTGTGTTCCATTGCTAACTGACCTCACCTGAGCTTCGCCAGCGCTGTGAGGTAGCGCCTCACTCCTCGGCGTTAGCGCCTTGCGAGGTGTGTAGCGCCTGATTTAGCGCTCCGATCACCTCCAGGGGCGATAGAAGCCAAGTTTGCAGTCGGAGGCGATAATTAGCGCCAGGCGCTAAACATTGAGCCCGGCCGATAATTGCGCCCCAAACGGGGCGATACCAATTTTCTCCCCCATGATGTTTTAAATGAGGCAGAGAAAATAGTTTATTGCCAGCACGCAGCAAAATCATACCTGGTAGTATAAATATGCTGTAGGTAACTTTGTTGAATGATGATTTTGTAATAAACCTTGCAGTAGGTTTCAGAAAATTTGAGTTATTTTCTGTATTTTAACTATATGCTAAGCAGGAATGCTAAGTTTTTTCGAGGACAACTCCCATTTTTATTCCAGTGGTATAGAATTCTATGACATTTAGAATTTATGTATTTTCATACAGTATAAAATCTGTGATACTGTATTACCAATATTGCTACATATGGAAAACTTCACGGCATTAAAAAATGGAAATTTTTAACTCCCTGTAGCACGTAGAACTGCAAGCTATACTCCATGGAACGACAAGGTAGCAGTTCAAATGATCACAATAAATTAAACTGCAGCACATTTAGGGGAAAATCCCCAGTGTTTAACACAATATTCCTATCTGGTTCTCCTAATTAAGTAATGCTTTGGACTGTCAAATGTACCTTTTTAAAAAAAAAAAAAAAAAAAAAAAAAAAAATTGTACTCCAGCAAGAAGCCATTGCTAGAATAATCGGGCATATTGCATAATTTTCTGTCTGTAGAAATAAACCTTTTTACATGTTTTTGTTACACATGACGTCTTCCTGTATGCACATGATCGACAAGGGAATATTTTCCTTTGTTCATTCATTTTACTGCTCGTGAAAAAACTCAGTGAGACTAAAATGGGGAACTCCACTTTAAACTCAAGAATTACCCATTAACTGGAAATGGAAAAATACTCCATACTTTATAGGTAAAATTAGAATATTAACAGCAAAATAATTGTCAATTCCATTTGGGTGATGTCTATTGCATGGATGCACTTGGTCAAACAGTGATTACATTAAAAATAATTGGCTGTGAAACACTTTGAGACCATCCTGGGGTCTTGAAAGGTACAATATAAGTGCAAGTTGTTCTTTCTTTATTATATTGGCACTAGCAGACAACCTATGCATGCCGTGTACTTCAAGTAAAAGCTAATATGTACAGTACCAGGAATATGTCTGCAGGACACCTCCAAGAATGAAGAGCCCTGGGGATTGTGTTTTACCACTGCACCCGAACTTGATAGCTGAATGTGAAACTTTCTCTCACTCTTCTATCCACCTGTGTTCCAATGAAGACACGCTGTTCCTCGAACTGGTAACCTTTACCCTCTTCACAAATCTTTCTTGACAATTTGTAGCATTATAGCCAATCCATGTAATTTGGTAATTGCACTATTTGGTAATTTTCTCAATCTGATCTTTCGCTCAAAAGGTTGGAGCAGTAAAAGTGTGCCAAACCATGCCCATACCTCGCCCTAAAAATAAATGAGCAAAGTTAATTATGACGCCAATCATACTGGCACTTTTAATATTTATAAACTGATACAATAAATCTAATGATGAATCTGAATGAATAAAATACATTTGAATATTATGTGCAACATCCCTGGAGAATAAGTCATGCATTTTGAAATGATGCATAAGGAAATTGTACACACTGTTCAGTGGATCAGACAATGAGCACCAACAATCCCAGGTCTGGAAGAATCCACTCCATTATCAGTTTGTGGAAGTTATATTGTTAAATGTGAAACACTGTGTTCCAGAAAGCAGAAGTGTTATACTGGGATAGAGAAAATTTAAACCAATCTACGATTGACGTTTCACAGCCAATTTAATTTTTTTTTAATGTAATCACTGTTTGACAGAGTGCATACATGCAATAGCCATCGCTCAAATGGATTTGGCATTTTAAATGCTCAGTTTATTTGATCAGTTGCAAGCCAGACATTTCTACTCTCTGGCATGCTGAGTGAAAGAGCAGATTGAGAAAATTACCAATAGTGTGTTGAGTAGTATTTTCTTAATTTTTTTTTTAGACCTGTGAACTTGTTTATACTAAGGGTTGAGAAAAACCTTAGGCACACTGCAACTCTGGCACTGATTTGATATCAGAGCCTTGGAACAGCTAGACTGTTTAGTCTCAACATTTTACAAAGCTGGTGTTAAATTTATTGCCCATTCCTAATTGCTCTGAGAAGGTGGTGGTGGGCTGCCTTCATCGTAGCAAATGTTTTTATAATCAAGTTGCTTTCTCGGCCACTTCAGAGGGCATTGAATCAATCATGTAACATGGGACTGGAGTCATGTGCAGGGTAGGGGTGCCAGGATATTAGTGAACAGTTCGGTTTTTATAACGATCCGGTTGCTTCCTGGTTACTTTTTTTCTGATGCCAATCGTGAGTTCCCAGATTTTTTAAATTCAGTTTGAACCCGTAGCCTCTGGATTGCTATTCTAGTACTATAACCACTGCTTTATCATACCCATGTACGTAGGGTGTTTTACAGTGGTCTGAATTAATATTTTACTTATTAGCTATAAATGAATGCAACTGTGAAATTGGTTATGTTCTGTCCAGGAAGGGAGGCCTCTTGCAAAAACCAGCTGGGCAGTAAAAAAAAATACATTGACCAGGGTTTTGCGTTTGCCAGCCGGTTATTTTACACCGTTATTTTATTGGGGGTGTCGGTTGAGGAATACATGTTGGGCAGGACACCAGGACAGCTCTTCCACTGGTGTGCGAATGGGAAACAAAAGGACGGCGACCAAGGTTTCTCAATGTGCTCAAGGAATTGGACGCCTTTAGTTTAAGTTGCAAGCTCCAACTGCCACCGTTCACGACTGGCTGGAAGGGAGAGGCGCAGAGCGTGGTGCTGGCCCAAGCTGAAGCCCCACTCCGTCAGCTCCTCACTGAGGGCAGCAAACCCCACATACAGCCCCGGGCTTGACACCTCAATCTGAACTGTCAGCTCCTCGCTTAGGACAGCAAACCCCACATACAACCCCGGGCTTCACACCTTGATCTCAACTGTCAGCTCCTCGCTGGCTTGACACCTCGATCTCAACTGTCAGCTCCTCGTTTAGGACAGCAAACCCCACATACAGCCCCGGGCTTCACACCTCAATCTCAACTCGCTCCTCGCTCGGGATCTCGCAGAATTTGTAGCTGGGGCCCACGGCTCATCTAAAATTACACCTTGGGCCTCATTTTGATAAGGGGCGAGCTACTGGTGTCTATCATGACTACCAAGGCACCTCGCCCAAAGTTGGATATCGCATTTGGGCCTGCTGTATCATCGGACGGTAGGCGGAAGCAAATGCAGGTGGGCTAAGTATGGGCTGGCAGCAGCATTTTGGAGCTGCGAGAGGCACACTTTTCATACCATTTCTTCAGCGGTCCTTTTAAGGACTGCTGTAGAACAGGGAAAAACTAGTCAAAGCATGCTCCACCTAGTTTTCACGCATTTTGCAGAAGCGTCCGGAAACGGGTGTAGGATCCTTTTGCATATTTGAATGAATCCACTGCTGGTTTTAGGCAACTGCTGGGGGCGGCTAAATGCAATGAGGACCAATATGGTGACAAACTAGATGCAGGACTTTGTGCCTAGAAATTCGTATACATTGCAGCAGTTTTAGACCACACAGGTGAAATAATTCTACCCCAGTGTGTCCAAATTTTTGCTCAATGTGGCCCACGCCAAGTGCCAGGATGTCAAATCATGCCCACCATGTAAAATTGAGTTTCACATCCCTGGGTTAAGCATTGACTGCTAGCAGGTTGAGGAAATGCTAATCTACTGGTCGAGTATTGTTTTTAGTTTACAGGTCCCTCACTGTTACACAAAAACATATATACTATTACAGTAAGATTTCAGATATAGTTTTATTACTGTAATAATAAACGTTGTGCATAAGCTATGTAAAGTACTTTTGCTCACCCAATCTCTTTCACCTACCCTCTCCTCTCACCCGTTGTATTTTATTGTAACTTTTAGCTTATTTCTAACACATATACAGGAAACTCTTTTTTTTATCTGGCACCGATGGGACCGGCGTGGTGCCGGTTGATCAACAAGTCCGGATTACAGAGAGGTATACTTACCAAGGTATGAGAGCCCCGTACACGGCCACAGGTGCAGGAGTCCCAGTTACACGGCCACAGATCCAGGAGTCCCTGTTGCACGGCCACAGGTGCAGGAACCCCGGTTACACGGCCACTAATATATAGTAAAACTTACCTGAACCTACTCCTGAATTTTGCCGGTTGAGAGAGCGTTCTGGATATTTAGGTGCTGGTAAAAAGAGAGTTTCCTGTACCCTATTTTAATTATTCTAAGTTTCTTCCTAATTTTTATTTAAAATTTTAAAATGTTGTTCTTGTTTTCCTCTGCGCACTGGCTCTCGCTGTCTTTTTTGGCGTCTCGAGTCTTGCCCTAGATTGGAAGAAATGGCCTGTAGTTGGAAACTGGCTTTGGTGGCTGCTTTTCATGCAATCAAATGTCTAAATTCTTTCCAGTTTTCTCCTTGTCTCCGAAAGGTGAAGGATTGACTCGTGCTACTTCTTTGGATATTGGCAACCCTGCAGTATTTTGTCTGTGGACATTGTGTTCTTTTGTGAGCTTAGACAGCACATGCTATTTCACCCTGTATGCCGTGCATATACTCTCATATGTCCAAACCCACCTGCATGCACAATGCACAGTGTCCACACATCACGTGCATTTCTATATGTATCAGGACGAGAACTGTTATATTTGCTTCCTTGCCTGCATCTGTGGACACTGAAACCAGTTGTACTGGTCATCTCCGTATCTGACAACAAACACTGTTGCTTAGTAACAGCTTCTAAGAGTCGGCTGCAGCTGCAAGCGTCTCTAGCTGAAGCTGTTGCTGTAGCTACAGACCTTGCAGTGCCTGACTGGGGGGAAAAAAAAGAACGAGAACTAAAAAAACTTATAGAAAACAGCTCCTGATTTTTGCCGTTAGATCGAGTATTCTGGACATACAACCTCCGGATAAACCAAAGTTTCCTGTAACTTGCCAATTTTCATGCTGTAATTTTCAAATTGATTGAAGTTCAGAGGTAGGCTCTGGCATATCACACATTGGGCTATGTTAAGTTTGTGTTGCAATTAATTTGGTAAGTTTAGGATTACTGTTCTTGGTGTAGTGCAAGACGCAATTTCTAAATTAATTATTTAATTTTATGCCCTTGTTTATTAGGTGCACACTGATCATGGAGTGCTTCAATTATGAATTATTTTTTGAAATTGAAAATTAAGTTGTTGAAATGAAGTTGGGGTAGTTACACGAGTTTAGAATGTGGTTCTGCATGAACATATGAATCTATTACATAACATAGTTAAAAGCCTGAACTGTAGAACGTTTAAAGACTGATTTTCAAAAAAATGGAGATAAAAAAACTCAACAATAACTTTGGTGATCAGAAAGAGTTAAAAACCCTAATTACAACAGTGACTACACTTCAAAAAAGTACTTTATTGGCTGTAAAGCGCTTTGGGGTGTCCACTGGTCGTGAAAGGTGCTATATAAATGCAAGTCTTTTTTTAAGAAGGTCTTTAGACAAAAATAGCATTTTCTAGCAAGATATATTGGCCATGGTCAGCAGAAGTGGTGATTGAGTATGCTTTTGATTTTCCAGTGTTAAATTGTTCCAGTTTTAACTGCATCAGTCAAAAATTATGACATAATGGGTTAGGAATGAAAGTGTTACATTTATTTGCTAACCTTTTGTTAATTGTATAATCTATAAATTATACAAGATGTACAAATTCTGCATCCTCTATCTGAGTTTGACAATTAGTGCTAAATCAGGAGCAGTTCTGTATTGTGGGTCCATGCCGCTTTTCCCCTTTTAACAATGTCCTACAAACTGTGTCTGCTATTTCATTTGCCTTCTGACTTGAATAGCCTTTATTGCTAACTCAGTGAGAGGAATTTTGAAATGGCCAAATACAGCTTGATCAAATGGTAATATAAATCGGACCGTAGAGGACATTGGCGACATAACAAGTCAAGAAAACCAATAACATTCGAAGTGATATCAACTAAGGAATGACGGCTGCATTTCTAATGTGGATAGAAAGACATCAAATGTGATCATGAAAGACGACTCGCTAGCAAAGATGGAACATTCAGATTCAGGTTAGATTTATTTGCCATATGTAATAAGTACAATAGAATGCTTGTTCCCCGTAGGGACGCTTCAGCTATACATACAGCGCCGCGTTCAAAGTCAATACAATGGCTTCCCGTGGCAGTGGGAGCACGATGTCCCTCAGCCGCTCCGTCCTCCTCTTCACCGTGGCCGCCTCCTCACTGTTGCCGGCTCCACGTGTGGTGGCCTGCTTCTCCTGCTCTGGCCACCATGCCCGGCTCCCCATCTCCCATCAGGACTGCGAGTTACCCGAAATGGAGCTGCTGGCTGACGTGCTGCAGCGTGTCGTGAGTCTGCTGCTCGTTGCGCTGCGCTCCTCTGCCCGACTTGCCGAACACATCGTCTGGATGTGAATGCTCCAATGCGGCCTCCTCTTCACCGTCGCCGGCTCCACGGCCCGGGGCCTACACTCTCTTCACGGGTCGGCCTCTGGCCGCCATGCTCGGCTCCCCTCCTCCCAGTCGGAATTCCTTCCCGCCGAGGAGCTGCCGGCCGATGTGCTCCAGTGGGTCGGCTTGGCTGCTGCTGCTGCTCACCGCGCTGCGCTGCCTCTGCCCGACTCGCCGAGCACCTCGCTCCGGTTGCGGGAGCGAGCGGCGAGAGCTGGCCGCCCGAAACAGGGAGAGTGATCTCGGCACCGGACCGTCACGGCCGCCATCTTGGGTCAGTCGTGATGAAGGTTAAGGGGGAAAAGGTTTAGGGTAGTTACTAACCAGACGTTGAAAGTATTCAATAGCACAGAGCAGGTTAACTGGGCTAATCAAGTACCAGAATGCAGCCTAAAGTTGAAAAGGTAGGACCAAGTTTGTATTATTGCTGACAATTTTGGGCACCCTGCCTTGAGAAGGACATTGAAGCATTGCGGACAGTGAATTCTTAGACCAGTAACCAGGATGGTTCTCGCGCTTGCAGGTCTAAGTTATGAAGAGAGACTGAAATAAGTTATTTTCATTAGCAAAAGGATTGAAAGGAGTTATCCAAGTATTAAAGATAATGGACAAGGATAATGATGTGTGCAAGTATTTAATTTGGACCATGATAAGCATACTGTAGAACTTGAGTACAGAAGCTTGCAGTAAAATTAGAAGAAAGGTTTCCTGTAGAACGGTGGATAATTGTAATCTACTCCTAGCTAAAAAAAACATAAGATTGAAGACTATAGTGATCAAGCTGACCAAATGCTCCTAGGAACATGAGTTATCTACAGGGGATTAACAACAAAGTCTTGTGCCACTCTTGTAACATCCACACAAATCCACAGGGTTACTCGGTAGTACTGGAGATTGAACTTGGGCTATTCTTCACTTGTATAGTTAAGTATCACAGGGGTCTGTGCATTTACCTACTGACCTCTACCACATTTTAATTTGTGAATAGTTCAACATCTGTCACAATCATCCTCATTAAGCTTGTAACACGCTTGTGCTAAAAATTCACAATTTTACACCGGTTTGTATAAAAGTAACGATTGCATTTAACGTACTAGCATCATTTCCAGAATTGAGGTTTATTAAAACCTTCATTAATTATATAGCAGTGGGAGGAAAAAACTTAGATTCTTTCAAAAGTTGGATGATATTAATGGTGGAAATGTTTGGATAAACCTCAATTCTGGAAACAACTGCAGTTATCTTGCTTTTATACAAACCAATAGTTAAGGTGTAATTTCTGATTACTTAATATTTAATATTTGTTACTTTACTTGTCCCATTACCATCGTCTTTTGCCTCGCACCATCACCTCTTTTGTCATTTAATCTCTCCCGCCTTCCACCCTATCACAGACCTTCCCTTTTGTTCTTTCCTCCCCTCCCCCCTTTCCCTGCCTCTCTCTTTGCTTAAAACCTGTTGCATCTTTTTCCATTGACCTGACACTTTAATGTTGTTTCTCTCTCCACAGATGCTGCCTGACCTGCTGAGTATTTCCAGCATTTTCTGTTTTTATTTCAGATTTCCAGCATCTGCCGTATTTAACTTTTGTAAACTACCATTATGCCTGGATTCCATTTACCTCCCCTTTGCCCCATCAATAGTATACTTGTGACATCCATTTTTCTTCCCAGTGTGCAGAAACTTGCATTTGTCTGCATTGAATTTCACTGATTTACCCTTTTGCAGATTTTATCTGATTCTTTTTATTGGTCTGTGGCTGCTTCCCCCAACCTCCTATTGGTTTAGTGTGGTCTGCAATTTGAGGAAGAAATGAGATTTTGTGCTTAAGGGCTGTTACTTATTCTCTCATTCTTTCTTCCCACTCAATTATTTTAAAATGTGCATTATTAGCAAGACAGTAATAATAGCTATATTTGTGATGGTGATCACCACTCGATATTTAAATGCTGCTTAAGCGATACAATTTCTACAAATGTATGTTACAGTTTTCCAACATGTTCTTTCTTCTATCTCATACTGTAATGATGGAATGTCAGTTTCTAAAACTTGATTATTTTGGTGCAATTTTATGTATGCCGGTGAACTTTGTTCCGGAAACATGTATGTTTATGTTTGTTTTGCTTCGGGTCTGGCAGTTGTCAACCTTTGTCTTTACATGTTAACACTGGCTGCATTTAAAAGGTAAGGACATTGTTTCTTTATGGTACACAAATATTGCTATGTTTTCGTTTCTTCGGTGTCTCGCCAGAGTGAAGCAGGCAGGAGAGTGTATGTGGTGTTTCAAGCTAATGCATAATTCAGAGATTTATGAAATATTGTCTGTTGCAATATGTCAGTTAGTTACCCCTATTAATGTTTTTTCTTTAGGTACTTAAATTATGTCGTGAAGGCTGGATTGCCAATGTTAGAGAATTAAATTAAAAAAGTCTCTCGCTGTCTGTCCATTTACTTTCTGCCCTACTGTGGAAAAATTGTCTAGGCATGAATACTGCAATTATTGAACCAGTATATTTTCGTCATGATCGAAAACAATTGATGGGTTGCTAGATTGGTTGATTGTTCCTAAGCAGAAAATGTTCTTCCTTTTAAGTGCTGACTTAACCCAGGCACCTTCTGGTTCAGCTATCTCCAGTACTTCTACAGCATTGTCCACCCTACTGCTTCCATGGCCCTGGTGGCCCCCATAATCCTACACACCAGTGTTCTTCGCTCCCAACCCTTCACAATCCAAACATTTGCATAGAGTCTGTAGGATTCCCCCTCCCTCCACCCCCATATCCCCAACCTCCTGACTCGTGCCAATCTTCAGAATCCCCTCGAGTCCTTCCACCCAGAGTGCCCGCCTCCCCCATTAATACTACAGTAACCCTGCCATACTCTGTCCTCCCAGGTCACACACCACGATCCCACCAAGTATTCCTAAATCTACTTCCTCCCCATGGGTTGCAGCTTGCCTCCTCCAACAATTCAAACCCAACCCCTTGCTTTCCATCTGGTCCTACACATTGTCTCCCTCTGTAAGTCACTCTTCCGCCTCATCGTTTCCCTCAATCACCATGATGCAGCATCTTACTAACAGCTTCTGCCCACCCTAGCGTGGCGTATGCTTTGTTCCATCATCCTCCATAGTCAATGCTTTAAAAAAGATACGAGATGGACATTGTACATGAGTAAAGGACCGGTGTGTGCAAGTCACACCAAAACATTGGAGATGTACAAAAGAGTGTATGATGGAGAAGAAACTTGCATCAAGATTTAGGGAGAAACCGTGAAAAATGTGTGTAATAGCTAAATGGTGAGTGAGTAAAAGAAAGACTCGAATTTATGTAGCACCTTTCATGACCTCGTGTTGAGTTTCTGGGTCTGTGCCGATTAACCCTTTCACTCATAAGTCCTAAAAGATTCGACTTGACCCTTATTGGTAACGGTGATTATATTTTACTCAGTGTAAGCAAGACTTGATACATTACAGTATCTGAGCAGTAGCTAACAAGGCGCAATCAAGTGTTATATTACCCGTAATGCCCTGGGTAGAAAGGTTGCGATCTCCACGAGTCCATCCCCATCGGCCCTCACCTCCTGGCTTCTCGTACGCCGGTGAGACACATGTGGTTCCTTCTCCAGCCCGTCCCTCCTTGGCCCGTCTGTTGGATGGTCCCAAGCTTTCATCTGAATACCTCTACAACCCTTGTGTCTAAGAGACCCCCCTTCTTATACCCCTTCTTCACAGCAAAGTCTGTGGTGACCAGTTAACCCAATCATGGACTTGCACCTGAATTTCACTACCCAATTACAGGGATGCCACGTACTCACTGATCCACCTGTCTGGGCCAGGCCATCACCCTCATGACCCCCTCCTCCTGACACCATGTGTGTTTCACTCCTTAACAGTGTCTAATTCAAACGAGACACGATGTCCTTGTCTGTCATTTATCTCACCTGGGAAGTGAACAGTTATGATTTTGTTATGACTTCGCTATGACTTAGCCTTTGTTCCTTATCAGGGTCTCTGGAGCCTTGCCAAGCTGGCCTGGTTGTTTTACAGGCAATTATTTTATGAGAAATGCTGAAATGGCCTTTTTAAATTTTGGTCATGAAGGACCCATGAGCCTCTAGTTTTCCTCTCCCTTACCGCCCAAACCAGGGCTACTCAAGGTATTTCACAACAGGTTTACAAGTATGATTATAAGTGCAACAATTACATAATTAAATCTTTAATCTACAATTAGTAACAGTATGATTTGATTATATGTCCGGTTAGTTAGTAAGTGAATGTGGTGGAGATTTTCCCAATTGTGTCTCACTCAGGATGTTCCAAAGTGCTTTACAGCCAATGAAATGCTTTTCTTTTTGAAGTGTAGTTACTGTTATAATGTAGGAAATGCGGCAGCCAATTTGCTCATAAAATCCCACAAGCAGCAATGAGATATGTGACCGGATAATCTGTTTTATCCTGTTGGTTGAGGGATGAATATTGGCCAGGACTCCCCTGCTCTTCTTTGAATAGTGAAATGGGGTCTTTTATGTCCAACTGAGAGCGCAGACAGTGCCTCGGTTTAACATCTCATCTGAAAGACGTCACCTCTGACAGCGCAGCACTCCCTCAGTACTGCACTGGGAGCGTCAACCTAAATTATGTGCTGAAGTCTCGAGTGGGATTTGAACCCACAAACTTCTGACTCAGAGGCAAGAGTGCTACCAACTGAACCACAACTGACACTGTAAAATGAAAATCAATAGAAGCAGATAAATAATTATAAGGAAGAGATTTTTGTTTTAAATCTGTGTTCAAAGCTACAATTTTCAACTATTATGTTGTATGTTACATGGTACAAACACTCCTACATGATAAAATAGTGAAATCTGAGAGTAACCAAGCTACATTTGTTGCACATAGTCTGTTACTCGGCAGTTTATATAATGTAAGGGTTTTATTTGCATGTTTATAGGGCCATCTACATGGCAAATAAGTCTGTTTTGTTCATGCACAATGTATGAGATATGACTGGAATTTTCTATCAGATCTGCTATGGTGTTGCTCATGAAGAGTTCGAAGATAAGTTGTATAAACATCCCTGTGACCATATAAATAGGTCCTCCGTGGCAGAAGTTATCGTTGGTAATGTAAGGTTTTGTTAAAACGCTCTAAAATTACTGAAGTTCTAAAAGGGGCTCTTAACTTGCTTAAAGCATTTAAAATGAATACTATATATTTGTACAATGTAGCCACTTTAAATGTACGGTAGCCCCATGGCAGAATTCACTACATCATCTGTAATGATGTGAAAGGTAGGTTTAAAAAGAAAACCGAAAACCTTAAAATTAGAGGGTTTTAATTTTGAAAAAGGCTTAATTTGCTAAGACCCTTGAACAGTTACTATTACATATTTGTATAATACGACCACTTTGTGTTGTAAAGACCATCAAGAAGATTGGACTCCCGGGGGAGATATTTTGGTGGGGAAAGGGAAGGGAAGAGAGGGCCAATCTGACGGTCACAAATGGGTTGGGTGAGTAGATCCAAGTGCTGGACTCAATCATCTGAGGCCTGGAAACCAGTGGCAGTACCCAGGTTGCACGAGTGCCCTGCAAATCTGGTGGAAAAACATTAAAAATGCTTTTTAAAATATCCAAAAATTGGTTGGAAAACAAAATATCAGACAGATGCATATGCCTTGAAGCACAGTGCCATTTAGTGGCTAGAGGCCTGTAACTAAGTGTCTGGTAAATGTTGATGGATTTTTTTTTCCAGTAAGTTAAGACAATCAGTAGCTGACCCATGCAGACCTAGGAAGGTTCTGTGTTCAATTGTAGTCTATGTTGAGTTGGTTGATTTGAGCTGGGGTGATGTTTCAGCACCCCTGCGTTGGGGAGGTGAGAATCGGCTGGGTTTCCTCTCCTGATCGGTCCAGTGAAGTTTGTCTGTCTGCACATCGGGATTGGCTGCAATGCCCCCTTCTGCTGAATGACTTGTACACTGTTCACTAACTGGGCTCACAGATGAAAAGTAGCCACTTTTGAAAGGTACTACTGATCAACTGGCTCCCAAGGAACCGCACGCGAGTATAGACTTGATTGTTGGATTTTATATTAGCTATTCTACTTGAGTTCAGTATCACTGACATATCCGGTAAGTAGGCCCCACCTCCCTTACAAACATTAGTGTGCCTTTACCTGGCCAATATCTAGGTAAACAATAGCAAAACTAGGGTCAAACAAAAATCTCTTGTCACTGTCATTCAGCTTACTGGAATGTACCACATGTTGCCAAGTGATTCTTTTTGATCAGACAGATTCGGCTACAAACAAATTATTTACTTATTTATATAAACCCGTTAAAACTGTAATTTGCAAACTTTACTATTTTCGATAAATAAAAAACAAGAGTTGTGTCTCAGCATAATTTGATCTTTAAGCAGTTTCTCATTTATGACTATCCCATGGTATGTCCTGTCCCACCGGCAGGACAGACCCGCCAAGGGTGGTGGCACAGTGGTATACAGTCGGGGAGGAGTGGCCCAGGGAGTCCTCAACATTGACTCTGGACCCCATGAAGTCTCATGGCTTCAGGTCAAGCATGAGCAAGGAAACCTTCTGCTGATTACCACCTACCGCCCTCCCTCGGCTGATGAATCAGTACTCCATGTTGAACACCACTTGGAAGAAGCACTGAGAGTAGCAAAGGCACAGAATGTACTCTGGGTGGGGGACTTCCATGTCCATCACCAAGGGTGGCTCGGTAGCACCACTACTGACCGAGCTGGCCGAGTCCTGAAGGACATAGTGACTAGTCTGGGCCTGCGACAGTTGGTGAGAGAACCAACACGAGGAAAAAACCTACTTGACCTCGTCCTCGCCAATCTACCTGTCGCAGATGCATCTGTCTATGACGGTATTGGTAGCAGTGACCACCGTACAGTCATTGTGGAGACAAAGTCCCGTCTTCACACTGAGGACACCCTCTGTTGTGTTGTGTGGCACTACCACCGTGCTAAATGGGATAGATTCAGAACAGATCTAGCAGCTCAAAACTGGGCATCCATGAGGCACTGTGGGCCATCAGCAGCAGAATTGTATTCCACCACAATCTGTAACCTCATAGCCCAGCATATCCCTCACTCTACCATTACCACCAAGCCAGGGGACCAACCCTGGTTCAATAAGGAGTGTAAAAGAGCATGCCAGGAGCAGCACCAGGCATACCTAAAAATGAGGCGCCAACTTGGGGAAGCTGCAGCACAGGACTACATGCATGCTAAAAAGCGTGCTATAGACCGGGCTAAGCGATCCCACAATCAACGGATCAGATCAAAGCTCTGCAGTCCTGCCACATCCAGCCGTGAATGTTGGTGGACCATTAAACAACTAACGGGAGGAGGAGGCTCTATGAATATCCCCATCCTCAATGATGGTGGAGCCCAGCACGTGAGTGCAAAAGACAAGGCTGAAGCGTTTGCAACCATCTTCAGCCAGAAGTGCCGAGTGGATGATCCATATCGACCTCCTCCTGCGGTCCCCACCGTCACAGAAGCCAGTCTTCAGCCAATTCGATTAACTCCATGTGATATCAAGAAACGGCTGAGTGCACTGGATACAGCAAAGGCGATGGGCCCTGACAACATCCTGGCTATCGTGCTGAAGACTTGTGCTCCAGAACTAGCCGCTCCTCTAGCCAAGCTGCTCCAGTACAGCTACAACACTGGCATCTATCCGAAAATGTGGAAAACTGCCCAGGTGTGTCCTGTCCACAAAAAGCAGGCCAAATCCAACCCGGCCAATTACCGGCCCATCAGTCTACTCTTAATCATCAGCAAAGTGATGGAAGGTGTCATTGACCGTACTATCAAGCGGCACTTACTCACCAATAAACTGCTCACTGATGCTCAGTTTGGGTTCCGCCAAGACCATTCGGCTGCCGACATCATTACAGCCCTGGTCCAAACATGGACGAAGGAGCTGAATTCCAGAGGTGAGGTGAGAGTGACTGCCTTAGACATCAAGGCAGCATTTGACTGAGTGTGGCATCAAGGAGCCCTAGTAAAACTGAAGTCAATGGGAATCGGGGGAAATGCTCCACTGGCTGGAGTCATACCTAGCACAAAGGAAGATAGTTGTGGCAATTGAAGGCCAATCATCGCGGCAGGGTCCTAGGCCCAACTATCTTCAGCTGCTTCATCAATGACCTTCCCTCCAACATAAGGTCAGAAATGGGGATGTTCGCTGATGACTGCAGTGTTCAGTGCCATTCACAACTCCTCAGATAATGAAGCAGTCCATGCCTGCATGCAACAAGACCTGGATGACGTTCAGGCTTGGGCTGGTAAGTGGCAGGTAACATTCGTGCCGCAGAAGTGCCAGGCAATGACTATCTCCAACAAGCGAGAGTCTAAACACCGCTCCTTGACCTTCGATGGCATTACCATCACCGAATCCCCCACAATCAACATCCCGGGGGGGTCACCATTGACCAGAAACTGAACTGGACCAGCCACATTAATACTGTGGCAACAAGAGCAGGTCAGAGGCTGGGTATTCTGCGGTGAGTGTCTCACCTCCTGACTCCCCAGAGTCTTTCTACCATCTACAAGGCACAAGTAAGGAGTGTGATGGAACACTCTCCACTTGCCTGGATGAGTGCAACTTCAACAAAACTCAAGAAGCTCGACACCATCCAGGACAAAGCAGCCCACTTGATTGGCACCCCAGCCACCAACTTAAACATTCACTCCCTCCACCACCGGTGTACCGTGGCTGCAGTGTACCGTCTACAAGATGCACTGCAGCAACTCGCCAGGGCTTCTTCGGCAGCACCTCCCAAACCCGCGATCTCTTCTACCTAGAAGGACAAGGGCAGCAGACGCATGGGAACACCACCACCTCCAAGTCACACATCATCCTGACTTAGAAGTATATCGTCGCTCCTTCCTCGTCGCTGGGTCAAAATCCTGGAACTCCCTTCTTTATGGACGCAGCGGTTCAAGAAGGCGGCTTACAACCACCTTCTTGATGGCAATTAGGGATGAGCAATAAATGTTGGCTTTGCCAGCGATGCCCACATCCCATAAAAACGAATTTAAAAATTGAGGCACAACACTGCCATGGAGCCAGATTTACCTCAGTCTCTGCTGTCTGACTCATCGGTGCTTACATGCCAATCTGGTTACAGAGCTGTTGGTCAAAAAGACTCCAAAGAATAATTGGCATTCCCACTCTCGAAGACCCCATGTCTTCACTCCAGATAAGCTGGCAATCAAAAACACTAGCCCAGCATGGCACTTAGTTTGCATGTTTTGAAATTGCGTCAGACAGTTTGACTCATTGATCTGTGCCAAATACTTTGAATTACATATGATGGCTGGTAAATAACACATTGGGCCAGTAATTCCGGTCCCAACGCGTGAGTACGGACGGTGTACTCACGCGTGGGCCCGTTGGAAGTGCCGGATTTCAGCATGCACAGCGCATGCGCGGGAAACCGGCATTTCCTCCAAGGGGTTCAGAGGTCCAACGCGTGCGCGCAGGACTCTGCGCGCACGCGTTGAACTTCCTTCTTTTTGACAGGTTTGCCTGTGTGCAAGGGCCTGAACTTTTTAGACATATAAAAAGGAGGCGTAAGGGCTTGATTCTTGAAGGTAAGTGGTCTATTATTTAAAATTATAAAAAAAATTCCACAGCTTTATTGTTTTTAAGGACTTTACAGTAAGGTAAGTTTATTTTTAGACCCGATTTCTTAAAAAAAATTTTTTTTCAAAAATTTGATTAATTGTTTAAAATAGTTTTTTTAAAGTTATTTATAGTTTATTTAATTATTGGGATGTTTTTTAACATTTTATTTAAAATTAAACTAGTCTTTTGGGCGCCTGTACTTTTCATGAGTTTGACAGTTCTTACTATCAAACTCATGAATGAAGTTTCCCCTCCCCTGATTGGCTGCACAGTGCTCACCTGATCCCAGCCGGCACATCGCACTAACTACGCCGCTGGATCAGGCAAGCACATCGCGCCGACATCTGAACCGGGCCAGTGACCGGAATTCCAAGCAGGCCCAGGCTTCAGATGTCGGCGTGCCGGGTGAGTGCACATTGGGGGCTTGCACACGCGGCAAGCCCCCGATCATAATTTCTGGCCCATTGTGCTGCCAGCTATGAAAGATGGAACATCATCAGTGACTCCTTTTTGTTTGAATGCTGTAACTCATACAATGTGCACATTAACCTGAGGGTATGTTTGTGGTTATAAATTAACTTTTGTAAGTGAGTAGTACATCAAAGGGTATAGTACATAGCTTTTAAAAAAAAACAGTCTCATATAGGCCAATAAACCGATACCATCTTTGTGGGGTTTCTGTTAGAAATTGTTGTTGGTGGTGAAATGCTATGTAACTGGAAGAGTCGCTTTCTGTGCATCAGACTGAGTCAAAATTACATTGTGGAGGAAGTTGGCAGTATGACTTTTTTTCAGTTGGTTTGTGCAGCCTAGGCGACATCTTGCAAGGAAACATATTGCTGCTTTTAGCCTTCCTGTGATGCATTGTGCTGAACGTGACAGTAGTTTAACAATAGTATCTCTTGTTATGTAAACTGGTACATTTACCACGAGAGCAATTCTGGCTTGTGATTTTGGTGATCTGGCTGATGAGTTAGTGCACCAACAGTAAGTATTGCACTAATTTTGAGATATTGTGCCCTTTGTCTCTAAAATACAAGTTAATTACTCAAGAGTATTGATTTAGTACACTGAATTAAAAGAGCAAGTTTTGCAGCTTTGACCTGTGTTTTTCCAGGTTAAGATCATCCTTCTGATTCATATTAACTGTAGAAAGCACTGATGGGAGGAAAATGTGGTGAAAGTAGTAAAGGCAATGCAGTGAGCAAATGTCTTTGGTAAACGTCAACACAGTACTTTACATTGACTAGATGTATTATAGTTCAGGGCGTAGTGTATCAAAATATTGAAGTGGAAAGTGAAGAAGTCCAATCCGAAACTAGGGTCCTAAATCTAAACAAAGGAAACTACGATGGTATGAGGAGTGAGTTGGCTATGATAGGTTGGGGAGCTTCCTTAAAAGGCATGACGGTGGATAGGCAATGGCTCACATTTAAGGAACGAATGCATGAATTGTAACAATTATACATTCCTTTCTGGCGCAAAAACACAAAAGGAAAAGCAGCCCAACCATGGCTAACAAAAGAAATTAAGGATAGTATTAGATCCAAAGAGGATTCATAAAGTTGCCAGAAAAAGTAGCAAGCCTGAGGATTGGGAGCAGTTTAGAGTTCAGCAAAAAAGGACCAGGAGATTGATTAAGAGGGGAAAAATAGAGTATGAGAGTAAACTTGCAAGGAACATAAAAGCGGGTTGTAAAAGCTTCTACAAGTATGTAAAAAGAAAAAGATTAGTGAAGACAAATGTAGGTCCCTTACAGTCAGAAACGGGAGAATTTATAATGGGGAACAAGGAAATGGCAGAGCAATTAAACAAATACTTTGGTTCTGTCTTCACAGAAGAGGACACAAATAACTTCCCAGAAAAGCTAGGGAACCAAGGGTCTAGTGAGAAGGAGGAATTAAAGGAAATTAGTATTAGTAAAAAAAAATAGTGCTGGAGAAATGAATGGGACTGAAAGCTGATAAATCCCCAGGGCCTGATAATCTGCATCCCAGAGTACTAAAAGAGGTAGCCATGGGAATAGTGGATGCATTGGTTGTCATCTTCCAAAATTATATAGATTATGGAACAGTTCCTGCAGGTTGGAGGGTGGCAAATATAACCCCACTATTTAAAAAAGGAGGGAGAAAGAAAACGGGGAACTACAGACCGGTTAGCCTAACATCAGTAGTAGGGAAAATGCTAGTCTATTGTAAAGGATGTGATAACAGGATACTTAGAAAATATCAATGGGTTTAGACAAAGTCAACATGGATTTATGAAAGGGAAATTGTGTTTGACAAACCTACTGGAGTTTTTTGAGGATGTAACTAGTAGAATAGATAAGGGAGAACCAGTGGATGTGGTGTATTTGGACTTTCAGAAGGCCTTTGATAAAGTCCCATAAGAGGTTAGTGTGCAAAATTAAAGCACATGGGATTGGGGGTAATATACTGGCATGGATTGAAAATTGGTTAACAGACAGGAAACAGAGTGTAGGAATAAATGGGTCTTTTTCGGGGTGGCAGGCGGTGACTAGTGGGGTACCACAGGGATCAGTGCTTGGGCCCCAGCTATTCACAATATATATCAATGATTTGGATGAGGGAACCAAATGTAATATTTCCAAGTTTGCTGACGACACGAAACTAGGTGGGCTTGTGAGGAGGATGCAAAGAGGCTTCAAGGTGATTTAGACAAGTTGAGTGAGTGGGCATATACATGGCAGATGCAGTATAATGTGGATAAATGTGAAGTTAGCCACTGGTAGGAAAAACAGAAAGGCGGAGTATTATTTAAATGGTGATCGATTGGGAAATGTTGATGTACAAAGGGACCTGGGTGTCCTTGTACACCAGTCACTGAAAGCAAACATGCAGGTGCAGCAAGCAGTTAGGAAGGCAAATAGTATGTTGGCCTTCACTGCAAGAGGATTTGAGTGCAGGAGCAAGGATGTCTTACTACAGTTATACAGGGCCTTGGTGAGACCACACCTGGAGTACTGTGTGCAGTTTTGGTCTCCTTACCTAAGAAAGGATATACTTGCCATAAAGGGAGTGCAGCGAAGGTTCACCAGACTGATTACTGGGATGGCAGGACTGTCTTATGAGGAGAGATTGGGTTGACTAGGTCTGTATTCACTAGAGTTTAGAAGAATGAGAGGGGGCTTCATTGAAATGTATAAAATTCTGACAGGGCTAGGCAGACTGGATGCAGGGAGGATGTTTCCCCTGGCTGGAGAGTCTAGAACGAGGGGTCACAGTCTCAGGATACGGGGTAGGACATTTAGGACTGAGATGAGAAATTTCTTCACTCAGAGGGTGGTGAACCTGTGGAATTCTCTACCACAGAAGGCTGTGGGGGCCAAATCACTGAATATATTTAAGAAGGAGACAGGTAGATTTCTAGACACAAGGGGCATCAGGGGCATGGGGCGAGAGCAGGAATATGGTATTGAGATAGAGGATCAGCCATGATCACATTGAATGGCGGAGCAGGCTCGAAGGGCCGAATGGCCTCCTCCTGCTCCTATTTTTCTATGTTTCTATGAATCCTCAGTACTTTACAAATGTCCTTTTGAAATGGTATGTTGCAATTTCATTAAAACTTTTTGCACATCCAATAGTCAGTATGAGTTGAATTGTGAGGCTGGCTCTATAAGTACATCTTAGAACATTGCTAGTTATACAAAAACTATGCTGTGACCTGTTAAATGCATTTTTGATGGACATTGCTGTTATATTGAGTGAAATATAGGTCAATTCTAGCAGTGTAATTTTAGGTACATAGTAGACAAAGGTGAATAGTTAAATTTCATCTTTTATTAAACCAGGTAAAAATGAAATTGCCTCTTTTTTTAAAGGCACTGTTTACAGTATTTATGTGCTACTGCTGGATGCTAGTAATGTATAAAGCATATTTTAAATATCTAGTATTTAAAAATTAGTGCATACTGTGAACCCTTTTTGGAGGACACTTGTAATCTGATCCGTGAATTATGTTTCTCTTCAAAAAGTAATTAGAAAATTACAATATTTTGGTGGCAAAACATTTTTAAAATCAAATTTTAGGCAACAGGTTAGACATTTCAAGTACAGGTTAACAGTCGATGTTATGGCAGATGGCAGCTTCTGATGCTGAACATAAGGGGCTGGATATTGTCAATGAAGGCGCGTTGGGAGTGGTGCTGCTGGTTTTCGGGTTTTAGTCCCGCCCCCAGCGACGTCAGACCAACCCACACTCTTTTCCCTTGATTGACCTTGTTAAGCCCGCCCTGCAGGCTTAGCTGACCAATTAAGGGAAAGCCGGTGACCGAGGATGTCAGCGTATGACGTTTCATCTGTCTCATTTTTTGACAGATGAATTGTCAGCATTTGACAGCTTTGAGAAGCTGTCAAACACTGACAATCTCTGTTCAAAGGTGAGCCCTTGCACAGAAGACTCACCAAACCCCCCCGCCCCCCTCAGCAGAAAGCAGATGGCTGCTGCATCTGAGAATGCAGCAGCCATTCTGTCAGCTCCTCCAGATCCCCAAGGGTTGAAGCCTGCAGGAAGAAGCAAAGGTAAGTAAACTTTTTCTAACACTTTACACTCGCCTCTCATACTTGCCTGTTGCACCCATCACTCACCTCTACAGCGGACTTTTCGACCCCTCTCGCCCCCCGCAGACCCACTGCTCGCCTCGCTAACCCTGGCGAGGTTTGCAGCCGTCGGGAAGCCCGCACTTGCAGGGGTAAAATGGGGATAAGCCTCAAAACTACTTGTTACCAGGCAGTTAATTGGCTCTAATCCTTTTCCTGCCTCGAGGAGACCCGCCTCCCGGGAAGATGGCACGGAGGCGGGTTGGGAGCGGGGTCGGTACCCGCTCCCAGTTTCTGCCATTTTCCCGCAGTCCCGTCTCCAAACTCGCCTCCTCAGGGCTGGTAAAATCCAGCCCAACGAGTTCCTGGGAGAGGAGGAATTCTATGTATTCGATGGACATTCCTGTTGTGGTTTCAAAAGCATGGCAAGAGCAAAGTGACCTGATTGAGTTCTGAACTACTTTCTCACAGACTGAAATGTTATTACATGGCATCACAGTACAACACACTACGAGCATTATTTGATGAGCATGTGGAGCAGTCAATTATTGTATCTTTCGACTGTGAGTTTCTTTTGCCAATTTGATCAATTGCCTTCAAAGACTAAAATATTACATTATAAAAATAATTACAACTTTTATCTCTTCTGGTACATTGTGTACATGCATAAATAGGATAATCCTAACATGGCATTGGACTTGGCGACACTTCTTGTTTTTCCCAGTCTTGTACTGTTTGGAAGGCCCTGACGCTTGTTGGGTACTTTGCCCAAAAAGTCATCCTTAAAGAGGCCAGGCCAAGCCATGCCTATTCTTGCTCAAATTCCTGATATCTGTAGTTTCCAACAGGAGTTGCTGGATGCCAATCTGAAGTTGAATCCTGGCCAAAATTTTCCCCACCCCGCCTTCTGAGTCCAGATACACTGAGGCCAATTGTAATGCTTCAATTTCTGCCCAGGGGACATCAACTAGCTTGGCAGATTGAGAGCTTGACTAAGAACCTGCTGGTCTGTGTGACTTGGTGTTGCACGACTAATTGTCTTTCCTCACTAGGCCATTGAGGGAGCAACACTGTACCTTTGAAATGTGCGCTTGAGTAATCAGGTGATCCTGCTCTACTGCTGTATGTAATGCATTGTTCTGTCCCACCCATTTAGTTCTTTTAGCACACCAGAAAATAACAAGTCACCAACCTTTATCTGTTTTTCACTTGAGACAGCTTCAAACCTGTTCACTAGTTCTAGTACTCAGGAGTGTGCTTTTAATTCATGAGTTTCTTTGAGCTTTATTTAAAGTTTTAGTCTGCCAAGTTAATTCAGTGGTTTCTTCTCTGTGACATCTTCAAACGTAATCACCTCTAGAACTGGTTCCAGTTTTCAAATTTGCTTTGAGTGCCAGTGGTCCTTCCCAGCGAATTAAATTTCTTGACACTCACGATCATTACTTAACTTTTTGAACTGTGATACCTGCTGGAATGTCACCACTGAAGCCTGACTTGATCGACTGGTTCATTGGAGGACTGTCCTGGCGACAAGGCTATTGAACTTCAATTTGTCTTGGTCTAGAGACCTTTGGCTCCAATTTCTCGTCTGCTACTGTCCCTCAGTTTGACATCAGTTTGCTTGTAGGACCATCTTTTGTTCCAGACCACTAAGTCAGGCTTTAGTTATTTTGCTACTCTTTGTGCTACTGAATTTTCCATGCGCATTTATATCTTTTTATAAGAAATAACACCGTAATTTGTGACTTAAAAACTATTTGGTTTACGCAAAGATAAACCACGAATGAGTTTAGATATGCAGAACCGCTTGGCCTTCTGCCTTGTGACTTTTGCGCACGTCACTTTATTTTTCATTAAGCTACCTAGGTTTAGCTTTCAAGAACAGCCAAGCCCAGTTACATGTCTCCCTATCATAACTGTGATTTTTTTTTTACAATTGTAAAATATTTTTTGCCCATTTTGTATAGACTTTAGGTGATGTCTGGTGATATCTGGTAATAAGACAAATTTGTTGTGTTCTAAATTTGAGCAATGGGTAGTAATGAGCACTATTTTCTCATGTGCCACCTCTTTAAGAAATTAAGCTAAGGTTGTAATGTTGGCCTGTCCTTTCCACAGCATTTTATACCGTTAACAAGTAAATAAATAGTCATTCATTTCGTTAAAAAATTATCAAACTTGCATAAATCCTTTTTAACAGTGTCCTTAATTTTGTAGAGAACATTGTATTTATTTTTAATAGACAGGAAATGGCTTGCAGGGCTGGAATCATTCCATTGTTTGAGAAAACCTTGGGTACAAGGTTGTGCTATGGGCATCGGTTCAGATTTAATAGTGCTAGGAGAGTTTTCAAGGTACAGGAAACTTTGTGCTATCCGGAGGTGAGCTATCTGGCAATCTGGAGCCACCGGCAAAAATCAGCAGCCGTTTTTTATTCTTTTTGGTTTTTTTTGCTTTGTTTGAACAGTCAAACTGTGCAAGGTCTGTAGCTATAGCAACAGCTTCAGCTACAGAGCTTTAGGGCCGCACCCAAGTGTTTAGAAGCTGTTGCTAAGCAACAGTGTTTGTTGTCAAATACGGAGATAAGAATCTCCGTATCTCTCAACATTAACTCTGGAGAGTACGGCACTTTTTAGGCAACGGCAGCAGCTCGGTCCCGTGGGTGCCGGATAGCGCACAGTTTCCTGTATTGTGTATTTTGTTACTTTTGTATTCAAGGAAGTGTATGTTAAAAGTTCTGTAATCAAGTGAAATCTGCTGAATTAATTTTCCGCTTTTACTTTTAGTTAAATTTACTTTTAATACACCTGAATTATGGTTTAAAGCCTAAGTTATGAAATCTGATGTATTTATTCATCTGTTTTATTTACAGTAACAGGGTTTCCATTTGACCCCAGGCAATGTTAAACCAGCAGATCTTAGGCAGTCCCCCGGAACCGAGGATGACTTGCTTCCACATTAAAAATGAGTTCTCAGGTGACTGATGAGTCCAATGCGGGACCTACAGTCTCTGTCACAGGTGGGGCAGACGGTGGTTGAAGGGGCGGGTGGATGGGGTGCTTGGGTTGACATGCGCTCCTTACGCTGCCTGCGCTTGGCTGCCGCCTGCTCCCGGCGAAGAGACCCAAGGTGTTCAGCGCCTTCCCAGATGCCCCTCCTCCACTCTGTGCGGTCTTGGGCCAGGGATTCCCAGGTGTCGGTGGGGATGTTGCACTTTTTCAAGGAGGCTTTGAGGGTGTCCTTGATACTGCATGTATAAAGGTGACTCTGGTTTGTGGGAAGGTACGGGCTCACTTACGCATGAGAGAATACCAATTTGGTAATATCCTCTGGATTTTAGAGGGGAAAAAATCTTGGCTTTTCTAAAGAATCACTAAGAAGGAAGATTACACACCTACTGTCTTTTTAATCAAACTTGGGATGTTGGTGTTGCTGGCATTTATTGCCCATCATTAGCTGCTCTTGAGTATGCCTGCATTAACCAGCCAAACAAGCCATTAGCCAGAGGGTCCAGGCATGGGTGTTAGCCAGAAAATGCAAGCATTACCAAAAAAAACAGTCCCCCTTTGCAAGGGACCCGATTGGCCTTTTTAAAAAAAAAAACTTTAAAAAAAAACTGTTGTGCCATGGATGTCAATGATTCTGCAGTACATACCCCAACTATAACTGCTACCCTTTGTTTATGGCTCAAATGCTTTTGGATCAACTGTTTGATTTAACACCAGTTTTTGGGCCATTCAGTTTGGTCCCCAAAACATGCGAAGGTGAAACACTTCGCATAAGAACATAGAATTAGGAGCAGGAGCAGGAGTAGGCCATATGGCCCTTCCACCATTCAGTAAGATCATGGCTGATCTTCAACATCAACTCCACTTTCCCACCCGATCCCCATATCCCTCGATTCCCTTAGAATCAAAAAATCTATCTATCTCAGCCTTGAATATACTCGACGACTGAGCATCCAAAGCCCGATGGGGTAGAGAAATCCCAAGATTCACAACCCTCTGAGTGAAGAAATTCCTCCTCCTCTCAGTACTAAATGGCCGACCCCTTATCCTGAGACTATGCTCCCTAGTTCTAGACTCTCCTGCCAGGGGAAACAACTTCTCAGCATCTATCCTGTCAATCCCCCTCAGAATCTTATATGTTTCAATGAGATCACCTCTCATTCATCTGAACTCCATTGAGTATTGGCCCAATCGAGTCCATCTTTCCTCATAGGACAACCCTCTCACCCAGGGATCAATCTAGTGAACCTTCGTCACACTGCCTCTGAGGCAAGTATATCCTTCCTCAGATAAGGAGGCCAAAACTGTGCACAGTACTCCAGGTGTGGTCTCACCAAAGCCCTGTACAATGGTAGTAAGACTTCCTTACTCTTAAGAGCAGGGATTAATATTATGGAGAATATTTGAGAGCAAAACATTAGAAGCGAAATTCGTAAATTAACATCTTTACGTCACCATACTAGTAAACCGTTCCAAGTCAGTCTGACTGGTTCTCCTGTCCAGGAAGAAAGATGAATCTTTGTTTCTGTTAAATCATAGTGTTTCCTGCTTTTTGTTTTTAATTTGGTAACACAAATTGTGTATGTGTTTTTCTGCACTTGTGAATAAGTGCTACATTTCTGACATGTTACATGGGGGGTGTGCTGGTTCAAGAAGACAACATTTATTAATGGAAGTGATTGAAGTTGAAAATACCTGTTTTTGTTCAATTCTTTTTAATACTGTGAACTAAAGAACTACAGCACTTTATATTTGTTGGGTGTCTGGTCGCATTGTGAATAATATTCTAATTACTTATGTGGACGTCCCGCACATCTGCACCATAGGAAAGCCGCTGCTTGTGCAGCCTTTGCTATAGTGACATGAGGGATGGGCTAATACCTTGAAAACTTTAAAATTAATACAAATTGCACAATTAGATATGCCTCTTTCAGCTCACCTTGAACTTTTGGATTGTTTGTCGATGCACAACCATGTAACTGAGTAACGTTTCTCAAGTGTTAGTGCATTATTATGCAGTTCTTTTATATCCCAGTCATTTCTGACGAGTAATTTAAAAAGAGTTTGTACATGTTTGTAAAAGCTTTTAATTAATTCTACCGTAAACAAATTTGCAGAATGGGCATGTAAATGACAAATTAATTTCAATATAGGTGTGAGGTGGTGCATTTTGGTAGGAGGAATAAGGAGGCGACCTACTCCTTGGAAAATAAGAGTCTAAATGGGTAGAGGAGCAAAGGGATCTCGGGGTATCGATTCACATGTAATTAAAAGTAGCAATGCAGGTTAAGAAAGCCATAAGAGTGCAAATAAAGCACTGGGGCTCATTTCTAGAAGAATGGAATTCAAAAGCAGAGAAGTTTTGCTAAACTTGTATAGAACCCTGTCTGATTGTTTCATGATTTGAGACGGTGGGGTGGCGATATGGCATTACTGTATATGAGCTTTTAAGTGGTTGTTGCTGCCGTTGTTGTAAAATAAGTTGTTGTAGTAAAATTTGCCCACTGACAACAGGTCGCGCTCAAAGGCGGTCGTGGCCTGCTCAGTACAAAAAAGAATTAGAGGGAACACATTGGTCACAGTAATTCTGTCAAGCAAGAAGATGCACTCTTACTCCTTTCAGCTGCAAGAAAGTACAAGTGTAAACATTTTTTGTGGCCGTTTCCCAAGTGGACAGCAGAAGGCCCTTTTCAAGGACCGCAGCTTTGTCCGCTCAGCATCAGTATTCATGCTTGGAGCCTGCACGGCGCATGCACCCCCTATGTATCCCTTAATATTGTAATCTGGGGAAGTCCTTACCAGAACATTCGGACCCCAATTTGCATGGGTAGGAAGATGTTTCGGGCAGGCACTGCTTCCACCCAGGGCTGTGCACTTTGCAAAATGGCAGCAACCAGAGCATTAATGGAACACCAAGTCTGCCGACCCCAGTTTGAGGCCTTCACTACTCCATTAACACCAGTTTTGCAAGTTAAAATCAACCCCAACATCACTAAGACAGAATAAGTCATTTACCTTATAACTATTTGTGGGAAGTTGCTATGTGCAAATTGGCTGCCATATTTCTCTACATTTCCACAGTGACTACTGTCCAAAAGTTTTAATTAGTTATGGAGTGCATTAGGATGTCCTGAAGTTATCAGAAGTGCTACATAAATGTAAGTGATTTCTAAATATATAGAAAAGAAAGAAATGTAATCTGGAACCGGCACTGATTGACGTTCTAGTCCAATGTAGCAGTGTTTGGTGGTAAAAGAAGAATAAGCAGCTTGGTGAGATAAAATCAGGACCTAGGTAAGTGTTTCAGATTCATTGATAACACATTACATATGTGTGAACTAACACCAAATGTCATGTATTTGAATACCAATTGTAATGAACACTAAAATCCTTGTTGCCAAATAATTTCGGCAAAATTGGAGTTCAATGTTGAAAATCAAAATTTTCAATTCCACAAAGATAATGTGACTTAATTTAAATACTTTTTAATTTTACTGTGATTGACAATGATGGGCAAATAATTAAACTTAACCAATTATTTTGAGTTCCCTCTAAGTGTGCAGTAATGGGAAAGGTCCCACGCAGGCTGCTCACCAGCTTCTCCATTGTAAATACCGCGCAGGCGTGGAAATTTAAAGGGACCACGCACTAAAAGCAGCAGGCCGAGCAGAACAAAGCGCAGCTTACAGGGAACATTGGTCCTCTGTTCCTGATGATTTTCTGACAATTGGAAGATCTGCTTCCAGCCTTCTGCCAGCATTTAAATCTTGTTAATATTTGCACTGTATGTTGCTGGAAGCACCGATACGCACCTTAGGATGTGGTTTTGCTCCCTGCTGCTAAAGGCAAAGCACAGTCAGCACTAAACTATTGAGAAGAAAACAATACTCATTCTGCAGAAAATATTTTATTAGTATGTATAGCAACAGAAATAACATGCTAATAAAGAAACAAATACAAAATAATATATAAATCTAATGACAGGTTTCTGAGGACCTCCGGATTACCCTAGGATTCCCTCATTGCTCCCCTCAGTTTGAATATCTAATGGCAACAGGAATTTAAAAATAAAAACACACTTGGATTAAAGTATGTTTCATGATTACGGAGGATAGAGCACGTCTTTAAAAGTTATTGTTGTGATGTGGATGCCATTGGCATAGCCGCATTTATTGCCCATTCCTAGTTGCTAAGGTGGTGGTTTGCCTTCTTGAACCACTGTAGTCTTGTCGTAATGGTGTTCCAATAATGGCATTCGGTAGGAAATTCCTGGATTTTGATGCAATGACAATGAAGGAACAGTGATGGATGTGCAGTCAGGATGGTGTGTGACTTGGAGGGGATTCTGGAGATGGTGTTTCCATGTTGTACTTTTCAGTGGTAAATGTCATGAGCCTGGGCGGGCGGTGCTGTGTAATATTGCACACATTTTCTCCTGATTTAAAAATTCTTCATGCTTCGAATTCCAAGATGTGTTTCATCCTTGAAATGCGCTCTCGGCTAGTTTTTTTATATAATTGTAGTTGAGTGGAATTTGTCAGACAGGTTTTATTCTGTGTGTTTTTATGGTGTCATGGAGGACCGTGATAATGGCCAAACTCTGACTATGCAGGAAGTAAACTAAGTATTTTGAGGTTGGTCTCTTTGGTTGGAAGCCTCAGGGGGTAGAGTGTTATATATATCAGGAAGGCCCCAGGTTTGAACTTTAGTCTGTGATGGGTTGGCCGATCTGAATCAGTGTGGTGGTAAAAAGAAAAGGACTTGCATTTATATAGTGCCTTGCAACTTTACCTCTCTGCCACTTACCTCAACGCCAAGGTCACATGCATGCTGTCAGACTGGCTGTCTGGCATTACATCACTAACTGAACTCTGGGAAGACCAAAGCCATTAGCCCAGATTTTGCAGGAAGAACAACAGTGAGGCTAACAGCCACAAACTTCTCTGCCACAAACTCCATTCCCAAGCCACCAACTCCATCCCTCGCCCTGGCCGCTGTCTAAGGCTGAACCAGACTATTCGCACCCGTCCTATTTGACTGAGTTGAGCTACCGACCCCAAATCCTCTCCGTCACCAAGACCACCTACTTCCACCTCGGTAACATCACCTATCTCAGCCCAACTGCTGCTGAAACCCTTATCTATGCCTTTGTTGCCTCCAGACTCGACTATTCCAATGCTCTCCTGGCCAGCCTCTCGCCTGCCACCCTCCGTAAACTTGAGCACATCCTAAACTCTGCTGTCCATATCCTAACCTGCATCACGTCCTGCCCACCCATCACCCCTATGGTTGCTGACCTACATTGGCTCCAGGTCCGGCAACACCTCAACTTTAAAATTTTCATCCTTATGTTTAAGCCCCTGAGCGCCTCAAATTCTAATCTCTTGCGTATACCTGATTTCCTTTACTCTACAATAACAACAGAAAATGCTGGAAATACTCAGCAGGCCAGGCAGCATCCGTGGAGAGAGAAACAGAGTTAACGTTTCAGGTCTGGGACCCTTCATCAGAACTGAAAAAGCTGGAGATGTAACAGATATTAAGCAGGTGCAGAGATGGGGGCGGGGGGCGGTGGGGGGGGGTTGTTAGGAGGGGAGGAAGGAATTGAAAGAACATCCTGTACTTTTGTAAGAGGCAGGAAAGATAAAATGTTGCAATCTTTCCTGCCTCTTACAAAAGTACAGGATGTTCTTTCAATTCCTTCCTCCCCCCGCCCTGTCTCTGCACTTGCTTAATATCTGTTACATCTCCAGCTTTTTCCAGTTCTGATGAAGGGTCCCAGACCTGAAACGTTAACTCTCTTTCTCTCTCCACGGATGCTGCCTGGCCTGCTGAATATTCCCAGCATTTTCTGTTGTTATTTCAGATTTCCAACATCCGCAGTATTTTGCTATTCCTTTGCTCTTCCATTGGCAGCCGTGCCTTCGACTGCCTAGGCCCTAAGTTCTGGAATTCCCTTCCTAAACCCCTCTACCGCGCTCTCCTCCTCATTTAAGATGCTCCTTAAAACCTACCCCTCTGACCATGCTTTTGGTCACCTGTCCAAATATCTCCATGTAGCTCGGTGTCACATTTTGTGAAGCGCCTTGGGACATTTTACTACATTAAAGGTGCTATACAAATGCAAGTTGTTGTTCTGATAATGGGCGCTGCTGGGATAGCTCAACACCCCAGTTCAAAGATTGTGTCTGCATGAGCACATGTCACCAACTTATTTGTAAGGTGGATTGAATCAGAAGAATTGCAAACCTCGGTTGATGAGGCAGGAGCTGGACTCACAGTAAAGAGACACGAGAAACCATGATGCTTTGGGCATTCAGGACATGCAGTGAGGATGCAGGATTCATGCATGGACTAAACTCTCACCAAGTGTAAATGTCTTGGGGGCTCAGGGCAGCAAAGAGCAACAGAAGAGAAGTAACACAAAGCTAAAGCGTCGGTGGAGAAAAAGTAACATTAATTACGGGGTTGGGAAGAGCAGAAAAATTTGAGACACTAAGTTATACATACAAAAGCAAAATACTATGGATGCTGGAAATCTGAAATAAAAACAGAAAATGCTGAAATACTCAGGTCAGGCAGCATCTGTGGAGAGAGAAACAGAGTTAATGTTTCAGGTCAGTGCCTTTTCGTCAGAACTGGAAAAGGTTAGAGATGTAACAGGTTTTAAGCAAGTGCAGAGGCTGGGAAAATGGGGAGGGGAGGAAAGAACAAAAGGCAAGGCTTCTGATAGGGTGGAAGGCAGGAGCGGTTAAATGATGAGGGATGATGGTGTAAGGCAAAAGGAGATGGTAAGGTAATGGAACAAGTAAAGAAACAAAAGATGGGTTTAGAGGAGCTGTAAATGGGAATATCAGAATCATCATGGCTGCTGCCGAAAAAATGGGAGCAGAGGCTATGATTTGAAATTGTTGAACTCAATGCTGAGTCCAGAAGGCTGTAAAGTGCCAAATAGAAAGATGGGTTGCTGTTCCTTGAACTTACGTTGAGCTTCATCGGAAGAGTGTAGGAGGCCGAGGACAGGGGTCAGAGTGGGACTGGGGTGGAGAATTAAAATTACAGGTGACCGGAAGCTCAGGGTCACGCTTGCGGACTGAACGGAGGTGTTCTGCAAACCGGTCACCCAATCTGCGTTTGGTCTCCCCACTGCAGAGGAGACCGCATTGTCATACAAATGTACATACAAAGGCATTGAAAATGAGAAAACACAGTATGAAGCTCCAGTGTTTCTTGAGTTAATTTCTCTCTTCGCACATTTGCACTTGTTTGCATATAGGAAAATATATATCTAAAAAAATGTATTTGTAAGGGAGTGCACAATAGTAAAATCATTAACAGAACATCATCAAGAAACTTAACTATGCCTGCCTCAGAATGGGCTTCAATTTGAATACAAAATGTAAAGTTAAAAATGTAAAAGTCCCAATTTTCTGCTGAGATGGAGTACACCAACTTTTAGTGTGATGTAATGGTGAATGAAAATAGCACTCTTCATTTTTCACCCATTGTTGACAACTCTACACTCCATATCAATGTCATCAGTTTGAAATGCCAATTTTAAACTACAGCATTTACACTCGAGCAACAGAGGGAAAAACAGCAACTACTTTGTCATTTATGGAACTTTATAGCAAAGCAGGATGCCGCACATTGTGCCTGTGTAGACTCTCTGAAAGAGCTATCCATTTCGTCCTATTTCTCCCTTCCATGAAAATTGCAGGTCTCTGGTTGGGAAGGTGTTTTCTGTGGTATAATTATGATTTTTTTTGTCTGACTCAGTTTTTAAATATAATTAATTATAAACCTGACAACTGCTTGTGAGTCAATATGTTTTGATGGAACTGTGCACAAGTGGGAATTGCATTCCATGAGTTACTTTCGCAGACCTAACCCATAGAACTGACGCACCCTTTTTACAGTGCAATATTGTGGCTCGCCAAATTTTTAGTGTTTTTCATAATTACCGACAAGGCCGTGTTACCAGCTGAGACAGGTTTTCATTACATGAATTAGCCTGCTCTTTTTAAATGAAGGACCTTTATTTTGCTGGATTCTGCACAAGTAGGCCTGGTTGTGGGAATGTCTAGTTCCTATCAAGAGACTGAGGTCGACTCAGGCGATCAAACAAACGATGTTTAATGTAAAACTAACTGAGTTTAACAAACAAATGCACAAGAACTACGAATACAGGTCTAGTCAGTTCGGCGGCTCCACAAGGACTGCTTGGGCGGTCCCGTGGCTGACGTCATGACGTCATCACGTTTTTCCCGCCAGTGGGGGATCACGCGATGAACGGCGTGACGTCATCGCGTTTGCCCGCGCTCTTAAAGGGACCGCGCTCTGTACATGCAAACAGTATATACAAAGTACAGACTCAGGCTGTAGCTAACATATTGTTAAAGGGAATTATATACAGTTGATCGGCGTCCCTTAGTGGCTCCGCCACATGGTTATATTTTCCAGTTTGAATAAGGTTGATCTCTTCTGTTGGTGTCCAATTTCTTGTGATTAACCCTTTATTATAAGAGGATTTGAGTATAAGAGTAAAAATGTCTTACTGCAATTATATAGGGCCCTGGTGCGACCACACCTGGAGTATTGTGTACAGTTTTGGTCTCCTTACCTAAGGAAGGATATACTTGCAAAGGAAGGATATACTTGCAATAGAGGGAGTATAACGAAGGTTAACCAGACTGGTTCCTGGGATGGGGGGATTGTCCTATGAGGAGAGATTGAGTAGACTAGGCCTATATTCTCTAGAGTTTAGAAGAATGAGAGGTGATCTCATTGAAACATACAAAATTCTTACAGAGCTTGACAGGGTAGATGCAGGGAGGATGTTTCCCCTGGCTGGGGAGTCTAGAACCAGAGGTCACAGTCTCAGAATAAGGGGGACTGAGATGAGAAATTTCTTCACACAGAGGGTGGTGAATCTTTGGAATTCTCTACCCCAGAGGGCTGTGGAGGCTCAGTCGTTGAGTATATTCAAGACAGAGATCGATAGATTTTTGAATATTAAGGGAATCAAGGGATATGGGGATAGTGCAGGAAAGTGGAAATGAGGTAGAAGATCAGCCATGATCTTATTGAATGGCGGAGCAGGCTCGAAGGGCCAAATGGCCTACTCCTGCCCTATTTCTTATGTTCTTATTAGGAGGAGTGACCAAACATTTGGTCAAAGAGATGGATATTGAGGAGGTGAGAGGAAAAGAGGTTTAGGAAGGGAAATCCAGAGCATCGGGCCTAGATAGCTGAAGGAACAGCTGCCAATGGTGGGGTGAAGGGAGGAAGGAAATTAACAAAAGGCCAGAGGAACAGAGTACTCTGAAGAGGTTGTAGGGCTGGAGGAGATGGGGCGAGACCAGATCAAGAAGGAGTTTAAAAAGAGTAGAATTTTAAATTCGAGATGTTGGTGAACCAGGAACCAATGTAGGCTAGCAAGGACATGGGGTAATAGACGAGTGGGACCTGATGTGGGATAGGATATGGGCCGAGTTTTGGATGTCATGAAGTTTACAGATCATGAAAGCTGGGAGGCCAGAGAGGAGCGCATAGGAATAACCCAAGTCTGACAACGGCATGGACGAGGGGAACTGAGGCAGGGCTAGAGGTGGGCGTAATTATGGAGGTGGCAGTAGGCAGTCTTTGTGATGGAGATTATGTGGGGCCGGAAGTTCTACTCATGGTGGGATAGGATACTAAGGTAGCTAACAGTCTGGTTCACCTTCAGATGATGGCTGGGAAGGGGAATGGAATCAGAGGGTACAGAGTTTATGTTTGGGGCAGAATGCAATAGTTTCAATCTTCCAGGTGATGGCACAGAAGGAAATGGGGTTGGAAGCAGGTAGGGGGATGTGGGTGTGAAGGATATAAGAATTTGGCCAGAGATGGCCTTGTCTGTATAGAGATCATGGCATTAGAGAAGCCCCATGAGCTGGCAAGATCGTGGGGTGGCTGTGGAATAGGCGTAGGAGAGTTTATATGGAGGGAGAAGTTTAGGGAAGGGGGGGCAGTGAATTGAGAGGAGAGACTGCAACAGGAGCGGAGATAAAGATTGAAATCAACGAGGTTGAGGAGTCACTCGAGGCTGAGAGGGGAAAGGGAAGATTTTTAAAATTAATTCATGGGATGTGGGTGTCGCTGGCAAGGACAGCGTTTATTGCCATCCCTAATTGCCCTTGAGTAGGTGGTGGTGAACCACTTTCTTGAACCGTTGCAGTTCGTGTGTTGAAGGTACTCCCACAGTGCTGTTAGGTAGGGAGTTCCAGGATTTTGACCACTGACGATGAAAGATATATTTCCAAGTCAGGATGGTGTGTGACTTGGAGGGGAACTTGGAGGTGGTGGTGTTCCCATGCGCCTGCTTCCCTTTTCCTCTCGGTGGTAGAGGTTGTGGGTTTGGGTGGTATCTCGGGGTGAAAAATTGGGTGGAGCTGAGGAGGGTGGTGGAGAACAGGTATTTTAAGAGATGTGGAACAAGATAAGGTGCTCAAAGGAGTTGAAATTTCTAGCGAAGTAGGGGGAGACACCAAGATGTATTTTGGCGATGAGGGTCACACTGCCATCGTGGTGATTTAGGCAGGGCAGGTGGTGGAAAGTATAGCCAGGCAAGATGGCCTCAGTAAGGTGTTGTCATCCATGAGCCAAATCTCGGTCCAATCCAGGATGTCAATGTAGTCATCTACAATAAGGTCATGGCTGGCAAAGGGCCTTGTTCGCAAATGAAATGGTCATTCTGGAATGAAATTCTAGGCCCAACAATCTTCAGCTGCTTCATCAATGACCTTCCCGCCATCATAAGGTCAGAAGTGGGGATGTTCGCTGATAATTGCACAGTGTTCAATTCCATTCACAACGCCTCAGATAATGAAGCAGTCCATGCCTGCATACAGCAAGACCTGGACAACATTCAGGCTTGGGTTGATAAGTGGCAAGTAACATTCGCTCCACAGAAGTGCCAGGCAATGACTATCTCCAACAAGCGAGAGTCTAACCAGTGTCTCTTGACATTCAACTGCATTACCATCGCTGAATCCCCCACCATCAACATCCTGGGGGTCACGACCATTGACCAGAAACTTAACTGGACCAGCCACATAAGTACTGTAGCAACAAGAGCAGGTCAGAGGCTGCGTATTCTACGGCAAGTGACTTGCCTCCTGACTCCCCAAAGCCTTTCCATCATCTACAAGGCACAAGTCAGGAGTGTGATGGCATGCTCTCCACTTACCTGGATGAGTGCAGCTCCAGCAACACTCAAGAAGCTCGACACCATCCAAGACAAAGCAGCCCGCTTGATTGGCGTCCCATCCACCACCTTAAACATTCACTCCCACCACCTGCGGCGACGAGAGGCTGCAGTGTGTACCATCTACAAGATGCACTGCAGCAACTCGCCAAGGCTTCTTCGGCAGCACCTCCCAAACCCGCAACCTCTACCACCTAGAAGGTCAGTAGGCACATGGGAACACCATCACCTCCAAATTCGCCTCCAAGTCGCACTCCATCCTGATTTGGAACTATATCGCCGATCCTTCATCGTTGCTGGGTCAAAATCCTGGAATTCCCTCCCTAAAAGCACTGTGGGAGTACCTTCACCAGAAGGCCTGCAGCAGTTCAAGAAGGCGGCTCACCACTAGCTTCTTGAGGGCAATTAGGGATGGGCAATAAATGCTGGCCTTGCCAGCAACACCCACATCCCAGGAATGAATTTTTTTTTAAATGTGGAGCAGGGCGGTGATTGTTGATCTACTGGCAAAGTCCAAGCAGCAGTAGAGCATGGGTTGTGCGGGACGGACAGCAGATTGTTGATCCTGGCCCCCAGTGAACACACTGTGCGGGGTGGTCGGAGAGAGATAATGAGAGGGCAGTTTTGGTTGCTGCTTATAAGGAGACAGCGACGAGAGCTTCAATGGGGCCTTTGGAGATTCCAGCAAACAGAAGATAGCTGTGGGCTTATCCAAGGGGGCCAGGAAGGAGAGGAGACGGTGCTTTCAACAAGACAATGCCATTAGAATGTTGTTGATCAAGCACCGTTTTTAATACCTAGTAGATTAGTTGATATCCCGTGGCAATGCACACACGAGGAAATGTTCTTTCTCTAACCTATCTTTGTTGCCTTCATGTTTTTGATGCTCTTGCTCTCTATTCTCTTCTGTCTGTTTCTTTTCTTTCGGGTGCAAGGTGGTGCAGAAACAAAAGGAGCTACTGCAGGCTGCACTTTCAGTGAGAGGGTGTAGCTAAGGGAAAGTAATCAGTGGAGACTCCATGGTTAGAATTGAGGAATAAGAGAGGATTTAAAACTGAAATTGGAGTTGGTTTGCAAGCCTCCTGATAGCAGCAATGAAGTGGCAGAATGTATTAATTTAGAGTTTAGAGAGGCTTGTAGCAAAATCAAAGTTGCTTTAAGGGAGACTTCAATTTTCATATAGATTGGGAAGAGCAAAGTAGTTCAACTCAAAGCTAGTGAATTTCTTGAGTGCATTCAAGATAGTTTTCTGGAGCAATATGTTCTAGAATCAACAAGAGGGCAGGTCATACTCAGTTTAGTAGTGAGTAATGAGCTAGACTTAGTTAATCTAACGGTAAGGGAACATTTATCTCATGGTGATCATAATATGATCGAATTCAATGTTAGGTTTAAAAAGGAGAAACTTAACACAATTACTAAGATTCTAGATTTTGGTAAGGCTAACTTTAATGGGATGAGACAGAGACTGACAGCAAACTGGTTGAAACTGTTGTCGGGTAAAACTGCAGATGAACAATGGGAAGTGTTCAAAAGAGAGTTTAGCTTAATACAGGACCAGTATATACCCCTAAGGGGAAAGAACTCTACTCACCAAACAAAGAGATGAGAGATAACATAAAACTAAAGGAAAGAGCAGGTAAAAGTGCAAAGAATAGAGTAGATCCAGGGGACAGGGAGAGATATGAAGAACATCAAAGGAGGACAAAGATAGTAAGAGGGAATACGAAAAGAAATTTGTGAGGGATATCAAGATGATTAAAACACAGTTTTTACAATTATATTAGAAGGAAAAGGATAGTCATGGGTAATATGAGCCCTTTAAAAACAGATGCAGGCAATATTGCAAATGAAACAAGGAAATGGCAGATTTATTGAATAATTACTTTGTGTCAGTCTTCACAGTAAAGGAAGAAGATAATGTACCCAACATTCCAGGGAAATAATGAATCCAGGATTGGAACTCACTAAAGTTAACATAAGCAAGAAAACAGTATTAGAAAAAATAATGGCACTGAAGACTGACAAATCCCTAGGACCTGATGGTTTTCACCACAGGATTTTAAAGAAAGTAGGTGAGGAAATTGCCGGTGCTTTAGCCATAATCTTCCAAAGCGCGCTCTATTCACATATTGCCCCTTTAGACTGGAAAATTGCAAATGTAACTCCATTAGTTATGAAAGCTGAGGGAGAGAAACTGGGAAATTATAGACCTGTGAGTCTAGCATCTGTTGTGGGAACGTTATTGGAATCTGTAACTAATGGCAGAGTGACTGAGCACTTGGAGAAATTTGAGTTAGAGAGTCAACATTGATTTGTAAAGGACAAAATAATGCAGATGCTGGAAATCTGAAATATAAACAGAAAATGCTGGAAATACTCAGCAGGTCAGGCGGTATCTGTGGAGAGAGAAAAGAAAAGTTAACGGCCAGGATTTTGCACTCTTGATGACGCGTATGCTGTTGTAAGCCATCAGAAAGGCCCTGCAAGTTCCAGGTTTCCGCATGCACGAAAACCCAGAACTTGTCATCTGTCATGGTTCACCTTGACAGATCATCCGCACTGACCCAAAAATCACTTTCGCCCAGCATAACGCCTGCTTTCACCATCGTAAGGGTTAATATAAATCTTAAATTAAAAATTTTAAAATAAAAAATCATACACTAACATTTAAAATTAGTTTATGTAAATTTTGGCCCGGATTAAAATGTTTTAAATTATTTTTCAAAATATTACATTTTTATTGTATATGCTTTATTGAAGGGACTTTTAATTAAATTTGAAAATGGCAACATTTATTTTTATTCCAGTTGTTTAAATTATTTAATTATTTGGGGATTCCTGATATGCTTATTGGGATTCCGTTCGTAAATGGAATCCCATAAGCATATTATAGGAATCCTCCTTTCTGATTGGAAAACCTGGCCCACGTGATCCCACGGACGCTTCTGAACCGCCTGCGTCCCTGGGATCCGTGGGCCTTTACGCAGCCGTACGCCTGCAGGACCCCAAGTCTCTGAAGCCTGGAAGCCTGAAGGTAAGTGCGGATTTTTTTATCGGGTCGGAGGTGTACTCCGGAGGTACGCCTCCGACTGCAAATTCCGGGCCAACATTTCAGATCTGTGACCCTTTGCAGAACTGAAAAATATAACAGATGTAACAGGTTTTTAGCAAATACAGTTACAGGGAAGGGGAGGAGGAAAGCACGAAAGGGAAGGTCCGTGATGGGGTGGAAGACCGGAGTGATTTAATTGACCAAAGGGATGATGTGCAAGGCAAAATGGGGTGGTAATGGGACCAGTAAAATAACAAAAGATGGGTCTAGAGGAGGTGTCAATGGCAACAGCAGATCCATTCCAGCACCTGCTGTCCGATTCGGCACTTTACAACCTCAACATCGCGTTCAACAAGTTCAGATCATGACCACTGCTCCTAATTTTTCAGTGTGTTGTGATTTCTTTCTCAGTTGGTGGGAAGGGATGAAATTCTTGCTGGGGAGTGGGGCGGGGTGCTGGATTCTTGCACAGCGAGGTACAGGTAGACTATCCTTTATCCGCACTTCCGAAAACCTCTAAAAACCAAAGTTTTTTCGTGGCGCGCAAGTCGTGCGCACGACATGACCCGAGTGGCGCCAAGCATGACAGGAGCGGTCCGGGAGCTCTGCCTTTCCCTGTGAGCAGGGCAGAGGGTCACAGAGTTCCCTCCTGGGTAGGAGATTGCAGGCCGAGCCGGGCAGTGTGAAGGAGGTACCGGGAGAGTGAACCCAACAATACAGCGACCCGTCCAATAGCTGCAGCGGCCCGTCCGATAGTCTTTTCTCCCCCCCCCCGGACCTGATTTGCGGGCCAGCTTAGTGTAGGAATCAGCCGATATCCGGCTTTCCCACAACTGGCGGCGGCAGTCGAGCCCCAGACCCCCGCTAAGTCAAGGAATTCAGATGCGGAGCAGGGGGAGCCGGAAACCTCGATCTAACGGCAGAAATCAGCAGCCGTTTTGTTAGGGTCTTTTTCTTCCCCTAGCATTTTTTTAAACAGTCAGGCTGTGGAAAGAGTCTCTGTAGCTTAGCAACAGCTTCAGAGACGCTTCCAAGGCAGGGCCCGAGTGTTTACAAGCTGTTGCTAAGCAACAGTGTTTGTTGTCAGATACGGAGATGAAAACCTTCTGAAATCCGAAAACCGAAACACAGCTGGTCCCAAGGTTTTCGGATAAAGGATAGTCTACCTGTAGTACGGTTCTTGCACTGAGGGTTTGGGGATTTGCAATTCTTGGTTGGGTAGGTGGGTGGCTCAGGATGGCCAATAGGTTTAGCTATTACTATTCAGTTACCACTTTTATGTTTCTTTTCACTGGTTTTCTCAGTGGTGCCCTCTTGGCCTTTTCTTTGCGCAAGCTGAAAAATGGAATACCGTGGAGCAGAGCTTCACAGGACCTTAATTTTGTTTCTGTTTCGCGGAGTTCTGCTTCCATTTACCACAGTTTCCAGATTCTACTGAATACTTTGGTGAGAGGCCTCCTTTAAAGAATTTTCACATGTACTTTACAAGGTTTATATTCATTTATGGATTTTTTTTAAAGTAACTTAGAATTGAATATCCGATCACAAATACTGATTGACAGTACTGTCTGCTATATTTAAAGGCTCCTGGGAGGCCACAAATCACTAACTATTTGAAGAAAACCGATTACTCTGTCATTTGGGACTGAAATTCCTTAAAAGTGGGAAAATATTCATCAATTTATGGGTTCTCCTAGTGCAGAGGTGGGCAAAATACGGCCCGCGGGCCCTATCTGGCCGGCCAAGTCATTCTATCCAGCCCGCTGGACGGGACAGAAATAGAACACGAGCCAGAACTCAAGCTGCACATTAGTCACTTTCACTTCTCGTGAGTCAGAGACGGACCCGAACTGCAGCCCGGGGAAAAAGCAGTACTACTCAATTCCATTTATCAAGTTGCAAAAGCGATCCTTCCGGCCCGATCTAAAAAGATCCATTCCGCGATTCTGGGCCCCAATAGCCCAGAATCTGTACACAGAATGCACTGCATACTGGAATATGCCCTATCTGTTTTTAGAGTAGAGTCATGGCTGCTCATCTCCATGACTCTTTTACCGAAGAGACCGGTGCTGCATCTTTCCTTTCTCAGTACCCAGAGTATGATGGCGGGGGGGGGGGGGTTCTCATCACCGTCTTGGACACGGGAGTGGATCCCGGAGCACAAGGACTCCAGGTAATGGTATGCAATTATAGATACTGCGTATGCCCTCATTGCTTATAGAGCAGTGTGTTCAGCCTGCCATCAATTTTGTGGTCAATATTGTTTCTGGCGTAATGAAGGGTTCTTGCTGCAGCTGGGGGACTGTGATGTGGGTTTTTTCAGCTCGCTGAGTCAATGTTCATGTTAATTGGAACTTCTGTTGAGCCTGGACTGAATCATTTCGAGAACAGCCTCGTACAGAGGTATCCTTGAAATCAAATAGCAAAATAAGGAACAATGGATACCTGCATGGGGTACTGGAAATAGCCTGGCAATCGACCAGCTGCCCAGTCAAACATGTAACCCCTGTATGTTTTCAAAGACAGTGCAAATGTAGCTGGTTGGTTTCAATAGCTTTTACTCCGGGGTGGCCAATTATTTGGGCTGGAGGGCCACTTAACAATCCTACACGCGCAGTATCTCTTCCAGCAGTAGGAGCTGGTGAGCAGCCTGCACGGGACCTTGCGATTGGTGCGCAGCCGCGAACCTTAGGGGGAACATTGGTGTGCGGCCCTCAACAGCACACCAAAACTTGTTAAGTGACCCTCCAGTCCAAATAATTGCCCACTCCTGTTCTGGTGTCTCATTTCAGCAGCTGTAGTAGACTCAAATAGTTATAGAAGAGTTAAAGCATATTGCAATTAAAAAAACATGTACTTCATGACATATTTAGTGGTTTCAATCCTGTTCTATTTAGGACACATGTTTGCTTTTTAGAATGCTGCATTTTGGCTTTTTTCTTTAAATGGGATTTCTGCAACTAGATATTTGTTTCATTGAATTGGTCATTTTGTTGATGTTTGTAGCTTGTTTAATGATTTTGATTTGTCTTTCAGATCTTAGACCATGTCAGTATGGATTCAGGCCCAGCAGCTTCAGGGCGAAGCTCTGCGTCAGATGCAGTCCTTGTATGGCCAGCATTTTCCAATTGAAGTTAGGCATTACTTATCACAGTGGATCGAAAGCCAGGCATGGTATGTAGAATTTAAATAACTGTGTTCAAGTCACATTCTCCAAATGGCTATCAGTATCTGGTCAGTGTGGTATGGTCATGCTGTTAGTTCTGCTCTTGCCCATCCCATCAAACTTAAACACCGCTGAGAATATTCTTATGAGACACAGTGTTGTTTTACTTCTCTATTCCTTGCCTAAGATGAAACCAGCACTATATTTGAACAAAAATGTGGTCGGTTTCTTGAAAAAAGGAGTCTCTTGCATCAACATTTTGACAGTCTGAACAAAATGATCATAATGCACTTAAATGTATACATTTCTGTAGTAGTCTTGTCCTTCAATCAACAAACCTAGCTTCAATTCTTTGGTACTTTTATTGCTTAAACTAGAAAGTTGGGAATGTACTTTTAATGTACAGTTCCAGGCAGTTTAAAAACCAATCTACCTTGTAGAAGCAATTATGTTTTTTTCATAATTCTAAAATTCGAGCTAGACCAGTTAGAGAAATCAGGAAGCATTTTTTTTTTTTTTTTTTTTACACAGAGTAGTGGAAATATGGAGTTATCTCCCCTAGGGAGGCTGTGCATGCTGAGTCATTAGCCATTTTCAAGACTGAGATCAATGGCCTGGAATTTGCAGTAGGTCGTCACAGCAAACGAACAGCAATCGCTATTATTACGCCCTTGAAACTGACCGTAACGTCAGCATGTAGCGCATGCGCATCCCCACACGGAAATCCTGAAGTTGCAATCAGTCATTCACTGCTCTGACACTGCCTGTGCTGTGTGCCCTCCCCCCAGACCCGCCAATCAGTGTAATCTGCGAAATCAGGGAAACTGACAAAACATCGGCTGTTAAATACCCCATTAAAAGTTAGACTCCTTTGTGTTGGGTGTAACTGGGGATTAATAGCATATTGACTGCTAAACAAACATTATGACCCTAAAAAAACTCTCTTTAATTTTGTGAACTGTCAAATTGATCCATTTTAATAGAAATTAAGATTTTTAAGAAACTTATTAAAAGAAGGTTACATCAATAGTAAATGAATGAAAGACCAGATCATTTTTTTTATATTCGTTCCTGGGATGTGGACATTGTTGGCAAGGCCAGCATTTATTGCCCATCCCTAATTGCGCTTGAGAAGGTGGTGGTGAGCAGCCTTCTTGAACTGCTGCAGTCCTTCTGGTGAAGGTACTCCCACAGTGCCGTTAGGGAGCGAGTTCCAGGATTTTGACCCAGTGACGACGAAGGAACAGCGATATACTTCCAAGTCAGGATGGTGTGTGACTTGGAGGGGAACTTGGAGGTGATGGTGCTCCCATGCGCCTGCTGCCCTTGTCCTTCTAGGTGGTAGAGGTCGCGGGTTTGGGAGGTGCTGCCGAAGAAGCCTTGGTGAGTTGCTGCAGTGCATTTTGTAGATGGCACACACTGCAGCCACAGTACGCCGGTGGTGGAGGGAGTGAATGTTTAAGGTGGTGGATGGGGTGCCAATCAAGCGGGCTGTTTTCCTGGGTGTTGTCAAGCCTCTTGAGTGTTGTTGGAGCTGTACTCATCCAGGCAAGTGGAGAGTATTCCATCACACTCCTGACTTGTGCCTTGTGGATGGTGGAAAGGCTTTGGGGAGTCAGGAGGTGAGACACTCGCTGCAGAACACCCAGCCACTGACCCGCTCTTGTTGTCACAGTATTTATGTGGCTGGTCCAGTTAAGTTTCTGGTCAATAGTGACCCCCAGGATGTTGATGTCAAGGGCAGTCACTCTCCCCCCCCCTCATCTCTGGAATTCAGCTCTTTTGTCGATGTTTGGAACAAGGCTGTAATATGGTCTGGAGTCGAGTGGTCCTGGCGGAACCCAAACTGAGCATCGGTGAGCAGGTTAATGGTGAGTAAGTGCCGCTTGATAACACTGTCGACGACACCTTCCATGACTTTGCTGATGATTGAGAGTAGACTGATGGGCCGGTAATTGGCCAGATTGGATTTATTCTGCTTTTTGTGGAGAGGGCATACCTGGGCAGTTTTCCACATTGTCGGGTAGATGCCAGTGTTATAGCTGTACTGGAACAGCTTAGCTAGAGCTGCGGCCAGTTCTGCAGCACAAGTCTTCAGAACGACAGCAGGGATGTTGTCGGGTTCATAGCCTTTGCTGTATCCAGAGCGCTCAGCTGTTTCTTGATATCAGTGGAGTGAATTGAATTGGCTGAAGACTGGCTTCTGTGATGAAGGAGGCTGATATGGATCATCCACTCGGCACTTCTGGCTGAAGAAGGTTGCAAATGCTTCAGCCTTGTCTTTTGCACTCACGTGCTGGGCTCCACCATAATTGAGGATGGGGATATTCATGGAGCCTCCTCCTCCCGTTAGTTGTTTAATGGTCCACCACAATTCACGACTGGATGTGGCAGGACTGCAGAGCTTTGATCTGATCCGTTGATTGTGGGATCGCTTAGCCCGGTCTATAGCATGCTGCTTCTGCTTTTTAGCATGCATGTGTTGCAGCTTCCCATGTTGACGCCTCATTTTTAGGTATGCCTGGTGCTGCTCCTGGCATGCTCTTCTACACTCCTTATTGAACCAGGATTGGTCCCCTGGCTTGATGGTAATGGTAGAGTGAGGGATATGCCAGGTCATGAGTTTACAGATTGTGGTGGAATACAATTCTGCTGCTGCTGATGGCCCACAGCGCCTCATGGATGCCCAGTTTTGAGCTGCTAGATCTGTTCTGAATCTATCCCATTTAGCACGGTGGTAGTGCCACACAACACGACAGAGGGTGTCCTCAGTGTGAAGACGGGACTTCGTCTCCACAATGACTGTGCGGTGGTCACTGCTACCAATACTGTCATGGACAGATGCATCTGCGCTGGGTAGATTGGTGAGGACGAGGTCAAGTAGGTTTTTCCCTCGTGTTGGTTCTCTCACTACCTGCCGCAGTCCTAGTCTGGCAGCTATGTCCTTCAGGACTCGGTCAGTAGTGGTGCTACCGAGCCACCCTTGGTGATGGACATTGAAGTCCCCCACCCAGAGTACATTCTGTGCCCTTGTTGCCCTCTTTGCTTCTTCCAAGTGGTGTTCAACATGGAGTACTGATTCATCAGCTGAGGGAGGACGGTAGGTGATAATAAGCAGAAGGTTTTCTTGCCCATGCTTGACCTGAAGCCATGAGACTTCACTGGGTCCAGAGTAGATTTTGAGGACTCCCTGGGCCACTCTCTCCCGACTGTATACCACTGTGCTGCCACCTCTGGTGGGTCTGTTCTGCCGGTGGGACAGGACATACCCAGGGATGGTGATGGAGGAATGTGGGACATGGGCTGAAAGGTATGATTCTGTGAGTATGACTGTGTCGAGCTGTTGCTTGACTAGTCTGGGGACAGTTCACCCATTTTTGGCACAAGTCCCCAGATGTTAGTGAGGAGGACTTTGCAAGGTCGACTGGGCTGGGTGTGCCTTTGTCGTGTCCGAAGTCGGTGCCGAGGCCAATGCCGGGTGGTCCGTCCAGTTTTATTCTTCTTGATTTTGTAGCGGTTTGGATACAATTGAGTGGCTTGCTCGGCCATTTTAGAGGGCAGGTAAGAGTCGAAACTAGGTGGGATTGTGAGTTGTGAGGAGGATGCAAAGAGGCTTCAAGGCAATTTTAGACAAGTTCACTGAGTGGGCAATTACATGGCAGATGCAGTATAACATGGATAAATGTGAAGTTATCCACTTCGGTAGGAAAAACAGAAAGGTAGAGTATTATTTAAATGGTGATAGATTGGGAAATTTTGATGTACAGAGGGACCTGGGTGTCCTTGTACACCAGTTACTGAAAGCAAACATGCAGGTGCAGCAAGCAGCTAGGAAGGCAAATAGTATGTTGGCCTTCACTGCAAGAGGATTTGAGTACAGAAGCAAGGATGCCTTACTACAGTTATACAGGGCCTTGGTGAGACCACACCTGGAGTATTGTGTGCAGTTTTGGTCTCCTTACCTAAGAAAAGATATACTTGCCATAGAGGGAGTGCAGCGAAGGTTCACCAGACTGATTCCTGATGGTAGGACTGCCATATGAGGAGAGATTGGGTCGACTAGGCCTGTATTCACTAGGGTTTAGAAGAACGAGAGGGGGCCTCATTGAAACGTATAAAATTCTGACACGGCTAGACAGACTGGATGCAGGGAGGATGTTTCCCCTGGCTGGGGGCTCTAGAACGAGGGGTCACAGTCTCAGGATACGGGGTAGGACATTTAGGACTGAGATGAGGAGAAATTTCTTCACTCGGGGTGGTGAACCTGTGGAATTCTCTACCACAGAAGGCTGTGGAGGCCAAGTCACTGAATATATTTAAGGAGATAGATAGATTTCTAGATACAAAAGGCATCAAGGGATATGGGGAGAGAGCGGGAATATGGTATTGAGATAGAGGGTCAGCTATGAACATACTGAATAGCGGAGCAGGCTCGAAGGGCCAAACGGCCTACTCCTGCTCCTATTTTTCTATGTTTCAACCACATTGCTGTGGGTCTGAAATCACATAGGCCCGACAAGGACAGCAGATTTCCTTTCCTAAAGGACATTGGTGAACCAGATGGGTTTTTATGACAATCTGATGGTTTCATGGTCACCATTACTGGTGTTAGGTTTTTGTTCCAGATTAATTTAATTAACTGAATTTAAGTTCCCCAGCTGCCGTGATGGGATTTGAACTCACTGGACCATTCCAGGCCTCTGGATTACTCATCCAGTAAGCTAACCCCTATGCTATCATTCCCATATTTTTATTTCAGGTTTACCTTTTCCCCATGTGAGAGCCCTGATCTTTGTTTTGCTCTCGAACATTTATAAAAAGTGCGAATCTAATGAGCTTACCTACTTCCTTGTTCTCGGTCTGTGAGAATTCTGCATTGTGATTGGCTGCTTAGATAGCTTGTTGAAGCCACAGCAGCTCGAGCTGTGGGATTCCCACTAAACTATGATGATTCAACTGCACGTCGGAAAAGCCAAACTTCTCACCACCGAGATCTCGGGATCTTTGTGGGAAGCTTACTTCAGGGCCAGTGGCAACTGCCTTTGCCAATATATTTTTGTTGCACAAGTGTGTTAAGATATTTGAAGAAAAATTGGGTAAATGGAGTTCAAGTGCAGGCCAGCCATGATCAAATAGAAAAGTGGAACTAAAGAGCTAACTTTTTGGATCTTGTACCAGGGAATAGATCACTGAACACGAGTTGATTTCTGGTAGAAAATGGCTACCTACAGTGCAATGGCTTTGGATGTCTCTCCTGTCCGATGTGGTGATCAAGAAGCAGCAGAGTTCACTGCTGGCCAAGCGACAGCAGCATCTTGCTGGTATTTAATTTTAAGTTTCTTCTGGTTCCTGATATATGAAGGTTATTGTTAGATATCTTCTCAGGCGTAGCACCAGTCTCTCCTGTAAGCAGATACTGAACTGAGGGAGTACTGCACTGTCAGAGGTGTCGTTTTTTTGGATGAGATGTCAGACCAAGGCCTGTCTGCCCTCCCAGTTGGACGCAATGATTACACACATTAGGGTTGTAGTCCCTACAATTTAGAAGGTTAAGGCGTGATCTGATCAAAGTTTTCAAGATATTAAGGGGAACAGATAGGTTAGATAGAGGGAAACTATTTCCATTGGTTGGGGATTCTAGGGCTAGGGAGCATCATCTAACAATTAGAGCCAGACCTATCGGGAGTGAAATTGGGAAACACTTCTACACACAAAGGGTGGTCGAAGTTTGAACTCTCTTCCGCAAATGGCAGTTGATGATAGATCAATTGTTAATTTTAAATCTGAGATTCATAGCTTTCTGTTAACCAAAGGTATTAAGAGATTTGGGCCGAAGGTGGGTATATGGAGTTAGGTCGCAGATCAGCCATGATCTCATTGAATGGCGGAACTGGCTCGAGGGGCTGAATGGCCTACTCCTGTTCCTATTTGAAGAAGAGCAGTACTCTTGGTGTCCAAGCCAACATTCATCCCTCAGCCAGCACCTAAAACTGATTACCTGGTGATTATCACATTGCTGTGGGAGCTTGCTGTGCGCAAATTGGATGCTGCGTTTCTTACATTACAACAGTGACTACACTTAAAGTATTTCATTGACTCATCCACCATATTTTAACAGTGGCAGCATTTCAAAAGAGAAAGTAATTATAGGGATAAATTGAATGCAGAGTTTTGCAGTTCACTTTTATTGTCACCCTGAACTTACTATGAAACTTAAATTTATATGTGCTGCCAAGGTACAGTTTGCTTCACTAAAAACTTGAGCGGTCGTGCTCTGGTTTTAAAAACTGAAAGGATTCTCCTGGAGCGCACACATTGTCCACTATTCTTGCCAGTTTAATTTTTCTGTTTCCTGCCAGATTGATCGGGAGCTCTTTTTTTCTTAAAAAAAAAATAAAATTAAAATTAAAATAACCATTTGAATCCCTACAAAATTTTAGCCATGTCAACAAAAAATGTCACCAGATTTTAAAAAATTAAGCTAATGCTCTGCCAGCTTTGATATTTTGTAGATGAGTTTCTTGGCGGTCGCCTTGGCTGATATCACTGTGGACCTGGCACCGTAGAGTAATGTTAGCTGGTCAAACAATTGTTTCTTCAGTGCATTTCCCAAATCTGATCCAACAAATGCAACATTCCTGTTGTGGTAGCTTCCTGTTGTGAAAGGATCAAAATGAAAACTGAGCTTTGGACAATTCTGTAATGCAGTATTTTTTTTTAATACAATAATTTAACTGTTTTACAATTTCGTCTGAACTTTTTTGGCATGCTTTTCTTGTACTTTATTTCTCTTTAGGGACTCCATTGATCTGGAGAATCCACAAGATGAATTTCGAGCACAGAGGCTGCTCGAGACCTTGATACAGGAGTTACAGAAAAAAGCTGATCATCTAATGGGTGAAGATGTTTTTGTATTAAAGCTAAAATTAGGGAATTATGCCACTCAGTTAAAGGTAGGTATAAATTTCAAATACTGTACATTGGTGGAAAGCCATTGTGTACACTTGTGACTCCAGATACTAGTGAATTGATTACTGTATTTTTACATTTTAAACCATATACAGGAGTATGACACAAAACAGTTTCATTTTTTGTTAAATTATTAGCAATTTCCTGTGTTCCATTCACTATAGAAATATATTTTTAGATTATTTTGCCTTCTACTTTGATTGTTCAGTCTGACATCTGTATCAAGTATGTCAATTTTCTTCCTCCATTGTTTAAGACTGTTTTTCTCCTTTATGATTGGTTATTTTCTACTTTTATTATAGTTTTTTACTCAACAATCATATTACACAATATCTTTCTCTCCAATTTCACTCTTTTCCCCCCCAATCAAATTCCAATTGGAAAAAAAGCTGCAAGATACATGCACCATATCAATTCCTCACCCATCTTATCATATACCTCAAAGTAAAATGCATTACCTGACACAGACAAGATTCACCAAAAAATTACAAATTTGCTCATAAAGGTGGCTCCAGCAACACTTTCCCCATCCCTTCTGCCCAAGCAGTGTGATGCAACTTACCACGTCTCTGAATAGTTTAGACTCCAGGTATGTGCTCTCTCCAGGCAAACAGTGAGGCAGAATTCATGTTGAATTTGTCTGACATTGGATTGACTCACCAACCCAAGATAGAAATGAAGCCTGTTTTTTTTTTTTAGCTCCCGCACTCTCATCCAGCCACAGCTGCCTGGCTGCCTCCCACTTATCCTGAGCTTGGATTCCATCCCCCTCAGCTTCCCACTTACTCTTTGGCCTGGCCTTCCACTCAACCACAAGAGGGATGCAGGACCCAAGGGCCTGGTGTAAGCCAGATGCCAAGCCTGGAGTAGTTTACAAACCATTACAGTGAAAACAGCATTGAAATACGCAAAACTGGTACTATACAACTGAATTTGAGATGCTCGGTAATTCGGAAGATTCTGCACTCATGCCACATAGAAGGACAAGGGCAGTAGGCACATGGGAGCACCATCACCTCCAAGTTCCCCTCCAAGTCGCACACCATCCTGACTTGGAAATATATTGCCGTTCGTTCATTGTTGCTGGGTCAAAATCCTGGAACTCCCTCCCTAACAGCACTGTAGGAGTACCTTCACCATATGGACTGCAGCGGTTCAAGAAGGCGACTCACCACCACCTTGTCGAGGAAAAATAGGGATGGGTAATAAATGCTGGCCTTACCAGCGACACTCACATCCCATGACCAAACACACACATGTTGAAGAGCCTCAAGAGGAAATAATAATGGGAAACAAGGAAATGGCAGAGGCATTGAACAAATATTTTGTATCTGTCTTCATAGTAAAGGACACTAAAAACATCCCAGTAATAGTAGAAAATCAAGGGGCAAAAGGGAGGGAGGAACTTAGAACAATCACTATCACTAGAGAAAAAATACTAGGCAAACTTATTGGTCTAAAGGCTGACCAGTCCCCTGGACCTGATGGCCTGCATCCTAGGGTCTTAAAAGAAGTGGCTACAGAGATAGTGGATGCATTGGTTGTAATCTTCCAAAATTCCCTTAACTCTGGAAAAGTCCCAGCGGATTGGAAAACTGCAAATGTAACGCCCTTATTCAAAAAAGGAGGGAGACAGAAAGCCGAATGTCCTGTTCCTATTTCTTATGTTCTCATACTTCAAAGTTTGCAAAGTGTACGTTACATTTCAAAGTGTCACATATGCTAAGTGTATTGTACACCCTGCGTCTCGACTCCCGCCCAAACCACCAGCCCCTACACCAACCACGACCAAGGGATGTGGCCTCACCCACAAGCTGCAACTTCCACCTTCCACTCGTACTAATCCCCCAGTTAGTCTATCCTTCTTCTCTGCCGTAAGAACATCACCATGGGAGATCCATCAGTACAGTAAAAAAAAAAAATTGACCGCTTTGAGTTCCTCCAATGGCCTAGTTGATAAAGATACCAAGCCATACAAACCAGAAGATTCAGCTTTGATTTCTGATCTATGCTGAGTTAGCACCATTTAGATTGCTTTAGTACCCTTGGGTTAGGGAGGGAAATAATCAGCCATACTTCCTGCTCGTGTTCAATCTCCAATGCCCCCTGATAGTGCGCCAGTGTAGTTGTTGGATTGGAACAGAGTGGGACATGGGTCATGGGTATGTTGCCTCCCACAGTCAAATGACCTGCCAACACTCACTGTCTAAGCTCAAGTTTAATTAATGGCCATTGGATGAGGTAATGGAGGGCTCCACCACCTATGGAACTGTATGCTGGCAAGATTCTTTGTCTTCAAGAGGGGACATGGAGAAAATTTGAAGTACTCGCTTGAGTTTTGAGTACATTTTTCTAATGTCCAGAAGGTTGAATGTTGTGAATTTATGCTTCATGAGCATTTATCTTCAAAGATTTCAGTTCTAGAAAATAAGTTACACTTGTTGAATGGTTTGATAGCTTTTATTCTTATTTCTAGAATACTTATGACCGTTGCCCACTGGAACTGGTTAGATCAATCAAACACATTCTGTACCATGAACAGAGGCTGATTAGAGAAGCTACAAATGTAAGTACCAAATTGGAGAGAAGAAATTTCTTGGATAACGTTTTAGCCCTGTTTAATCACTGGCAGAAGAAGTAACAGAGAAGCTTCTTTGAATTAAGAAACCAGGGTGAAGGCTTACCAAGATTCAAGGGAGTAATTAAGATGAGTCATTTAGAAAGTAGTGATTAGCTGATCTTAAGATTGGCTTAAAAGCCTGAAAATTGTAGGAGGAAGGGAAGAGTGAGGAAGGTAAGGCGTGCCATCGTTCTGAGGTCCTGGGAAAGAATGAGAATTTGAGACTGTGCAATGAGTCTTGATTTCAGTACTGTGGGGATGGAGAGAGGAGGAAGAGCATGTACAATATTTGGAGCTAAGAAGGAATAACAGAAGACTATTCGGAGGAGACTGATCACAAATAATGTTAATAAAGTAGAGAAAGGTAAGAAAGGTTGCCAAAAAAGTGATTAAAATCTTGGGGTCAGAGAAGGGTCATCTATCCGTTAATGAGCTCTATCTTGTTCCGAAAAGCCTCCCTAGAAGTGGAAGCAGTATGGACTTATGCTTTTCAGACAGTTAAGAAAGAAGCTGAGTTTCTTGGAGGCAGCTTTAGCAATTGAGATGTGTAGGTTCAAACTAGGCCAGAGGAAATTGAGGGGTCAAGAAAATACTAGATGAAGGACTGAGTGCAGCCATCAAAGCTAAGAGGTGGTACCTGGCAGTTTGAGTTGCAGGTGATCTGAGGAAATTACCTTTTGAGGATTAAAATTGTCTTTTTTTTCCCAAAAAGAGGTCATGGGGTTGAAGGTGATATTTGAAGCAATGATTTTTATTTACATTTTTACCTTGGCTGTATCGGCATCCTGTCTCCATTGTTCCATATTGTGAAATTATTTATTGATGGACTAAGTTACACTTTATGATAAAAGTAAACTTATGATGAAATGTCCTAAAATAAAACACTTGTGTTTTCAATTTGGAAAGCAGGAGGAATTTGTAATCTTTGTTTTGTATCAGGTTTAAGAATACGTAGAATTATGGCGTTTGTCAGCAAATTAGATAAAAATGGAGTGTCTATTTTGATTTTGCAAAAATCATGGCATATTTGTGCATGTTGGTTGTTTGTAATCCTTGCATATATACAGACAAATGCATTATAGTAAATGAAGTGTCACACATCATGGTAGGACTTTTATCTTTTATCTTGCTTTATTCTGTTTAGACAAAAATGAACTTAATATAAATTGCATACAGTTAAGGTCTGTATTGCTGTCCTACCGCAATGGAGCTTTTTCACTGGAAGCTTTACCTTTTTAGTTTATTTGATTTATTTTAATGGGAGGTTGCATTCCTATGAAGCAGTTATTTATTGATACTGAGTAAGTGACTGCAGCAATTAAAATAATGTTGCTTATTCCATGTACAGAATCCAAGGTGTTGTCCATGATTAGGGCAGTGTTTCAGGCACTATAACACAGTGACACTCAGAAGATCTGGAGGAAGGAAAAAGCTTGGCAACCCAATGAAACCTGTCTGTAATCTTATTTTTGAGATTGTCTTCCTTCATAAAGCTTTTGTAGACTGGTTATTTCCTTTGTAGACAGGTTGAAGGCTGAGTCATTCATTTATTGCAAGGCTTAATAGGTATCCCTTATAAACAGATGCTGTACCTAAACAAGACTAAGACTAATTAGTTTCCTCCTTTTGAATATCACATTCAGGGGACAGAAAAATTATGTACTTTCTCTGCAATTGATTTGGCCACGTCTGGGAAAACTTGATCCAGTTAAGGGCAATGATACCAGTTACGATGTTGAAGATCCTCTAAACATTTGCTTTTAATTCTTGTCCTGGGATTAGTTGATAAGCAAGTGAGTTGATGGCAGAACATGATTCTCTGCAATACATCTGCTGGACTTGCACCAGTGCGCTCATAATATTAATGATTCTTTTTAAATGTAGCCAAGTTCACCAGTAGGTTTGCTGGATTCCATGTCTCAGAAACACCTTCAAATAAACCAAACATTTGAGGAACTAAGGCTAATGACTCAAGACACCGAGAATGAACTAAGAAAGCTACAACATACCCAAGAATATTTTATCATTCAATATCAAGAAAGTCTACGCATACAAGGTAATTGGGATTTTTCTTTAACAGAATGTTGTGGTTTTTCATTTTTTCTCTCATGAAGTTTAGTCTAATAGTTTCACTTTAAAATTCTGTACTTTCAAAGAAACTTAAGTTTATAAAACTTTAGTCATTAAGTATGTGTGCTGCTACATGTTAAATATTAAATAAGCTGCTAGATGTGTGTATATTGTAGCACATTTTTCACGTTTTAAGAACAAAAGAAATAAGAGCAGGAGTAGGCCATACGGCCCCTCGAGCCTGCTCCGCTATTCAATAAGATCATGGCTGATCATCCACCGCAACTCCACTTTCTCGCCCGACCTCCATATCCCTTGATTCCCCTAGAGTCTAAAAATCTATCTATCTCAGCCTTGAATTTACTGAAAGACTCGGCATTCACAGCTCTCTGGGGCAGAGATTTCCAAAGATTCACAACCCTGAGTGAAGAAATTCCTCCTCATCTCGGTCTTAACTGGCTGACCCCTTATCCCAAGACTATGCCCCCTAGTTCTGGACTCTCCAGCCAGGGGAAACAACCTCTCAGCATTTACCCTGTCAATCTCCTTCAGAATTGTGTATGTTTCAATGAGATCACCTCTCATTCTTCTAAACTCCAGAGAGTATAGGCCCATTCTACACAATCTTTCATCATAGGACAGCCCTCTCATCCCAGGAATCAATCTGGTCAACCTTCGTTGCACCGCCTGCAAGGCAAGTATATCCTTCCTTGGATAAGGAGACCAAAACTGTGCACAGTACCCCAGGTGTGGTCTCACCAAGGCCCTGTACGATTGTAGCAATTTTCAGCAATTTGCCACCTCGGGAGAAGCTCGGGTAAAGAGGAGACTAAGTGATCAATTTTGTGCACACTATCCTGTGTCCATTCAGCAGAAGCTGAAAATAAGGGGAAGAAAATGAGGTGATAAAGTCTAGTTTCCATTCAGCATACATGTTTTAATACAAGAAACCAGTTCAAATCTGACTATCGTGGTAAGGTGTAATTTCCAGATGAACTCTGACGTTTCTTTCCAACAGAGAATTTTTACTGTTGTACCCGGCTCGCCTACCACCAAAAAACTCTGATGTATGACTTATTATAGGAGACTAAGCAGGCAACCCATTTTCTGTAGTGAAGCAAAGTGATCAATGGAGTGATCGAGCGTGATCAAAATTCCTGATTCTTTGAGCTGTTGCTGGCTAATATTGCTTACTTATTGACCAGTGGAAATAGTTTTCATCTATTTATCTTGTCAAATCCCCATGTAATTTTATTAGATAACCTTTGTTCTGCCAACAATTGGCCCAGTTTCTGTAGTCTCTTTGCATAACTAAAGCCTTTCACCATCATGTAATATCTTAATAAATCTCTCTGTCCCCTCTCCATTGCCCTTCACATAGTGGCCACAGCAGGACACAGCATTCTAACTACAGCCCAGCCAATGATTTGTGTAGATTTAACTTTACCTCTTGCTGTTGCACTCTGCTCCTATTTATAAAACCTAGGATCCAGTAAGCTTTTATTTATAGCTTTATCAACTTCCTTCATCTAAAACTTTGTGTATTTGAAATACTAATTCTCTCTGCTCGTCTAATTTTTTTTTAAAGTTTCACCATTCAATCCATATTTTCCTTCCTTATTCTTCCTGCCAAAATGTAGTTGGTGTGTTGGAGTTTATAAACTGTATCAGAGGGATTTTATAAAGTAGTGGATGTAGCGTGTGAATTTTAATATTTTTAGTATATATACTCAGATATACCAACTCAAGCCATAGCCATGATATTAGTTGGTTTGCTACTTCATTTGGCGGGGGGGGGGGGGATAATTTTCTGAGTGCACATTAGTGGCAGGGAGCCTTACCTGCTCCAGCATGTATCATAAAATCGTCACAGGCAACACACCTGCAGTTTTTGATGGCCAGTGGCTGTGAGGCTCTCCAACACCAGTGCATGCTCAGAAAATTACCCCTTAATCTGTGTACAGATGGAAGGTGGATGATGCTGTTGGTAAAATGAACAAAAATTTATTCTGTTAGTATGATTTGAATATAGTTTACCAAATTTGAATCTAAACTGTTGGAATATGTAATTTTAACTACCATTTATTTCCACTTGACAGTGATGTGAAATTATTATTTTTTAGCTCAGCTTGCCCAGCTTGCACAGCTCAGTCCACAAGACCAGAACCGTATCTTGCGAGAGCAAAGCTTACAACAAAAACGGACGTCAGTGGAGAGTTGGTTACAACGAGAAGCCCAGACACTACAGCAATACAGACTGGTATTTGAAAATTCATCATTTTTAATACAGATTGGGTTTCTTTACACATTCTGCATTGCACTTAGAAATATTAGAAATTTGTAATTAGTAGCTTTAAGCATCAGGATATTGTGGCAAGGTTTATTACATTTAATTTTTTATTTTAGTGAGATTTTGCACCCATGAAGATGGGAAATGGAATCCATTTCAGGCACCAGCTGTCAGCACTAAACACTCAGCTCAGGCATAGTATGAGTTAGATACAAAGTAAATCTCACTCTCTGTAGCGCTAACCTCCGAGCCCTAATGCACTTGCGTGACATTTTGCTTTTTCATACTACCTTGTGGCTTCTTTGAGTGAGATTATCAATTAGTGGCAAATAAGAACATAAGAAATAGGAGCAGGAGTAGGCCATTCGGCCCTTCGAGCCTGCTCCGCCATTCAATGAGATCCTGGCTGATCATCTGCCTCAACTCCATTCACCGGCCCTATCGCCATATCCCTTGAAGCCCTTATTGTCAGAAATCTATCGACTTCTGTTTTGAATATACCCAATGACTGAGCCTCCACAGCCCTCTGGGGTAGAGAATTACAAAGATTCACCACCCTCTGTGTGAAGAAATTTCTTCTCATCTCAGTCCTGAATGGCCTACCCTTTATCCTAAGGCTGTGGCCCCTGGTTCTCAACTCCCCAGTCAAGGGAAACATTCTCCCAGCATCCACCCTATCAAGCCTTGTGATAATTTTGTATGCTTCAATGAGATCCCTTCTCATTCTTCTGAATTCAAGAGAATACAGGCCTAGTTTACTCAATCTCTTCTCATACGACAGTCCCGCCATCCCAGGAATCAATCTCGTGAACCTTCATTGCACTCCCTCTATGGCAAGTATATCCTTCCTTAGGTAAGGAGACCAAAATTGTACACAGTACTCCAGGTGTGGTCTCACCAAGGCCCTATATAATTGGAGTAAGACTTCTTTACTCCTGTACTCAAATCCTCTTGTAATGAAGGCCAGCATACCATTTGCCTTCCTAATGGCTTGCTGCACCTGCACATTCACTTTCAGTGACTCATGTACAAGAACAACCAGGTCCCTTTTGAGCATCTGCATTCCCCAATCTTTCACCATTTAGGAAATACTCTGCCTTTCTGTTTTTTCTACCAAAGTGGATAACTTCACATTTATCCACATTATATTCCATCTGCCATGTTCTCGCCCACTCACTGAACCTGTCGAGATCCCCTTGAAGCCTCTTCACATCCTCTTTGCAACTGACACTGCCACCTAGCTTTGTATCATCAGCAAATTTGGAAATGTTACATTTGGTCCCCTCATCCAAATCATTGATATCTATGGGCAATTTTATGCTGTGAGCTCATGTCCATTGGGAAACTGATTTGACACTGCTGAAACCTATTTCACACAGAACCCATACAGTCATCAGACAGCAAAGACATTTCTATCTTTCTGGGATGGATATGAATTGTGATGTCAGGGATGAAAATACAGTGTGCTCAACCCACTGCATTACTCAGTCCTTACCGTCACATGCAAAATAAGAACTGAAATGGTGGAAAGATCTGAACTGTATGTGAATCTATATTGGCTTTCCTCCATGAATTTGCTCCTCAAATGCAATATCCCTGTTAACTAATGTGTACAGTGGCTGTCCAATGGGACCCATCCCAGCGATTAAGAAAACATTCCCTTTCATCCAGTTTTTCCGATCAAGCACATATGTAGGAAATTGGTGACGAAACTGATGTTTATAAATGGGTTGTCTTATTAACTGGTTTCTGCTGCATCATCTAATGTGCTAAATACACCTGTAGGATTTCTTTCTGATAAGTACTTTGTTAAAAATAGTGAATGCTATTTATAACAATGTTGGGTCAAGTTGAGTGCGAATGCTGAGAAATAGAACACATTTCTACTGTGCTGGTCTAGTGACCACGTTAAGCGGTCCCAGGTCAGACGTAGTGTGCTCAGATGCAAACTAAAGCTCACATTTTCTCCCAAAATAAGCCTTGGCTTTAGCCCCAAGAGCATAGAGTCATAAAGTCATAGTATGATACAGCACAGAAGGAGGTCATTCGGCCCATCGTGCCTGTGCGGCTCTTTGTTAGAGCTATCCAATTACGCCCACTCCTCCACTCTTTCCCCATAGCCCTTTTTTCCCTTCAGGTGTTTATCCAATTCTCTTTTGAATGTTACTATTGAATCTGCTTCCAGCAACCCTTCAGGCAGTGTATTCCAGATCACAACAACTTGCTGTGCAAAAAAAAAAAAAAAAAAAAATCCTCATTTCACCTCTGGTTCTATTGCCAATCACCTTAAATCTGTCTTCTTCTTTCGTATGGTAGTATCAAATCAAATGTCACTATCTAAGTCAGATATCCAGGCCAAAGCTTCTGGCGTAACAGCGTGGATATCTTGTAGGCTGCCTGCAAATTTCCTCTGAGGGCAGTGCTCAATGATGTGCTCCAGGGTCTGATTAGGAGTTCCACAGTTGCATGAGAGGGATGCTTTAATCTCCCATCTATGGACAAGGTGGCAGCATCTACCATGACTGGTTCTGAGGCGGTTGATGGTTGTCCACTGTTTGCGAGGAAGGTTTGATCCTTCAGGTTGTACTGTGGGGTCTTCTATAAGGAATCCATTCCGTATGTCATAGTTCTTCCAAGCATTTCGCCATCAGTCATCAAGGCTGAGGGGAGATCGCTGAAGGGCTTCGGCGACGGTCCAAAATAGATTTGAGAAGGGTTGGTGGTAGGTTGTTCAAGTCGGCCTGGATCGGCATACCTTTGCTGCTGTAGCGGTTGTATTCTCTCTTCCTCTATTAACAAAGCCAAAAATCCCATATGCTTTTTAACAGCTTTCTCATCTTGTCATGTCACCTTCAAAGATTTGTGTACATGCATCTCCAGCTCTCTGTTCTTGTACCCTCCTTAAAATTGTACGTTTAATTCATATTGCCTCTCCTCATTCTTCTGACTAAAATGCATCACTTCACACTTTTATGCGTTAAATTTCATCTGCCATGTGTCTGCCCGTTTCACCAGTTCTGTCTGTCTGTCCTGCAGGCTGTTATCCTCCCCACTGTTGACTGCATGTCCAAGTTTCGTATCATCTGCAAACTTTGAAATTATGCCCTGTATACCCAAGTCCAGGTCATGAATATATATAAAAAGAGCAGTTTTCCTAATACTGACCCCTGGGGAACACCATTGCATACTTCCCTCCAGTTTGGAAAAAGAACCATTCACCACTACTCTCTGCTTTCTGTCCCTTAGCCAATTTTGTACCCACGCAGCCACAGTCCCTTTAATCCCATGGGCTTCAATTTTGCTAACAAGTCTATTATGTGGTATTTTGTCAGACGCCTTTTGAAAGTACAAATGCACAGCATCAACCTCACTACCCTCATCAACCCTCTCCATTACTTCATCAAAGAACTCGATCATGTTCGTCAGCCACAATTTGCCTTTTAACAAATCCATGCTGACTTTCAATTATTAGCCCATACTTTTCCAAATGCCATTTAATTTTGTCCCGGATTATTATTTTAGCACACAAAAGGTGGATTGAGTTCGGGTCAGATGTTCCAATTTTAAAAAATATTCATTCCTGGGATGTGGGCGCCGCTGACGAGGCCAGCATTTATTGCCCATCCCTAATTGCCCTTGAGAAGGTGGTGGTGAGCCGCCTTGAACCGCAGCAGTCCGTGTGGTGAAGGTAGTCCCATAGTGCTGTTAGGGAGATAGTTCCAGGATTTTGACCCAGCGATTATGAAGGAACGGCGACATATTTCTAAGTCATTGTGGTGTGTGACTTGGAGGGGAACTTGCATGTGATGGTGTTTCCATGCGCCTGCTGCCCTTGTCCTGCTCGGTGGTAGAGGTCGTGGGTTTGGGAGGTGCTGTCGAAGAAGCCTTGGCGAGATGCTGCAGTGCATCTTGTAGATTGTACACAGTGCAGCCACGGTGCGCCGGTGGTGGAGGGAGTGAATGTTTAAGGTGGTGGATGGGGTGCCAATCAGGTGGGCTACTTTGTCCTGGGTGATGTTGAGCTTCTTGAGTGTTGTTGGAGCTGCACTCATCCAGGCAAGTGAAGAGTATTCCATTACATTCCTGACTTGTGCCTTGTAGATGGTGGAATGGCTTTGGGAAGTCAGGAGGTGAGACACTCACTGCAGAATACCCAGCCTCTGACCTACTCTTGCAGCCACAGTATTTATATGGCTGGTCCAGTTAAGTTCCTGGTCAATGGTGACCCCCAGGATGTTGATGGGGGATTCGGCGATGTTAATACCATTGAATGTCAAGGGGCGGCGGTTAGACTCTCTCTTGTTGGAGATCATCATTGCCTGCACTTGTGTGGCGCGAATGTTACTTGCCACTTATCAGCCCAAGCCTGAATGTTGTCCAGGTCTTGCTGCATGCGGGCATGGACTGCTTCATTATATGATGAGTTGCGAATTGAACTGAACACTGTGCAATCATCAGCGAACATCCCCACTTCTGACCTTAGGATGGGGGGAAGGTTATTGATGAAGCAGCTGAAGATGGTTGGGCCAAGGATACTGGCATAAGGTACTCCTGCAGCGAGGTCCTGGGGCTGAGATGATTGGCCATGGTGGGATTTGAACTCACGTCACTGGATTATTAGTCTAGGCCTCTGGATTACTAGCTCAGTAACAACCATTAAAAGTCTGAACCCTGACCCCAACCTTCCTCCAACCCGCCCACTTCTGGCTATTAGAGAGGTGGGTCAAGGGGTGGGCAGCAAACCCTCCCTAGGAGGCGGGTTGGCAATTTAAATATTTTAATGAGGCTGGCAGGTTTTACAAGCCTCTGGAAACCTGGCATCTGAAGTGAGGCGAGGACAGCTTCAGGGAGAAGGTAAGTGTCTTCACCGCACTGCTTGTGGGCCAGGAGGAGCAGGAGTGCTTCCCCCCCCCCCCCCCCCAAGCTCTCCCCTCATCCGAAACCCCCCCCCCCCACAAAATAAAGGGGTCGCCACAGCAAGCTGGGAAATCTGAACGTCTGGGTTTCCCATCCGAAACTCCGCAGCCCCGCCAATGTAACCCACCCCTGTAAATATCCAGGCCATTATCTCGAAAGGTTTCCCCATGACCAATGTTCGGCTGACTGGCCTGTAGTTGCCGGGTTTACCCCTCTCTTCTTTAGACAGGGGTATAACATTTGCAATCCTCCAGTCCTCTGATACCATCCCCATATCAAAGGAGGATTAGCAGACTATGGCCAGAGCCTCCGGAATTTCCACCATTACTTCCCTCGGTAACCTAGGATACATCCCATCCAGACCGGGTGACTTTTCTACTTTGCGGACTGCCAACTTTTTAAGTAAGTCCTTTTTATCTATTTTTATCCTATCCAATATCTCTTCTGCTTCTTCCTTTACTACTACATTGGCAGCATCCTCTTCTCTAGTGAAGATAGATGCAGAGTACTCATTTAGTACCTCAGCCATGCCCTCTGTCTCCACAAGAAGATCTCCTTTTTGGTCCCTAATCAGCCCCACCCTTCCTTTGACTGTCCTTTTATTATTTACCCATTGCCGTACATCGGTGTGAATTTTTTCCATTTCCTAACACTCACTAATTTCTTCAAGTGAAGATGCCAATTTATGAACAGTTTTGTATTGTAAATCTGTATCTGTTTTGAGTTGATGTATGACTGTTTCAACTCATTTGGTATGGAACCCTTAATTTGGCAGAAAAATTAAGTCTTCCCATCATTCTGGGCTGGATTTTGAACACCCTTTTCATCAAAGAAAAGGAGTTCCCTCAATTGAAATTCATTAATTCAGCATTTTGTCTCCTGAAAAAAAATTGGAATATTTCTAACAGAAACCAGTAAGGCCAATAAACGCTGGCAATGTAATTTCTAACCAGAATGTGAACCGTGTACTTTTTGTAGGACTTAGCCGAGAAACACCAAAAGACATTACAGTTGCTTCGTAAGCTGCAGACAATTATTTTAGATGATGAATTGATTCAATGGAAACGTCGCCAGCAATTAGCAGGGAACGGCGGTCAGCCTGAAGGTGGTTTGGACGTGCTTCAGTCATGGTAAGAAAATTCACATTTCAGTAAAATTTGATTGGTATGATTCAGCAAACAAAGATGTTTCAAAATTGTAGACTGCAAGAAAGCATGTGTACTATAACAGATTAGAGGCGTGCTTGTAGCTGTGAACAGGATATTTTACACAGCATGCTTTTAATACTTACATTCTACCTCTTAAGTTTATTATTTTGTTTCTCCTGTCCTTTAGGTTAACCCAGACTATGTGCCATTTCCCAGACAAAAACTTGGGCATGTGACTTCAGTTCTCAGACAAAACTTGGGCATGTGACTTTAGTTCCCAGAGGTTGGGCCATGCTTCTAATGAATTCACCTCTATTGCCTGGAAAACAGGAAATTGGGTGACGAAGCCTGCTAATGTGTTCCTGCTCACTCTTTTTTCCACCCCACACCAGCTGGGAACGCTGTCAGTCACACCTTCCCTGTCTGTTGCTTGTGTAAATGACAGTGGGAAGGTGGGGCCTAGCAAGCCGTACAATTTCCCTGCCTTCCACTGTTACCCCAGACACTTGCAGGAGATAAGTGGTGGTAATCTGAGGTAGCTGCAGAAGGCCCATTGATGCCCCTTTTGAAGGAAAAAGGCCGAGTACTAGGCACCTCTCTCTCCCATCCGGTTCCTAAACCTTACCTTTATTTTGCCTTGGCTTAGACGTGAAAGTTGACCTGATCTTTGGAGCTCTTTATAAAAAATATTTGTTCGTGGGACCTGGGCGTCGCTGGCAAGGCCAGCATTTATTGCCCATCCCTAATTTCCCTTGAGCAGGTGGTGGTGAATCGCCGCCTTGAACCGCTGCAGTCCATGTGGTGAAGGTACTCCCACAGTGCTGTTAGGGAGGGAGTTCCAGGATTTTGACCCAGCGACGATGAAGGAACGGTGATATACTTCCAAGTCAGGATGGTGTGTGACTTGGCGGGGTTTGAGCTGGGTTTCAACTCGTAAGGTGCTGTCGCAGCAGTCCTACCAAACTACCACCTGACTTTTCAGTGGTTTCACTTTTGCTGGTGAGTCTGCGCTGCATACTTAATAAACTCTTGCACAGGAAACTGGGCCAGGTTCATGATGGAAATGGAAACACAGAAGTCCTTCTCCAACCCTCCTTTGGGTGGATTCAGAAAAATTCAATACCATAAGTGTGCAAGGCAGCTTAAAGTGGCACTCACTTCAACATTTTCCTCCCTGTGGGTGAGTGTTTGAGCTCCATTTAGTGCTTCCCCCAATAACATAGTTGAGATTGGGAGCTCTCCGTGTTGGGTATAATGGCCACAAGTTCCATGCCGCAGTCTTTGTATCACGAATGCGCTTTGCCACCATTCAGTGGTTCATTATTTCAGAAAGAAGCTGGAGCAGCAAATCTGCAAGGAAAATTCAGAAAGATATAAAAAGAGGCAGCGCAGAAGATTCCAGCCATTCGGCCCATTGTGCCTGTGTTGGCTCATATTATATCTTTCTGAAATTCCTTGTCGATTTGCTCCTCCATCTCCTTCCCATTATTTGGTGGTCTATAGTACATGCCCAGCATTGTAACTGCTCCTCCGCTCCAAATAGATCCTCCAGCACATCATCCCTTTCTAGGGCTGTAACAGTATATTTGATCAATACTGCAACACCCACCCTCATTTTCTTCCCCTATCCCTCCTGAATACGTTATAGCCAGGAATGTTACGTTCCCATTCCTGACCTTATTTGAGCCAGGTCTTCAATTTGCCACTGCATCATAACTCCATGTGGCAATTTGTGCCTGTGGCTCACCAACCTTATTTGTCACGCTCCGTAGATTTACGCGCATGCACCCCAACCTGCCTTAGTCTGCTTTGCATTTTCCCTTGTTTGATCCTCCTCTTTCTGGACTATTCTTTATTCTAATGCTGTTTGTCTCTCCCAGTCCTCTTTGCACCTTGTTTCTCCTCTGTGATGCTTCATCCTGGTGTCCTCCCCCCTCCACCCCCCCCCCCCTCCCCCCGCAGCACTAGTTAACCTCCCCACAAGGACATTGGTACCAGCCCTGTTCAGGTGTAATTTGTCCACCTTATACAGCTCCCTCCTGCCCAGAACCAATCCCAGTGCCCCAGGAATCTGAAGCCCTCTCTCCTGCACCATTTTTCCAGCCACAAATGAACCTTCTTTATATTGCCGTTCCTATACTTACTAACACGTGGCACTAGGAGTACTCCAGAGATTATCACCTTTGAAGTCCTGTTCTTTATTCTCCTCCCTAGCTCTTTAATCTGGCTGCAGGACCTCGACCCTCTTTCCTATGTTATTAGTTCCAACATGACAAATGACTTGCAGCCGTTCCCCCCCCCCCCCCCCCGCAACAGAATGTTCTGCACCCGTTCTACGACAACCTCTACTCTGGCACCAGGGAGGCGACTCAAGTCTAAGGTTGGAGGGATGTCTGTCTATCCCCCGACTAGCGAGTCCCCTGTGACAGCTGCACTGCTAAACTTTGCAGTCATTTGCATCACAGTTCCATGGAGTTGCTTTAGACTGCACTCTCCGAGGTGTCATCACCCTCAGAAAGTTGGTTTGTGAGTGCCATTCTCCCGGAGGATTTCTGCACTTCCTGCCTCTTCTTCCTACCATGCCAGATTGCCATGCACCCACTCTCCTGAACTCTGCGGCTGCGGGGTGACCATCTCCTGTAACATGGGATCCACAAAACTTTCAGCCTCCTATTCTAATGACACCAGCCACTCCTCCAGTGCAGAAACTGAGTTTGAGCAGCCGGAAGCACTTTCTGCACATGTGCTTGTCCAGGACACGAGAAGCTCCCTAGAGTTCCCACAAAGCACTGGATGCGTATGCAACTGATATCCGCTGCCCTGCCATTTTCCCAGAAGTTGAACAGCTAACTAGTGTAAAGCAATCACACAATTATATCCTTACCAGTCGAGCTTTCTGGTGCCATGATAGTAGTTTTCATACCAGCACTATCCGATCGCCTGTCATTTTAATTCACCGCTCCATTCCCACTCGGACCTCACCGTCCTTGGCCTCTTGTATTGTTCCACGGAAGCTCAACGTAAACTCGAGGAACAGCACCTCATCTTCCGATTAGGCACTGCAGCCTTCCGGACTCAATATCGAGTTCAACAATTTCAGATCATAAGCTCGGCCCCTATTTCATTTTTTCTTGTAATTTTTCCACTCCTTTCCCCCCCCCCCCCCCACCCCCCTTTCCTTTTGTTTCTCTCTCACACCTGGCAGCTATCTCTTGCCCTGCCAGTACACTTTACACCTAATCTCAGCCTATTACCATCTCGTCTAGCTTCTAATCTCTTTTACTTCTTTTGTTTCTTTTATTCTTTTGTCCGATCGCAGCCCTGCCTTCGATCTAGTTTCTTTTCTTTCCAGTTTTGAAGAAGGGTTCGACCCGAAACGTCAACTCAAATTTCTCTCCACGGATGTTGCCTGACCTGCTGAGTTTTTCCAGCATTTTCTGTTGTTATTTTGGATTTCCAACATCTGCAGTATTTTGCTATTGTACCTTTTATTTTTGGTTAGCCTTGGATGCCTAATTGCAGGCTATCCAAAAAGTAAAAAATACAAGCTCTAATTGCAGGTAAATTATAGTGTTTTGCAGTCTGTCCTCTTTTACAGTGTGTTTGTTAAAATGTTGATAATGGGGAATGTTGATGCCGCATGTTTCTAGTGTCTAGTTAAATAGTCAGAGACACAATTGTTGGAAAAGTAGTCTTTCACTGCTCAGATTTTGATGTGTACTTATGTCAACCTGGAGTTTAGAAGAATGAGAGGTGATCACATTGAAACATTGGATTCAGCATCAGCTGTGGCTCAGTGGGTAGCACACTTGCCTCTGACTCAGAATGGTTGTGGTTTCAAGTCCCACCTCAGGCTGACACTCCAGTGGAATGCTGCACCGTCTTTCGGATGAGACGTTAAACCGAGGCCCCGTCTGCGCGCTCAAGTGGACGTAAAAGATCCCGTGGCACTATTTTGAAGAAGAGCGGGGGAGTTATCCCTTGTGTCCTGGCCAATATTTATCCCTCAATCAACATAACAAAAGCAGTTTATCTGGTCATTATCACATTGCTGTTTGTGGGAGCTTGCTGTGCGCAAATTGGCTGCCACGTTTCCCACATTACAATAGCCTACACTCCAAAAGTACTTCATTGGCTGTAAAGCGCTTTGAGACATCTGGTGGTTGTGAAAGGCGCTATATAAATGCAGGTCAGGGTAGCTGCTGAGAGGTTGTTTCCCCTGGCTGGAGAGTCTCGAACTAGTCTCATGATCAGGGGTCGGCCATTTAAAGACGGAGATGAGGAGGAATTTCTTCACTGAGTTGGGAACCTTCGGAATTCTCTACCCCAAAAGGGCTGTGGATGCTGAATGTATTCAAGGCTGAGATTGATTATTGGACTCTCGGGGAATCAAGGGCTATGAAGATTGGAGTTGAGGTCGAAGATCAGCCATGATCTTAATTGAATGGCGGAGCAGGCTCGAGGAGCCGTATGGCCTACTCCTCCTAATTATTATGTTCCCATGTTATGTTAGCCACTGGAGATTTCTACAGTCAAGTACCATATTCTCTGACAGCAAATGCATTTAGCAAAAGTAATAAGTTCATTGAAATATAGTCGTATTCCCTTTACCTGCTTCTAGAATTGTATTGTTAAACAGTGATGTGATTATAATGGTATGTAACCATTAGAAGTGTCATTTTTTATATTTACTATACTGTTTATTGGAAAATTTGTTGTACTTGTAGGTGCGAGAAGTTAGCAGAGACAATATGGCAGAATCGTCAGCAGATCAGGCGAGCCGAGCACCAAAGGCAGCAGCTGCCCATCCCAGGCCCAGTGGAGGAGTTACTTACAGAGCTCAATGCAACAATTACAGATGTAATATCGGCACTAGTCACAAGGTCAGCAACTTTAATAGAACTATGTAACAATTCACTAAACATTGCTTAAATGTACATTCAGCTATACATGCTTCACCCACCAGATAACAAAGCACCTAATACTTATATTTAATATGGCTCTAGTAATGGCAAGCAGATGCTGTAAAGTATCATTTTAATTCAAACAAATTTTCATTAAAATCAAGCAGTCATTCTAAAATCTGAATTCTGACAAAAAACATTTGTGTAGAAAGTAATCTGCTCCACAGCCAGAGATTTTTTTTTAAATTCGTTCATGGTATGTGGGCGTCGCTGACATGACAAGCATTTATTGCCCATCCCTAATTGCCCTTGAGAAGGTGGTGGTGATGAACCGCCTTCTTGAACCGCTGTAGTCCGTGTGGTGAAGGTACTCCCACAGTGCTGTTAGGGAGGGAGTTCCAGGATTTTGATCCAGCGACGATGAAGAAACGGCGATATACTTCCAAGTCAGGATGGTGTGTGATTTGGAGGGGAACTTGGAGGTGATGGTGTTCCCATGCGCCTGCTGCTTCTAGGTGGTAGAGATCGTGGGTTTTGAAGGTGCTGCCGAAGAAGCCGTGGCAAGTTGCTGCAGTGCATCTTGTAGATGGTACACACTGCAGCCACAGTACGCTAGGAGTGAATGTTTAAGGTGATGGATGGGGTCCAATCAAGCGGCTGCATTGTCCTGGATGGTGTCGAGCTTCTTGTGTCGTTGGAGCTGCACTCATCCAGGCAAGTTGGAGAGCATTCCATCACACTCCTGATTAATGCCTTGTAGATGGTGGAAAGGCTTTGGGGCATCAGGAGATGAGACACTCGTCATAGAATACCTAGCCTCTGACCTCTTGTAGCCACAGTATTTATGTGGCCGGTCCAGTTAAGTCGCTAGTCAATGGTGACCCACCCCCCCAGGCTGTTGTTGGTGGTGGATTCGGCAATGGTAATGCCACTAAGTGTCAAGGGGTGGTGGTTAGGCGCTTGCTTGTTGGAGATAGTCATTGCCATTGCCTGCCACTTGTGTGGCACGAATGTTACCTGCCACTTATCAGCCCATGCCTGAATATCGTCCAGGTCTTGTTGCATGTGGGCATGGACTGCTTCATTATCTGAGGAGTTGTGAATGGCGCTGAACACTGTGCAGTCATCAGCGAACATCCCCAATTCTGACCTTATGATGGAGGGAAGATCATTGATGAAGCAGCTGAAGATGGTTGGGTCTAGGACACTGCCCTGAGGAACTTCTGCAGCGATGTCCTGGGGCTGTGATAATTGACCTCCAACCACCACAACCATCTTCCTTTGTGCTAGGTATGACTCCAGCCAGTGGAGTGTTTTCCCCCTAATTCCCATTGACTTCAGTTTTACTAGGGCTCCTTGATGTCAAGGGCAGTCACTCTCGCATCATTTCTGGAATTCAGCTCTTTTGTCCATGTTTGGACCAAGGTCTGGAGCCAAGTGGTTCTGGCGGAACCCAAACTGAGCATCAGTGAGCAGGTTATTGGTGAGTAAGTGCCGCTTGATAGCACTGTCGATGACACCTTCCATCACTTTGCTGATGATTGAGAGTAGACTGATTGGGTGGTAATTGGCCGGATTGAATTTGTCCTGCATTTTGTGGACAGGACATACCTGGGCAGTTTTCCACATTGTCGGATAGATGCCAGTGTTATAGCTGCACTGGAACAGCTTGGCTAGAGGTACAGCTAATTCTGGAGCACAAGTCTTCAGCACAACAGACTGATACCTGGGATGGCAGAAATGACGTATGAGGAGCGATTGGGTCGATTAGGCTTATATCCGTTAGAATTTAGAAGAATGAGAGGGGACCTCATTGAAACTTATAAAATTCTAACAGAACTAGACAGACTAGATGCAGGAAGGATGTTCCCGATGGCAGGGGAGTCCAGAACCAGGGGTCACAGTCTAAGGATAAGGGGTAAGCCATTTAGGACTGAGATGAGGAGGAATTTCTTCACCCAGAGAGTGGTGAACCTGTGGAATTCTCTGCCACACAGGGCAGTTGAGGCCAATTCATTAAATATATTCAAGAATGAGTTAGATATATTTCTTAAGGCTAAAGGGATATGGGGAGAAAGCAGGGACAGGGTACTGAATTTGAATGATCAGCCATGATCTCATTAAATGGCGGAGCGGGCTCGAGGGGCCGAATGGCCTACTCCTGCTCCTATCTTCTATGTTTCTATGTTGTCGGGGCCCACAGCCGTTGCTGTATCCAGTGCGCTCAGCCATTTCTTGATATCACGTGGAGTGAATCGAATTGGCTGAAGACTGGCTTCTGTGATGGGGACCTCCGGAGGAGGCCGATATGGATCATAATATTATAATGTCAGTAATATTATTAGATATTGTAATATCAGCATGATAATTGTAGGAAAATATGCTATTCGTGGACAAACTATTTTATATCATTTAATTTATGAAATCAGATTAAATACAGTATTTAAGTGGAACAGATTGCACTATAATTTTTCATTTCTTGTTTTATACAGCACCTTTATTATTGAGAAACAACCCCCTCAGGTTTTGAAGACTCAGACCAAGTTTGCAGCCACAGTGCGCTTATTGGTCGGAGGAAAGCTGAATGTACACATGAACCCACCCCAAGTGAAAGCAACCATCATCAGTGAACAGCAGGCCAAGGCTCTTCTGAAAAATGAGAATACTAGAAAGTAAGGCAACTCCTAACAGTCTTAATTTTTTTTTCTTGCTTTAATATTCAGTGCCCCATATACAGTATAGAACCCAGAAATCAATTAGCCTTTTTAGAGCCTTTTCTATCCATTTCCAATTTAAAGATATTTATCTGTGCTCCTAGAGATCTCTGTTCCTCAGTTTTACCGTTGAGGTTATTCGTCCCTTCATTGCTTGCACTATTGCACATTTCTCTGCATTGAACTGTATCTGCCTCTCCTCCTACAGTCTTTAAATTTGCCATGGCCCCTAATTTGGTATCAGCAAACTATATTCAAGTCATTTAATACAAATGGAAAACGAGAGATGGTCCAGGACAGATCTTCGGGGCATACGACCATGCAGCCTGAAAAACATGAATTTACTCTTATACTCTACTTTTCCTCCCAGTCATCCCTCTATCCATGCAGATGTGTCCCCATTACTACCATTTCACTTTATCTTTATAAGAAGTCTGTTTAGTAGCACCTTATCAAAACACATATATACAACATGCACTGCATTCCCTTTATCTATACATTATAATTTCATCAAAAAATTAAGTCAAGCTGAACCTACCGTTAACAAATATATGCTGCCTGATCCTAATTAGCTCATGTCCTGTGTTATGTGCTCTAGAAGTTTACCCATAATTGAAGTAAGATTAATTGGCTATTAGTTTTTGCTTTATACCTACTCCTTTTCCTGAATGGGGTGTAACATTCACTATCCTCTAGTCCGTTAGCACAATTACTGTTTTCCAAGGATTTCTGAAAAATTATGAGTTGTGCCTCAATTACTTCCTCTCCAAACTCCTTTGGTATTCTGGGATGCAAACCATACAGGCCTGGTGAATTTTTTACTTTTAGCCCCATAAACTTGTTTTTAATAAAATTCCCTTTTGAATATTTACATCCAGTAGTGGCTCTTCTGCATCCTCAGTCTCCGTTTCACCTACCTCTGTTTAAAAAAAATATATATATATTTATTAAGGATTGCCTCACTCTCAAGATTAAGATGTTCCTCTTCGTATCTAATGGTCCCATCCTCTCTCTTATTGTTCTACATTTTATTTCTTCTAAAAGCCCTTGCTATAATCTACCACTTTTTTTCTTAGTCCTCCTAATGTTCTTTGTTTAATTTCTGTACTTTTTATATTTCTCCTATACTTTTTTTTATAGATGGTTTGCTCTTAATTTCTGCATTCAACCATCTTTAATCCCTCAGATGATATTTAACCTGTACCTTAAACATCTCACATTGAAATATCTTCCACTGCTGGTCTATTTGAGCTCCCATTTTCCTAACTAATCTCGTCTCGACCCCCTTTCGTACTAAAATTATCAACTTCCAGTCCAGGAGTTTATCTTCGTCGACTCTTTTTCTTTACCTATCTTCAATGTGAACCCAATTAGGTTATTGTCACTATTTCCCAAGTGACGTCGTCCTGTTTTGTAACCCAGAACAAAGTCGAGCACTACATACATCATTCCTTATTGGACCTGTGACAGGCTGATTAAGGAATTAGTTATGCATGCTAATAATCCCCTCCCCCGTTTGACCACAAAGGTTTGTTTTACCTCAGTGTGTATTGGGTTAAAGTCGTTATTGTTACAATTGTTACCACAGCAAACCTTTATAAGTTTCCTACAAAGCCCTTCCTCTGTTTCTTTTCCACTATTTAGTGTACTCGCAGCTTGATAACAGATCCCTTATTGTTTCTTAACTCAACCCAGATAGACACACTCTCAGCAGCACCATCCATAAAAACTCATTTTCCTGCTGTAACCATGCCCTTAATTAAAAGGTTGCCCCGCCTCCCTTTTTTCCTTCTCTTCACTCCTCTGAAAAATGTACAGACTGGAATATTTATTGACGCTCCGTTTCTGTCAAGGCTACAACATTGCGTCCGTTCTAATTGGTTACTCTAGTTTCTCGCCTTTATTTCTATTGCTTTAGTATTTGCACATAAGCACTGAAACCCTAACCCACTCATACTCTGTACTCTTTCCTCTTTTTTTTTTCTTTCCTTCACTATCCTTCCACTTAACTCTCTCCCATGTGCCCTGAGGTACACCTATCCATATCTCCATCCACAAGCTTACTGTTTTAGACTGCTTTCCTTCTACACACTTACTGCCAACCCCATGTAATTTCTGAGTTAAGTCTTTCCGACCCAACCACCCCAACCCAAGCTTACACCTATAGCTGTATTCTTGATGTCGGCTCATTGGTACCAGTTCAGGTCAGGTGCAGTCCATCCTTCTCATACAACCTCCTCCTGTTTCAAAATTAGTTCCACTGTCCGATGAACTTAAAACCTTCCCACTTCTACCACTCTACTAACTACCCCGTTGGCTGCCTATTCCTCCTCCTCCCTGTCTGATTTATTGCATTGCACAGGCAGTATTCCTGAGAATATTCCCTTTAAGAACAGCTTCTGGGGATCATAGAAACATAGAAGATAGGAGCAGGAGTAGGCCATTCGGCCCTTCGAGCCTGCTCCGCCATTCAATGAGATCATGGCTGATCATCCAAATTCAGTACCCTGTCCCTGCCTTCTCCCCATATCCCTTGATCCCTTTATCCAACTCTTTCTTGAATATGTTTAATGAACTGGCCTCCACCGCCCTCTGTGGCAGAGAATTCCACAGGTTCACCACTCTCTGGGTGAAGAAATTCCTCCTCATTTCAGTCCTAAATGTCCTACCTCTTATCCTTAGACTATGACCCCTGGTTCTGGACTCCCCGACCATCGGGAACATCCTTCCTGCATCTAGTCTGTCCAGGCCTGACAGAATTTTATAGGTTTCGATGAGATGCCCTCTCAATCTTCTAAACTCCAGTGAGTATAAGCCCAATCGACACAATCTCTCCTCATACGTCATTCCTGCCATCCCAGGTATCAGCCTGATGAATCTTCGCTGCGCTCCTTCCATGGCAAGAACGTCCTTCCTCAGATAAGGCGACCAAAACTGCACACAATACTCAAGGTGCGGTCTCACCAAGGCCCTGTACAACTGTAGCAAGACATCCTTGTTCCTGTACTCAAACCCTCTTGCTACGAAGGCCAACATACCATTTGCCTTCTTAACCGCCTGCTGCACCTGCATGATTACCTTCAGCGACTGGTGCACAAGAACACCCAGGTCTCTTTGCACTTCCCCTTCTCCCAATCTATTGCCATTCAAATAATAATCTGCCTTCCTGTTTTTGCCACCAAAGTGGATAACCTCACATTTATCCACATTATAGTGCATTTGCCATGTTTCTGCCCAATCACCTAACCTGTCCAAATTGTACTGGAGTTTCATGACATCCTCCTCACAGCATACCCTCCCACCCAGCTTTGTGTCGTCTGCAAATTTGGAGATATTACATCCAATTCCCTCGTCTAGATCATTAATATATACAGGTAGACTATCCTTTATCCGAAAACCTCGGGACCAGCCGAGTTTCGGATAAAGGAGAATTTCGGATTTCGGAAGGTGGGTCGGCGGGGGGTCGTGCGCACGACTTACGCTGACGCTCAGCGTAAGTCAGTCGGGGTCGGGGCCGGCGGGGTACGCGGGGGGGGGGGTCGGCGGTTGTCAGGGCTGGCGGGGTCCGCGGGGGGGTCGGGGCTGGCTGTTGTCGGGGCTGGAGGGGTCCGCGGGGGGGTCGGCGGCTGGCGGGGTCCGCGGGGGGGTCGGCGGCTGGCGGGGTCCGCGGGGGGGTCGGCGGTTGTCGGGGCCCGCGGGGGGGGGGGGGGGGGGGGGTCGGCGGTTGTCGGGGCTGGGGGGGTCGGCGGTTGTCGGGGCTGGCGGGGTCCGCGGGGGGGGTCGGCGGTTGTCGGGGCTGGCGGGGGGGCCGGCGGGGTCCGCGGGGGGGGTCGGCGGTTGTCGGGGCTGGCGGGGTCGGCGGTTGTCGGGGCTGGCGGGGTCGGCGGCTGGCGGTTGTCGGGGGTCGGCGGGGGGTCGTGCGCACGACTTACCCTTTATCCGAACTTCCGCAACCGGAACCCTCTAAAAACCGAAGGTTTTTTCGTTCAGCGTAAGTCGTACGCACGACTTACGCTGAACGAAAAAACCTTTGGTTTTTAGAGGGTTTCGGTTTTCGGAAGTCCGGATAAAGAGTAGTCTACCTGTATTGTGAACAGCTGGGGTCCTAGGACCGATCCTTGCGGTACCCCACTAGTCACTGCCTGCCACTCGGAAAACGACCCGTTTATTCCAACTCTTTGCTTTCTGTCCACCAACCAGTTCTCTATCCAAGTCAATACCTTGCCCCCAATCCCATGTGCCTTAATTTTGCACGCTAATCTCTTATGTGGGACCTTATCGAAAGCCTTCTGAAAGTCCAAATACACCACATCCACTGGTTCTCCCTTATCTATTTTACCAGTTACATCCTCAAAAAATTCCAGTAGATTAGTCAAGCACGATTTACCTTTTGTAAATCCATGTTGACTTTGTCCGATCCTGTCACTGCTTACCAAGTGCTCTGCTATTACATCTTTTATAATAGATTCTAGCATTTTCCCCACTACCGATGTCAGGCTTACCGGTCTATAATTCCCCGCTTTTTCTCTACCACCTTTTTTGAATAGTGGGGTAACATTAGCTACCCTCCAATCCATGGGTACTGTTCCAGAGTTTATCGAGTTCTGGAAGATGACCAGCAATGCATCTACTATTTCTAGGGTCACTTCCTTAAGTACCCTGGGATGTAGATTATCAGGCCCTGGGGATTTATCGGCCTTCAGTCCCATCAATTTTCCTAACACCATTTCCCTACAAATACTGATTTCTTTCAGTTCCATCCTTTCATCAGACCCTATGTTCCCCGGTATTTCTGATACTGAAGCAACCAGACTGCCTCCCTTCTAACTACGTCTTCTGGCTCTATTTTATCTTCTTGTCTCCTCCCCCAGTCCTACTCTTCTTTAGCTTCATATCCAGACTTGCTCATGCTGTGTACTGTGTAATGAATTTGTGAAGCTTCTAATATTCATCAGTCCATTCAAGAATCTCAATTTCATGAAAAGTAATGCAAGTGTATTCATTCTCTAGCCCTGTTCAATTATGCATACATATTGCATTCATGCATTTCACTAAGATACACACTCACTCAAATGATCTGATCCTTTATCTTTAAAAAGTACTTTTTATAGTTGAAATGCATTGTGTGTCACGGTTTGCCTTTGCAGAATTAAATGCAAGCAACATATTTGGGAGAGGCAGCGAGTTGGAAAAACAATGCAGTAATGGATTATTGGGGCTTTATTGAAGGAAAAGAACAGGTCCCCTCCTGTTTCCTTCTTTAATTCACATTTAAATCTAAACCAATTTTAGTTGGTATGCCTTGCAATAATAAAGGACTTGGGAGAGAAAAATATCAGTCCCACTGCACAAAGAAAGCTTTTTTTCAACTGATTTGACCATTGGGTAACATCTGCAGCTTATATCGCCAGTTTAATTACTGCCAATGCGACACCTGTCTTTTAATTTTAATAAAACTTGGGGTGGTTTGCTGTATTGCCACACTGTTTATACGAATGGGAAAAGGATTCTTGAAATTGGTGGAAAATGGACCACAATTACAGACCATTAAGCAACATTCTTGCTTACATGCATACAGGGCAGTCTGCTGCCCCTTTTTACCTCACAATGGTCCAAGCAGGCAGTGTAATCGTGCCTGTACTTGTATCATTCTATAAATGTCGCTACTGTGCAGTGTAACGCATCACTAATCTGCAGTAATGTTTTTATTTATAGCAGTTTGAAAAGTAAACTACATTTTAACCCATTTATATCTCTGGCAGTGACAGCAGTGGTGAAATATTAAACAACTGTTGTGTTATGGAGTACCATCAAGCAACGGGAACCTTAAGTGCCAACTTTAGAAATATGGTAAGCAAAAGCCTTCATTACAATTAATGGAGCTCGCATTGCAGTGCTCGCGAGCAATTGGGGTTGGAGGCTGGGAGCCAGTCGATGCATTACCCTATCGGATCTCAACCCAAGCACAGATGAACAATTTGTGGTTTGTTCTGTGTGCCATGTGTTTGTTCAAAGCCATTCCTTGTTACATGTGTTATCAGGGGTCTAAGCTGCATAGTGGTAAATGCCATGATTGGTTTCTCTTTTGTGTTTGAAGAGGCTGTCAATGCAAAGAAAGTGTGTTGGAAGGGGCAATAGGCAGTCGATGGGAGAAAATTGTTGGGAGAATTTTTTTTGAAGTGTTGGGAGGCACGGAGAGCGTCAAAATGAAAGTGTACATTTAGACATAAGTAAATGGAGAGAGAATTTCTGATTGACAGTAGTAAGTGTTATGGCTGCCTTCTGTGTTTCTTTTGAAATTTATTCTGTGCCCTCCACCTGATATCTTCAACTATGTGACCAAAAAAAACATGTGTAGCACAAACTAGGAGGTAATCAGCAATCATGCATTCTAAGAATGTTACTGATTTTATTATACATTATTGTAAAATGCACAAAAAGGGGTGCCTAGTTTCTAAAAAGAACATTTGTAATTTTTCTCCTGTATGTGCAAGATTCCTTATATGGATAATAGAAATTATTCATATACCAGCTCTGTTTATAATAAAACTCTTAAGATGCTTCTAAAGTGGCTCCCCAGATAGCTTCGTGGGTAAGTGCACTGTGCAGTGTAGTACTAAGCCATCGGAGCAGGAAGCTTCAGGTTTAATCCATGGTCTGTGCCAGTCTCATTCAGGATTGCAATGAGTATGCTGCAATATTTCTGCATTAGCAAGTGAAAAACTCAGCAAAGATTTCCACTCCTGATTCCCATTACATTGATAGTAGTTAGAAATATGCTTGTGTGACCTTAAAGTGAGGACGGGTTTTGGCCTGGCTGTTATAGCCTGCAACAGTTGCTGTTAAGCTCAGATGTACAAATTGGCCATATTGTAAAGATCTGGTACCTGTGGAACTGCTCCCCATCATAATACGCTGCTTTCAGGAGCGCTGAGGAATGCTTTGCTTCTAATTGTCTTGAGTATTTAATTTTCTATTCTTTTGAGATTTTTCTGATCATAAAGCAAATTTTCTTGCTCATTGGAGAATGGAATTTCACCAAATATGCTGTCTTGAACACAAGAACATTTATTGTATTTGCTCATAGATCTGAAACGTTTTAAGTTTATGTTTCCATTTATTCTGGTACAGTCAGTGTTATGTTAGCCCTAAAAACAAAAATATCTTGTCTCCACTTAGAATTTGATTAAACTTTACTTCTTCGTAGTCTCTGAAACGGATCAAACGTTCTGATCGACGTGGAGCAGAATCAGTCACGGAAGAAAAATTCACAATTCTTTTTGAATCACAGTTCAGTGTTGGTGGAAATGAACTAGTATTTCAAGTTAAGGTATGTTGTACACAATTTGCTGAGAGATTTGAACAGTGTGATTGTTTTATGCCATTGAATACATATAATGTCCAAGTAATTATTTTTCTTTCTGGCAGACTTTATCACTTCCAGTGGTAGTGATAGTTCATGGCAGCCAAGACAACAATGCCACTGCCACTGTACTCTGGGATAATGCATTTGCAGAGCCAGTAAGTTGCAAGTTATTTGTCTTGCATTGAATATAAAATTTAAATCTATATGAAAGCTTATGGTAATTTAAGCAGTACTTCAGGCTGTTTGAACAGGGCTATGGTGAATGTGGATCAGTGAGATTGCATGTATATACCAACCTCCCTCAAGTTATTAAAAAAAATACATTAAATGTAGGCGGTATTTGTGCTTTAGTAAAATCAAAGCAGAACATTCTGCGGGAATGCTGTTTATTTTTTTTAAATTATGCACGATCCTTGCATTTTACTTGCAAAAACATCCATGGAGTCAACTTCTGAATTTAAAGGCCAATTTGAGTGTTTATTTTTTTCCTGTGGAAAATGCTTGTATAAGTTTGTTAAAGGAAAGGTACTTGTGTTCAAAGCAAACCCCCTCCATTTAATAGAACAAAATAATAGTCTGAGCACTTTTTTGATATTTTAGTAAATATGTCAAGTTTCCTACTGACTGGAAACGATCGTGTGGGGTATTCCATGCCATGTACTACTTGGGAAACCATGCAATAAGCAAGTGCACAGCTTTCCCAAGCTATATCCTGGTTTGAGATGTCCATGGCTCCAGAGCGGCAAGGTAGGTCCCACTCCAGAATCTCCATGTTAGTAAGAAACTTGGCATTTTCTACTAAAACACTTTAATTAGTCTTCAGGTTTTTTTTTAATTCTACAAGATTGGAGCAAAAATGGCTCCCTGAGAATTTCCCCTCCCTTTTTAAATAACACGAAAGGAAAACTTATTTCAAAAACATATTGGCCCAGAAATTCGGGTCGGAGGCTTCCCGCGGGTGCAAGCCTCCGACCTGCACTTACCTTCCGCGCCGGCCGTTGAGCTGTGAGCTCCCATGGAAATGCGATCCTGGGCCTCCTCCAACTGCTGGCGCGCAGTGCTTGCGTATCCCAGGGGCGCAGTTAGTTCGAAGCGTCCCCTGGGATCACGTGGGCCATGGAGAGCCAATGGTAGCAGGGAATGCTTCATTCATAAGTTTGACAGGAAGGGCTGTCAAACCTATAAATACTATAAGCCCCAAAACATCACTAAAACCTCAAATAATTTTTTTTTTTTAATCACATTTTTAAAATACAGGAAACTTTGGTTTATCCGGCGGTTGTATGTCCGGAAACCTCGATCTACCGGCAGAAATCAGGAGCCGTTTTGTTAGGTTTTTTTTCTTCTCGTGGCTTTGTTTTCAACAGTCGGGCTCTGGAAAGTCTCTCTCAAGCTGTTGCTAAGCTACAGAGACGCTTCCAAGGTACGGGCCGACTCTTTACAAGCTGTTGCTAAGCAACAGTGTTGTCAGATACGGAGATGAAACCTCCGTATGCTTCAACATTAACTTTGTATGTTCGGCAGTTTTGATAGATCGGCAACAGCTCGGTCCCGTCGGTGCCAGTATTAACAGTTTCCTGTAAACTATAAATTACATGAAATAACTATTTTAAACAATAATTTAAATTTTTGAAAGAATTAATTACATTTTCTAACGGGGCTAAAAATAAACTTGCCTTTCTTTAAAGTATTTAAAAATAATAAACCTGTGGAAAAAATGTTTTAATTTTAATTAATTCACCACTTACCTTGTTAAAAGCAGGCCTTGCGACTGCTTTTTACATGTCTAACTTCTGGAGACTTACCTTCCCGGAGAAACCTGGAAAAAAACCTTAAGTTCAATGCGCACGCGCTGCCTCTCCCGCGCACGTGTTCCACCTCTTAACCCCTTCTTTCAGGGGAACAGACGTGCCGGTTTCCCGCGCATGCGCAGTGCATGCACGAAACCGGCACTTCCATTGGGCTTACGGGTGAGTACCCCACGCATACTCACCCGTGGAGACCCGAATTTCAGGGCCATTGTTACCAACTTTAACCTCAAACTGTATCCTAGGTTGAGAGATGCCAGTTTGAATCTCAGTTTCAGATGCCATTCACTTATGCATAATCGGTAAAATGTTGCTGATTTTGGCCTGGTGGTCAGTTCCACCAGCTGGGAATGGAGCAACAATAAAGTCAAGAGGCGTTGCAGCTTGCACCATAATTCAATGCCCCTCACATTATATTTCAGTGCCCCTCACTGGCTTACCACAGTGGCATTAACAGAGGCCTTCAAGATTTATGTAGTCATCTGTCTGCTTCAACTGAAGTTCAGTCAACAAACTAGGAACTTAAACTGCTTGATTTTTCTATATATACCTGTTCAGATACATATTTATTGGTTATCTGCTACTTACTATTGAATAGCCTGAGCTTTTTATTGGATAATAATGACACAAATAAATTGGTAGAAATGTTAGAAGTTCACACTAGTTTTCTATTTGTAATTTCAGGGTCGAGTGCCCTTTGTAGTCCCTGACAAAGTACTCTGGCCACAGTTGTGTGAGGCTCTCAACATGAAGTTCAAAGCGGAGGTTCAGAGCAACAGAGGATTGTCAGAAGAAAATCTTGTTTTCCTGGCTCAGAAAGCATTCAGCAGTTCGGCCATACATGCAGATGATTACAGTAATATGACCATCTCCTGGTCCCAATTTAATAGGGTAAGAAACTATTTTAGCATCTAAATGCAGATTAGCTGTTTTGCAACTTTTGTTCTGTACCTGCCAACCTGAAAGACTTGCAAAAGCTGACTTACAGCTCCAGAAAAGTTGACAATTGAAAACTAGCCCTGATATAGGCCGATTAACTGTAGTTACACCAAAAGTGTAGTAGGTTTGTGTAAGTATTTAAGCTACACTTGTACTCAACATTTCAACACTTCTAAGTGGAAAATTGTGGCATAAATTGCAGTGCCATTCACTCCTTCCTTGCTGAGAAATTGTGGATATTTATTGGTACTGTGTATGTTGTTAACTCTTGATTTGTTAAATTACTGAAGATGGTTATGCAGTTGTTGCAGTGACGATCACTTTAACCCCCTCCCCCTTCCCGATTTTACATGGGCACTCTTCCCAATCTCCTCTCAGTTAATGCTGGCACTCTTCTCTCTTCACCTTCCTCTAATTTCATAGTGGCTGATTTCCTGATCTCCTCCCCGCCCCCCCCCACCCCAGTTCAAGGTCATACTTTTTGTTCCTTCCACCAAGGTGACGCACTCTTTTCCCCCACCCTGCCCCATCCTCAGTTCATAGTGCCTTTCTTAGTCTCTCCCCCCACCCAAGTTCTTGCTGGCACTCTTCCTTCCCATCCCAGGTTTATGATGGTGTTCTTCTGTCTCCTCTTCACCACCCACCCCCCAATCTTACTATTTCATGCTGGCACGGATCATCTCCCCCTCAACCCCACCAATTTCAAGATAGTAATTTACTCCCCACCTCAACTCATTTCATGCTCCTTTGGCATGTCAGCCTTGGCTCAGTTGGTAGTACTTTCAGATTCAAAAGGCTGTGGGTTCAAGTCCCACTCCAGAGACTTGAGCACAAAAATCTAGGCTGACCGTCCAGTACAGTACAGAGGGAGTGCTGCACTGTCAGAGGTACCGTCTTTCGGATGAGATGTTAAATCGAGGCCCTGTTTGCTTTCTCAAGTGGGCGTAAAAGATCCCACAGCACTATTTCGAAGAAGAGCAGGGGAGTTATCCCTGGTCTCTTGGACAATACTTATCCTTTAATCAACATCACTAAAACAGATTATCTGGTCATTATCACATTGCTGTTTGTGGGAGCTTGCTGTGTGCAAATTGGCTGCTGCCTTTCCTACATTACAACAGTGATTACACTTCAGAAAGTACCTAATTGGCAGTAAAGTGCTTTGGGAAGTCTTAAGGTTGTGAAAGGCGCTATATAAACGCTAGTCTTTTTTCATTCCGTACTGGCACTATTAAAAACCCACCGTGTCATCAATCTTCCACCACAACCCACACCTGCTGCTACTTGCTTCTACCTACTTCTGCAAGGGTTCAAATGTCACTGCGTGCTATGGGCCGATGTTCCTGTTCTTGTGAGCATCCCTGCTCACTAATCAGCCAAGTTTAATCCCTTGCAGTTGCAGTAACAGGAAGTGGGAGCAAGGAGGGTTGCTGAGTTCTCTTCATTAATATGGACCCTGAAAATGCTGGCTGACTGCGAAATGTGGACATTTGAGATGTATTCGTATTCTTCCATGGTTCTTGATGCCTGTTTAAAAAAAATTAAAAAAAATATCTGTTGAAAACACTCAATATCTGCGTTACTTTGATATAAGCATTCTTAAATGTCTGTTGAATGGCTCTTGAGAAAGATTGGAAAACTTGAGACAAATGAAAAGTAAAGTAAATGGCCATTTATGGTTAGATTTTATTTTGCACATGTTAATTATGTTAGAAATTGCCCACAGACTGCTCATTTCTTTTTGAAGATAGAGGAATGAACTTAATATAAAGGGGAACAGGATGCTGTTGAAAAAACCGTGACAATTTATATTGAATTTCCTATTATATTCATACAGCTGTTTTGTCATATTAGTACATGCAGTATTTGGAATTTTCTTTTCTTAAAGGAAAGTTTGCCAGGCCGAAATTTCACGTTCTGGCAGTGGTTTGACGGAGTCATGGAGCTGACAAAAAAGCATCTAAAGCCTCATTGGAATGATGGGTAATGAAATGTTCTCTGCTTTCATTATCTATAAAGCTGTATGTTGCGAATATTTCTATCTCTGCCACATCTACATGTTACTACATTTAAATATTGTGTAAACAATTCAAAGCGGGGCAAATCAATTTCTAGTAATTTTAAGTTTTTAAAAGACATTATTTATGTCAAATGACTTCAAGCAGCAAGTAGAAAACAGCCCTCCTAAAATGCTCAGCCAGTTAGGGCAATGTGTAGCTTACTTTACAGCCCAAAGTTCCCCAGTTCAGTCTCCTTTTTCTGTTGAATTAGCTAATCTCAATCGGGACACTTGGGGCACTGGAGTTGGTCTCAACTTCTGGAGAGCGGAAAATTGACCTGAGTTCCCATTCCAGTTCGCCATCAGTGACCCCTGCTGCACAGGGTGCATGTGGGGATATCAAGTGAGGGCACAATCCGTCTCGGCTATGATGACCTGAGATCGAATTGCTTCCGAGCGTTGGCTATCTGAACTCGCATGAAGAATGGCTAACTTGGGCAAGGTACCAGAGGGTAAAAGGGCACTCGTGGACCCATACTCCTGCAGGAGTCAATGCTATCAGGAATAGAAGCGTAGAGGAAAGAAATTGGTAGCGAAAGGAGCAGAGAAGTATTTTTTTGCAACTCATCATTTTATTTGAAATGTATAGTACTAAAACTTCAGTAATTTCAACATGTTCATATCTGTGCTTCAAACAGGGCAATTCTGGGCTTTGTAAACAAGCAGCAGGCACAGGACATGCTGCTTTCCAAGCCAAATGGAACCTTCCTGCTGCGATTCAGTGACTCTGAGATTGGAGGGATTACAATAGCTTGGGTAGCAGATAATCCCAACAAAGCAGGTGTGGTCGTAAGAAAAGCATCATCATCTAACATCTAATTTTTGTGGCAACTTTCGCAGAATTAATCTTTTTAAACCATCTGTGATTAAATGTTAAAATCCCTCAACTACTGTAATATATATATCATTGTGCAAAGATAATGTATTTAAGAAAAAAAAATTGCCTAATGTATTGTAATCTGTTGAATAATCCTTACCATAGTATGGTTCTATGAAAGCTCATGAGTACTGTAATACAGGAAACTTTGGTTTATCCGGAGGTTGTATGTCCTGAATACTCGATCTAACGGCAAAAATCAGGAGCCGTTTTCTATAAGTTTTTTTTAGTTCTCGTTCTTTTTTTTTCCCCAGTCAGGCACTGCAAGGTCTGTAGCTATAGCAACAGCTTCAGCTAGAGACGCTTGCAGCTGCAGCCGACTCTTTAGAAGCTGTTGCTAAGCAACAGTGTTTGTTGTCAGATACGGAGATGAAAACCTCTATGCTTCAACATTAACTTTGTATGTCCGGCAGTTTTGATAGATCGGCAACACGTCGGTGCCGGATATCACAAAGTTTCCTGTAGCTTTTAAGGAACTGCTGTTTGTGTCTAACACTTGAAACATTAAAACAAAAAGACTTTGTCTGTTTGAATATAGTTGGTGTTTTTTATAAATTGCACTGCTTTGCTACTTTAGTGAACATTCTGTTTTCCTACTAAAGCACGAACAAATCAGATATTAACACAAATTTAAAAATTATATTTTATAGGAGAAAGAATGGTTTGGAATCTCATGCCATACACAACCAAAGATTTTTCAATTCGATCTCTGGCAGATCGTATCAGTGATCTCAATCATTTGTTGTACTTGTATCCAGACAGACCCAAAGACGATGTGTTTTCCAAATATTATACACCGCCATTATGTAAGTGTCGATTGCTTTGCTAGTAAAGAAGGGCTTCTGTAGCATTTTGTTATTACTTGTGCATATTGTCAAAGCTGACACATAAATAAGTTTTTTAAATCTACTGTAGACAGCTTGAATTGAAAATACGGTATGGAGCATGAGCTTTTTAGCTTATTTTGAGAATTACTTGTATTAGCAGTACTTGCTTTCCTTTCTTTACAAGGAGGACTATCCTGTTTTGAGCACTGATAAATAAAGTATACTTTGTCCATCAAATGTGTGCAAAACAAATTGTGAAGTGGAGCTTAACCACTTCTTTGGCACAATGTCTAGTGTTAAATTACTGGCCACGCAGTTGTATGATGAACATGTTAGTACAGGAACATGCTATGTAGGCTTGTGTCTATGTGTTCAATATTTGCCAGTCATAACATAAGAAATAGTTGGCCATTCGCCCCCTCGAGCCTGCTCCGCCATTCAATAAGATCATGGCTGATCATCTACCTTAACTCCACTTTCCGGCATTATCCCCATATTCCTTGATTCCCTTAATATGAAAAAATCTATCGATCTCTGTCTTAAATATACTCAACGACTGAGCTTCCACAACCCTCTGGAGTAGAGAATTCCAAAGATTCACCACCCTCTGAGTGAAAACATTTCTCCTCATCTCAGTCCTAAATGGCCGACTCCTTATTCTGAGACTGTGACCCCTGGTTTTAGACGCCCCAGCCAGGGGAAACATCCTCCCTGCATCTACCCTGTCGAGCCCTGTAAGACTTTTGTACGTTTCAATGAGATCACCTCTCATTCTTCTAAACTCTAGAGAATATAGGCCTCGTCTACTCAATCTCTCCTCATAGGACAATTCCCCCATCCCAGGAATCAGTCTGGTGAACCTTCGTTGCACTCCCTCTATGGCAAGTACAGGAAACTCTTTATTATCCGGCACCAATGGGACCGGCATGGTGCCAGTTTATCAAAAAGTCCAGATTACAGAGAGGTATAGTTTAAAAGCTCCGTACACAGCAGCAAATCCAGGCTTCCCTGTTGCTTAGCAACATGTGCAGGAACTCCAGCCACAGACCAAGCATCCCTGTTGCTTAGCAACAAGTGCACGAACCCCAGTTACACAGCCACAGATCCAGGAACTGCCACTAATGAAGTAAAACTTACCTGAACCTACTCCTGAATTTTGCCGGTTAACAGAGATTTCCGGTTATTTAGGTGCTGGTTAAAAGAGAGTTTCCTGTAGATCCTTCCTTAGGTAAGGAGACCAAAACTGTACACAATACTCTAGGTGTGGTCTCGCCAGGGCCCTATATAATTGCAGTAAGACGTCTTTACTCTTGTACTCCAATCCTCTTGTAATACAGGCCAACATACCGTTCGCTTTCCTAATTGCTTGCTGTACCTGCATGTTAACTTACAATGATTTGTGTACAAGGACACCCAGGTCCCTCTGAACACCAACATTACTCAATCTCGCACCATTTTAAAAATAGTCTGCTTTTCTATTTTTCCTATCAAATAACTTCACATTTCTCCACATTATATTCCATTTGCCATGTTCTTGCCCACTCACTTAGCCTGTCTATATCCTCTTGAAGCCTCTTTGCATCCTCCTCACAACTTACATTCCCACCTAGCTTTGTATCATCAACAAACTTAGATATATTACATTTGGTCCCCTCATCCAAATCAGTGATATAGATTGTGAATAGCTGAGGCCCAAGCACTGATCCTTGCGGTACCCCACTAGTTACAGCCTGCTAACCTGAAAATGACCCGTTTATTCCTACTCTCTGTTTTCTGTCCGATAACCAATCCTCAATCCATGCTAGTATATTACCCCCAATCCCATGAGCTCTAATTTTGTTTAATAACCTCTTGTGTGGCACCTTATCGAATGCCGTATGAAAATCCAAATACACCACATGCACTGGTTCCCCCTTATCTATTCTGCTAGTTACAACCTCAAAAAACTCTTAACAGATTTGTCAAACACGATTTCCCTTTCATAAATCCGTGTTGACTCTGCCCAATCCTATTATTTTTTTAAGTGCCCTGTTACCACGTCCTTAATAATAGATTCTAGCATTTTCCCTACTACTGATGTCAGGCTAACTGGTCTGTAGTTCCCCGTTTTCTCTCTCCCTCCTTTCTTAAATAGTGGCGTTACGTTTGCTACCTTCCAATCCACGGGAACTGTTCTCGAATCTATGGAATTTTGGAAGATGACAACCAATGCATCTACTATCTCTGTAGCCACCTCTTTTAAAACCCTAGGATGTAGGACATCGGGTCCAGGGGATTTATCGGCTTAGTCCCACTAATTTCTCCAGTACTTTTTTTTTTTACTAATACTAATTTCTAACAGTTGCTCATTCTCGCTAGACCCTTGGTTCTCCATTATTTCTGTGAAGTTTTTTGCGTCTTCTTCCGTGAAGACAGACTTGAAGGCCGCGATTTTGCCGGCGCTCAAAGTGCGGGTTCGGAGGCGGGCCTGCTGTCAAAATCAAAATGATTGACAGCAGGTTGGGAACCCGCTCCGAACCCGCCTCCATGCAAGCTTCCAAAGTGTCGGGTCTGCGAATTCAGAACAGACCCGACACCAAGCGGCGGGGGAGGCATTTAAGATAGTTAAATGCTTGTTAACTACTATTTTGCCAGCCCATTTCTATCCACTTTTTTAACGGGGTTCACGTCGTTCGGAGATCACGTCAGGTAAGTAGGTCGGGTTCTCTATGGTCTTCCCATTGCTGTGAATAGTTGACAACTGCAAAAGTAGTTTGAAAGCTACCATTTCACAGCTGGTCACTTTCCAATGTCCGAAGCTGGAGCCTTCAGGTCTTGAAAGACACTTTTGAGCTGTATGCAGTTTGGAAGTGTTTGGAGTAAACTCTCTATCCACTGTCACCTCCTTGGAGCAAGCTCCATTGACAGATTGCTTCTGTCATCTCAGCTGCAGCTGCCATCTATTCCAGCAACATTGGTGCCCTTGGAAAAAATCTCACCTTGGTCCTCAGAGTCCCTCCACGATCAGCCCCAACACCAACATCACCAAGCACCCCAGCAGCACCAACAACAATATCCGTCTGCTCCGCAATCACCTGATGCTGCACAGGACACAGGGCATCAGCACCCGACAACATTGCTGCCCGGGAGGCCAGCGATGGCATCACCATGGCCAGATTTACTTCAGTTGACGCTGTACACCCTGGCTTCCACATGATTCGCCAAGTTGACACCACCCCACACCAGCACCATAAAGCATCCCTATAATGTCCAAGCCATTCCTTTCACACTCATCACAATTTTGGGGTGGGGGGGTTGGAGTTATGTCTCAACATTCACTGGAACTCACTAAGACACTTCCAAAGGTGAGCACAGATCTGTCCAATAAGGTAAAGTGTTGAAAATACAGATTTCAATGTTTGACAACACATTAACAGACACTTCACATGAACATTGACTAAACCACCCAGGTGCCTACCCTTGTGTGTTATTAGTTTGTATACTTGCATTAGGGTGAGTGTGAGGGGTGGCTACTGAGATGGGGAAGTGATAATGTAGATAGAGAGGGATGGGTGGAAGGTGCAAGCTAAGTTAGTAAGAGTAAAAATGTACAGGGGTAGGGAAGGTGGAGTGATGTGGATGCGATGAGTGGCACAGCAGGATGAGGCCGAGTGTGGCTTGGCAGTAACGTTTCGTGATTTGCTCAGTTCATTGAAAGGCTTGTGCCATAGCAGTCTGGTCCTCCTGATGACATCCCTGCTTGTGTCCTCCTGTGCAATGTGCAACCAGGCTGTGTTGATCTCCTGGGGAGGTCTCTTCCGCCCATGGGAAGGGAAGTGAACCTCCCTGCGTGCTGTGATTCCCTCCATAAGCATATGGCGAGAGCCTGGGTGCAGCTGTGCACATTTGTGTAGTGCTTGTCAATGTTTGCAGCACCGAGGTGCTGTAGAATACTGACAGAACTGTCCAGATGAATTTGGACATAGCCCCTTTAAGGAAACCGGCTGACGACGTGTCATCAGACCCGCTTCCTATTAATTGGCTGGGAAACTCGCAGGGCGGTCTTAACGAGCCCCATCAACGTAAAATCGCTTGGAGACTGCGGACTGCAGTGGGCTGGGACCACGACACCGATCCCGGCTGCCCCAGACCCGCCTTGAACGGCAAAATCGCGGCCAAAGTATTTGTATAATTTCTCTGCCATTTCCTTATTCACCATTATAATTTCTCCTGTCTCTGCCTGTAAGGGACCCACGTTTACTTTCGCTAATCTTTTCCTTTTTACATACCTATAGAAACTTTTACAGTCTGTTTATATGTCTCTCGCTAGTTTACTCTCATTCTATTTTCCCTTTATCAATTTCTTCTTCCTCCTTTGCTGAATTCTAAAATCCTCCCAATCCTTGGGTTTACTACTCTTTTTGGCAACATTATAAGCCTCTTCCTTTGATCTAATACTATCTTTAACTTCTCTTGTTAGCCACAGTTGGACCACTTTTCCTGTGGGGTTTTTGTGCCTTAAAGGAATGTATATTTGTTGTAAATTATGTATTAATTCTTTAAATGCTACCCATTGCTTGTCTACCATCATACCTTTTAATGTAGTTTCCCAAACTACCTCAGCCAACTCGCCCCTCATACCTACATAGTTTGCTTTGTTTAGATTTAAGACCCTAGTTTCGAATTTAACTAAATCACTTTGAAACTCAATATAAAATTCTATCATATAATGGTCACTCTTCCCTAAAGATCCCTTTACTACAAGGTTATTAATTAACCCTTTCTCATTGCGCAATACTAGATCTAAAATAGCCTGTTCCCTAGTTGGTTCCTCAACATACTGATCTTGTATACATTCTACGAATTCGTCCTCCACACTATTACTGCAAATTTGGTTTGCCCAGTCTATATGAAGATTAAAGTCCCCCATGATCACTGTGTTACCCTTGTTACATGTGCCTCTAATTTCCTGATTTATTCTCTGCCTTACATTACAACTACTGTTTGGGGCCCGATAAACAACTCCTACTAATGTTTTCTGCCCCTTGCTGTTTCTTAGCTCCACCCAAACTGATTCTACTAAGATCCTTTCTCTCTACTGTCTTTATCCCATCCTTTATTATCAGGGCTACCCTTCCTCCTTTTCCATTTTGCCTATCTCTTAAAAAAATTAAGTATCCTGAAATATTTAGTTCCCAACCTTAGCCACTTTGCAACCACATCTCCGTAATGGCTATTAGATCAAACCTATTAATTTCTATCTGCGCAATTAATTCATCTATTTTGTTGTAAATGCTTCGTGCATTCATATATGATGCCTTTAAGCTTTGACTTTTTTCTATTTTTCCCTGATGTCACCTTAATCTCTGATGCCTTATTACCTTTGTTACTCTCTGTCCCTTCCTGACCCACTCTGCTTATTTTTCTCCAAAACTGTACTCTGCTCTAGAGCCTTGACATTTCTCTTGCTGCTTTTAAATTTACTCTTTCCTGAATCCTCCCTCTCTCCCCCCCTCCCCCCTTCATTAGTTTAAAGCCGCCTCTACTGCTCTCCAGTCTGTCTGGGAAAGAGGCTAAATTAGAAGCCAGGCAATGTCATTATGAGAGGGAAAATCGGGATGAATCATTCTGTATCATTGTTGCTTAGTTGCTAGCAACTGTTTACAAAGCATCACCAGTAGAGGCCTAGGAGCAGGTCATCTGTCTACTTTCATAGTCATTTAGTGGTATTTGATACATGAGAAACCTATAAAGGGGAGAAAATTACTCATCAAATGTTAAACAATGGGTCTTGGTGATCGGTATTGCAAATAAATACTTTCATGTTGATATTTTTTTATGGATGCCCTGGTTTATAGTCTGCAAAAGTGAATATTACTTCATGAAGTCTCATAATGCACATTGAAACAATTGCCCTTTAAATCTAGAGTTCAGTTTACATTATAGGCGAATCATGTGTGCATCTTGATTCTGTGGCATAGATTTACTTCAGTTGTGTCTTAATTTTGTAGATTTTTTAAAAATCTCTATTACAGTATATATGAATTAATGTAATAACCTTAGTTTTCTTTTTATCCCCAACTGTAGCAAAGGCAGTAGATGGCTATGTAAAACCACAGATCAAACAGGTGGTTCCAGAGTAAGTACTTTACTGTGGTGACCTTTTCAAAAACACTGTTAATAAAACTTGTTTTAATTTCATACCCTAGTACAGGAAACTTTCGATTAGCCGGCCCCTAAATAACCGGAAATGTCAGTTAACCGGCAAAATTCAGGAGTCGGTTTCAGCTAACTTTTATTACTTGCACTGCAACAAATTGAGGAAGGTAAAGGTTTGGCTGCAGCTGTTGCTAAGCTACAGAGACGCTTGCAACTTGTGGACGTTAGCAACAGGGTTTGTTGCTTCATACGGAGCTCTAAGGTCCATATCTTTCACTATAGCGTTCGGTTATCCGGATTTGTTGCTGAACCGGCACCACGTCGGTCCCGTCCGTGCCGGATACCAGAAAGTTTCCTGTATTATACAGGTTGTCTGATTTCTGTCTCTGATCATCTCTATGTCTTTGCCATTCAGTTACCACGTGTGTAATTAACACTGCTTTTATAGTTGTACCAAATAACCAAGACTGTAATGCTGGATTCTGACAGGCTTCTGTTCGTCAAGTACTTTTTTAAAACTGTTTCTGTTTGAATGTGTTCTCACAGTTAGTGAAGTGAGCAACAGACAAAATAGCTTCACTTGGGATAGTGAATACAGATCAGTTTGCTGAAAGTTGAGTGGTGACAATTAAATGACTCATTCATATCTCTAATCTGGAAATTAAACTTGTAACCAGAAAGGTATGTCTTGGGTTTAAAATTTTATGCATTTGACTTTTAATTGCTGCATGATGACTCATTGATCTGTATTCAGTTGTTAGAGTTTTATCATTTACTTGTTAATTCCTTATTCTCACTGATAATGGCATACTAGTATGTCAAGAGAGTTTATCATTGGTTGGGAAAAGGCTAAAAGGAAAGTTTAAATACTGTAGTAAGGTTGTTGCCCCTATAGTGGATGGAGATGGGGAGAAGAAGGGAAATCCTCAGCTCCCATGGGAGATCATCCTGCCTTGTGTCACTCCAGCACGTTCACTCCACTCTGCGCTTCAGCAAATGATTAGACATGGGTTTTCACACAAGTCTAGAAAAATAGTGTGCAAGGACTAGATAACCAATATGCATTTGTTGATACAGAAATGTCTATGGAGAGAGTAATCCCATAATGTGGGATCTTTGCTGTGGTCTTCAAATATTTCCTTCAGTAGAGAAACATGGCATAGTCGTAGCTATGCTCTTGATAAGTTGAACATCAGAATTTAAGGTGCTATTAAGTGTTATAGGTGCATCTATACTGAAAATATTGGAGTTTATTGCATTATGTGCATGAACTTTGTAAAAATAAAATGAATATTAAAACAACTGCTATGCTGTTTAGAGTTGATACTCTTGCTGGTTACAGATTTGCTACAGCGTCGTCTGATGCTACATCAACAAGCAGTACCTATATGGAGCAAGCAGCATCACCTGCCGTTTGTCACCCACCACAGTATCCCCTCTACCCGCAAAAGTAAGTTTTTTTTCAATTATTAACTATGATGTTTTGGAGGCCCTTGAGTACAAATTTGGGTCTCCAGGTCTGAGCTATTCCCTTGACAAGACCTTTTCCCCAATAAAATTCAGGTGGTGTATCCTTTTAGAGTTAATAGTTATTCCATGCCTACTACATTTAATGTATTTTTGCACCAAATTCTCTTTGCAATGGCAGGTATTACCACACAGAACAGTGGCTTGCAGAGTTAAGAAAGTAGTAACTTTATTTACAAACAAGTAACACAATGACATAACATTGCAAATATTAAAAGTACAATATACCTATAACATAAACACACAGAATGTCCATAATGGGTTAATTACCACTAATGAGAACTCCTACTGATTTAGTACAAATGTGTCTGCCAGATTCATGTACAATGTTCTTGTTACGCTGTTGGAAATTCAGCTTCCTTTTTGACCGCCAGCACAATCTTCTGCATTTGAGAAATTCGCAATCGCTCCAGACCCACACATTTCAAAGTAACCTTCTGTAAGGCCTGCTGTTAACTGCTTACATGTCAAAACCAACATTTCTGCCTACATGTCAAAACCAACATTTCTGCAAGATCTGAATGGCTGCCTTTGCAGTTGAAACCAAATGTCCTGCGCAGCCTTTCAATTAACATGCATAATAGTTTCTTAAATCAAACAATATTTCATGCATCACACTAGTTAGATGGCAAAAAATATAGAACTTCTCAATATAGTAGATTGACTGCCTGCAAATCCGTCTGTTGATAAACAAAAACAATTAGTATGTACAGGAAACTCTTTTATCCGGCACCGACGGGACCGGCGTGGTGCCGGTTGATCATAAAGTCCGGATTACAGAAAGGTATACTTACTAAGGTACGAGAACCCCGGTTACACGGCCACAGATCCAGGAACCCCGGTTACACGGCCAGTAATATGAAGTAAAACTTACCTGAACCTACTCCTGAATTTTGCCGGTTAAGAGAGATTTCTGGTTATTTAGGTGCCGGTAAAAAGAGAGTTTCCTGTACAAGTCAAATAGGTAACAAACCAATTCTTTATATCAAAGGGAAGCCCTGCAAGTTAAATCATTGTTATATACAGTAGATCAGATACCATTCACACCATAATAGTACTATGGGATGTTTTACATCCTTCTGAACTATTGAAATAAACAGACAGCCTTGGTTGAACATCTCATTCAAAAGATGGTGCCTCCAACAGTGCAGCACTCCCTCACTTGTAGTACTGATTGGCAGGCTAGATTATGTGCTTAGCTGCAAAATTGCTACCAACAGCCAAGCTGACATGTTGGTGTATCGCTTATTACAGTATGAATGATCAAACTTAATTCAGATTCAAAAAGCAAATCTAAACACATGCTGGAATTTTTTTTTTTAAATGCTGGAAACTCTCAACAGGTGAGTCAGCATCTTTGGAGAGAACTCATCTGTTCTCTCCACAAATGTTGACTTACCTGTTAAGTGTTACCAGCATTTTCTGTTTTAATCAGATTCAGTTGATTGAAATATGTTCTGCTTCTGCTGTTGAATTGCCATAAAGCCTCTAAGACAGCGGTCACAGGGTTTGTTATGAGCTAATAGATCTTCTGTGGTAAGCATTAAATGCCTGAAACTTTTTTCCTCCTTTATTATGAAATTAAGGTGTGGAATAACAATAACAGGCTTATTTATCATGTAAGGGGTGTCATACAGTTTTCACTGTCGCTTCTTATTTTCAGTTTTTATCTCCTGAAAGAACCAAGTAGAAATTTTAAGGAAACTGAAATTTCTCCTTGATCCTTGGGAATGTAATGGAGCAAAACTTGAGTGGTTATCTATCTACTTTATTCAATTCTAACCTTTTTTATTTGCAGATGACATTCTTGTGATCCACACAAAACTAGAACTATATTCTACAGAATGTTTGATCACTTACGCCTTAATAAACTACTGCCAAAGATTTTACAGCAATGCTATTCCTGCTGCAAAAAATTTTAAAAGCATTGGAGGGGCCAGGAGGGGCCAGTGGCGGGGCAGGAGGGGCCAGTGGCGGGGCAGGAGGGGCCAGTGGCGGGGCGGGGAGGGGGCCAGTGGCGGGGCGGGGAGGGGGCCAGTGGCGGGGCGGGGAGGGGGCCAGTGGCGGGGCGGGGAGTCGCCAGTGGCGGGGCGGGGGGGGTCGCCAGTGGCGGGGCGGGGGGGGGTCGCCAGTGGCGGGGCGGGGGGGGGTCGCCAGTGGCGGGGCGGGGGGGGTCGCCAGTGGCGGGGCGGGGGGGGGAGCGGGGCAGGGGGTGGCTAGTGGCGGGGCAGGGGGTGCCAGTAAAAGGGTACAGTAGTGTAGTGGTTTACGTTACTGGACGTAATCCACAGGCCTAAACTACTAATCTAGCAGAACATAAGTTCAAATCCTACCATCACAGTTTGAGAATTTAAATTAAGAGAGGTCACAATCTCAGGATACAGGGTAGGACATTTAGGACTGAGAGGAGGAGAAATTTCTTCACTCGGGGTGGTGAACCTGTGGAATTCTCTACCACAGAAGGCTGTGGAGGCCAAGTCACTGAATATATTTAAGGAGATAGATAGACACAAAAGGCATCAAGGGGTATGGGGAGAGAGCGGGAATATGGTATTGAGATAGAGGATCAGCCATGAACATATTGAATGGCGGAGCAGGCTCGAAGGGCCGAATGGCCTACTCCATCTACCTATCTATGTAATGTAGAAATACTTTGTTGGCCTTCTCTTTCCTCCCAACTCTCTTCGTCCCCAACCTTCCTCCAAGCTCCCAGGTTTCATTCCGTTTCTTGCATCATTTCAGTATTGGACCACCTAGGATGGATCCTCTAATACTTCTCATAAATGTTGCTAAATCTTACAAGGATGTTCCAGACCTTACTTTACTCACCCCTTTTCTCCTATTAATCTCTTTTCTCCTGAACATAATCACTATTGCATGATTTATCTAATCTTTCGCCCCCCCCCCCCCCCCTTTTCTACCTCCGAGATGTCCTGCAATATAGACCTTCGCCTTTCACAGGGTTTCTCAGTTTTTAAAATAGTCAGTGAGTTGATTGGCAGATGAGCAACTGAATATAAAGAAATATGAACATGTGGCATCACAGATGTAATCACAACTGACATTCCCTTCCAACCCCATTTGTTTCTGCATCCACCCCTGAAAAAAAAACTCTTGTCACTTACAACGACACTTTTAAATTTCCAACTGTCTACCTTTGGCCCTCCACTGCCACGATACTTCTGCCTCTATCACTCTGCTCATTCACACCCTCACCTTCGCCTTTGATGCCCTTGTCTCCAGTCGAACCCTGGTCGTTCCCCCTGGTACGGCTCCCAACTTCACTCGCTTGAGTCCAATGGGTGCAAACTTGAACGTCTGTGACGCGCAACAGGCTTAGCTATTCATCGCCAGATCTGGCTGAACCGCATCAATCACCGTCAGCCCCTGCTGTCCTCTGCCAAAACTGTTCACTACTCCAGGATCATTCTGGAATGCAAAGATATCCCCTGGCTTCTTTCCTCCACTACCAATTATCCCCTTAAACCCTTCTCCCCTGTCCCCTCCATCCTCGCCAACAACAATTGCAAGGCGCTCATGGATATCTTATATCTGTGAGATTGAGACTAACCGTTTAGCTGTTTCTGCCGTATTCGCCCCTTCCCCATGCCTAACAAGTCCAACTTCCCCCAAGGCTAACACTTGCCTAGCCCTCTACTTGCGTCTTTCTCTATTTTCTCCTATCTACCCTCATGTCCTCTCCAAGCTATGTTTATCCATGGCACCTGCCTCCTGCTCTCTCGACCCCATTCCCACTAAACTGTTGACCACTCAGCTCCCCACAACTCCATCTTTGAACCTCTCCAATCGGGTTTCTGTCCCTGTCACAGCACTGAAAGACCCTGATCAAAGTCACAAATTACAAACTCTGTGACTAACTGGTGTACTATCCCTCTTCCCCCCTGCCCCCCCCCCCCCCACCAACCATCCTTCTCCGCCTCGCTGCAGCCTTTGACACAGTTGACCACATCATCTTCCTCCAAAGACACACTGTTGTCCAATTGAGTGGATTGCCTTTGCCTGGTTCTGCTCTTAACTATCCAGTCGTAGGCAGAGAGTCCTTCGTCGTTGCTGGGCCAAAATCCTGGAACTCCCTCCCTAACAGCGCTGTGGGAGTACCTTCACCACAAGGATTGCAGTGGTTCAAGAAGGCGGCTCACTACCACCTTCTCGAGCAATTAGGGATGGGCAATAAATGCTGGCGACGCCCACATCCCAGAACGAATTTTTTTTTAAAAAGTCTCATGCAATGGTTTCTCTTCAGCCCCCGCACCATAACTTTGGGGTCCCCTAGGAATCTATCCTTGGTCCCCTCCTGTTTCTCATCTACATGCTGCATCTAAGTGACAACATTCGACAAGAAGTCAGGTTCCACATGGATGCTGATGGCACCCAGCTCTACCTCACCACCATTTCTCTCGAGCCCTCCCCTGCCTCTCTGTTGTCAGATTGCTTGACGAACAAAGCGCAGTTTCCTCCAATTAAATATTCTGTAGACAGAAGCCATTGCCTTCGCTCCCTGCCACAAACTCTGTTCACTTGCCACTGATTCCATCCCCCTCTCTGACCATTGCCTCAGGCTGCACCAGACTGTTCACAACCTCGACATCCTATTTTGACCCTGAGCCGAGCCCATATCCTCTCCCATCACAAAGACTGCCTACTTCCACCTCTGTAACATTGCCATTCTCCACCCCGCCTCAGCTTACTTGCTAATGAAAACCTCATCCATGCCATACCTTCAGCAATATGCTTCCTAAAGCTCGCTACACTCCTTCTAAGATCCTCCTAAAATCCCACCCCTCTAACCAAGCTTTTACTCACCCATCCTAATATCTTCTTCTTTGGTTCAGTGTCAGTTTTTGTCTGATTACTCTCCTGTAAAGCACCTTGGGACATTTTCCTACATTAAAAGTGCTGTATAAATGAAAGTTATTGTTGACATCGTTGAAATTGGATGCACAAAGCAACAGAACAATCTATTCCCTTTGACTGATTCTGTTTGCAAAGATGCATTCAGAAAATGCAACGGAATAAAATTATTTTCTTTTACAGATTGTCCTGCAGATTAATTGAATCAATTTTTATAATATTTCATGATTTTCTTTTATTTAGCCCAGACAGTATGCTTGATCCTGACGGTGATTTTGACCTAGATGATACGATGGATGTTGCCAGACATGTGGAGGAACTTCTGCGCAGACCAATCGATAATCAGTGGCTTCCTCATCAACCGACATGATTGCCCATCCCCACCTCATAGCAATTATTGTTTCTTATGGTTTCATTCCATAAGTTGCTTCATTTCCAAATCATTCATAATGTGAAATGTTAATATTGCTTGTGAATCTAATATTTTTGTGCATGTTGAGGCAACGCAAATGTTTTTACATGTCTTGTTTGCTTGGAAGAAGGCTACAGTTATAGTTATTTTCTGTTGTACAAAATGCAAGTTGCTATTTGCATGGTTTTTATTTACCCTTTGAGTTTTAGTTGTTGCTTTTTTGGTAGATAACCCAGTACAGTTTTAATTTGTATTTTAAGTCTGTTTTGTTTCCCAAGTCAAATACCCAGTTAAAACCCAAATTAAGTCACTGCCCTTAACAAGAAACCAGTCAGAGCTATTTCAATTATGTGTGGGTTCTACATTTTTAATCATTTACTAGGATAGTTCTTTATGTATTTTGTTGGAAGTTAATATTCAGTTTTTGGTTAGCAACTTCAGTTGAATATTTGGGTCATAAATTGGCACATAAGGGCCACACTAACAATGATTTTGCTCTTTAAAAAAATTAAAAGACCCATCATGAAGTGTTAGTGACATGTTCATGAAGAGACATTTGGGAGGGATAGTTTATGATGTATATTTTTGTATCCCAGAACCATTTTGTTAATGCTTGCATTGGTTGTTTCGATCATCACTCTGAATTGAACACATTTTTAAAAAAGAAAATCACACATTTGGCCTCTATTTTACACATCTGGGCAGTTTTAGAGGAAGTTCTTGTTACATAGCCTAGGTTATGTGGTTTGTATAAAAAGTGCATGAGTTTGGGATGGCTTAGCTGTCATAATTTGCACTGAACAAAATCAAGGCATATATATGCTCTTAAGATGACTAGTTTGTGTTGTATCAACATGTGCAAAACTGCCTAGTTGCCTGAATTCAGTCATACAAACTAGTTACCTTATGACTCTAACTTTGGAATTTTTACATTTATTTTGTGGGTATCAGAAGAGATAAGTTGTACAACAAGGTGCTTCTTGGATCATGTAAGAGCAATGTTCTACATACAGGGCTACTTAGAAGAAAGCATCTTTCAGGTTACTTTAGTTGCCTGTATGGCCGTGGCCACGTGGAAGACCTGTCCTCTATCTCTGATGCCATGTTTAGCCAGTAGGTCATGTTGAGGTCATATTTAGCCAATATCTTGATCTCTCCCTTGTGAATAATGAGGGATATGTGTGAAAAGGTTTTAGTGCATTCTGGCATACGGTGGATAGTGGTCACAACAATTAAAAATGGCCGGGCTCAGTTCTGAGATGCCTTAATAAGCTGTAATGGAAGCTAATTGGTGCAGTAGAGGGTAGTATTAGAAACTTAAGTGTGTGTTGTTGGATGTGACTGTCACTATACTTGATCCTAGCAGTATTGGGACATTGGTTGAACAAAAACTGTTCCTTGATGCAGCAGAAACCTTTCAATGGGACCACCCCTCTAGTAAATGGATAAAGGGAATTTTTTTAATCATTTGTTTTTAAACAACCACTATACAATGTACAGGGATTGAAGCAGTGTTTGTTCTCAAAGGGGTGCCCATTCTCATGTTTGCCATAATCCCTTGTTCAGGAATATCATGTTCAGCCTAATAACCACAAATGAAAAGGGGAGGACTGAAGCAATGCAGATGTTTACATTTTAAATTATCAGATGTACTTTCCCATAAAAATATCAAGTATTCTAACAGCTTGTGCCCATTGCTTATTTGTTTTTTGTTCATATGCCTGGGCCTACTGAGATGTAACAAATTTTATTTTACAGTTACAGAATATTTGGTTATCTTTAATGTAGAGTAAACTAACATAAGGCCTGTTTATTGATGCCAAACAATTTTTGCTAGTTCTGATACAATTGTAGACTTGTACATATCACGGAGAACAAATTGTTTCTTCTTCTTCAGGACTCTTGCTATGCTACAGACATTTGCTTAATTGCAGTGCAAACAGAAGATGGATTTCTGTCCTTCTAAATTCTGATAGGAGTGCTCCCAGTATCTGGCTTTCTTTCATAAAGCACTTCGTCATACTGTATGTTCCTCGCTTCAGCTGTTATATTGGTTGATCTTTTTTTCTCATTGATCGCAATTTCCTCCCAAAACCTCTCATTCACCTGTGTTTAGTAATGTAATTGGCCTGAATTTTGCGGTCAGCGGCGAAGAGACAGTGCTCGCTGCTGTCCACAAAGATTTAGTGGGCTCGAGAGCGTGGATTTCCTCTATTTTGACGTGACTTAAATTTGGTGCCATCTGTGGTGTCCAACAATAGTGCAGGTAGCAAGCAGGCTGATCAGCCAATCAGATTGAAGGATTTTCAGACAGCAAGGCAGGAAGGAAAAAGCAGGGATTATAATTCACATTTTAAGCATGTACAGAAAACAAAATAAAGTTTGTGGCATACATGGGATTAAGGGAGAAGCTGAAATATAAACTTTAAAAGAAAAATTAATTTTTATGATTTTTAAAAATCATGCAATTTTTAAATGTTATTCTCGGGAATGAGACTCCACATTTGTAAAATTCATTTTTCAAGGCCAGAGAGGTGGTTCAGCAGTTATTATGACTTAGTATGCCGTTTAAAAGCTGTTACTTCTGATCAAACACGGCTTAATGTTTTCATTGGTTTTTACAGCAAGAATAATGCATAAAAAGTTGAAGTTCATGTCAAATCGTTGATTGCATCTGCGAAGACTGGGTATCATTGCCAGCAACTTTGGATTTCCGCGTTTAACTGTGCATGTGCGGATACCAGAAGTTGCTGTCAGTTTAACACAGTAATGATGGCAAACACTGACAGTTTCGCCATCATTACAACCGCAAAATCTGGGCCATTATGTGATAAGTTAATTCCTAATGCATTTCCACTGGTGCATGATTTGACTGGATACAGTCTTATATTGGCCTCTGCACTTTTCAGCAATGTTGGCCAGTAGTGAAGAATATTTAATTCCTTTTACGTTAGATTGAATGGCACAGTGGGTTCACGTACGTCGGGGTATGAATCCAATGTAGACAGGGATGTGGTACCTTCTCTTTCAGGCTGTAAGGGTCCTACGTCAACTTATTTTGTCTCGATTCCGCTCTAGGGCATCAGTCCATAAACACACAATTCAGTAGCGTTAAGAAAGCTTTCAGGATTGTTAGGGTACGAAATAGAAATGTCTGAAGTGCAGTACTATACCTCTGAAATTGAGATTAACATGTATTGCTGGGATAGTGTCGGGAGAGCTGTTAGCCTGAATCTAATCAGTGCTATACCTCACCTGGGAATGCTTGATCTTGACAGTGGATGTAAAAAAATGCTTCAGCTCTCCTTCGCTGGTATTTAGTATCTTGAACAGAAAAAATCTTACTTTTGTGCATGTATAACTACCACTCAGGCTTGAATTGTGATGTGGCAAATTAACACAGTTCACATGATGGTAGGAAGGAGAAACATTTTTTAAGTGACACTTTTGAGAATCACTTGCCAGACTAAATGCTATGGTGTCCGGCCTTTGAAGAATTGTCTGATTTAACTGTTGCGCTTGTTACTGTGACGCAGCTTGCCGATTGCTGAGAGGGAGGATTTATGATGCAGTCAGGTACAGATGCTTTACTGTTGTCTGTTCAAGCCAAGGCACTATGCATTATACTGCACCACACAAACCAGGACTGTTTCTTCTTGGTCATTCAGGCACCTCTCACATACTGTTGGGACTTTTCCAATCTTGATTGATTGCAGGAATCCTATTTTTTTTCTCCTTGCATCATTGGGACTGTACCCCACCCTATTGCTTTGTAAGGCAGCTCTCATGTTTACCAAACACTGCAGTTTAAATTTGGCCAATACCCAGGACAGTACTTTCAGCATGCCTGTTTTGCCAACAAAAGTAGAGGCAATCCTCCTTCTAAATTGGTACTAGTTTCGTATTGCTCTTACGGTGTGTGAAGGATACCGGAACGGCATAGAAAGTGAGATTACCTACCTGTGGGGTCTTTGTCATTCTTCAAATGATAGCACCCCTAATAACCTTCAATCCCTCTTGACCATCCCCTTAAGCCTTGATGGGTTAGTCACTCAATGGTCAGCAAGTTTTGAAGGAAGTTGTTCTCTGCATAGAATAAGTAAAAAAAAAACTGAGCTGCTGCCCACATCTTGGGCCTGTATACATGGTGGAAGCAGGGGTCACGTGGGGTGTGATCCTGATACTAGGACAAAAAAGTGCTTTCTCCAGAACCAAGAAGTACAACTTCTTACTGTGAATGAGAGATCCTATAAATTCAAAAAATGACTAAGACCCCAAAAGGTAGTCTTAGAAAGTTTGAGCCCCACTCTGTGCTAATTTAGCCTTATTGTTTATGGTCTAGGGAATGAAAAGTAAGTTAAAGCTCCTATTCAGTATCCAGTTACCCCTGCTGGAAACCTATATGGACGTTGGCTGAGAACGTAATCGGGTTTCGCTGTGACTCTAGTTCTAATCTGTTATGAAGCAAGTTCAAACATGATTATATGATTTGTTCAAGTGGTCATTCATAAAAGATGTAGAAACTAAACTGACCGAGTAGACCAGCCATTAAGATAAAGATCCCAAATACTGGCAGACAGGACGGTTGTTCATCAGGGTGTAAACAATGGTTCAAGTTGGAAGTGTTTTCTTGCACAGGTATTACTCAAATTGTTGACCTAATGTTTGTGGAAGACATCTAATGATAAGTATCATTACTTATGAAGTTCAGTTCAACGTAAGTGCATACATTCAATTTTCCTTCCTATCACTGCCCTTTACTTTAGAGAACCTGAAACCAACTGGTCAAAAGTAAACTAAATACAGTAGCTAATTGCAAGCTTGTATACAGTGTGAGGGCACAGACTGATGCATTCCTATGTGAATTTAAAGGGACACGTTTACTGCACATTTCATTTGGGCTTACAGTTGTGAAAGTAATTTAGTATGTGAAGGATCCCTGTATATGAAGAAAGAGGACAACTGCATCTTCAATGTACTTTCAGTCTGCTCCACTTATTTCTAGTCCAGAGTGATCTAATTGTATTTTATGTTTGGGGGGGAAAAGGAACAATTTACAGTCTCTTGATCTGATTTTACTAATGCCAGTAAAAGCAATATTTTTAATGGGACACCTAAGTTATGTTGTATTTGTTCTTCATTGTTATTATGCTGTGCACACCATAAAACAATACAGACTTAAAGGTGGCAATTTTATGGTTTGTTATCACTAAATCCATAACACCATCACGTCAACTGTTCATTTTTACAGTGCTTTCATCAGTTGAGCTACAAAAGAACTATTGTAATAACATAAATAAATGTTTACAATCTAAAAGTTCATTTAAATTGGATAGAATGTATGTCTGTTAATAAGCTTTACCAGTAAATTGATTTATTTTTTAACTACCTCTTTGTTGTCTCAACGCTTCTCTCATCGGCACACACCTGGTTAACTGGGCTCCAATCAAAGCAAACTGTTTAACAAAAACTTGCATCTATGTAGACTTTTATTGATAAGGGGATACAGGTTTAAGATTTCCAATAGACTGGGGTTACCAACTCTGGTTGGACAGATTCCTGGAGGTGTGACCACATGACCTCCCACCTCCAACCACTCCGCCCCCACACTCCTGCTATCGGTCACCCACTATGTCCACACTCGCAGTGCACCGCCTTCCCAAACCAATTGGAAAGTGAGTAGACTCTTCATTACTCAATTGGATGATTCCTGACAGTCAAACAGCCTTTTTTCCCCCACGTTCAATATTTTTCTAACCACTGTTCAAAGATTTTTTTTTTTTTAACTTTTCAAGCCCCAATGATTTTTCTCCAGGGTTGCTTGCAGCAGTGAACTGGAGATTAGTATTTAATTCCTGGATTGTTGGCAACCCTACCATTGAAGGATAAGTGTTGTGGTTAGAATACATTCATGCCATGCAAAGGTTTGAGAAAATTAATACATTACAATAAGTGATCATTGAAGCCAAGTCAATTGTGACATTTAAGTGTGAGCAATATAAAGGAACTATTGAAGGATATTGGGATTGAATACAAAATGGGGATCTAGCCTCAAATTTCTACGCCCATGCTGTCTTTCAAATGTTTCTATTTCATGTGCATTTAACCACTGAAATATTGCTATTTTGTGCACAGCAAGATGTCTCAGCACAGGTGAATAAATACTTCATCTGTTTTTTGGTTGATGAGGGAGAAATTTTGGCCTGTTGAACAGGCAGGTGTGGCCTCTGTTTAATGTCTCTCCTCCAATAGTATAGCGCTCTTTCGGTATTGTACTGGATATTATGTGTTCAACCCAAAACCTTCTGACTTCGAGAGAGCTGCCAGCTGAGCAAAGCCAATCAGTTTGCTTCGAAACACTTGATATTTGTTATAAGCACTGTACTTGTTAAATTGCTGAATGTGGGAATGTATTTTTACTGCACAGCCATTAAGTACTTTTGAAGTGTAGTCACTTGTAGTATTCCAAAAACAGCAATGTGATAATGACCAGAGAATCCATTTTAGTGATGTTGGTTGAGGGATAAATATTAGCAAGGAGACCAGAGCCCTCCTCCCACTCCCCTGTTCTACTTCAAAATAGTGCCATGGGATCTTTTAAGTTCACCTGAGAGGGCAGACACAGCCTCAGTTTAACGGCTCATCTGAAAGACATCACCTGTGATCGTGCAGCACTCCCTCAGTACTGCACTGGAGTGTCAGTCTAGATTTTGTGCTCATGTCTCTGAAATTGGATTTGAACCCACAATCTTTTGACTCGGTGGCGAGAATGCTACCACTGAGCCACAGGTGAGACAGTGGCAATTGTATTTACTTATGTAAATTTCTGAGGTGAATTAGAAATCGGTTTTAACTGCTTGTAAATTTCCAGCTCCCGATCAATTACTAGTTTTCTTTGTTGTTTTTGAAATGTTTTCTTTTACAGCATTGTAAACTGCTACGTAAACATTTCTAACGTGAATTCCAATGTAAAATGCTAATGCTTACCTGTAACAATTTCCTACCATGCCATTAGGTGGTGGTGTAATATGAATTTCAATGCTAATCTCATCACTAACCTGTTGTTACCAGGTGGGGCAGCCTAACCTCCCCATCCCTTCATACATAAAATCATACAGCACAGAAGGAGGCCATTCGGTCCATCATGCCTGTGCAGGCTCTCTGCAAGAGCTACCAATTAGTCCCACTCCCCTGCTCTTTTCCCCCCCCCCCCCCCCCCCTTAGCCTTGCAAATTTTTCTTTTTTAACCTCTTCCTCTGTTCAGTTTAATTTCCAACACAAGCACAGGTAAGAGCGAGTGTATCCTCCAATTTGTCATGAGCAGTGCCATGAGAAATCTTCTAATACAAAAGTCTTGTGTCCGGCAGGTACTTCCTGTTGCCCCGCTCTCATAGGTTCAAAGGAAAACAGCAGTAAACGGAACTGAGGATGTATGGAATGTACAAATCAAAAGTAAGGAAAGTGGCTGGAAAACTGTCAATGAGAAACCATGAAGGTCTGTGGAAACAACCAATCAGGAGAGCCTACTAACATTTGTTTTTAAAAATAAAGTATCAATTGAATCACTTTGTTTTTTGAAAAGATTTTTACTGCCATTTTTTTCTCGGTAACTGAAATATATTACTGCAAAAATAAGATCTCAAACAAAAAACATCAAAAAATTCCATTTCACAATAACATGTTTGAGTTTATGTCTGGAATTGTCTTTTGTGTCTTAACATCTTTTAAAGTTTTTACTTCAAGGCCTTAGCTGGTCTCTAAAACTTGTGCTTCCACTGACCATTTTCCCCACAATACCTGAAGGGAGTTATCACATCTGCATCTGCACATATGCAGTTTGCAGAATATCCTAGCATCTGTAGGTTTCTGTGTTTAAAGGGTGTGTTCTCTCTGTTCCCCCAACCCCTTCCACCACCCTCGGGCTGTCATCCTGTGAAGAGTTGCTTTGCTTTTTCCAAAAGGCTTAGAATTCAATCTCCAGTTTGTTTCTCAAAGCTTCATATTTAAAATATTCGCACTTTTTTAAATTACCTGCTCATGCTTGGGCAATGCCTATGTTTAACCGCGCCTGTGATTGCTTTTGCTGACATTTATCAATCAAACCGAAGATTATTTCATAGAATGGTAGAGCACAGAAGGAAGCCATTCCGGCCCATTGTAAGCAAACCAAAGATTATTTATCGAGAATGGATTTATTTTTCTCAGCTGAAACGTTGGAAGAGTATTTCAGTTTGTTTTCCCAAGTGATTTAAACATAGCTGGAAGATGTATTTAAATTACTGGTTTCCTCCTGATATGCTGCAGTCCGTGCCAATCATTGGCAAGCCTTATTCTTCCTCATTATGAATCTAATTTGAAGACCTAAAATATCTTTCATTTCTGAGAGGTGGTGAACCATTTCTGGCTCAAAAGTAAATTTTGAGAATTTTTGTTCATGGGAATTTCTGTTTACTAAAGACTACATAAATTGGCAAACTTACTAATAGTGAACGAAGTACTCCAGGAATCAGTTAATGATGATGGAGTGGAACTGGTGGGGTTATGGGACGAGCCAAAAGAAGCCAATGACAGATTGGGGCAGATCCTGATAGACAGGAACACAGTTGGGTGTGGTGGGGGGGGAGCAGCCTAATGAACTGAAAAGGGCCCACGGGCAGTTTGGGTCTCATTCTCTTGGGAGGCCCTAGTACTAGGCTGCTAGATCCTGCTTTCAAATCTTCCTGGGCCACAAGAACCCTTCCCTAGGCCTCTTTATCCACCTGAATCTCAATACCACCCTCTCTATCTCCTTGATGCCGATCGTAGTTACAGGGATAGGGCTTGGGTGGGATGGCTGTCAGTGTAGGGACCGGGTGCTAGGGTTTGGATGATCGGCCATGATATCGTTGAATGGCGGAGCAGGCTCGAAGGGCCGAATGGCCTACTCTTGCTCCTATCTTCTATGTAGCACCCTATGCTTCCAGACTGGTCGTTTCCTCTCCAATGCCTTCATGATTCCTTTTCCATTGATGTCAAATCATGGGACCTGACCCAATTATCCGAACACCACTCTCTGCAATCATCCGAACCCTTTAAACCCCACCCCCCCCCCCCCGCCTTCAAAGTATTGCCAGACCCTGAGTCTCGATCCCACTATGGCCAGGTCCTCTGGCACCCCACCCCCAGTATTCCCAAATACAATGAGCCAATACCCGCCCCCCCCCCCCCGAATAGAAACATAGAAGATAGGAGCAGGAGTAGGCCATTTGGCCCCTCGAGCCTGTTCTGCCATTTAATGAGATCATGGCTGATCATCCAAATTCAGTACCCTGTCCCTGCTTTCTCCCCATATCCCTTGATCCCTTTAGCCTTATTAAATATATTCAAGAAGGAGTTAGATATATTTCTTAAGTTGGCCTCAACTGCCTTTAGTGGTAGACAATTCCACAGGTTCACCACTCTCTGGGTGAAGAAATTCCTCATCAACTCAGTCCTAAATGGCTTATCCTTAGACTGTGACCCCCTGGTTCTGGACTCCCCCGCCAGCGGGAACATCCTTAATGCATGTAGTCTGTCTAGTCCTGTTAGAATTTTATAAGTTTCAATGAGATCCCCTCTCATTCTTCTAAACTCTAGCGAATATAAGCCTAATCGACCCAACCCCTCTCCATACGTCATTCCTGCCATCCCAGGTATCAATCTGGTGAATCTTCGCTGCACTCCATGGCAAGAACATCCTTCCTCAGATAAGGCGACCAAAACTGCACACAGTACTCAAGGTGTAGTCTCACCAAGGCCCTGTACAACTGCAGTAAGACATCCATGCTCCTGTACTCGAATCCTCTCGCTATGAAGGCCAACATACCATTTGGCTTCTTAACCGCCTGCTGCACCTGCATGCTTACCTTCAGCGACTGGTGCACAAGGACACCCAGGTCTCGTTGCACTTCCCCTTTTCCCAATCTGTTGCCGTTCAGATAATCTGTCTTGTTTTTGCCACCAAAGACCTTGCATCAGAATGGGTGAAAGGGAATCGACCTGAAACGATAAGTTTCTCTCTACAGATGCTGCCTGACCTGCTGAGTATTTTCAGCATTTTGTCACCATTTCAGATTTCCAGCAGTATTTTGCTTTGGCAAAAATATAGCACCTAATTTAAACAGAGCAATGTCACCCAGTGGGACAAATGACCAGTTAGCTGCTTTTGGTATAATCAGTTGAGGGAAGAATGTTGGCCAGGACACATAAGAACATAAGAAATAGGAGCAGGAGTAGGCCATTTGGCCCTTCGAGCCTGCTCTCCCATTCAATAAATCACTGTCCATGATAACTACCTGACGTAACACTCCTGCCTTTAAAATGTGTGATTCACTGAACACTGCCATGGGACATAATATATAATTCAGGTTGCATCTAGAATATATTTTCAGATCACAGTTCAGCATCACTGATATATCCAAATCTCGCATCTCTTGACTGGCTCAAATTTTATGTAACACTGCAGCAAATCACAACTGCATGTACAAATCAAATGCAAGAAAAGCAAGTTGATAAATTTCCAATGCAAAACTATTAAGGGCATATAAAAATAACCAAATATGAGCATTCATTTATAATTTACCACTAAAAGAACAAGAGGAATAGTTGCTTATAAATTTTTTTGAAAATACTTAGTGATTGCTCACTTGGAAAAGTATGAGCTGATCAAAGAGCCAGTATGGATTTATGAAGGATAGGTCATGTCTGACTAATTTAGTTATACTCTCTGGTCACGAGCATGGTGGATAGGGCGGTGTAGAAATATGAACTGGTGAATTGTGTAAAATGGTTGCCTTTAGGAAATGGTCGAGGACTGCGAAAACTGCAGCCACAGCGAGATCTCAAATAAACAAAACCTTGAAGCTGGGAGCCTAGGGCTGCTTAAACAACAGTTAACAGGCCTGCAAGAGATGACAAGCTTGCAGGATGATCGCGTCTACAACAATAATTAACTCAAGATAAAGGTGACAATCTAGTCTTAACGGTTGAGCAGTGGCAAATCACATAATAAGGGACCTCTGGAATTCCCTAAACAACCAAGGATACTGATTGGCTAAGGATGGACACATCTCAGACAAAATGGCTGAATCTGCACACAGCACGCCTTGACCATTCTGTTGTGCTGATCACAGAAGCTGCGAGCTAACTGTCAAGAGGTCTCATGACTGATCAGAGCAACCTTGTGCAAACGGTCATATCGGTGGGGGGCACATAGGTAATAAAAATATAGATATAAAAGAAGGGAGCCAAGAGCTAGTTTAGCAGTGAGAACCTAGGAATCACACTCGAGAAGGGAGGAGCCACAAGTCCGGGACTTCTTGCAGGACACCAGCGCGAAGGCTGATCAACTTTCAAACGGGTAATATTTTAAGCTAGCACACATGGGAAGTGGGCCGTGTGTCATTTTCCTTGTAAGTTATTCAAACAACTTGTTAACCAATAAAGTACTGAATGTATGCAACTTATTGAGTCCGACCGACATTTGACACTCTGAACTAAGAACCATAATTGTTGAGCTGACTACTTATTACTAGCTCAATAGATGCAGTGAATTCGGGACAACAGGAGTGTCTGAATATTATCTAAGTGGACTTCCAGAATGTGATGAGGTTCGGTGATGTGCCTCAATAATTCCGAGACTCGAAGGTAGCAGAACAAAACAAGGCTTTTATTAACTTAGAACGAAACACGTAAGCGAGAGAGATGTCGTCCTTCTGGAGATTGGGGCTAGACTGAAGCTAGCTTACAAACGGGGCCAGGTATGGGCGGAGCCCTACACACAGCACATTCCAGTATACAATATAGCACATTCCAGTACACAATACAATGAGGTCTGGGGGAAGGGAAATGACACTGAAACCGATCTCAGTCACAGGCAGTGATGAATGGAAATATTTCATCACATTCACCCCTTCTATAGATTTAGTCTGTTCGGGGGTTTGATAGTCCTCTGCGACCGACGTGGCTGTTGCGGTGCCACGGGTGTCGGCTGGGTGTCCCCGGTAGCCTCCTGGATCTCTGCCGGGGGTGCCGCCAGGGTTGTTGAAGGGGTAGTTGGTGGGGGTGCCGTTGGTCGGTGTTCTTCCGGGGGTGATGAAAGAGTAGTGGGTGGGTAAGAGTTGCTCTGATCGTCGTTGCCGCTATTGCCGTGGTTGTTGTCGATGCCGGCTGGGGCGACGTCTTTTATGGACACGGTGTCCTCCCTTCCGTCGGCGTGCCGGACATATGCGTATTGGGGGTTGGCGTGGAGTAGGTGTACTGGCTCCACGAGAGGGTCCGTCTTGTGGCCCCTCACATGCCTTCGCACGAGTACCGGACCTGGGGTGGAGAGCCATGACGGCATGGATACGCCTGAGGTGGATTTCCGGGGAAAGACAAACATTCGTTCATGAGGCGTATTAGTGGCCGTACACAATAGCGACCGTATCGAATGGAGCACATCCGAGAGGACTTCCTGCCAGCGGGAGATAGGGAGGCCCTTGGTCCTTAGAGCTAGAGTGACTGCTTTCCATACTGTCCCGTTCTCTCGCTCCACTTGGCCGTTACCCCGGGGGTTGTAGCTGGTGGTACGGCTCGTGGCGATCCCCCTGGACAGCATGTACTGGCGTAGCTCTTCACTCATGAAGGACGCCCCCCTATCCGTATGGATGTAGCTCAGCATACCGAACAGGCAGAACAGGCTGTTGAGGCATTTAATGACCGTGGCGCTGGTCATGTCTGGGCAGGGGAAGGCGAATGGGAACCGGGAGTATTCGTCCACAATGTTCAGGAAGTAAACATTGCGGTCGACGGACGGGAGGGGGCCCTTGAAATCTAAGCTGAGCCGCTCAAAGGGCCGTGTAGCTTTGATTAAGTGGGCTCTATCTGGGCGGTAGAACCGAGGCTTGCACTCAGCGCAAGTGCGGCAGTTCCTGGTCAGGGACCGAACTTCCTCAATCGAGTAGGGTAAGTTACGGGACTTTATGAAGTGGAACAGCCGCGTGACCCCTGGGTGGCAGAGGTCATTGTGGAGGGTCTGTAGCCGATCCCCGGTGGCGCTGGCACACATCCCTCGTGAGAGGGCGTCAGGGGATTCGTTAAGGGCCCCTGGCCGGTAAATGATGTCGTACTCAAAGGTGGAGAGCTCGATCCGCCACCTAAGAATCTTATCATTTTTAATCTTCCCCCTCTGTTTATTATTGAACATAAACGCTACCGACCGCTGGTCGGTAAGTAGGGTGAAGCGTTTGCCGGCTAGGTAGTGGCGCCAGTGGCGCACTGCCTCCACGATGGCTTGGGCCTCCTTTTCCACGGAGGAGTGTCTGATCTCGGGCCCTTGGAGGGTCCTCGAGAAGAAAGCTACGGGCCGCCCCGCCTGGTTGAGGGTGGCCGCCAAGGCGAAGTCAGACGCATCACTTTCCACTTGAAATGGAGTGTTCTCGTCCACTGCCTGTAGCGTGGCCTGCTCAATATCCTGCTTAATGCTTTTGAAGGCGGCGTGGGCCTCAGCAGAGAGCGGGAAAGAGGATGCTTTCAAGAGGGGGCGGGCTTTGTCGGAGTAGTTGGGGACCCATTGGGAATAATAAGAAAATAACCCCAGGCATCTTTTCAGGGCTTTGGGAGTGTTGGGCAGGGGCAGCTCCCGTAGGGGGCGCAATCGGTCGGGGTCTGGTCCGATTTCCCCATTCTCCACCACGCTGCCTAGTATGCAGAGGCGCGTGGTGTTGTAAACGCACTTGTCCTCGTTGTAGGTGAGGTTGAGTTTTTGTGCGGTTTTCAGGAACCTCTCGAGGTTCGAGTCGTGATCCTGCTGGTTGTGACCGCAGATGGTGACGTTGTCGAGGTAGGGGAAGGTTGCCTGCAAGTGGTGGTCATCGACCATGCGGTCCATCTCCCTCTGGAAGACCGAGACCCCATTCGTCACCCCAAAGGGGACTCTGAGGAATTGGTAGAGGCGTCCGTTCGCCTCGAAGGCGGTGTACGGGCGGTCCTCTGGTCTGATAGGGAGCTGGTGGTACGCTGACTTGAGGTCGATGGTGGAGAACACCCGGTATTGGGCGATTTGGTTCACCATTTCTGATATGCGGGGTAGCGGGTAGGCGTCTAGTAGGGTGTACCTGTTGATCGTTTGACTATAGTCGATCACCATCCGTTTCTTCTCGCTACCCCTTACCACTACCACTTGGGCGCGCCACGGGCTGTTGCTGCGTTCAATAATGCGCTCTTTCAGGAGCCTGTCTACCTCGGTTGCGATAAACCGCCTGTCCTCCCAGCTGTACCTCCTGCTTTTGGTCGCTATTGGCCGGCAGTTAGGGGTAAGGTTCGCGAATAGCGAAGGCGGCTTTACCTTCAGGGTAGCCAGACCGCACACTGTGAGGGGCGGCTGGGACCCACCGTACTTGAGCGTGATGCTTTGGTGGTTGCACTGGAAATCCAGGCCCAAGATCACGCTCGCACATAGGTTCTTCATGATTAATACTTTAAAATTATCATATACAGTTCCGTTAACGCACAATTGTACCGTGCAGTAACCCAGAATGGTCGATGTCTGGGTTTTGTCAGCCATAGGTATTCTGCAGCGAGTGTATCACCTTCTGACTCCCCAAAGTCTTTCCACCATCTACAAGGCATTGTATGCCGAGGCAGGGGCGGAGACAGACGATGTTACAGAGGTGAAGGTCGGAAGCTTGTCTCCGGGTCAGATAGGACGGCAAGATTACTAACGGTTTGGCCTCAGACAGTGGCCAGGGAGAGGGAGGGAATCGGTGGCTAGTGAACAAAGTTTGTGGTGTGTAGCTTGTTACCCCTGAGAGATGCTACGTCCCATTGAATACATGTAGAAGGTTAAGTTTTGTTTCATAGGCAGCATAGCATGTCTTGGGAATTTGTCTGTTGCTGCAAGCATAAAGAGCGTTGGGAGAGAGACAATTCTAACAGGAATCTGAATCTTATGGTGAGTTATTTGGTGGTCAAATATTGTAACAATATAGCATGTAAGGCTGTTTTACCACGTTAAAGGTGCTAAAGAAATGCAAGTTGTTGTTGATACAATATAGCATGTTTGATTTAGTTAGGGGAAAAAATAGATTGTATGGGTGGTCTTGAATATAAGGAAGTTAATTCTTTATTACATACAGTTAGTTGATTTTGAGCATTGCCATAGTATTTTTTATCAAGTAGCTAGTATGTAACAATTCCATGTATGTTTGGATTGATGATTCTTGGCAAACAGAAGACTTACAGCTTCTATGGCCCGGATTTTGCAGTCAGCGCCAAATGAACGACGGTCCCCGTTCATTGTGCTTACAGATGCCCACAGACTTTTTGTGGGCTTTTGTGCAGCAACTTAGTCATCGGGAGTCCGAAACAACGTGACGCCCTCTACAGGGGATCTGGGCCTGTGTGAACAGAGCAAGCAGCAGCGTGTCTCTTCAACCAATCAGATTGAAGGATCCTTACTGAGGCACCCAGAGTCTTTTTTAAAGTGACTTTTTGGAAGTTGCAGTGTGATTAAAATCTGAAGGAATGAGACTCCACACTTGTAAAAGTAAATTTTCAGTGCCAGAGAGGTTGTTTGGTTGTAAGTCGTACCACACCGTTAAAAATTCACTTGCACTTGAATGGACAATTTCTAACTTTTTCTGGTGAGTTTAGTGCGTATCTAGTGGGTAAGTACCGCAACTTCACATCTTTCATGTATTTGAATGCCGATTCTCTTGGCGAGGTACCGGTGTAGCGAAGCTTGTGGAGGAGCAGGGTAATTCGGACAGCAACTTCCTGATTTCCACATTGAACTGCGCATGTGCAGACACCGGAAGTTGCTGTCCAATTTATTCCTCAATAGCGGTGAGCGCTGATAACCTCACCGTTATTCTTAATGCAAAATCTGGACCTATATGTTTGTGCAACAAGTATGAAATGTGTACCCGTACTACCTTTTGTTGTTGCGGTTTAAATCTGCCATCATTACCCCTCTCCTCAAAAACCTCACCCTTGGCCGCTCTGTTCTTGCAAACTACCACCCCATCTCCAGCCTTTGCTGCCTCCCAAATCCATGCCCATCTTTCCCGCAACTCCATGTTTGAATCCCTCCAATCAGGTTTCCACCCCTGCCACAGTACTGAAACGGCTCTCATCAAGGTCACAAATTATATCCTATGTGACTGTGGTAAATTATCCCTCCTCATCCTTCTCGACGTGTCTGCAGCCTTTGATGGTTGACCACACCATCCTCCTCCAACGCCTCTCCTCCATCGTCTAGCTGGGTGGAACTGCCCTCACCTAGTACCATCCTTATCTATCCAGTCGTGGCCAGAGAATCACCTGCTGTGGTTTCTCCTTTCAGCCCTGCACCATTACATCTGGAGTCCCTCAAGGATCTATCATTGGCCTCTTCCTATTTCTCATCTGCATGCTGCCTGTCGGCGACATCATCTGAAAATACGACGTCAGGTTCCACATGTATGCTGGTGATACCCAGCTCTACCTCCGCCACTTCTCTCCACTGTCTCTAAGTTGTATCACTGCTTGTCCGACATCCAGTACTGGTTGAGCAGAAATTTCGTCCAACTAAATATTGGGAAGACCGAAGCCATTGTCTTTGGTCCCCGCCACAAACTCTGTTCCCTAGCCACAGACTCCATCCCTCTCCCTGGCAACTGTCTGAAGTTGAACCAGACCATTCGCAACCTTGGTGTTGTATTTGACCTCGAGATGAGCTTCCGACCACATATCCGCTCCATCACCAAGACCAGTTGCTACCACCTCCGTAACATCGCCAGACTCCGCCCCTGCCTCAGCTCATCTGCTGCTGAAACCCTCATCCATGTCTTTGTTACCTCTAGACTTGACTATTCCAAAGCTCTCCTGGCCAGCCTCACATCTTCCACCCTGCATAAAGTTGAGCTCATCCAAAAGTCTGCTTGCCGTATCATAGCTCACACCAAATCCTGTTCATCTATCACCCCGAGCTCTCTGACCTACATTAGTTCCTGTTCCGGCAATGCCTCGATTATAAAATTCTCATCCTTGTTTTCAAATACCTCCACGGCCTCGCCCCTCCCTATCTCTGTAGCCTCCTCCAGCCTTACAACCCTCTGAGTTGTCTGCGCTCCTCCAATTCTGGTCTCTTGCACATCCCTGATTTTAATCGTTCAACCATGGGCAGCCGTGCATCCAGCTGCCTTTCCCTAACCTCTTGAATAACCTCCCTAAACCCCTCTACCTCTTCCCCCTTTAAGACGCTCCTTAAAACCTACTTCTTTGACCAAGCATTTGGTCACCTGTCCTAATATTTCTTATGTGGCTCTGTGTTTGATAACGCTCCTGTGAAGCGCCTTGGGATGTTTTACTACGTTAAAGGCACTTTATAAATGCAAGTTGTTGTTGTAGTACGAGCAACTTAATGTTTCTGTTTTATCTCAGCACGGTTAACAAAGTGCAAAAACTACTTTTATGAAGTCTATACTATATATTATATTATCTCCCTAAAGTAGCTTCGTAATTTTAGTTCTATGGTGCAAATCAAACAAGACATTGACTTAAACTAATTAATTTGATTTTCCTATTGGTGATCTCAATTAACACAAGATAAATGCATACTTGGGAGTAATCAGAAGGCAGTAATCTCCAATCACATTATAAACCACAGAGTGAAGATGAAGCAATTTATAGTCATCATTTGAATCTCCTAATGAGATTACAGTCTTCAGAGCACTGTGTTGGCTTATTTTTTAATAATATATGTTCTGAAGTTCTTGGTGACTATATACCTAGTACCAGCCATCACAACAGATATTAGCAGTCATTGGTACATTATGACATCAACACATGAAGGACTACCATCTGCAATTAAGTCACTACAAGTTAATATTGATCAGTTGATTACAGAAAATATTGGTCAATATTTAGTCTTAACTAAATCTTTTTTATATAAATCAGAAATGTACTCCCTATAGAAGAAAAGTTTTTTTTTAATCCATGGTAGAATTAATCAATAGGACCACTGTTAATCAAAATATTGTGATTATTCTGTTTTAAATTATAATTTATCTCTAGTCTCAATTATTCACTAGTTACTGCACAATCAACAGGATATCTCTCTCCAATGGGCATACTATAATACCTTAGGTGTAATTTTTGTCATTTATTTTGGCTACATTTTCCAGGATCCCATCCCCTCTCTTCCCAATTTTGCCCCACAAGTAACTTCTCAACCCCTGCTCTGGGGTTGTCTTTAACTGATTAGTTCTTCATGTAGTGTTTAAATGTCCGATTCTATTAGTACTGTATAGTAGTCATGAATCTCTCACACTTTGTAATTTTATGAAGGTAGTCTGAAGCAACTTGCCATTTAGTTGGAAGTTCAAAGATCCAAGCCTTCTGAAGTACTTACTGCTGACGATTTAGAGGAGATGACAGATTCTTATGGAAGTTAAATGCCAGGCACACAGTTAATTTTGGATTCGTTTTACCACAAAATGAGACTGATGGCTCCTTATATTTACAGAATGAATACACCCAAATTGATTTGTACAGTTATCACCAGGTACGTCAGCACGTTTCATTAGCTGGGTATCTGATACGTGCAGAACCCCACCATAATGCTCAAGAGCCTCCAAACCAAACCACAGAGCAATCCACGGGTAGATTTTGCGCTGCTTCCATATTGAGTGTACACAATGTCCTGGATTTTGTATTAGGAATAATGGTGAGGCTATCAGCGATCACTACTATTAAGGAGTAAATCGAACAACAACTTCTGGCGACCGCTCATGCGCAGTTAAATACGGAAATCAGGAAGTTGCTGTCCAAGTTGCCCTGCGCCTCCACAAGCTTCACTACACTTGTACTTCACCGAGAGATTTGGCATTCAAATGCATGGAGGGCATGAAGTTGCGGTACTTGCCCACTAGATACCCACTAAACACTCCAGAAAAGGTTCGGGCTTGTCCATTCAATTATAAATGATTTTTTAATAGCGTGATAGGTCTTAATTACTACCAAACAATCTCTTTGGTACTGAGTATTTACTTTCACAAGTGTGGAGTCTCATTCCTTCAGATCTTAAGTACTGTTGGAGATTTGGAAAAAAATGAAATTAAATTTGTTTTTAAATTTTCTTTGGCTCGTTTATTGCTCTCCCTTAATCCCATCTTTCTTTCCCCCTCTTTACTTTGCTTACTGTACATGATTTTACATTTAATGAAGTATTCTAACTTACACTCCCTGGTTTAGACTCTGCGTTCCTCAGTAAGGATTCTTCAATCTGACTGGTTGAAGAGACACACTGTTGCTCGTCCTGTTCACATAGGCCCCAGATCCCCTGTAGAGAGTGCTGCGTTGTTTCAGCTTCCCAATGGCCAGTTGCTGCGCAAAAGCCCACAAAATCCGTGGGCAGCTGTCGGCATAATGAACGCTGAGCGCAGTTCGCTCGTTCGCCGCAAAATCCAGGCCCTCATCCTCGTCGAGGGACACCTCACTCAAGTCCTGGAAAGTCTAGGGTCAGCTTCACGAGAGCTGAGGCTTAGGTGCCCTAAAATGTAGGCAGGGGTACTGTGCAGGTAACCAGCTAAAATCACAGTTTACGAGCATAGAACACCAGTAAGCTTTCAGTTGCTTGTCCCAACAGTACCAGTCTACTCAGTGGGATATTATGTGGAGATGATTTGCAAAAATCCCACCCCAGTGATTTACCTGCCCATGTCTCAACAATGAATTAAGTTGGCTGGTCAGTAATCAGAATTGGCCTGGAATATAGCAACCTAATTGGTTCAGATTCAAACTGAATTTGTCACAGAAATTGACTTGAGTTCAGTCTTCCATCATCAGGCAAGTCATTGTTGGAGCCATCTTGGCCCCTTGCCTTCACCCCACCCTCTCTTTCCCCCTCTCCAAGAAGACGGTTGTTAGTCATGAAACAACTGATAAGAGTGGGTATATCATTAGATAGACAGCAGGGATCAGAAACTTCATGAGCAGGTTCGTGAGCAGCATAGCTCCCTATAATGCCATGCCACTGTCTTCCTGGCCGCAACATAGACAGGCACCAATACCCTATAAAGTAATGGTTCCACCAGCTTTAGGACCAACTGCTTGTCTTCTGCAACCCAAGCAAGCTAAGCATAGCGGTCGGGATTAAGATTAAGACGACACAAAGCTGGGTGGGCGTGTGTGCTGTGAGGAGGATGCCGAGAAACTCCAGGATGATTTGGACAGGTTGGGTGATTGGGCAGATTCATGGCAGATGCAATATAACGTGGATAAATGCGAGGTTATCCACTTTGGTGGCAAAAACAGGAAGGCAGATTATTATCTGAATGGCAATAGATTGGAAGAAGGGGAAGTGCAACGAGACCTGGGTGTCCTTGTGCACCAGTCACTGAAGGTAAGCATACAGGTGCAGCAGGCGGTTAAGAAGGCAAATGGTATGTTGGCCTTCGTAACGAGAGGGTTTGAGTACAGGAACAAGGATGTCTTGCTGCAGTTGTACAGGGCCTTGGTGAGACCACATCTTGAGTATTGTGTGCAGTTTTGGTCGCCTTATCTGAGGAAGGATGTTCTTGCCATGGAGGGAGTTCAGCGAAGATTCACCAGGCTGATACCTGGGATGGCAGGAATGACGTATGAGGAGAGATTGGGTCGATTGGGCTTGTACTCGCTGGAGTTTAGAAGAATGAGAGGGGATCTCATTGAAACTTATAAAATTCTGACAGGACTGGACAGACTAGATGCAGGAAGGATGTTCCCGATGGTCGGGGAGTCCAGAACCAGGGGTCACAGTCTAAGGATAAGGGGTAGGCCATTTAGGACAGAAATGAGGAGGAATTTCTTCACCCAGAGAGTGGTGAACCTGTGGAATTCTCTACCACAGAAGGCAGTAGAGGCCAATACATTAAATATATTCAAGAAGGAGTTGGATATATTTCTTAAGGCTAAAGGGATCAAGGGGTATGGGGAGAAAGCAGGGACCGGGTACTGAATTTGGATGATCAGCCATGATCGCATTGAATGGCGGAGCAGGCTTGAGGGGCCGAATGGCCTACTCCTGCTCCTGTCTTCTATGTTAGCAAATTATTTGCAACCCTTAAGAATCCAAGTTTCACTTTATTTAAAGAAAAGGAAATGGGAGAAGGGAGGGGGGGCATATTGACCAGGAATAAAACCATTGCATGGGTGCCAAGGTGACTTGGAGATAGGAGAGGGGCGAGTTTCCCCCACTGGCTCACACAGCATCTCCCAGCAGGGAGTGGCTGAGCGCTCCTGCTGCCACTGAAGCGTCTCCTCCTGAGTTCCGCTCAAGCTACGTCAGCGCGCCGAGTGCGGGCTCGCTCCGTTGTTGACGATGCTGAAGGCGGAAGAAGGTGAGCGAAAGCCTTTCTTTCAATAGCGGCTGAAAGGGCGACATGCCCAGGGCGCCGGGCTGGCAAACTCGAAAGCGTCGCTCCGGAAATTCGTTGCTTTTATTATATTTCTTTCTTCAGCTCTGTCGGAATTCCCCCAACTTTGGGTTGTTTTGACCCCGGGTCGCGCGGCGCGCGCGACCGGGACCGACATTTGTTGTATTGAAGTTGTAACTGTTGCAATGATTAAACTCGCTCCTGAAAGTTGCAGAAAATGTGCAACATATTTTCAAAATATAGCCAAGTTCTTCCATGAAGAATGTAAATAACCTGCAATAAAAGTGAAAGTATGACACTGTCATACGATGCACAAACCTTCCCCTAAAATCATGAAACAAACGGTACTAACTCTCTTGTATTTGTTATGCTGACCAGGAATTGTGAACAAATCAAATTTCCTGTTATTTCTGCACTATATTCTGAGGTCTCACCATGTCCACCGATTATAAATTACATGTGACCTATCTCACCATCACCACCAGTCGGTTTTTTTTACTTGACCCTCTTGTATTTCCAAAGGACAGTTTTGGTCGCGCGTTGTTGGGCAGCTTCAGTTCCCCATGTAATGGTGGCTCATTTATTATATTTGGAAGCCAGCATGCTACCAGTTTCTGGTAAGCTCTGGTTTGCACACTGCCAGTGAAATGGATCCTTCCACATTTTTTCTTTTTAAGGGGGCAATAAAAATAAAATAATTACATCAGCAATTGGGTCAGTTTGCACTCCTCAGTTTTCAAAAGGGGGACTTGTGAGAGGGCGGGGGGGTGTGGTTAAGGCTAAAAGGTGGTAGATGTACCCCAGGTTGATAAAGCTGTTTTAAAAAAAAACTAATTGATTTCTAGGTTTTATCACAAGGCATAGAATATAAAAACCAAGAGGTAATGATGAGCCAATATAAAACCTTAACAGGACCACAGTTCGAGTACTGTGTGCAGTATTGGGCTCCGCACCACAGGAAGGATAGTGATGCTTTAGAAAAGATACAGCACATTCACTGCTTGGTATGAGGACATACAAATAGGAAGAAAGATTTGAAAAATTCAATCTGTTCCATTAGAACAATGCAGACGATGGGGATGATATAAAAGTCTTAAAAATTATGAACGGATGGGACAGTGCAGTTAGAAGTGGACTGTTTCCAGTAGTTTAGCTGTCAAAATGACGGACCACGGATACAAGATTAAATGTAAGACATTTAGAACAGAGAGCAGAAGAAACCTCTGGAATTCACATCCAGGGTTTGTGGTTGAGACAGAAACTTCCAGATTAGATTACATTGGCGGATAAAGGAATAGAAGGGATATGGGAATAGGATGGGCAAAAGTGATTGGAGGTTAAATGCTGACATCGACTAGCGGGACCAAATGAACAGTTTCTGTGTTATAACCTCTCTGTAATTTTTTCTCCTCCCCTCTGAAAGCAGTCGCGATTGGCAGCTCTCCAGTATCTTGTCGCGATGGCATTTCTTCACGTGTGAACTTGGCAGTGAGTGTTAGTTGGCTGTTTGATGATGAAAGGCATCACGGTTGAACTCGAGTCTGCACATCCCCATATTCTGGCAGAAGTCATCAGTTAGAGCTCAGGAGTGGAAGCCTTGGATGATTTCTTTCACTTCCCTAACCTGCAGGCACTCCTAATCTGTGTGCTCAATGCTACATCAGATGATGTCTTTACACACTGGGCCATCTGGGAAGCTGAGAAGAGTCATAAATGGGGAGTTGATACTGTTGGGGAAAAGATTTATCAAGCGAGCAATTATTTTTAATACTTTGCTATATTGTAAATTTTTGTGAAGTGAATATTTGTATTAAGACTCTGGTTATTACTTAGGCATGAGCAGTAGAATTGCAATGTTAATCACCAGTAAGTAATATAGAGAATGGTGTGACTTCATGTATGCTGATGTTGCTGTCTATTTACAGTGATTATCTGTTGACAGATGCTTCTCATTGCTGCCTTTCTTTTTGGAATCCTGGGCGTGTGGTTGTTGGTATTGCTCTGGTGTGATATCTGCAACAGGTCACAGGGTCAGAAGAGACCTTTTTTCAGCCTTTGGAACCAATACCTGACTCACAGGGCTGTGAGTGTCCTGAACCTTTTGCAGCGACGGAGGCTCGAACTGAACACCAAAAATATTCAGCAAGTGCAGCACGACACTCTTCTCTGCAGGATTCACAGGAACAGAAACACTGAGTATGGCAAATTGTACAGATTCTCTGAAATTACAGACCGTGAGACGTTCTGCAGCCTTCACCCACTGACACGATATGACCATTACAAAGATTACATCTGGCGCATTGGTAAAGGGGAAGAAAATGTGTTGATTTCAGAGCGACCAAGTGTCCTTTCTATGACATCAGGAACTCCAGGCTCCAGTGCCATGTTACTGAGTACGAGGGCGACAGCTAATGACTTCCATCAGGTATTGGCAGCTCTTGTTCTATGAAGTATGTTTGTGTTTGATTCCTGACTTAGCCAAAACCTAATTTCTGAGGTTTATCTTCTCCTTCTCCCACCTTTTTCTGGCAATGTTCTTCCCCACCCCTCCCCAGCTCTTCTGATGTAATTGACTCTTTTTTAGGGTGCATTTCCATGATTGCCGTTCACTCCTGGGTACCGTGCTCAAGTGACCATTTCTTGTGAGAGTTGAGACAGTGCAGTAGATTTTGTCTGTGTGATAATGTAAAATGAATGTTAGCGAATCGGCAGCCCATTTTACATCTCTCCAGAATTTTATTTTCATTTCTATCCAACTGGCTGTGAACAATGCCATAGGAGATCTGCAATTTACATATAAACTAGATTATCTTTAAAAAAAATTTTATATACATATATAATATATTACATGGGAACGGTAGCATAGTGGTTAAGTTACTGGACTAGTAATCTAGAGGCCGGGACTAATGATCTGAGTTCAAATCCCACTATGGGGAATTTAAATTTAATTAAATAAATCTGGAATAAAAAGCTAGTCAAGTAATGGTGACCATGAAACCATCGGATTGTTGTTAAAAACCCATCTGGTCCTTTAGCTGGTCTGGCCTATATGTGACTCCAGACCCACAGCAATGTGGTTGACTTTTAACTGCCCTCTAAAATGGCCTAGTTGTAAAAAAAAAACCTGCGAAAAGCAATAAGAATAAAACCGGATGGACCGCCCGGCACACCCAGCCCAGTCGACTCTGCAAAGTCTTCCTCACCACTACTGACCAAGTCCTGGAGGACATTGCTGCCAGTCCCGGCATATCCCTCACTATACCATTACCATCAAGCCAGGGGACCAACCCTGGTTCAATAAGGAGTGTAGAAGAGCATGCCAGGAGCAGCACCAGGCTTACCTAAAAATGAGGTGCCAACCTGGAGAAGCTGCAACACAGGAGTACATGCATGCCAAAAAGCGGAAGCAGTATGCTATAGACAGAGCTAAGCGATCCCACAATCAACGGATCAAAGCTCTGCAGTCCTGCCACATCCAGCCGTGAATGGTGGTGAACCATTAAACAACTAACAGGAGGAGGAGACTCCATGAATATCCCCATCCTCAATGATGGTGGAGCCCAGCACGTGAGTGCAAAAGACAAGGCTGAAGCGTTTGCAACAATTTTCAGCCAGAAGTGCCAAGTGGATGATCCATATCGGCCTACTCCTGAGGTCCCCACCATCACAGAAGCCAGTCTTCAGCCAATTCGATTCACTCCACGTGATATCGAGAAACGGTTGAGCGCACTGGATACAGCAAAGGCTGTGGATCCCGACAACATCCCGGCTATCGTGCTGAAGACTTGTGCTCCAGAACTAGCCGCGCCTCTAGCCAAGCTGTTCCAGTACAGCTACAACACTGGCTTCTATCCGACAATGTGGAAAACTGACCAGGTATGTCCTGTCCACAAAAAGCAGGACAAATCCAATCCGGCCAATTACCGCCCCATCGGTCTACTCTCAATCATCAGCAAAGTGATGGAAGGTGTCATTGACAGTGCTATCAAGCAGCACTGACTCACTAATAACCTGCTCACCGATGCCCAGTTCAGGTTCCACCAGGACCACTCGGATCCAGACCTCATTACAGTCTTGGTCCAAACATAGACAAAAGAGCTGAATTCCAGAGGTGAGGTGAGAGTGACTGCCCTTGACATCAAGGCAACAATTGACCGAGTGTGTCATCAAGGAGCCCTAGTAAAACTGAAGTCAACGGGAATGGGGGGGAAAACTCTCCACTGGCTGGAGTCATACCTAGCACAGAGGAAGATGATTGTGGTGGTTGGAGGTCAATCATCACAGCCCCAGGACACCGCTGCAGGAGTTCCTCAGGGCAGTGTCGTAGGCCAAACCATCTTCAGCTGCTTCATCAATGACCTTCCCACCACCATAAGGTCAGAAACGGGGATGTTCGCTGATGACTGCACAGTGTTCAGTGCCATTCGCAACTCCTCAGATAATGAAGCAGTCCATGCCCGCATGCAGCAAGACCTGCACGACATTCAGGCTTGGGCTGATAAGTGGCAGGTAACATTCACGCCACACAAGTGCCAGGCAATGACTATCTCCAACAAGCGAGAGTCTAACCACCGCCCCTTGACATTCAATGGCATTACCATCGCCGAATCCCCCACCATCAATATCCTGGGGGTCACTATTGACCAGAAACTTAACTGGACTAGCCACATAAATACTGTGGCAACAAGAGCAGGTCAGAGGCTGGGTATTCTGCGGCAAGTGTCTCACCTCCTGACTCCCCAAAGCCTTTCCACCATCTACAAGGCACAAGTCAGGAGTGTGATGGAATACTCTCCACTTGCCTGGATGAGTGCAGCTCCAATAACACTCAGGAAGCTCGACACCATCCAGGACAAAGCAGCCCTCTTGATTGGAACCCCATCTAACACCTTAAACATTCACTCCCTCCACCACCGGCGTACCGTGGCTGCAGTGTATACCATCTACAAGATGCAATGCAGCAACTCGCCAAGGCTTCTTAGGCAGCACCTCCCAAACCCGCAACCTCTTCCACCTAGAAGGACAAGGGCAGCAGGCGCATGGGAACACCACCACCTCCAAGTTCCCCTCCAAGTCACACACCATCCTGACTTGGAAGTATATCGTCGATCCTTCATCGTTGCTGGGTCAAAATCCTGGAACTCCCTCCCTAACAGCACTGTGGGAGCACCTTCACCACACGGACTGCAGCAGTTCAAGAAGGTGGCTCACCACCATCTTCTCGAGGGCAGCTAGGGATGGGCAATAAATGCTGGCCTTGCCAGCGATACCCACATCCCATGAACGAATAAAAAAAAATATATACACCAGGAAATCATTTTTATATAAATTATAAATAAAAGGTAACTTGGTATACTACAAGCACCATTCCCTATGCAAATTATGATCAGAAAAATCTGAAATTTGAGCAAAAGCCAGCGCAGTTGACTAGACTATGACCTTGCACAAGGGGAGTGGTGTGGGCCCAGAATGTGTCTTTGCCCAGGGCGAGGAGTGTGAGGCTGGAATGTGTCTTTGCCCAGGGAGAGGAGTGTGAGGCTGGAATGTGTCTTTGCCCAGGGAGAGGAGTGTGGGCCCAGAATGTGTCTTTGCCCAGGGAGAGGAGTGTGAGGCTGGAATGTGTCTTTGCCCAGGGAGAGGAGTGTGAGGCTGGAATGTGTCTTTGCCCAGGGAGAGGAGTGTGAGGCTGGAATGTGTCTTTGCCCAGGGAGAGGAGTGTGGGCCCAGAATGTGTCTTTGCCCAGGGAGAGGAGTGTGAGGCTGGAATGTGTCTTTGCCCAGGGAGAGGAGTGTGGGCCCAGAATGTGTCTTTGCCCAGGGAGAGGAGTGTGAGGCTGGAATGTGTCTTTGCCCAGGGAGAGGAGTGTGGGCCCAGAATGTGTCTTTGCCCAGGGAGAGGAGTGTGGGCCCAGAATGTGTCCTTGCCCAGGGAGAGGAGTGTGAGACTGGAATGTATTCTTGTATTAGCAAGGCAAAGGCAGGGTTCTGGGACTGGAATGTTTCCTAGCACTGGCTGAAGGGCGATGGCGGTTGGAGTGGAAAGTGTATTTCTTTCTGTGTATCTTAACTTCTAATGACACTGTATAAAAGAAATCAACATACAGGTAATGCAATACAATAAAGTTGAAAGTTTGAACATTGCGGAAGGTCAAGGAAAGACTTAAGAAAATGAACAAAAAGAGGAGAAATAGGAGTGCGTGGGACTGTCTATCTGACTATATTTGTGTGTTGCAATGGTTGTGCATGTGTTTGAGAGTCTGTTTCTGTGTAATTTGTTCTGTCTATGGCTGTGCTTTAACTAATCCCTTTAGTAGGTGAAGTTTAAAGAGACAGATGTATTGTCCCCTTTTGCAACTTGGAACCTTCATAAACCAAACACAGACCAATTTAGTTCACTTGTTCAGTAACCACTGATAGTTTAAAAACACTGAGGACACTTGATGCATTGTGGAATAGTCAACATAATGGCCGGGATTTTGCGTTGCGAATAATAGTGTAGCTAAGGATAATGGGTAAGCCATTTAGGACAGAGATGAGGAGGAATTTCTTCACCCAGAGAGTGGTGAACCTGTGGAATTCTCTACCACAGAAGGCAGTAGAGGCCAATTCATTAAACATATTCAAGAAGGAGTTGGATATATTTCTTAAGGATCAAGGGATATGGAGAGAAGGCAGGGACAGGGTACTGAATTTGGATGATCAGCCATGATCTCATTGAATGGCGGAGCAGGCTCGAGGGGCCGAATGGCCTACTCCTGCTCCTATCTTCTATGTGTCTATGTTAACAGCACTCGCCGTTGTTATGGAGTAAATTTGACAATAACTTCTGGATTATGTGCATGCGCAGTTAAACGTGGCAATCCGAAAGTTGCCATCTGAGTTACCCTGCACCTCCACAGGATGCACTATAACAGTACCACACCGATAGACTCGGCATTGAAATCCATGTAAGGGCATGAAATTGCGGTACTTACTCATTTGTTACCCACTAAACACGACAAAAAAAATAGGGCTGGTGCATTCAGGTGTAAGTGAATTTTTAATAGTGTGATAAATCATAATTATTGCCAAACAACTTCTCCGGCACTGAAAATTTAATTTTACAAGTGTGGAGGATCATTCCTTTAGAATTTTATTTTTACTTTTTCTGTCTGTCTCTTTTATCTCTCTCTCTCTTAATCGCATCTTTCTTTCCTTTATTTCACTTTCTGTACATGACTTAAATCTAATTTATACTTCCTGGTTTAGACCCTGTGGGCAGGATTTTCATTGGGCCATGGAGGCGGGATTGGAGGCGTGCGGGGGGGTTAAAATTGCAAAAACTGGCGGGCGGGCCCAAGCCCACCTCCATCCCGTCTCTAAGCAATTTTAAATAATTTGTGTCAGTGGTACCATCTCCATCCCGCCTCCAAGAGGCGGGATAGGCCTTTAAGGCCCTTAACAAGCACTAAATTGGCTCTAAAATGCCATTTTAAAAGGCCTTTGTGTGTTTAACCCTTTTCCCACGTGAAGCACGCCTGTTCTGAAACACGACGGTGAAATCTGGCGGGAGCACAAGTGGACTGCTGACTATCAGCTGCAGCTCAAACATTAAAGAGGAGATTTGATCAGCCATCATTTGCAGGTGGCCGGACGTTGTTGTCTCAGGTCTGGGGGAACTTTTAGAAGGCTTAACCACAGCTGTGGAAGTTTGGAGCCTGACACCCATCTCCAGTGTGACCTCCTGGGAAACCCCTCTCGCCACCTTCACTCAGCGCTTCCTCAACTGAGGCATATACCAGAAGCATGGGAGCCATTTATTTTCTTCCCTTCTGGGCATTGGATGAGGAAGAAGAGCAGCTGCGACACCAGCAGAACCATGAACAACAGCAGCACCAACAGCAGCAGCAACAACAGGAGCGCCAAGCTGCTGCTCACCTACCTGAAGCTGCACAGGCCAGAAGGGGCCAGCGCATGGAAGCCCGTCGGCGCAGGAGATACCCCCCAAACAGGGGCTACAGACACAGGGTCAGCTACCTCAACATGTCTGAGCAGCAGTGCCAAAGGCGGCTCCGACTTTCACGAGAAGTAGTGGGTGACATCTGCGCAATGCTGCAACAAGACCTGGAGCCCAGAGGACCAGGTGGACACCCCTTACCAGTGGCCGTCAAAGTCACCACCACACTCAACCTTTTTGCCTCAGGCTCATTCCAGGGATCAGCAGCAGACATCAGCGGCATCTCCCAGGCGGCCGCACACACTTGCATCACGCAGGTAACCAATGCCCTCTTTGTCCTTGTGCACAATCACATCCATTTCACCAAGGATCGAGCAAGTGTCACAGCGCGTGCGGTTGGATTAGCTAATCTGGCAGGCTTTCCAAGGGTGCAGGGCGTCGTTGACTGCACACATGTGGCCCTTAAGGCACCCCATCGCAATCCAGGTATTTTTGTCAACCGCAAGGACTTCCACTCAACGTTCAGCTGGTGTGTGACCACAAGAAGGAAATTTTGCATATTTGTGCCAAGTACCCTGGCAGTTGCCATGACTCCTTCATACTGCGCCAGTCTAGTGTGCCTCCGCTATTCAGTCCGCCAGACCAACTTAACGGATGACTACTTGGAGACAAGGGCTATCCCCTGAGGTCGTGGCTAATGACGCCGTTGAGGAGGCCAGCCAATGAAGCTGAGGAGCGCGACAACTCCAGCCACATTGCCACCAGATCCATTGTCGAGCAAACCATCAGTTTGCTGAAGATGCGCTTCAGATGCCTGGATAGATCAGGTGGAGCCCTGCAGTACTCAGCAGCCAGGGACTCCAGAATTGTCGTGGTTTGCTGTGCACTTCACAACATGGCACAGCATCGTGGCTTGCAGATTCCTGAGGACCAAGTGGCTCCTCACATATCCTCCTCAGATGAGGAGGAGGAGGAGAGCGAAAACGAACATCTTGCAGAGGCCCGTCAACCAGCGGCAGCAGTACGCGAGAACATAGCTGCCTGGGATGCAAGGAACGCACTCATCTTTGCCAGATTTGCTTAGCCTAGCCACTCAAGGACTTTTGCCTCGTATCTTCTTACCTGAGCATCGACAATGGCCAAGAACCAGCTGACTCCTAGCAATTTGACCAGCAGACTGACAATTGCAAGTAATCCTAAGCCCTCAATGTGAAAGTCCCATTCGCAAAATGACACACGCCACAACTACAGCAGTAGCCATCAGATTTTTTATTAACATTATTCACCTGATGGCTTTTTCACATAAAACATCAAATTTCACCCAAGTGACTACCCTTGTGACTGTGCAGTATCTTTCTCTTATGTGTACTCCTACGTGGTGCTTCCCCTGTGGCTTCAGCAGATGTGGAGGCCCCTTGCTCACTTTCCTGCTGCTCCTGTCTTGACACCTTTGGCAGGCATCCTCTGGGGTTGCGAACCTGTGAGGGCTCGTCAATTCTGCTGCTCCTGCGGCTGTGCAGGAGTTGAGACGCCCATCTCAGCTGGGTGTGGACTCTGGTGGGGCTCTGACCGAGGGCTCTGTAGTGGCATGGAAGTGTGAGCGCTTGGAGAGGAGCCCCCACTTCCTTGATGTCTGCCACCAACTTCCCTCTCATGGGTCAGGTTCCCCTCAGCGCTTGCAAGTGGCTTGAGAGCACCTTGCTGCACATCAAGGGGGCCATGGGGACCCGTATCTGCACTGGCAGTCCTACTCAAGGGCTTCCATGAAGGTCTGATTTCTCTGCTCAGTAGATGCGCATCGCTCCTCCAGAGATGTCATTCTATTCTGAGCACTCACCATGTTTTCTGCACTCTGGCGACCTATCACCTCCATGGAGGTTGCCATCCTTTCCATGGTGATGCGTTCATGCGCCAATGACTCCACAAAGGCTCGGCTCATGTTCGCGATGGACTCCTCCATTCACTCCACACTCACAGCGACCCTGGAGACAAAACCTGTCAGAGACTCCTGCATCTGTTCCTGGAGTTCCAGCACCGCTGATCTTGTGGATGGACCCAGAGGGTCGACATGCTGCTGAGCCAAGCTGGCAGAGTCCTGCGCCCTCCGACCAGGACTCTCCACTGCTGTCCCTGTCTCCACAATCTGCTGATGCTCACTTGTGAGCTGTGATACACCAGGTGACAACACTACTCTATGTCCCGAAGTTCCCACGGAGGTGTGAGTGTCTGCACTGGTGCTGGGTGCGGTGAATTCTGCTGACACTGCGCCCTCAGAGGTTGCAGCTTCCTCTGAGGAGTCTGGGAGCTCAGGCTCTTCCTCCTGGACAGTGGGTACAGGGGCTCTCGATGGTCCTGTGGGGGAGTAAAGGAAAGAGTTCGAGATGTGAGGTCAAGTTTACATGCACATTGTATATTGCAGATGATCATTAGTCCATCTGTTAGAGCTTCCGAATCATTATCAGCGACTCATGCAATGTCAATGACAGAGATGTAAAACTATTCTGTCACCAGCTTGGTGTGATGCACCCGTCTGTCCATCCCCCACTTGCGCATCTTGTTCCACTCTGACGATTTCCAGGACCGCCTCTTCCCAGGGGGTGAGCTGGGCTACTGAGGGTGGCCCTCCTCCTGTCCTGGCTCTTTCCCTTTTATTGTGAGCTCTCTTCCTGCAATGAGGGAGACGTGGAGTTTGAGTGAGAATGAAGGAGTGAGTGTAGAGGTTCCATAGCATAGATACTTAGGAGGCAAAGATGGAGTGAGGTGGCAAGACCAAGGGCCCTCCCTGTGTGTTGTCAGTTGTTTTCATATCATCACAGTGATAGGGAGTGTGAGGGCTGCATAGTCGAATAGTTAGGTGAATGTGAGCATAGAGAGAAAGGGAATGGGTAAGGGTGCCTGGATGTCAGTGTCAAGTGGGATGTGGAGGAAGAGATTGCTAAAGCTGAGTGCTGGTGAGGAAAGGCAATGGGATCAGATTGAGGGAGATGGGAAATGCATACTCACTTTTCCAGTACGCAGAAAGTCATGAAATCTCTTCCTGCACTGTATCCAGGTTCTGCGGGTAACCATTAAGGAGTTGACCGCCTCTGCCACTTGCAGCCACACAGCCTTGGTCTGCTGGGGAGGCTTCTTCCTCCCTGATGAAGCGAAGAGCACCTCCTTATGAGCTCTAGCTCCTTCAACCAGAGCCTGCAGGGCAACGTCATCGAACCTGGGAGCAGCCCTAGGTCAGTCGCTGGCCATTGTGACTCCAGGTCCCTCTAACAGTAAATGTCAAAAGGTTGGCAGCCTGCAGAAGAAGCAAGGCTTGTTGCAGACCTTAAATGCAGCAGCAATGATGACGTCATAAGATGCGACTTTCTGACTGGAAAGACTCATTTGCCAAGGGTTCCCACACGCTGGAACTCAATTGGACAATTAATTTAAAATAGCATCAATCTCCCACATCGATTTATATTGTGTGGATAACACGAAATGCGGATTTCACGACACCAACCTGCCCCTGAATGAAAATCCAGCCCTGTATGTCTGAGGATTCTTGACTCTGATTGGTTGAAGAGCCTCGCTGTTGTTTAACCTGCTCACACATGCCACAGATTCCCTGTAGAGGGCGCCGCACTGGATCAGACGCCGGATGAACGCAAAACTCTGGGCAGCTGTCAGCTTAGTGAATGGCGAGCACTGTTCCTTCACTGCTAACCGCAAAATCTGGGCCAATGTACACTTGCATATTCAGTGAGTCAGAAGGTCGGTGGACCCCTTGATCACACCTTATCATATTATCTGGCTCAACATCGGGTGGGAAAAGAGTTTTGTCGAGCCCAAAGCTAGAAAGAGTATGGGACTTGGTTCATGGGTGGGTCTTAAGCATGACATTCAGGGTTATAACATTTAAAAATAGTTAACCCTAAAGAACAAAATCTCCTCTTTTGAGCATGTCTCTTATCTGTGTATTTCTGGCTACACATGTCTATTTCAGAGTACCTGTGTGTCAGTTTCATTGTCTGTTCTTCATTGAATAGCAGAGCAAAGGATCTGGATGCCTGTCCGTGTGTGTTTGTGTGTGTGTGCGCCTTCAGTTTACAACTGAGAAGGTGATTCATCCTTTCTTTGTGTGATAAGGCATATATCTTCAGTCCACATCAGATCAATGCATCCAGTGCTTCCTCAGTGTGTGCTCCAGCACTCCACTGATGCGAAGAAGACTGGATACCCCCTGTGTTCACAGCTCATTTTTGGGAAAGGCTATTGGTTTCAGGGGGATTTTACACGAAACTTTCATCAAACATTGACAAAATTGGAATTCAAATAAAACCATCACCAGGGCCATTGGTTGAAGCTGACAGAGGAAGTAAAATTCCAATTTGATTACAAGGGATTCCTGGATGTTTGCTGGTGTTTTGGGGATCAAATTTCACAATTTTGTCTGATTATAATTCGGTCATTTGTTTGCTGGGGACTGAATAAGTCAACTTCCTTTTTTTTATAATTACAAGGCATTACAGTGGTCATATTGCACAATTCAGGTGTTTTTAATACTTCTGTGAAAGACTTTCCATGACCGAGTCACTCCTGCAATAAACTCACACGGATGGGAGTGAAATATGTGCATCTGGACCACAGCCCCCAAAAAGAGGCTTGCAGGGACTGCAGTTGACTTATGGCCTGTTTAATGCGTGAGGCATCTAACAAAACTTAGTCAGAAAGTATTGGAAAACTTCTGAAGGATTATTACAATATGAAGGTATTATTGATTATATTGTATCAATAATTAAAAAATCTCACTGGAAAATGAAGAAGATATTGAAAGCAGTGGGATGTGATTTATTATCCTACTCGTGAGCTGATCTGACGAGAGCTGTCGTTCCAACTGAGCGCCATGAGTGGGATATCAATCACATCAGCAGGCCTTCACATTGAATGCTGTTTATACTATACATTAAAAACAAGGTAATCTTAATTCGGTAGATAGGTTAAAAAGGGTTTTGCGGCAGGGTTCAATCTTTGCAGATTCGTTCCAATTCAGCTTGAGGCAGTGATGATGCTCATTAGGCCATTTCATGTCTGACATCTACAACTTTGAATGTCTTCTTCAAACAAATTTTCAAAGAGAAAGTACAGGAAACTCTTTTTTATCCGGCACCGACAGGACCGGCGTGGTGCCGGTTTATCAAAAAGTCCAGATTACAGAGAGGTATAGTTAAAAGATACGAGAGCCCAGTACACGGCCACAGATCCAGGTGTCCCTGTTGCATAGCAACAATTGCAGGAACCCTGGTTACACAGCCACAGATCCAGGAACGGCCACTAATATGAAGTAAAACCTACCTGAACCTACTCCTGAATTTTGCTGGTTAACAGAAATTTCCGGTGTTTAGGTGCCGGTAAATCGAGAGTTTCCTGTAGTTCCAGTAATTAAAATGATGCATACGTTCCATGGAAATAACCATTATTTGCTGCAATTTCTCCAGTATTCTGAAACTGTTTGCTGTCACTGCTTCATTTTAATACTAACTAAAACTACTGTTTTATTTCCCTCATTATAGGGCTTTGGAGTGTGCTTTAATTCAATGCTTAATGCCTACCCAGAGACTGGAAATTTACAGAGGACTGCAAAGTTTTTCCACTCTCCTAATTGGAGCAATTCAGAATCGGGGATTCCAATTGGCCCCAACTGCCCCTCTCCCATGACTTCCAAGCGCAAGTTGAATATGTACTCAACACCAGCGGCTGGATTTGAAATCACTACTGAACCTGAGGCACTGTACGTTCATCTACTTTTTGCCCTGAAAGATCGAACTGTGGGAATGCTGGAGGCTAGCTTTGCTTCCATAGTTTACCACAGTTTTGCTTTTCTGGAGAATAAGTGGGAGCAGTTAATCGAGGACATTAGGCTGGGCCGAGTAAATCCCACGCTGAAGATTGCTGATGATGTTCGTCTCGGGCTCCGTGCTCAATTAAAGCCCGATCCTCGAAGGGCCTCCGAACTGGCCGCAGAGTTTGAGAGCGGATTTCGTGGGATTGCTCGCCGAGTGTGGCCCCGACTCAACTTGGTTCTCGCTGTGGCTTCTGGCTCAAATGAACTGTATGGAAGTCACCTGACACGATTCTACTGTGAAGGAGTTCCTCTTTATTCTCCAGTTTATGCAGCCACTGAAGGTAACAATGGACCGCTCAGTATCACCATGTTGCCCCAACCTGCTTTTCTGCATTTCTTGTGGTCGCTGCCTTCCCAGGGTCAGGCTAGTGAGGCAACCTGCTCCCAGACCCCATCAATGTGAGCCTGTACCCGCCTGGTAACAGAAACTTGAATTTCTGTAGCGCCTTTTAACGTAGAAAAACATCCCAAGACACTTTATAAAATGCATAAGGAAAAACGGGTGACAAGCCTAAACTGGAACGATTAGAAGGGGTGACCAAAAGCTTGGTGGATTTTAAGGAGGGTCTAAATTATAACTGCCTCGCCCAAGTTGAATTGTTCTCTCACTCACAGAATCGAGGGACATTTCACCTCATGTCTGAGTCTCAAAAATGTGGTCAAATAGTATTATAAAACTGTAGTGAAAGTAACCATATTTCCACTGATAATTGGCTCGATCACAGCACAACATCACAGGGCAGTCTCAGGATGTTCCTCAGACATAACGTTTTTTTTAAGTTAAAAACCTAAAAAGTTTAATAAACAAATGATCACAACCAGCAGTGTGACTCACAACCAGCAGTGTGACATGACACACCTCTTCAGTCATGAAGCTGACAATTGTAGGTTCTTCTGGACATCTTTATTCTACCATGTCTATGACATCAAGGGAAACTAGGCAGAAATTACAGCCCTTCAAAATACGCATAATATCCAAGAACAGATACAGTACTCAGTTAAAGCAATTTTGCAGGGCTAGATTCTCCCATTCGGTGTGTATTACATGTTCTGGCTGCTTGTACTTGTTTGTTATCTACATGGCAACAATGTGCTTCTCTCATGACTGGCCTGCACAGACCTATTTCCTACATCGGGCAAAGTCCCTCTGGAAGATTTAAATCACCAACGCAACTTATCAACACTGAGCTTGTGTGGTTATTTCCCCAGTGCAGCTGGTGTTGTGATTTCCGCCCTGCAGTGCAAACATGGCAGATTCTGGAATTGTTTCAGGCAGAAGAAATTCTGCAATATAAGTGTCATATTTAGATAACTTTTTAGGGGCAGGGGTAACATTGACTGAAGCCTCAGCACTAGCATTCTGTATTGCTCGTGTGGCAGGTGAACACCTACATCAATTGATTGGGCCAAGCAGCCTGGTTCCATGCTGTAATTGCTATGTAATTCTATGTGTGGTCCTTTTGTATTAATTCAAAATATTGACGTGCAGCTGCAGGGGCTGTTGTGTTCCTGGAATCGATCTAGACTGTTTGGCTTGTGTGGTGTTCTAGTCATAACCTTGTACAGTTGTTGACAACCTGAAGGCACATTTTCAATCTTAAAGAAAGTACAGGAGTACAGGAACAAGGATGTCTTGCTGCAGTTGTACAGGGCCTTGGTGAGACCACACCTTGAGTATTGTGTGCAGTTTTGGTCACCTTATCTGAGGAAGGATGTTCTTGCCATGGAGGGAGTGCAGCGAAGATTCACCAGACTGATACCTGGGATGGCAGGAATGACGTATGAGGAGAGATTGTGTCGATTGGGCTTATATTCGCTAGAGTTTAGAAGAATGAGAGGGGATCTCATTGAAACTTATAAAATTCTAACAGGACTAGACAGACTAGATGCAGGAAGGATGTTCCCGATGGCGGGGGAGTCCAGAACCAGGGGTCACAGTCTAAGGATAGGGGGTAAGCCATTTAGGACAGAGATGAGGAATTTCTTCACCCAGAGAGTGGTAAACCTGTGGAATTCTCTACCACAGAAGGCAGTTGAGGCCAATTCATTAAGTATATTCAAGAAGGAGTTAGATATATTTCTTAAGACTAAAGGGATCAAGGGATATGGGGAGAAATCAGGGTCAGGGTACTGAATTTGGATGATCAGCCATGATCTCATTGAATGGCGGAGCAGGCTCGAGGGGCCGAATGGCCTACTCCTGCTCCTATCTTCTATGTTTCTGTGTTTCTATGGACCCTGGCGTGGAGTAAGCTGTTTCCGATTCCCTCTGAAGGAGTTGACTCCTGCTGAGATCAGGTTTCACAAGTGCAGGCAGCCATTCATCGCCTCTCCCAAAACGGTCAGTTTTCACGTGTGAGACCAAACGGTGATTGTCAACAGGCTACTCGATCAGAGCCCAATACTTTCCAGCAGGAATCATTGGCCCGGAATTTGCGGTCAGCGGCGAAGCCAAGGCGTTCGCTGCCGGCCCCGAAGTACGCTGCGCACAAGGATCTCGCGATCCCTGTGTCAAGAACTTCGGATTTTCCGACCTTCAATTCAAACCAACGGACTGTAGTGGGAATCCCCTTGTGCGAGCTGCTGTGACGTCAACAGGCTGCCTAAGCAGCCAATCAAAAGGCAGAACTCTCACAGACAGTGGGTAAGCTCTTAAAATTGTAACTTTTTTTAAATAGTTAGCGCGAGCAAAACAAAGATTGGGCCACTCACATGGGGAAAAGGCAAACCTGAAATAAAGATGGACAAACTTAAATTTTTTTTGAAAACTTTCTTAAAAATTTTAATTTTTATTAAAATGGACAAATTTCACACTGCACAAAATTAAAATTGGTTTTTGCAGGCCCTTAACATTTGTTTAGCAGTAATAACACTCTAAAATCCCCAGTTACACCTAATCCCTTTGTGTCTAACTTTCAGTGGGGAATTTAACAGCATACTTACTGCGGAACAGCCGAAGTTTTCGTCAGTTTCATTGATTTGGCTGATTACACAGATTGCTGGCTCGTGGGGGGGTGGGTGTGGGGGCGGGACAGCGTAGCCTGTTTCGGAGCTGTCAACGACAGACCGCAACTTCAGGATTTCTGCATGCACATGCTCCAAATCCCGAAGTTGAGGTCGGTGTCAAAAGGCGGAATGACGGCGAGCGCTGCCATTTCGCCAACACCCCGGCTGCAAATTCCGTGCCATTGACTAGCAGTCAGGAGTTGGAATGCTGGCTGTTTCTTGTTTTGTTCACCTAGCCCAAGGCAGAACAAACTCGAGTATCCTTTGGTGGTAATAACTTAAAAATCTTTTCTTAGGCCTCATTGGAGTGAATCTGTGGCCAGAGAGAGAAGAACGACATTACCTCCTATGTCCACAGTCGATGTTTTGTGAATTTATTCCTGTTGATCGCTGCAATGAAGAACAACCACAAACACTGTTTATGGATGAAGTGAAAGAAAGCGAGTTATATGAACTGGTTGTCACAAACGCATCCGGTTTGTACAGGTACAAATTATAAGTTCGTTGAAAAAGATTTAAGTGACAGCCTCAGTTACTTATATTCTTTCACTTTTGCTCTCAAGATTTTTTTTTTCATTTTAACATGTTGTACAAAGTACATCCAAGGCAAAATTAAAATTATACAGCCTAAATGTTTTTCATAAATATTACTGATGATTCAGATATATTGGTGTAGAAAATGTTGTCCAGTTTAAATTGACAGACTGCATTACTACAAGCCTGTCGTGAATGTAGCTGTGGTTGCCCTGCACACCAAGGATGATGGATAGATCAATATCTGGCAAAGCAGCCTATTCCCTATCCTCTCCTCTAATTGCCATCTTAGGAGAGCACTTCCAGTTATGCCAAGGGTCAGTGCGTGAACAGACTTAAAGAAGCAGAATGTGGTTTTCAAAAGCCTTATACTCAACATGCTTTTTAATGTGTGTGAGCTCTCATTAACATTGATATGGGAACACAGGAACAGGAGTAGGTCATTCGGCCCCTCGAGCCTGCTCCGCCATTCAATGAGATCATGACTGATCATCCAAATTCAGTACCCTGTCCCTGCTTTCTCTCCATATCCCTTGATCCCTTTAGCCTTAAGAAATATATCCAACTCCTTCTTGAATATATTTAATGAATTGGCCTCAACTGCCTTCTGTGGTAGAGAATTCCACAGGTTCACCACTCTCTGGGTGAAGAAATTCCTCCTTATCTCAGTCCTAAATGGCTTACCCCTTATCCTTAGACTGTTTTCCTTGTTCTGGACTCCCATTCAATTCGATCATGGCTGATCTGTATCTTAACTCCATTTACCCACCTGGGTTCCATATCCCTCAATACCCTTGCCTAATAAAATTCTATCGATTTCAGTTTTAACATTTTCAATTGATCTAGCCTCAATAGCTTTTTGGGGAGAGAGTTCCCAGATTTCCACTACCCATTGTGTGAAAAAATGCTTCCTGGCATCACCCCTGAACAGCCCAGCTCTAATTTTAAGGTTATGCCCCTTTGTTCTGGACTCCCCCATCAGAGTACAGTATATAGTTTCTCTCTATCCTATTAAATCATTTAATCAACTTAAACACCTCAATTAGATCACCCCTTAACCTTCGATACTCAAGGAAATACAAGCCTGGTCTATGCAACCTGTCCTCATAATTTAACCGTTTTAGCCCGGGTATCATTCTGGTGAATCTGCGCTGCACCCCCTCCAAGGCCAATATATCCTCCCTGAGGTGAGGTGCCCAGAACTGAACACAGTGTCCAGGTGTGTTCCAACCAGAACTTTGTTAGTATAACTTCCATCCCTTTGTATTCCAGCCCCCTTGAATTAAAGGCTAACACTCCATTAGCCTGTTAAATCATTATTTGTACCTGTCCACTAGTTTTCAGTGACTTTGGCACATGGATCCCGAAATCTCTCTGCTCCTCCACAGTTCCTAGCTTCTCACCATTTAGAAGATACTCTGATCTATTTTTCTTCGGTCCAGAGTGGATGATCACACTGAACTCCATCTGCCACAGTTTTGCCCACTCACTTAAATCTATCAATGACCCTTTGCAACTTTCTTCTCCCATTTATACTACTTACTGTGTGTAAAGTCTGTGGGTTGTTTAGTTAATTAATACACAGACTATCAGAGTAACTTAAAACAGGACTTTACTATTCGAAGGTCAGGGCGAATCTGCCCAATAAATCCTGACACAACACTTATATACTGGTGTGGTCACCGTCGGTATTACAGTATACAGAAGCCAAACAAAGTAGTGCCACACCTAAAATAGTTCTCTTAAAGGTGAACGGTTACATACAATAGTTCTCTTAAAGGTAGACGGGTACATACACTACAATCCTCCCTTTTTAGCTTACAACATACTTATTCCCCATTAAACATAACATATAATCAACTTCATGTAAAACAATTCACAAATATAGTCTCTGCGGGAAACAGTTCACAGATTCAGTCTCTGCGGGAACAGTTCACAGATTCAGTCTCTGGTCTTGACTCGGTCCGAACAACATCTCTGTGGTGTAGCCGGTTCACATTTCTAGCGTGACTCATCCAATAGTCTTTCCCTTGGCTTAACAGCTTGAACTTCCGTCCTGCTGAACCAGCAGTGCTGACTTTTACAAACAGCTGGACTGCCTTGGTAATTTTTCCTACTTTCCAACTGATTTGGCCCCCTTCGTAGGGCCCACGTGCATGATCTGATAGAAGTGATAATGATTTAGATGGTTATCGTCTTCTGCTTCGTCTTTTTCTTTTCTGCTTCTTGGAGACTCTCTGGGCTCCCTTATCCGCTGCCAGCTGTAGTGCCACCATCTCCCTATGTTCCTTAGACTTTAAGTGCTTCATCCTGATTTCTGCACTTTGGGAGTTTTCATCACAAGCTGGGCAGACCAAGTCATCGTAATATTCCGTGTCACTCAACAGGTCATGGTAATATTCGGTGTCGTCCTGAGCTAGTCTAGCGAGAGGGCCTGCTACTTCTTCCTTACCCAACTGGACGTTAGCCGACTGTTGTTCCCTCCCTAGACATCTTTCCTGAAGAGACTTCTTCATGCGTTCATATTCATCCCGCTCTTCCTGGGTTTCCTGCCAATCCTTCACTAATGACCTCATTTGTGATTCCAATACTTCCCCTTCCATCGGGGATTGATTGATCGGGCTATTCAATCCTTCTACTGGAGCAGCTGTTTCAACATTCTGTAGTTCACATTGACGTGATTCAGCGTACTTTCGGCATCCCAGTAAAATCTGTGTTGCAACCTCAGCTATTTCCATAACTTTTGAGAGCTCCGAACTCCTTCCCTTTGAAGGTTGAAGTTCGTGTTCAAATGGTTCCCATTGCAGAGTCTTGTCTCTCAGCATATGAAGGAGTTGGCTGACCGTTAACTCTTCCACGGGGACCCTGTGGATCAGAGTCTTCTCCATTTCATCCACCTTTTCCTCCAATGCTTTCACCTTTTTTTCCTCTTGTACTTTGGCTTTAAGCGCTCGGAGAAGTTGCGCCTTGATGCTCTCTAGCTCATGTTCAGGGGCCATTCTTACAGTCTCTGTGTTTCTTACAGTTGCCTTTTCTTTCACTGAAAGAATTCCCAGTTGAATCTGTTCTTCAAGTTGTTGAACCTCGGTCATTGCCACCTCATATTTGTCTTGGGTTTCCTTCAATATTTTTATGAGTTCTTGGACATCTTGACTTTCATGTTCTGCCATGTCTTTCACCTCTAATTTCTCATCTATGGATGGAACTTCTACCGATGGGTCTGTCTTGGCCTTGAGCTCATTAAGAATTTCCTGCAGCCTTTGGACTTCTTGTTCATGTTCAACCTTTAGTTGCTCATATGCTTCCACTGAAACTAGCTTTTCGGAGGTTGCCGAGTTAACCCCCTCCAGGATTGTAGCCTGGGCCTGTTCATACTGTTCCTTCAACTTCTCAAACTCTGCTTGTAAGGAGTCGTAGAGAAGAACTGGAATAAAATCCTGGCTTCCTGAAGATTCCTCTTCATTTGCTTCGTTCTGCAAATATTCTAACTCCTGAACATCATAAGGGAGATGTGATCGGTGATTGGTCACGATGGCTCTATGGTCGCTCTCTGCTTGAGCTAGCTGCTCCTGTTGTCTTTCCAGATTCTCCCATTCGGTGTCATAGAACTTTTTCATTGTTTTCATCTCTTGTACGAGACGGTAACTCAATTGTTCTAATTGTTGTCGTAATTTGAAATAAAGTTGAGTCCGAGCTCGGTGTTCTTCCGTCATGGATATGTCCTTAAACTGAACAGACTCAGAATTCTCTGTCAAACTATGTTGTCGTTGTTCGGTGGAGATCTGTTCTGAACTTTTGTTCTTCTCTGGAGCATAAGCCTTTCTGCATGCCTTCGTTTTTCCAACCTTAGTCGGCAAGTCCATTTTAGCCTTGTCTTTCACATTTGGGTTGGTCTTATCGTCATCCGATTCAGAATCTGAGCTGATTGTCTGCACCGAGTCCTCACTCGTTATGGCTTTTAGATAGTGCCATTCCATGTCTATTTTCTTGATCCACTCCCGTCCTAGAAGTGGTGGTCCTCCCTCAGGTAGTACGTATAAGTTCATTCTTGGGTGTTCTTTACCCCTATCTCTCACCTTGACTCTTATCTTTCCCATGGGGTATACTTTATGCCCCGTGTATGTCTGCAATACGAACTTGGTATCTCTTAAGGGTATATGTGAGAATAGCTGGTGGTAATCCCTTCGATTTATGACTGATAGAGCTGATCCAGTGTCCAACTCCATTTTCACTTGGACTCCAGCTATTTTTAGCATGACCCAGATAGTTTGTAGGTCAGCTTCCTTACTCACATTGTGAATTCTCAGACTACCCAGCTCCTGGCCGTTTGGGTCTGAGTCCGAATTCTGTTCGTCTGAACTCTTCTCAGCCACCTTGTGTACCTTGTTGTACTTTTCCTGTGATGGCTTCCTTTGGTTGTTGGTCCTTTGGTTGTTGGTCTTCTTCCCTGACCGGCATACCTTAGCTATGTGACCCAGTTTGCCACATTTCCTACATTCCTGGTTCCTAAACCAGCATTGGTTCTGGTCGTGTGTTGTCTTCCCACAACGATAGCATTTTGTTGTTGTCGAGGTAATTTGATCCACACTGAGTGCCGCTGTCTTTAGCTGCATTTCCGCAGTTCCCTTCGCTGCGGCTTCGTGCGATGCTGCAACAAGGACAGCCCTGTCAAGTGTAAGGTCGTTCTCTTCGAGTAGTCGCTTTTGCGTTCCTTCCTTTGCCAATCCGCACACGAACTTGTCTCGCAATGCCTCTGTCAGATTCCCTCCAAACTGGCAGTGTTTCGCTAGTCTACGCAGTTCGACCAAGTATTCTGCGTTGCTTTCGTCTTTCCTTTGCGTTCTCGCATAGAATTTGAATCGTTCCGCCAACATCAACGGTGTGGGGTTCAAGTGATCCTTCAGAACAGTCACAATATCATCGAAAGTCTGATCCGCCGGTTTAGCTGGTGCTAGTAGATGCTTCAAGAGCCCGTATGTCTTCGCGCCCATCGAGTTTAGCAAGATTATAGCTTTGTCATCTTCTTCTATTTTATTGGCCTCACAATAGATCTCAATGCGTTCCACATACGTGGCCCAGTCTTCTACCTCGGAATTAAAATCGTTGACGTTACCACGCTTAGGCATCTTCCTCTCTTCCTGATAACACCACGAATTATTTCTTTAAATTTTCTTTTCTTTTTTTTTTCCCAAGATGGCGGTTCCCGCGAAAATGGCGGTTTCCCGCGCTTATCTTCTCTCCCCGCCCACTTCAATGGCGGTTTCCCGCTTCTGTCTTCTTCCCCGCCGAATGGCGGCTTCCCGCGTTTCTTCCCTAGCGGGAGGGATACACTTTCCCCACGGGCGACGGCCGCTGGCTTTCAGGTTCACAGCCTGCGCGTCGGCTTCAGTGCTTTCCCTTTTCTCGGCAGGGCAACCGGCGCTGGGTACACCCCGTTGACGGCGAACAGTTTCAGCCGCTGGGCTGGCTCTCGCTCAGTTCCCCTTGCTCGGGCTCTGTCTCTCTCCCGCTCGCTCGGCTCTACCGGCGCTGGGTACACCCCGTTGATGGAGAACAGTTTCAGCCGCTGGACTGGCTCTCGCTCAGTCTCCCTTGCTCGGGCTCTGTCTCTCTCCCGCTCGCTCGGCTCTACCGGCGCTGGGTACACCCCGTTGACGGAGAACAGTTTCAGCCGCTGGACTGGTTCTCGCTCAGTCTCCCTTGGTCGGCTCTGCCTCTCCCGCTCGCTCGGCTCCCAATCGCGCCTCCCAGCCCTCTTGCAGTCCGGTGCTTCCCTCCCCGGCTGCGGCTGAGTTTATCTCTTCCCGCGCCTACGTTCCCGGTCGCAGCGCTTCGTGGCTTCAGTCGCTACCCGGCCTTTTTCGCCGGTCGCGGTCTAGCTGTCTCACGACGCCGTTGCGTCCCCCAGCCTATCTGTACCGCGGCTTCCTTGCTCCATGCTGCCCCAGTCTCAGCGCCTCTGGACCCGACTTCTGTCCGGCTCCTTTCCCCCTCGACCGTGGTCGAGTGCACCGCCCTTATCCTCCGGTTATTCTTTTTACTTTCCCTTACAATCACCGTGGCCGCCTTGCTTCTCGTGCTGATCGGCTCACTCCTCACCGTGGCAGAAGGGACAGTCAGTGCCTGTTGCTGATGGAAGTCTTTGTCTCTAAATTCTTCCTCCTTTCTAGTTCTGCAGCCTCGAGTTTTCTCCCAGCAGAACGACGAGGGCGGTTGCCTCTTCTCGACGCTCGTTAACTGCTTCGGAAGCATTGTTGCCGCAGGGTACGATCGGACTCGTCGCCACTGTAAAGTCTGTAGGTTGTTTAGTTAATTAATACACAGACTACCAGAGTAACTTAAAACAGGACTTTACTATTCGAAGGTCAGGGCGAATCTGCCCAATAAATCCTGACACAACACTTATATACTGGTGTGGTCACCGTCGGTATTACAGTATACAGAAGCCAAACAAAGTAGTGCCACACCTAAAATAGTTCTCTTAAAGGTGAACGGTTACATACAATAGTTCTCTTAAAGGTAGACGGGTACATACACTACACTGTGCCACCTAACTTAGTGTCATCAGCAAACTTAAATATACGGCTCTCTATTCCTTCATCTGAAGTCATTGATATTTTGGAGCCTCTAAGATTAACTGTAGCTTGTATTAAGATCATCTTTTCGACATATCCAGTTTTACTTTTGATGAGATCAAATGCCAATATTGAGATCATCTTTGAGAAAGTAGACTTGATCCTGTGAAGTCGTTATTGTTGTAGTATGACAGTGTAGTACCATCACTTAGCCACAGTATGGTGCTGTGAGATAATTATGTGTGCTGACAGTAAAATGTCCCTCTGTCTCATCCTGTGGACCTGTGAAAGGTCATACCCAGCACTTGTGTAGTCTGAGGAAGCCTAGGCATAGCGTACAGAATTCCCTAAACCAGTGCAAACATTGTGATAAATTAGAGCTGTTAAAACAATGACAATGCCATTGCCTCATCATTTATCAGTTTTACTGCTTCAATTTTTTGTGTTTTCCTGTTTTCTCCTGAAGTCACTTACTCATGTTGGAGTTCTGCCAGTGCTAGCAGCCCTTCAGTTCTCTGTCCAAGGGATGTAAGCCTTGACAGTATGTGTTAGCAAGCTATTGTGTTATACACAAAATCACAGCTGAGCTGGATAATGTCCTCGCCTGCAGGGTCGCTGGAGAGTTATGAGAAGCAGAATCCCCAGTTATTTTTCTCTCTCTTCTCCACCCTTTCTCCGCCCCCCCCCCCCCCGCCCCCACCCAGCAGCCCAAGGCTGCTAAGGCAGACTAAAGTGCCTCTTGAGGCAGCTTGAGCCTGGGGCCTTTCTACTCTGCATGGCTCGCCTCACAATGGTCAACCCATACCAACTGACCCATTGGCAGAGCTATGAGTGGCCGTTTAAAAAAGAAGGAAAGAGCTATGTTGCGGCAGCGCTTGCTGCTGCGTTTTAATCACATTTTGAAGTATTACCTAGAATCCTGAGTCTACGTGCATCAAATTACATCTGTCCCATCATTCAATAACTGTATATGAACAATACTGTTAATATTGTCTGCTACTCCCTGGACAACTTTTAACGTATTTGATAACATAAAACAGTTGAGAGCAAGCACTGATAAGCTTAGTTGCAACAGTTTTTTCCTTTTAAGCCCAGTTACATACCATGTATTACTGTACTAGACTTTTTGGTTTTCACTTAAGCTTCTGTTTTTTAATTGGAAGGCAACCGAGGCATTTTCAGGGTGATTGGAACAGTTGGCTGTGTCGTATTTGTGTCCAGTTTCAATAGATCATTCAGTTCTTCTTTCTAGTTATACTCATACAGTGGCCAAGAAATGCAGTCGCCTGTTTTTTGAGCAATAATTAACCTCCTAAGCCTTTAATAAGGTGGGCAGGAAGCGTGTACACATTATGAGCAGGCGGTAAAGGACAAAAAAATCAGTGTGCAGTGCCTACGCCTGAAACAAATAAGGGGCCTCGCTCCTGTTTTTAAAAATTCGTTCATGGGATGTGGGCGTCGTTGGCAAGGCCAGCATTTATTGCTCATCCCTAATTGCCCTCGAGAAGGTGGTGATGAGCCGCCTTCTTGAACCGCTGCAGTCCATGTGGTGAAGGTACTCCCACAGTGCTGTTCGGGAGGGAGTTCCAGGATTTTGACCCAGCGACGATGAAGGATCGGCGATATATTTCCAAGTCAGGATGGTGTGTGACTTGGAGGGGAACTTGGAGGTGGTGGTGTTCCCATGCGTCTGCTGCCCTTGTCCTTCTAGGTGGAAGAGGTCGCGGGTTTGGGAGGTGCTGCCGAAGAAGCCTTGGCGAGTTGTTGCAGTGCATCTTGTAGGTGCATAGACAGGCTAAGTAAGTGGGCAGAGATTTGGCAGATGGAATACAATACTGGAAAGTGTGAGGTTATGCACTTTGGCAGGAAAAATCGTAGAGCAAGTTATTCTCTTAATGGCAAGAAACTAGAAAGTACTGAAGTACAAAGGGATCTGGGGGTCCTGGTGCACGAAACTCAAAAGGTTAGTATGCAGGTGCAGCAAGTGATTAAGAAGGCCAATGGAATGTTGGCTTTCATTGCTAGGGGGGTAGAATATAAAAATAGGGAGGTATTGCTTCAGTTGTACAAGGTATTGGTGAGACCGCACCTGGAATACTGCGTACAGTTTTGGTGTCCATACTTAAGAAAGGACATACTTGCTCTCGAGTCAGTACAAAGAAGGTTCACTCGGTTAATCCCGGGGATGAGGGGATGGACATATGAGGAGAGGTTGAGTAGATTGGGACTCTACTCATTGGAGTTCAGAAGAATGAGAGGCGATCTTATTGAAACATATAAGATTGTGAAGGGGTTGGATTGGGTGGATGCGGGGAAGATGTTCCCGATGATGGGTGAAACTAGAACTAGGGGGCATAGTCTTAGAATAAGGGGCTGCTCTTTCAAAACTGAGATGAGGAGGAACTACTTCACTCAGAGGGTGGTAGGTCCATGGAATATGCTGCCCCAAAAAGCTGCAGAAGCTACATCATTACATAAATTTAAAACAGAAATAGCCAGTTTCCTAGAAGTAAAGGGAATTAAGGGTTACGGGGAGCGGGCAGGAATTTGGACATGAGTCTAGGTTCGGATCGGTCATGGCCCTGTGGGTAGCGGAGCGGGCCCAGGGGGCGTGTAGCCTGATCCTGCTCCTATTTCGTGTGTCTAATTCTGTTAGATTCAGGAGATGGTTCTGTGATAGTGGATTGGCAGTTAGGATCAGATCAGCCATGATCTTATTGAATGGCGGAGCAGGCTCGAGGGGCCGATTGGCCTACTCCTGCTCCTATTTCTTATGTTCTTATGGTACACACTGCAGCCATGGTGCGCTGGTGGTGGAGGGAGTGAATGTTTAAGGTGGTGGATGGGGTGTCAATCAAGCGGGCTGCTTTGTCCCGGATCGTGTCGAGGTTCTTGAGTGTTGTTGGAGCTGCACTCATCCAGGCAAGTGGAGAGTATTCCATCACACGCCTTACTTGTGCCTTGTAGATGGTGGAAAGGCTTTGGGGAGTCAGGAGGTGAGACACTCGCCGCAGAATACCCAGCCTCTGACCTGCTCTTGTTGCCACAGTATTTATGTGGCTGGTCCAGTTAAGTTTCTGGTCAATGGTGACCCCAGGATATTGATGGTGGTGGATTCGGCGATGGTAATGCCGTTGAATGTCAAGGGGCGGTGGTTAGATGCTTGTTGGAGATAGTCATTGCCTGACACTTGTGTGGCGCGAATGTTACTTGCCACTTATCAGCCCAAGCCTGAATGTCGTCCAGGTCTTGCTGCATGTGGGCATGGACTGCTTCATTATCTGAGGAGATGCGAATGGCGCTGAACACTGTGCAGTCATCAGCGAACATCCCCACTTCTGATCTTATGATGGAGGGAAGGTCATTGATGAAACCCCCACTGCAAGATTGGTTTGCCCTGAAACAGCTTAGCTGCTCTCAGGAAAACCAGGTCTACTCGCAGCCTAACAGATGGTCCTTAAAGGGACTGCCCTTTAGGCCGCAACCAGCAAAGTAAGATTTTAAAATATACTTATCTGACTGTGGAGCCAGGAATAGCGGGAGTGCTCCTCCCAACCCACGTTCAAAGAACACTGGCCACTGCCAGCCAGCGCTAGCTGCCCCAGCCCCTTCCCTCCCGACCTGGTTGCCCCCTTCGTCACTTACCTGAGATCCACTGCTGGAGTCGCAGCGGCCTGATCTTCGCTTCCACGTCGCCCGCGAGCTGCCTGCAGCTCCCCTGGCTCGATGGCAATATCGGTTGTGCCTCGCGCCTCATCATTCCAGCACAAGGATCGTTCTTCCCCCACACCCCCTCTCCCCCACCCAGGCTCAAAAATGGGTGCGCCTGAATTTCTAGGCCAGTGTATTATTGAACGGAATACTAGCCCAGTGTGTGTGCTGTGATCTCACTGCATTGGGGCTTGGACTGCCACTGTCTATTTGCTAGGTTCTCAAACGCGCAGCTCCTTGTAACCAAAACACTGGAGCACCTTTGTGGGACTTACTTAGAAGCTGGGATACAGATTCAGTCTCTCAAGTGCTCAGTTCCACATATCCGCTGTATCGCTTTGGGGAGCGAACTAGCAGATGCTAGATCCATCCCCACAAGGAATGATCAGAGCAAGAGTCACTACAGGACTCGGCGTGCACACATCCGGGGGAGTGATTCCAAGCAGCATCAGCAGCGGACAGTGAGTGGGATTGATTGCGCCACCATTTGGACCACCAAAAGAGGAGAATGTGGGGATGGTGGTGGGGAGCAATAGTGGGGAAAGTTTACCCTCAAACAGTGCGGAGAGGGCAATCTTGCTCCATGTAACAAATTACAACTCATCATTCAGTAAGTCTGTGTAAACAACCCTGTTAAGAGAATTGTCTGCCAATCCCTGCTGGCTTTTTAAAGTGTTGGTGACATATATTACATAGAAAAAAATGGATTGTGGGGCTCAAGCGACTATTAGCTGCTTAAGCTTTGCTCTTGCTGTTTTTGATCTGAACCTGTCAACATATTAAAGGTTTATGACACACTCCTAACTGCCTAATGCTCTTCTATATATTGCATCTAAGTATTATATCCTAGTAGATGATTGTATGTTATTTTTCAGTAACACCCAATCTTGTCTGTCAGCTGATATGAACAGTGTTCTGATCCAACATGATCGTGTTGTAAAACAGCACCATCCTCTGCCATGGGACTTTTAAAACTGCCAGTTTCATATGAAGAATGTCACACACTATAAACAGATGGGATTCCTGTCACATTATTATCAAATAGAAAAAATGAAACTGATTCCACAAAAAAGGCTTCAGAAAATTGAAAAACTACAGCAGAAGTTTTGCACTGAACACATGACTTAATCCCTGCATTTAAATTGCCATTGGAAGCAAGTGGCAGACTTAATGTAGGACCCAACACCTATTATAAAAACTGTAAAGAAGCTAAAGGACTTGTACAGATTAAGTGTTTGGAAAAGCACTTTTGAATGTCATCAATTATGCAGCAAGGTTCGAAGATGTATGCATAACTGCAGTAATTCAATACTTCAGCATTGCAGATGTCGGTTGTCAGACTGCCTGTGCAACATTCAGTATTGCAAGGGTCACAGTTTTCTCCAGCTAAACAGTGATGAGACTGAAGATACTCCCTTTCACTCCTGCCAAAAGCTCTGTACTCTTGACATTGATTCCATCCCCCTCCCATGCCACTGTCTCAGGCTGAGCCAGACAGTTTGCTGCCCCAATATCCTATTCAACCCTAAGCTAAATTTCTCAACCCATATCCTCTCCATCACAAAGACTATCTACTTTCACCTTTGTCACATTGACCCTTACCTCAGCCCATGTGCTGCTGAAACCCCCACCTATGCCTTTGTCACCTCCCAGAACTGACTCTTCCAGTGCGCTCCTGGCTGGCTTCCCATCCTCCGTAACTTCAGCTCATCCAAAACTCTGCTGCTTATATCCTAGGTCCTGCTTACCCATCACCCCTGGTCCATTTTGATCTATATTGGCTCCTGGTCCCTCAACCCCATTAAACCTAAAATTCTCATTCTTGTATTTAAATTTCTTCATGGCTTTGCACCTTTCTATTTGTGTAACCTCCTCTAGCCCCACAACCCTCTTCCCCCCCCCCCAAACTCTCCATTCCTTTGACTCTGACCTCTGCACCGTGGGACATTTCCCACACTAAAGGCGCTATATAAATACAAGATGCTGCAGTATGTTGGTCATTGTTGTAGTCCTCTTGCGTTTTGAGTGTCAGGTTTCACACAGTGCAATGGGACGGTGATGAGGCAAGATCTCAGCTGCAGTATATTGCCAATTCACTGTTCAGATTAAACAAATGAAAGGGTTGACAAACCTACTCCCATCTGAGCCTCTACATTCCACTGTGTAACTGAGGACAGACCTGCTCCCAGCTCTCCTCATTCCACTGTGTAACCGAGGACAGACCTGCTCCCAGCTCTTCCCATTCCACTGTGTAACCGAGGACAGACCTGCTCCCAGCTCTTCTCATTCCACTGTGTAACCGAGGACAGACCTGCTCCCAGCTCTCCTCATTCCACTGTGTAACCGAGGACAGACCTGCTCCCAGCTCTCCTCATTCCACTGTGTAACCGAGGACAGACCTGCTCCCAGCGCTCCTCATTCCACTGTGTAACTGAGGACAGACCTGCTCCCAGCTCTTCTCATTCCACTGTGTAACCGAGGACAGACCTGCTCCCAGCTCTCCTCATTCCACTGTGTAACCGAGGACAGACCTGCTCCCAGCTCTCCTCATTCCACTGTGTAACTGAGGACAGACCTGCTCCCAGCTCTTCTCATTCCACTGTGTAACTGAGGACAGACCTGCTCCCAGCGCTCCTCATTCCACTGTGTAACTGAGGACAGACCTGCTCCTAGCTCTCCTCATTCCACTGTGTAACCGAGGACAGACCTGCTCCCAGCTCTCCTCATTCCACTGTGTAACTGAGGACAGACCTGCTCCCAGCTCTCCTCATTCCACTGTGTAACCGAGGACAGACCTGCTCCCAGCTCTTCTCATTCCACTGTGTAACCGAGGACAGACCTGCTCCCAGCTCTCCTCATTCCACTGTGTAACCGAGGACAGACCTGCTCCCAGCTCTCCTCATTCCACTGTGTAACCGAGGACAGACCTGCTCCCAGCTCTCCTCATTCCACTGTGTAACCGAGGACAGACCTGCTCCCAGCTCTCCTCATTCCACTGTGTAACCGAGGACAGACCTGCTCCCAGCTCTCCTCATTCCACTGTGTAACCAAGGACAGACCTGCTCCCAGCTCTTCTCATTCCACTGTGTAACCGAGGACAGACCTGCTCCCAGCTCTTCCCATTCCACTGTGTAACCGAGGACAGACCTGCTCCCAGCTCTTCTCATTCCACTGTGTAACCGAGGACAGACCTGCTCCCAGCTCTCCTCATTCCACTGTGTAACCGAGGACAGACCTGCTCCCAGCTCTTCTCATTCCACTGTGTAACCGAGGACAGACCTGCTCCCAGCTCTTCTCATTCCACTGTGTAACTGAGGACAGACCTGCTCCCAGCTCTCCTCATTCCACTGTGTAACTGGGGACAGACCTGCTCCCAGCTCTTCTCATTCCACTGTGTAACCGAGGACAGACCTGCTCCCAGCTCTTCTCATTCCACTGTGTAACCGAGGACAGACCTGCTCCTAGCTCTTCTCATTCCACTGTGTAACCGAGGACAGACCTGCTCCCAGCTCTTCTCATTCCACTGTGTAACTGAGGACAGACCTGCTCCCAGCTCTCCTCATTCCACTGTATAACCGAGGACAGACCTGCTCCCAGCTCTCCTCATTCCACTGTGTAACTGAGGACAGACCTGCTCCCAGCTCTTCTCATTCCACTGTGTAACCGAGGACAGACCTGCTCCCAGCTCTCCTCATTCCACTGTGTAACCGAGGACAGACCTGCTCCCAGCTCTCCTCATTCCACTGTGTAACCGAGGACAGACCTGCTCCCAGCTCTTCTCATTCCACTGTGTAACTGAGGACAGACCTGCTCCCAGCTCTTCTCATTCCACTGTGTAACCGAGGAGAGACCTGCTCCCAGCTCTTCTCATTCCACTGTGTAACCGAGGACAGACCTGCTCCGAGCGCTCCTCATTCCACTGTGTAACCGAGGACAGACCTGCTCCCAGCTCTCCTCATTCCACTGTGTAACCGAGGACAGACCTGCTCCCAGCTTTTCTCATTCCACTGTGTAACCGAGGACAGACCTGCTCCCAGCTCTTCTCATTCCACTGTGTAACCGAGGACAGACCTGCTCCCAGCGCTCCTCATTCCACTGTGTAACCGAGGACAGACCTGCTCCCAGCGCTCCTCATTCCACTGTGTAACCGAGGACAGACCTGCTCCCAGCTCTTCTCATTCCACTGTGTAACCGAGGACAGACCTGCTCCCAGCTCTTCTCATTCCACTGTATAACTGGTTGCTGAGCTAAGAAGCCCCATTCAACTGAGCTGCTCTCATCACCGACACTACCCCATATTCCAGGACCCCCCCCCAGAGTAGAATAGTTAAAGTCTTGTTTTCATTTAAACTGCAGAAGGACAAGACTCAAAACTGAACTGTAAAGAGTTCCCATTCACTCATGCAATGCTCTAAAACAACTTGTGTTTTCAAGTGTGTAACATTGTTGATCTTTTCAGGTACCGGATGGCGGATATTATCAAGGTGGTGGGTTTTCACAATCAGTGCCCAGTCGTTGAAGTTAAGTACAGGTGTGTAGGTTTAATTTCATCACTTTGTTCTATTTAATTTGTTCTCTGTAAATTATTTTACTAAATTTCAAAACCTTGACATTTATTCCTTTTACTTTGTCAGACAAGACCAGATATTAAATGTCAGAGGAGAGAAAATCACGGAGGAGACATTCTATCAAACGCTGCGGCGAGCTGTTACGCTGTGGCCTGGAGCGGTACTCCTTGATTACTGTTGCATAGAGAGTGGCCTTTTGGGTAAGAAAATAACAAATTACCTGCTTGGTAACTGCTAAAGTTAAAGATATTAAAACCACAGATGTTTGAATTATAAAGAATGCCTTATTTGTCAGATTTGATATGATTACTCATGTCTGAAATGCTGGGGCTTGATTTGTTCATGGAAGCGTGCCTCCTCAGGGTTTTGGTAATGGGCTATACTTATTTTGAAGGAATTTGAGAGGGAAGGAGTTGGCTGGTGCAGTGAGTTGTTAAACTGCCCTTTCACCTTTGACATGTGGCTACAAATCCACCCAGATTGGGTGAAAAAACAGATGAGTATCTTCCTCTGACAGATCTAGTGCTATAAATGCAGTGAGATTTGGGATGCCCCAGTCCTTTAGTTTGCAGCCCACAATTGCCAATAATTTGGTATTAAATTGGCAGTGTCAGTCAGTGATGCCACAAGGACAGCTGGTGTGTGAGATGGAAATTCCACACTGGTGCAGTAGGAGGTGGCCATGTGAGGTTGTGACTGAGGCACGTTGTTTGTATGGAGGACAGGAAGCTTTACTCTGTGCAAAGGTAAAATTCTGCGGATGCTGGAAATCCGAAATATTAACAGAAAATGCTGGAAATACTCGGCAGGTCAGGCAGCATCTGTGGAGAGAGAAACAGAGTTAACATTTCCGGTTGATGACCTTTCGACATAACAGCTCTGCTCTGTGTCTGGCTGTACTATAATTGACCTGGAAGTGCTTGATGCCAAAAGAACAAAAATGTTCCATTGCCCAGCATCAACATTCTTCACCTTGATGAGCACAAATCAATTCATCAAAAAATGTATATTGTTTTTAATAAATGCCTTATTTTAAGCATTATATGCAATGTGATCCTTCCCTCAAAGCAAGAGACCGGGCATACAGATGATGATGGGAGCTCAGAAATGCTTTTGAGATAACCCATCAGGTGCCAGTGTAGTGTTGTGGTTCTGAGAGAGGGTTTGAGGTGAAATCAGAGGATTGAGAGCAAGATACTCATCATGGGTGATGACTAAGACCACATTGTTTTGTGCAGTGCATCTTTACCATATGCAGAGCTACATTGGTTTGCCCTATCATCTGTCATCTGGAGATGAGGTTATGACACTCGTCATCTGGTTCTGCAGCACTGTTCGATTTGCAATGCCGCTCAAAGATGTTCCAAGATGAAGCTGAGAAGACCAAGCATCTGGTCGTCTTCGCTTGGGGAACCTAGGGTTCAGGTCAGACTGTCAACACCAGGGAAAGAACATTATTGAGATTTACGAGGGAGACCAATCAAATTAGGTTACACTGTTAAACTAAAATGAGCCACGCTCCAGTTAGGTGAGAGTTGGTGGGGCTAGGAAGTACCCAGAACATCTCTTCCCATGGCAGAGTGCAGAGCTGAGATTGTGAACTTGCTGCGTAGGAGCTTGTGATTCGCTTTGTCATTCATACTTCAAGCCTGATGTTATTGTGTGTTTGCAGCATTCCTGCCTTGGCTGACTATGCACTCTCCAACTCACCTTCAGTAACCTACCACCCTAACCCTGACACTGGTGCCTAAGTACAGCACTGCCTGAATACCCAGTGTTCCTATCCTTTGCGGATGCAGCTTATCCAAAACATAGCTGAGATTAGGGACACTGATACCACCCCTATGCCAGGGATTCCCAAATATCTGAAGCAGGGTGTTAGATCCGTGTGTTAATGGAGACATGGAATGCAGGAGTTGATTTAACAAGTGTTTACTGAACAAAGTCTGGAGGTGAACTAACTACACAAGATGCTATACAGGCTTATATACCCGAGTGGCCACTACTGGTACTACAGTATACAGGGGCTTCAAAAACATAGTTCCTCTTAAAGGTACATACACTACAATTCCTCCCCTTTTAGATAAATAGTACATAACATTTTTACAAGAACAATAATATACACATTTGCTGAAGTTAATCAATTACAAATTCAGTCTCTCTGGAGGCTTCCTGACTCGGTCCGGATAACGCCTCGGTGGTGTAGTAGGTTCTTTTGGCAAGGTCGATTCGGCTTCAATGCCAGTGTCGGGTTCATCTGGTTCCAGTATCACCGGATTGGAGGTAGATACTATGGGTATCTCTGCTTCATCACTAGACGTATAGAGTTGTGGTGTAGGTTGTCCTTTTTCGGATGACTCTATGATCTGGCCAGCATGGCGCCTTATTATGCTTTCTCCAATGTCCACGGTATACATCAGCAGTCCTAGTCGTGTGCAAATAGTTCCAGGCTGCCATTTCTCGGTACGGTAGTCCCGGGCCAAAACTGGTTGACCTATCTGGAAGGTTCTAGTTGGCCTTTCATTCATGCTTTGAAATTGCCGGTTCTCGACGTCCCTTCTGACGTTTGACTTGACCAAATCCAGCCGGCATCTTAGGCTTCTATTGAAAAACATCATGGCGGGGGTTTGGTTTGTAACCACATGTGTTGCATTCCTGTATGCAAACAAGAAGTTATCTACCTTATGTTGTAGATTTATGTCTTCATTACCCATGGCCTTTATGGCCTTCTTGAAGGTCTGGACAAACCTTTCAGCCAATCCATTGGTGGCGGGATGGTATGGGGCGGACGTGTAGTGCTTAACCCCATTGTTTTTTAAGAACTTCCTGAATTCTTCGGATACAAATTGTGGACCATTATCAGAACAGATCTGTTCAGGCAGTCCATTCCTGGCGAATATGGTCCTTAATACTGTGATGGTTTTTTCCGTGGTGGTGGAGGACATCTTTATTACCTCCGGCCACTTGGAGTGTGCATCCACCGCGATTAAGAACATTGAGTCCATAAATGGACCAGCAAAGTCGATATGTACCCTTTGCCATGGAGATGAGGGCCACTCCCATGGATGTAGAGGGGCTTGTGGTGGGGCGTTTTGGACCTTCTGGCATCCTAGACAGCTCTTGGTCATTTCTTCGATGTCTCCATCGATACCTGGCCACCACACAAACGCTCTGGCTAAGTTCTTCATTTTCACTCCACCCAGATGCCCCTCATGAAGCTCCTTTAGCACTTTATCCTTGAGTTTGGGTGGAATCACCACTCTGGATCCACACATCAAGGTTCCTCAGCACACTGACAGCTGTTCTCTTCTTTGCGAGAATGCTGGCAATCCCTTCACCGTTAAATCGTAGACTCGTGAGAGAGTCGGGTCATTTCGCATTTCCTTTTCAATGGTAGAGTTTGTCACCGGTAGACATTCCACTATGGTCGAGTGGAACATCTCCACTAGGTCCACTGTAGGCGCCTCTTCCACCGTTGGCAACGGTAGGCGCGATAACCCGTCAGCATTCCCATGCTGTTTTGTTCCTTTGTATTCTATGTCATATTGGTGTGCCCCTAGGAAAAGGGACCACCTCTGTAGCCTTTGCGCTGTCATAATGGGAACGCCCTTTTTAGGGTTGAATATGGAGACGAGGGGTTGATGGTTAGTCAACAAGGTAAATTTTTGTCCGTGTAGGTAATGGTTGAATTTCTTCACCCCCCACACCAGGCTGAGTGCCTCCCTGTCGATCTGGGCATAGTTACGCTCAGCTGAGTTCAATGAGCGTGACGCAAAAGCTATCGGCCGCTCCGAGCCATCAGGGAGCCTATGCGATAATACCGCTCCCACGCCGTGAGGGGATGCATCGCACGCCAGTCTGATTGGCAGTGATGGGTTGTAATGAGCCAACACTTCCCTGGACGTGATCAAGCCTTTGCATTTATGGAAGGCACGTTTACAGTCTTCGCTCCATTTCCAAACTACTCCCTTTTGTAGCAGTGCGTTAAGAGGGTGCAGAACCGTCGACAAGTTTGGTAAAAATTTATGATAGTAATTTACTAATCCCAGGAACGACCTTAATTGTGAGACATTTTCAGGCGCTGGGGCCTTTACGACCGCTTCAATTTTTTCAGGTGACTTATGCAACCCTTCTTCGTTAATGACATGGCCACAATATGATATTTGTTTCTGGAAAAATTCGCACTTGAGGCGATTTGCTCGTAGGCCCCGTTCTCTCAGCCTCGTGAGCACCTGCTCCAAGTTGGCAAGGTGCTCGTTGTCGTTTTCTCCTGTTACAAGGATGTCGTCTAGGTAGCATTGAGTCCCCGGAATCCCTTGCAGGACTTGCTCCATAGCTCTTTGCCAGATAGCCGGAGCTGATGCCACTCCGAAAACCAGTCGATTGTACTGGTACAGGCCTTTGTGTGTGTTTATCGTGAGATACTTTTTAGAGGCCTCTTCAACTTCCATCTGTAGATATGCCTGAGCCAAGTCAATTTTGGTGAAACGTTTCCCTCCGGATAGTGAGGCGAAAATATCTTCTATCCTCGGAAGAGGATACTGTACCGTGTGAAGAACCGGGTTTACAGTCACCTTGAAGTCTCCACAGATGTGAACTTTTCTCTGTTCTTCAGATTTATCATTATTCAACGTTTTCTTCATGACCGGGACGATGGGTGTTGCCCACTCGCTCCAATCTACCTTGGATAACACGCCTGCTTTTTCCAAATTCTCCAGCTCTGCCTCAACGGCTGGACGAATTGCGTATGGCACTGGCCTTGCCTTAAAAAACTTGGGAATTGCCGCATCTTCCACTTTTATTGAGGCGGTGGCGCCTTTCAGGGTTCCTAGTTCCTGTTGAAACACTTCTTTGGCGTTAGCCAAGATTTCTTTTAATCGTCCAGGTATGACGTCATCATTGTTTTTTTTCTTACTGGTCACCGTCAGTGCCTGAATGGAGTGCCAGTCTAAACGTATCTTTCTGATCCATTCACGTCCCAACAACGGTGGACCACCATCTTGCAGAACGTATAAATACAACTTCTGTATTTCCTTGCCGTTGTATACAACAGGCACCCTTATTTTCCCTCTGGGGTATACTTTCTGCCCCGTATATGTCTTCAAGATAATGGATGTGTCTTTCAAAGGTATATGCGGAAATAGCCGGTCGTAATCCCGTCGACTCACGATGGTCAGAGCTGATCCTGTATCTAGCTCCATTTTGACTGGGGACCCCGCTATCGTGAGGGTAACCCAAATGATCTGGTAATCTTCTTTGGCAATTACATTATGTAATTTGAGACAGCTTAGTCTCTTGTTTCCGGAGTCGCTATCGCTCTTCTGGTCTTCGGAGCTACTGTCCGTCATCATTTGTACCTTTCTGTACTTTTTGACCTTTTTACTGTCAGCGGATTTCTTTCCAGATCTGCATACACGTGCAATGTGTCCCATCTTTCCGCATTGCCTGCATGCTTTGTCCTTGAACCAGCAATCCTTCTGGTCATGGGTGGATCTGCCGCAGCGATATCATCTCTCGAAACCCCATGTCATTTCATGGGTGCCGAAGTCCTGTGGCTTTTGCTGTATCTCTGCAGCTCCTCTTGCTGCTGCTTCGTATGATACAGCCACACTGAAAGCCTTGTCCAGTGTCAAATCTTTCTCAGAAAGTAGTCTTTTCTGTGTTCCTTCGCTTAGGAGACCGCAGACGAATTTGTCTCGTAGAGAATCTGCCAGTCCTGCCCCGAATTGGCAGTGCTTTGACAGCTTTCGTAATTCGGTGAGGTAATCAGCGTTACTTTCATTCTTGTGCTGATTCCTCCTGAAGAATTTGAATCGTTCCGCTATCAGCAGCGGTGTTGGGTTTAATTGCTCCTGTAAGGTATCAACAATCTCCTTAAAATTCTTGTCCATCGGTTTGGCTGGAGTGATCAAGTTTCGTAACAGCCCGTATGTCCTTGCGCCCATCAGATTTAGAAGTACCGATGCCTTTTTATCATCCGCTACTTCATTCGCCTTGCAATATACCTCCACTCTTTCCACATATGTGGTCCAATCTTCTATATCACTATCGAAAGCAGTAATATTGCCAGTCTTCGGCATCTTGAAAATCTAAAATGGCACTTCCCACGCTTTTCTTTCTTCCCCGCCGAGTTAAGATGGCGCCTCCCGCGCTTTCCCGCCGCTGCCGCTACTGCCAACGCTGTTCTCCGCGGTTCCCGTTGCGACCTGCAGCTTTTCGTGGTATTTCTATTTTTTTTTATATATCGCTTCAATAGTTTCTCCGTTACTTGGAGAATCGTTCCCGTCGTGGAGCGGACCCTCTGGGACTTTCCCCTCCCTCTGCTCGGTCCGAACGCCGACCTGCTTTGCAGCACCGGCCGCGCCCTGAGTGCTCCATCCTCTCTCTCTCTTTGCTTCTGCTTCCCAACTCGCTGCCCGGCCCCGTTGCAGAGCCACCCGATCGAGCTCTAGCCCGCCGCAGCCCAGGAAGGATCAGTGCACTACCTGCCACCAGCCCGTTTAGCTGGTGAAATCACAGTTTTTTTTTCTTGCTTCTGGCTTCGACCTTCGTCTGAGGAATCGATCTCCTTGAGGTGCTGCCGAATTGCAGGTAAATTCGTTTCTAACTCGTCACCACTGTTAGATCCGTGTGTTAATGGAGACACGGAATGCAGGAGTTGATTTAACAAGTGTTTACTGAACAAAGTCTGGAGGTGAACTAACTACACAAGACGCTATACAGGCTTATATACCCGAGTGGTCACTACTGGTACCACAGTATACAGGGGCTTCAAAAACATAGGTCCTCTTAAAGGTACATACACTACACAGGGGGCCAAAATCAGTGTGTGAGATGCAAACGGAAAAACCGAAGCCATTGTTTCGGTCCCTGCCACAAACTCCGTTCCCTAGCCACTGACTCCATCCGTCTCCCTAACATCTGTCTGAGGCTGAACCACACTGTTCACAACCTTGGTGTCATATTTGACCCTGAAATGAGCTTCCAACCACATATCCGCAGCATAACAAAGACCGTCTACTTCCACCTCTGTAACATCGCCCGTCTCCACCCTTGCCTCAGCTCATCCGCTGCTGAAACCCTCATCCAAGCCTTTGTTACCTCTAGACTTGACTATTCCAACAGTGCTGGCTGGCCTCCCACATTCCACCCTACGTAAACTTGAGATCATCCAAAACTCGGCTGCCCGTGTCCTAACTCGCACCAAATCCCATTCACCCATCACCCCTGTGCTCGCTGACCTACATTGGCTCCCGGTTAAGCAACGACTCGATTTCAAAATTCTCATCCTTGTTTTCAAATCCAGACAATACCTCGACCCTTCTTACCTCTGTAATCTCCTTCAGCCCCACAACCCCCCCCCCCCCCCCGAGGTATCTGAGCTTCTCTAATTCTGCCCTCTTTAGGATCCCTGATTATAATCGCTCAACCATTGGTGGCCGTGCCTTCTGTTGCCTCGGCCCTAAGCTCTGGAATTCCCTGCCTAAACCTCTCCACCTCGCTACCTCTCTTTCCTCCTTTAAGACGCTCCTTAAAACCTACCTCTTTGGCCAAGCTTTTGGTCACCTGCCCTAATTTATCCTTATGTGGATTGGTGTCAAATTTTTTGTCTTAAAATACTCCTGTGCAGCGCCTTGGGACATTTTACTACGTTAAAGGCGCTATATAAATACAAGTTGTTGTTGTTGATTCCAGAAAAATGTGAGCTTGCTTCTTCTGTCTACAAAAAAGCACAGCTCTCCGCACAGTTAAATGTGGATGAAGCATCAATGGGGTATAATACCAGTCAGAAATGGTGATGTGCGGACTTGCCTGGAACTCGGGAATTACCAGGGAGTCCAGAACTCATTCCTGGAGGGCCACATAGCCAGACACCTTCTACACAAACCTAGAGCACTGCACAAGAAAGTCGCAGGACAGCCGCAAACTACCAATCTTCTAATGTTCCACAGTGAACAATGCACCAACCCTATAAGGCCCATCCTGGTATTTGTGAGACTTTCCATTCTGACTGACTCAGATGAACCCCAGGAACAATGCACTGATGTCCGCTTTGCTCAGTTAGTAGCACTTGCTTATGGGTCAGAACATTGTAGGTTCAAGGACTTAAGTGCCTAATCTAGGCCGATGCAAGTTCTTTTCTTTCTACATTTTATTGTAGTACTGAAGGAACATTTTATTGTCTTTCTGATTAATCATTAAACTGAGCCCTTTTTCAGTGGTTTAGGAGCATGTAAAAGATCCCGTAACACTATTCAAAGAAGAGCAGGGAGATCGCTGGACTAGATACTGTAAAGTAGGTTCCCTTTGTAACAAAAATATTGATATATTTGCCACCACGATGGTGGTGGTCAGCATTGCTCCCTCAACCAACACCGCCAGAAACAGATTAGTTGGTCATTAATCTCATCTACTGTCTACGGGACCTTGCTGTGTGTAAATTAACTGTTACATTTGATCACATAACTGTGATTGCACTTCAAAATTAATTAATTGGTTATGAATTACTTTGGGATATCCTCAAGACCTGATAAAGCACTCTATAAATGCAAGCTCGTTCTTCTTTCTTTCCTTCAATGTACCAATATATTCCTCTGGGTAAATACTATGACAAACTGTCAAGTAATATATGTAACTACTTTTTTATTAAGGAAAATTAATGTAGTTTAATACACTGACAATCTTCAGCAGTTTAATAGTATAATGTCACTACAGGAAACTAACGCATTGGTAATTACAGTCTGGTCCTCACTGTGACCTCCAAAGGCTGATTTCTGTCAGTCTGTGTGGAGCTGATGGATGTCAGCAAACTTAGAAATACTATAAATCTGCAAAACTGTTGCCTGCAAATATAAGGGAGCCTGATTTTTAATTTAAAGCTCTTGTAAAGTGCTTTACTGTCTGTTATAAAATGAAGTGCTGAAACACTGGGCTTTGCTGACTGGTGCCCATATATTACAGATCATTCAAACTTCTTCTTGCAGGACCGTTTTGTGGCAGTTCAGATCCTCATTATGAAGTTTTTGTGGAGATAAAAGGAGTCAGAAACTTGTCAGAGGAACAGCGCTACAAGGTGAGTGGCAATTTCTTCTTGTCCTGTATGGAGAGAGGTATGTTTGTTTAATCTTGAAGGTGTTTTACCTCCCTTGTTGGGTTAAACAGGCGGCTGATGTGCGAACCTGACTGATCATCATCATCGAAATGAGCTAACTTTGCATAAACTGGGGTAAAACCTGGCACTGTCCTGTTCTGAGTGGCTCATGACCCCAACGGGTGACGCATTTACCTACTAACCCAACAGGAGAGTTATAGTTAATTTTTGCTTTATTATGTGATTTGTTATTAGCAAAAAATAAGTTGCACCATTATAATAATTATATGCTCTGTACAGCGCTTTTTCAACTACATTCTTACTGACGTCCTCTTTCCTACCTCTTTAGCTGGACCAATGTCTTCAGGAAGATTCGGTGCTGTACCAGTCATTTAGACGCAAGGGTAGCCTTGGACCAGTGAGAGTTCATATTGTGGCACCAGGCAGCTTCAAAGAGCTAACGAATTTTATCATTGCAAATTTAGGCACTTCCGACAGTCAGTTTAAAATGCATCGTGTTCTGAAGAAAAAGGAATTTTTGGACTTTATTCAAAGAAAAGTAATTTCGTGAAACCTTTGCTCATACATTTTTGTTTTTGGCAGTTTGCACTTTTGTCCTCATTCATTCTTTGTACCTTAGGATTTAGAAAGACCCCACCATCCTTTTATAGATGAGTTCATTCCCAGACTTGTCTAACTGATTTGGTTTATACCTTTTGTAGCGATTTAAGCATGAAATCAGCACTGGGAAACAGTCAGGCTGTGCAGGTATAAAAGGCACACTGAACCAACCCTGATGGAAAAAGCTTTGCCAATATCCGTTTATTTGTAATACAATATATAGATGTGTGTGTGTAGCCCCTGCAGTGAAAGGAGTGAAATGGGCCTGCTCAAAAGAACTGAAACTCCTGCCTCTCTACATCCTGTAAGAGTAACGTTGCTCACAGGGATCAGGGAGCTGCTGAACTGAAACTGCTTCAAGAGAAATCAATTATTACTGTAAATAATCAGTTTATTACTTTGCATAATTGTGTATGCTTTTATTTTCTGCATTAAAACCATTTTGATTATAACCTTTCATATACTGTGATTGAATTTGCTTACATTAATGCACAATTTGATTTTATAATTTCAGTGTTTCTCCCCTTGCAAACTGCTTGCTATTTGTGTCGCCCAGGATAGATGTAGGCCACTAACTTTCTCTACAGCTGCAGTCAATGCCATTCCATCCATGCCTGACAGTAAGGAGGCTAGAACAGTAGATGTTGTGTGATGCTCTGTTTGATTCAGCATCGCTGAGAACTGATCCGATATACCCAACATGAAGTGCGAATGACTCACAGCTGTGTAATTCAGACTTGTGGTCATTTGGATGGCTGTCACCACTCAACCACTTGAGTTACTAATCTCGCCTGTGATCGGTTGCACTGTTGTGATGTTGAGCGATTTTTCCAGGACAGACCGCCAACTGTTATATCAGGTGGTTATACCATGGTAACCCGACAGAAGAGCATCTTCAGTTTAAACCAATGTCACCCCAGTGATGGAGGTTATGAGTGTTTTAAGCTCTAGAGGACAGTTGTGTTTAGCTTCTAACCTGGCCTGTCCCTTTATGGCCAGTGCACAAATACTCACTGTTTAAATAGGCAAAACCAGACAATTGTAGCTGTTTTTAAACACTTGGGCCTAGAAATTCAGTATAGCCACGTTCGGGGCGCTACAGTCGGGCGGCCGCTAAAGTTTGCGCCCAGCGCAAGTTCGCGCCACCTTCGCCGATATTCAGCCGCATCGCCCCAAGAGGTTGCTGCTGCGCTAAAACAGGCGATGCACGACTATCATTAGGCGCTAAGCCGGCGGTCCGGGGCGATACCCCCGAGGGCGGGCGCAGCGCAGGTGCGGCGAGTTGCTGATTGACGGCAGACACTCTGGCGCCGGTGAGCTCTTAAAGGGGGAGGGTGGACTTGCCTGGCTGCCATGCCCTGCACACTGCAGCCCTGAAGCAAGGCCTGACCAATGCTGGTTCATCAGTTCTACGCCCTGGACCATGGGGAAGCCCGCTATTCTTCCAAATCCCATTGTACGCTCTTGCTGCTTGTCCAGGGTCATGGGGAAGGAGATGCACTGACATCTCCTTCTGAAAAGGGCATTGTTCACCTGTCGGAAGCGGCAATGTACCGCGAACTGGGAGATGTTGGCAATGTCCCCAGTAGCGGATTGGAAGGAGCCGGTGGCATAGAAGTTGAGAGCCACCGTCACCTTCACTGCCACCGACACAGACGTCCTGCTCCTCAGCTGTGGCTGCAGATCTCTGTGAAGCAGGTGGCAGATCTCAGTGACCACCTCCCTTCTGAATGCTCCTCAGACATGTTCAGATATGAGAACTGCTGGCGGTATACCCTGGGTGGGTAAGGCCTCCTGTGCCGACACCTGTTGGCCCTTCTCCGTCTGGCCATGACTGGCACTCTCTCACGGCGTCTCTGATCCCTTTGAATGCAATGCAGAAAGCCAACGTTTCCACCCATTGTAGTCCCCATTACAGTATATGTGGCGACTCAAGGCTATGGCACTGAAAGTGAAATCCAAGTGCAAAGCTCTGGCCTGAAGCCAGAAGTACCTGTGTGAGCGCTGAGTGAAAGCAGAAAGCTCTCTGCCTTTGTCTCTCACACAGAAGGATTGGCACAAAATGGCTGTCACTTATAATGCAAGAGGAGTCCCCTTTAAATAGCGCTCCCCGCACCCCGCAGCGACTGGGAACCGTTCCCCCTCTACCAGTCGCTGGGGGCGCCAGGCGCAAAGAAAGGCGGCGCCACTGAAGTTCCGGTTTGGGGCGCACAAAGGGCGTTGCACGATGAAATGACGTCAGGATCTGCGCGCGCAGCTGAGCGCGCGCAAAGACTTTGCGCCGACGCTAAATCTCTAGTGAAGTTGGGGAGAGGTGCAGATCGTGCTGCGCCCGGCCGCTAGCCGCCTAGCGCCCAACATCTCCTCCTCCTAAGGCGCTACCGGCTGGCGCAAGCAACTGAATTTCTAGGCCTTGGGGTTAATTAGAGGGCAGTTGTAACTGAGTTCAAATTGCTAGAACTCAAAACTCTAAGTCAGAAGAAAATGGTGGCACGGAATTTGTGGTTGTGATGACGGCAGACATTTCTGTGTAAAACTGACAACAACTTCTGGGGATTGCAAGTACGCAATTAAACGCGGCAATCTGGAAGTTGCTGTCAGTGATACCCTGCTCCTCCACCGGGTGTGCTGTTGCAGTCTTCGCAGATGCAATCAACAGAGAATCAGTAAGATAGCAAAATAATGTGGATGCTGGAAATCCAAAATAACAACAGGAAAAACTCAGCAGGCCAGGCAGCATCGGTGGAGAGAGAAACAGAGTTAACGTTTCAGGTCGATGACCTTTCGTCAGAACTGGAAAAAAAGCAGGAAATGGAAAGCAAGTTTGTGGGCTGGGAAAGGGGGAGGGGATGAAAGAACAAAAGGGAAGGTCAGTGATAGGATAGAAAGCAGGAGAGATTGAGAGACATTGAGAGATATTCAAGGCAAGGGGAGGTGATTTGACGTGAACTTCAACTTTTTACGCACTATTCTCGCTGTAAAATCCTTTCATTAGGATAGGAACATAATACCATGTATTACATCGTACGATGTATTATTCTGCTGCTCAAGTGATGCTTTAAGATGGCAAAGTCTAACTGCTGTTAAGTTAAACACTGGGTAAAATTGATCAGTGTTTATTTGCTCTTCAGCCTGAATTATTTTCTTAAATTATGATTGTTAACATCAGTCAGAGGTTACAGACAGTCTGACTCCTGTATCATTGAGGTATTTTCAATTGCTGGGGAGACGTTGTATCCATTTATAATGACTAGCTTTCTTTATACCTTTTTAAAGTGTGACGCAGAAATGTATATGTGTGAGGGAGTGACCCTTGGAAGTGTGACAGACACAGGCGCACACAATGCACTGTTCTTATTGTATTGAAAATACAGTCAAGTTCACATGATGCAAAATGACCTATTGTTATAATCCACATATTGTTATAATGAAGGATGGTCCCAGCTATGCTTGGTATGTTTTTATTTTACACATTTGAGTTTGCACATTGTTATGGCCGTATAAGTTATAAATTGTCTAATGTTTGCGGTCCTGATTAAAAAAGAAAAGAAAGACTCACATTTGTAAAGCGCCTTTCACGACCTCAGGACGTCCTAAAGCGCTTTACACCCAATTAAGTACTTTTTTTAAAAGTGCAGTCACTGTTGTAATGTAGGAAACATGGCAGCCAATTTTGCACATGGCAAGGTCCCACAAGCAGCAATGTGTTAATGACCAAATTATTTATTTTGAGATGTTTTTGAGGGATAACCATTGGCCAGGACACCAATTAACAAAAGATCGAATAATATTATACAGTCTTTCAACCCTCAAGTTTTCATTGCGTGTGTAAATTTTAACGACCACAGATTGACCTGAACAGATTGCTTTCTCATAATTGGTCCATCTTCTTACAGCATCGGGCTCCCTGCAAGCAGCAGTTCTTTAAGAAAGGCTGTTAAAATGCAATATTTTTGCACCCATAGCTGCTGCTAATTTTATGAAAAGAACACCACCTCTAAGCTTCAGCCGATGGATGCTGGAGTTAGCAAGTTTTTCAAGGGTCAGTACCAGACGTTTCTGGCTAGAAAAAGATTAGCTGCCGAAGAAACCAAGGCTGAATTCTCGATCAGTTTGCTGGATGCCAAGAAATTTGTTGCTGGAAGTTGGGATCATGTGATGCAGAGCAACCGTGCGAAATGCTTTGGCCACGTGGGTACAGTCAGTAATGAAGCGGAGAATTTGGTGGAGCTGAAAGGAATGGAAACTGGCCCTGAGCCGCAGAGATTTGTGGGCGACCTCAGCACGCTGGTCTGATCCCTGCTGAAGTTCCTCAATCTGACTACATGGCAGTGACTCTTTGATCACCCGAACCTCTAGCGAAGCTTTGAACCAATCCAAAACTGGAATTAAATAATGAAATTAGCGAGAATTTTGAAGCTAACATTGTTCCTGATCCTCCGACTCTGGCACCGTCTCAAGATAGTTTCTGACATTCAACATTACACGCAATGCTCATCTAGCGACTGACTCAAAAATGTTGGCTAGTGTGGCAAAAGTTGAAGAAGCAAATCGCTCGTGATTCAATTTCAAAGATAAAGCAATCCAAAAATAACTGACTTTGTTAAAGAATAACTCTTTCAAAACAGCCTGGAAGTGTTTGCAAGTGTTCATAAGGAAAATTCCCCTGTTGTTATAGCACGTATAATGCTACAATTCTGTTCGGTCTGACAAAATATATCATTAGGCGGACTCAACTGTTTATCAATAATAGTCTTGAACTGTTCAGTAGCTATAATTTTGTTTCTTTTTGATTTAAATATTCAAATGTAAACTTTTTACCGAAATGGATAGATTTTCAGATGCTGTTAGGTGTGAAATGTTCTCAACCACTGCACAAATACCATTCAGCCATAAGGACAGAGAGGATACAGACACTACTGAGGTCTGCTGATGTATATTGTCTATCAAAACAGATCTTAACTACATTCATATTTCCTCTGGGTCTTAATTGACTTTGGCTATCCTGCAGTTTATTAATATCAGCATAAACAGTAGTTTTGAGAAAACCAGTTTTGCTGATGGAACATATACAGTAGATTCTTGTTTGGCACAACAGAGGTTCACTGTATCTGGAGTTGGTCAGAGTCTGCCTGACCACATGATGAAGATAAGAGGCGCAAAGTTCAAATTCAGTTACAGTAAGATGGAATTGAAATTGCTAAATTCTTAAATTTGATTCCAAGACCCCAGCCCAGAAAATATCTTGAGCTCATTCTCTACTTCAAGTTGCGAGCCTGACCTAAAGGGTCAAAAAAAGTTTGAAATGTGCTGTTTCCTGTAGATGAACTGTGAACTGTACTTTAGAGAGTCAGTGAGGCCAGAGAGAGAGATTAAATATTTTTGTGTAAAAGCACTGGTTTCCATTGACCATTGAGGTACATTCCACTACTGATAGCTAAAACAACAAAAGTGTGAGCTCACATTTTTCAATATAATTGGGTTAAAATGTAATTATGTCAGGAGTATCATCTAGTTAACTAATGGGGCAACCATTGGCTCAGTGATTAAATACACAGCCTGGTGTGGTAATGAGATTACACAGACCAGAAAGGCTTCAGGCTCAATTCCTGATTTGTACAGAGTAAACTGCTCAGGTAGGATAACCATATCCTTGGGCTGAAGGGAAGGAATTAACTGAGCTATCCAATTAATCCTGCTTGGATGTTGGGTGAGGCCAGGGACAGGCTTGGCTGTGATACTCGCCACAATGGTTTATGCTTAAATATTTTCCTGGCAAGCTGTAAACTGCTCTAGATCATTGGCAGCCCGCCAGTGGTTTCAATCCCGTGCCATTGCTTCAGGACAGTTTGGAGCATGATTGACCTGTTTATCTCTCCATTTAAGTCCTCTGCGCAAGTACGCCGTGCCTCTGCCAGCACTCACTGTTGAGGTTCAGACACGAAGAATAGCTTGAACAAAGGCAAAATACTGCGGATGTTGGAAATCTGAAATAGTAACAAATACTCAGCAGGTCAGGCAGCATCTGTGGAGAGAGAGACGCAGAGTTAACCTCTTGTCAGAATAGCTTGGATGCGGTTTTGGAGGGCTGCCAGCATCCATGGAACAGTATGTCAGCCAATGCTTTCAGGAGTGGAGTGAGAGAGGGTTTTGTTTGTAGACTGTTCACAATCTTAGCGCCATATTTGACCCCGAGATGATCTTCCGACCCCATATCCGCTCCATCAACAAGACTGCCTACGTTCACCTAGAGTCATAGAGTTATACAGCACAGAAAGAGGCCCTTTGGCCCATCGCGTCCGCGCCGGCCATCAAGCCCTGTCTAATCTAATCCCATTTTCCAGCATTTGGTCCGTAGCCTTGTATGCTATGGCATTTCAAGTGCTCATCCAAATGCTTCTTGAATGTTGTGAGGGTTCCTGCCTCTACCACCCTTTCAGGCAGTGAGTTCCAGATTCCAACCACCCTCTGGGTGAAAAAGTTTTTCCTCAAATCCCCTCTAAACCTCTTGTCCCTTACCTTGAATCTATGCCCCCTTGTTATTGACCCCTCTACTAAGGGGAAATGTTCCTTTCTATCCACCCTATCTATGCCCCTCATAATTTTGTATACCTCAATCAGGTCCCCCCTCAGCCTTCTCTGCTCCAAGGAAAACAACCCCAGCCTGTCCAGTCTTTCTTCATAGCTGAGGCGCTCCATCCCAGGTAACATCCTGGTAAATCTCCTCTGCACCCTCTCCAAAGCAATCACATCCTTCCTATAGTGTGGCGACCAGAACTGCACACACTACTCCAGCTGTGGCCTTACCAGCATTTTGTACAGCTCCATCATAACCCCCCTGCTCTTATATTCTATGCCTCGGCTAATGAAGGCAAGTAAAAAAAGCAGCGCTTGTACCTCTGTAACATCGTTCAACTCCACCCCTGCCTCAGCTCATCTGCTGCTGAAACCCTCGCCCATGCTTTTATCTCTCAATTTGACTATTCTGACACTCTCCGGGCCGGCCTCTCATCTTCCACCCTCCATAAACTTGAGCTCCTCCAAAGCTCTGCTGTAGGCCGCAGCTTTTCCTTCCAGTCAGTTGAGTTTGAAGACAATTCGGAAGCTTTTATGGTCATTATATCTGGTGTCAGCCCACAAATTACTAAATTTATTGAATTTAGTTCCACTTTTTGCTATAGTGCAATTTGAACCACTACATTGCTGTACCCACTTAAATTAACATCAATTATTGTCACACTAAGCTATAGTTTAAAGCCTTTATAATTAGTTTCCTCTAATGGAGATATTGATTTGGCAGATTTTGTATTTTACTCAGTTACTCTACAAGTTGCTGGGTTTTAATACTGGTTTGTACCCAAGGATTAACAGTCTTGTTTAGCAGCCCACAGCTTGGGGAGGAATTTTCCGGGTAGTATTTTATCACCGTTATAAAAACCCAGTACGTGCTTTTAAAATGTGCATTTTAGCCGAACCTTATGCACCACGTCTCCCCTGGTGGCTCAGCCAGTTAAGGAAGTCAGCAATCAATTAGAGCTGAAGGTTTCAGAGTCAATCCTCGGTCCAGGCTTGGTTACCTGATCTCGACTGAGGCATCAGTATGGGGTGCTTTAAAGGGTCCGAGTGCCCCTAGGGAAAATCGGCCAGGCTTTCCGTTCCTGAGCACTATTCAGCTACCCAGCTATTCAGTGTCAGCTGTGGCTCAGTGGGTAGCACCCTCGCCTCTGAGTCAGAAGGTTGTGGGTTCAAGTCCCACTCCAGAGACTTGAGCACAAAAATCTGGGCTGACACTGCGGTGCAGTGCTGAGTGGAGTGCTGCACTGTCGAAGATGCCGTCTTTTGGATGAGACGTTAAACCTGCTCTCTCAGGTGGATGTAAAAGATCCCATGGCACTATTTTGAAGAGCAGGGGAGTTATCCCCGGTGTCCTGGCCAGTAGTTATCCCTCAATCAACATCTCAAAAACAGATTATCTGGTCATTATCACATCGCTGTTTGTGGGACCTTGCTGTGCGCAAATTGGCTGCCGCTTTCCGATATTACAACAGTGACTACACTTCAAAAGTACTTAATTGGCTCTAAAGTGCTTTGGGACGTCCGGTGGTCGTGAAAGGCGCTATATAAATGCAAGTCTTTTTTACCCCTGCCTGCGTTTGTGGGTGTGGTCAGGATTGGGCTCAGCTTTGATATCTCCCATTAGTGATTAGTTATTCATTGTCTACATTCACACATGCAGAGGGACTGTTTGGGCGAGGCATTGGCTATCACCTGTGGAACTATACCCCAGCAAGGATTCAGCACCTTCAGGAGTAAAGGGGAGAAAACTAGTGGGAAGGCTGGGAACATTTTCCAGCTGCTTCCTCTTGTTATTTTCCTCTTGTTTTTCCTCTGCTTTTAATTGTTTTGGTATTTTGTATAAAGCATCCCATAATATCATTTTACATAGACAAGTTTATAATGTAATGTAATACTAAAAATGAATAAGATATACATCCATCAAGATTATTTTCCACATCAATTATTGCTTTACCATTCTGCTTTGATTCATTACAAAACATATCCTGGTATAGTAAAGCCACTGATTGATTGTATGTACACACCATCCTTTCCTGATTAAATACTACTATTATATTGGGCTCTAATATATAATCCAGTATAAACAATGGGCTGGATATTCCGACGAGGGGTACTGGGATACCTGGGCCTCTGCGCATGCGGACCAGGAGAGGCCCAGGATCGGAAGTCTCTGGACCTACAGAGCCAGCAGGTAAGTGAGTAGATTTTTTCCGGTTGGAGGCATCCGCCCGTAGGAAGCCTCCGATCGGAAAATCCGGCCCATTATATAATGAAGATATAATGCAATATTTAGTCTAAATGGGGTATAGGAGCAAAGGGATCTAGGGGTACAGCTTCACAAATCATTAAAAGTAGCAATGCAGGTTAACAAGGCCATAAAAAATTATAAACAAAGAAATAGGGTTCATTTCTAGAGGAATATAATTGAAAAGCAGCGAAGTTATGTTAAACTGGTAATAGAATCTTGGTTAGACCGCACTTGGAGTACAGTGCACAGTTCTGGCCTCTTATTATAAAAAGGATATAGAGGCACTGGAGAAGGTGCAAAGAAATTTTACAAGGATGATATCAGAACTGAGAGGTTATAACCATTATGAAAGACTGAACTGGCTGGGGCTCTTTTCTCTAGAAAAGAGAAGGCTGAGGGGTGACCTAATAACGTTATGAAGAGGTTTGTTAGGGTAGATGTAGAGAAGATGTTTCCACTTGTGGGGAGTTCAAAACTAGGGTCATAAATATAAGATAGTCACTAATAAATCTAATAAGGAATTCAGGAGAAATGTCTTTACCCAGAGAGTGGTTAGAATGTGGAACTCGCTACCACAATGAGTAGTTGAGACTAATAGCATAGATGCATTTAAGCGGAAGCTGGATAAGTACATGAGGGAGAAAGGAATAGAAGGTTATATTGGGTTAGATGAAGAGGGGTGGGGGGAGGCTAGTGTGGAGCACAAATACTGGCATGGACCTGTTGAGGCGAATGGCTTGTTTCTGTGCTGTAAGTTCTATGTAATTCTATTTTCAAGCTATGCTTTGCATATGCGATAACTTTTTAAATAAACATACACAAACCCATGAGTTCTGCTGCTTCCAGTTTAGCACATACAGGAAACAATCTGAAAATAACCTGTTGCTTCTTTGTTTTTAAAATAATCTCGGCGACAGTAAAAATGGATCTATCTGAAAGTGAGTGTCTTGCTGAAAGGTGCATTAATTAAACACAGGAAAGCATGGAATGAGAACATCTGGCCAGCAAACCTATTTCTTCTATGGGACATGTACAATCTTCCCGCTGCAGACTCCTCCAGTACATTTATTTTATTACCTGAGGAAAAGTTCGTCAAAATCCATCTTTTAGATGAGACATTAAACTGAGGGCCCCAGCTGCTTGCTCAGGTGGACATAAGATCCCACAACACTATTTGAAGAACGTGGAGTTCTCTTGCTATCCTAGCCAACACTCCTCCCTTAACCAGCACTACCAAAAATCTGTTCATCTGGTCATGAATTAATTTGCTGTTTGTGCCATCTTGTGTGCAGGTTGGTTGTCCGCTCCAGAGACTTGAGCACAAATCTAGATTGACCCTTTCAGTGTAGTACTGAAGGAGTGCTGCACTGTCTTTTACCTGCCCTCCTCAGTAAAGGTAAAAGATCCCTTGGCACTATTTGTAGAAAAACAAGAGAGTTCTCCTGGTATCCATTTGTGAAGCACTTTGGGATGTCCTGAAGACTATATAAATACGTCTTACTTCATAAAAAAAAATTTCAGCCCTACTCCAAGTAATTGAGCAAAACTCACAGAATATCGAGCTACCTCAACTATTCAACTGTGGCTGGCTGCTTCTCACTGATGACATTCCCTTAGTCACAGTAGCACAGAAGCCATAATGTTCTTTGGAACATTTAATTGTCTATACATGCATCCTTATAATCTTCAATCTTATTTAGAAACATAGAAGATAGGAGCAGGAGTAGGCCATTTGGCCCCCCGAGCCTGCTCCGCCATTCAATGAGATCATGGCTGATCATCCAAATTCAGTACCCTGTCCCTGCCTTCTCCCCATATCCCTTGATCCCTTTAGCCTTAAGAAATATATGCAACTCCTTCTTGAATATATTTAATGAATTGGCCTCCACTGCCTTCTGTGGTAGAGAATTCCACAGGTGCACCACTCTCTGGGTGAAGAAATTCCTCCTCATCTCTGTCCTAAATGGCTTACCCCTTATCATTAGACTGACCCCTAGTTCTGGACTCCCTGGCCATCGGGAACATCCTTCCTGCATCTAGTCTGTCCAGGCCTGACAGAATTTTATAGGTTTCGATGAGACCCCCTCTCAATCTTCTAAACTCCAGCGAGTACAAGCCCAATCGACCCAATCTCTCCTCGTACATCATTCCTGCCATCCCAGGTATCAGCCTGATGAATCTTCGCTGCACTCCTTCCATGGCAAGAACATCCTTCCTCAGATAAAGCGACCAAAACTGCACACAATACTCAAGGTGCGGTCTCACCAAGGCCCTGTACAACTGTAGCAAGACATCCTTGTTCCTGTACTCAAACCCTCTTGCTACGAAGGCCAACATACCATTTGCCTTCTTAACCGCCTGCTGCACCTGCACGCTTACCTTCAGCGACTAGTGCACAAGGACACCCAGGTCTCGTTGCACTTCCCCTTCTCCCAATCTATTGCCATTCAGATAATAATCTGCCTTCCTGTTTTTGCCACCAAAGTGGATAACCTCGCATTTATCCACGTTAGAGTGCATTTATCCACTCTTTTTAAATGAGGAATTTGATACCACACAAGTGCTTTTGCTGGGAGTCATTCCATATATAAATACACTGCTCGGTCAGTTAAAAGCTCTAAATCCTGCAATAATTTCTGTTGCTGTTCTTTGAATCTATGCAACACCAACACATCAAGGTTCTTTTCAGGGTAACATGCCCAAAACCGCACATAACGTTCCATTATTCCTGTGTGATGTGCAAGATAGTAGTGCTGTTCTTTATATTTCACTTGTTAACTAATCCAATGTAAAAGCTCTACCTTCATGTCTGTTTGGATGCAGTGGCACACAGAAGATGGTACAGTATTATGTAATTTCCAATATGAATCAAATCATCTCACATTTGACATGATCCCTTATTGCTTGTCATTTCTACCATCGCGGAGGCCTGAGAATAAGTTGCCTCTCTAAAGTGGGTTGGAGGGGGCCAACATTTTATATTCCATCTTGGGGTTCGTTGTGAGAAATGAGCAGTGGTAAGAGGATTTGTCGGCTGCCCTTCAACTCAATTAATCTCAACACCTGTGGAGTTGCGTCTCAAATTGTTCCTTTTCTTTACATATAAAGCATTGGGCAAATACTGTTCAGACCATTATATTATCTGTATTTCCATCGCTACCCTTCCCACATGTAACTCAAAATCTGTTACTGCAGCACTGACTTTTTCAGTCGTGCTCCATCAATGGAGCTTGCAGATGCTAGAACAACAACTGTATCAATCCTATTTCTTATGTCATTTAAAATGCAGTCTCTTTTTTTTCTGTATTAAAATGATTGAGTTACATTTTCCACTTGGCACACAGGCAGCTTTTTCACTTGGCAGAAGTTCACCGAAAAAAAAATTGCATTGCTTTTCTGTTTTTCCTCTTCACCCACTGTGTTGCCCTGTAGGTTTTTTAAGGAAAGAATTGGAGGGCAGTAGACATTTGCTTTGCTTCACAAAATTCCAGCTGCTTCCTGCACTGAGAAATGTTCACTCACAGTCTTATTATATAAGAAAGGGAGCACAAGATACATGACTAGTTCAAGACAGGAAATTGGCAAGTAGTTTTTCAGGATGTTGTAATTTATTTAAATTTTCTACAAGATGAGACAAGTTCTCAGGAAATGAATGAGTTTGTTTTTTTTTTAGTTCATGCAACATATTTTAAATCACGGCCATCGGTTGTGAGACATGTATTGCTAACTACTAATGCAAATCTGCAAAGTCTCCAGTCCTTACTGTGATTTTTCTTTTAAATATAATTGATCAAGACAGACAGTTTTTAATGGGCAGGGCTACACATTACAAAACTACCCCAGAGTGGCACTCAATTAACTTCAACTAGAGTGGAAATTGGGAAAATTCACACTGGTCCATTGGGAGCTGCTTTTCATCATTTGGGGCGCAGATGCAGAGTTGGGGCACGGCACATAAGGTGCTTGATGCTGACACTGGATGTCAGAAGTGGAAAAACGTTCCATTTGCCAACTCTGACATCCAAAACCTTGAGCATAAATCTTCTACCAAAATAAATAAATAAATAAATGAAGGAAGGAAGGAATGCTATGGAGTATGCATAAACAATTATTTGAAGGAAAGCTCTCTACTGCTCAAAAATGTGAAGCAGTGTAGTACTTAATTACATGAATACAGTTAGTTTTTGAATCCTGTGACATTGAGAATTTTAAAAAGATTTTGAGATGGCATGCAAAATTTAACTTAAAATTTCATATATATTCTGTTCAAAAATGTACACAAGCTTTGAGAAATCGATTTATATTCAGCAATAAGTTACTTCGTTGTGCACCTGGTTAGTGTTTTGGGCCTTTCCACTTGCCAAGTTGTCGATTATGACAGGGCTGTTGAAGGGAGGGACTGAACAGGAAGTTAGTGATTCACCTCAGGAAGTATGAGAGGAAAATCGAAGGGAGAGTCGCTCCTCTCTTGCCATTGTCTCTCTTGCAGCTCCTATAACTGGTTATTGAACTGCACTGGCAGTGGTCAAGGGGTAGGTCATCCTTTGTCGTCACCCTTGAAGGGCGCACGAGAACATATAGATGGATAGGAATTGAATTTAAAATTAAGTAAATATAGAGGCTGTTCTTTTCATGTGTTCTATACAGGACCAAGTATTCTAATTCCAGTCTAATCCATTTTACGTGGAGCTGTGATGGACAACACTAACCCAGTTGGAGCATTTAAGAGCTTTCACTCTGCATATGAAACTGCAGTTAAAGGCAAACATTCAGTACTCTGCTGCTAGCTGTACTTGGATCTGTAAACTGCCCAATGTTCCTTATTCTGGCACTAGGAGAGACTGACTTTTTCATGGGTCTTGTGAACTATTGCCAGATTCGATAACTCTGCTTCTGGCCAACACCTGACAGAGAATGAGGTGGAATATAAATATGAGCAGGAAAGGAGAGCCAGAAGAAAAAAAACTTGCATTTATATAGCGCCTTTCATGACCTCAGGATGTCCCAAAGCGCTTTATGGCCAATGAGGTACTTCTGCAGTGTAGTCACTCTTGTAATGTAGGAAACGCGACAACCAATTTGCGCACAGCAAGCTCCCACATGGAGACCACTAGAGCAAAAGTGTCCCAAAACTAGCGCAGTAATGTCAAGCAAGGAACCCTTGATTTTGACACAATTAAGGCGGCGTGCTGCAGGGTGATAAAACTCAGGTTTTCGAGTGTTCTAACAATGGTAGCTTTGTTCCAATCAGTTAGCCGTTCATTCCGAAGGACAGCTTACACGGAAGGTACATGCTCTGCACAATGGGAAGAATGCTCTTCCCACTTATTCTCAGCTGCCTGCTTTCTTTCATGTCACCCTCCCGTCTTTCTCTCGCTCCCAAAATCAGCTCTGAGCAACGACTCATTATTGAACAGGATTTTCTACCACTACCCGCTCCCTGGTGTGCTCACGCTTCCTCCCCAGATTACAAACTGCTACTTCTTTCCGTTCACCAGATGGCAATAACTCTGACCCAGTTGCACATACCAATATATTATACACGGTATACTTGTTTACGAGTGAGAACATCAGTGAAGATGCTAATGTATTAGAATTAAAACTTCTGCTTTTTGTCAGCATACAATTTCTCTTGAGCTCTGAAAGGCTGGCCACCCTGGGTCTAAAAAAAAAATCTTTTTTTATTGAGTACTTTGCACAACCAAAATATCAGCCTCCCAAACAGTTCTCTAATGAAAAGGAGACTGTTTATATAAAAAAAAAACACAATTTTTGTAATAAGCAAAGCTACTGCATTTCCAAAGTCTGAATGTTTCCTTTTGGTTAAGGTGGATGGTATATCTCAATGATGGACCCCCAGTGGGGGCTGTGTGCCAGCTCACTTCTCTCTGGAAGATGTTGCTGTTGTATCAGTTGGAATGGGCCACCAGGATTGAAAACCATGTTCAGGACACTATGGAAGGCCACAGTACATAACAAGCTCGGCAATAAGCGCGAATGGGCCTCTCCGCTCCTTGCCAACAGTGAGTCTGCACTGGGATTTAACGTTCTGTTTGCCTTTTGAATGAAGTCCAGCTCTGCAGGAGACCAGCAGAGAATTGGGAAATCACTGAGTTTTAACTGTGCGGCAGTGCTTTGGAGCTGTGGTAATACAACAAAGAGAAATTATAAAACATATTTAAACATGAAAGGCTGAGCAATAAAATCAAATGTCATTGCTGCCAGCTGAAAGAACTTAAGCTGCGGCCTGGATTGTAGCATAGGAATTATCGATTCACTTATTACAGACGATTAAAAGTAAAACCCTCTTAATTGGCTCAATTTCTATTGCTGTGTAGCACAGACTGGATGGGCTCCATTTTAACTTTTGGGCAGCTGACCAGTGGAATGCGCCATCTGGCCGCCTGTTCCAGCAGCGAAGAGGCCGGAGCCATTTTGAAACCCAGGCCTCATTTAAGTAGAGCCAACGAGCTTTCCGCCCCAAACAGGCCTCCTGATGCTGCTCACCAGATTCAGGCCGGCGCAATATCGGGCAGCCCAGATGCCGTCCAGCCGGCAGCAAGGTAAATCCAAGAGGTGAGCCTGGAGTGGCAGCGGCCCAGGTTATATCAGGGTCCTACGATGTATATGTGATCCCGATTGCCATGTTGGACAGAACCGGTCGCCATGCATCCTCCTACCAGTTTTACTGGCAATCAGGCCAAAGAAGCCCCGAAGAGGTAAGTTTTACAGTATTCTTCTGGGGCCAGGAGGAACAGGAATGGCACAGGCCCGTTAACACCAATCTGTACAAATTAAAATCAGGTTGTATTTTGTTCCTCCCTAAGGTCCCCCTCCCTGCACCATCCATCATCAGCCCAATTCCAAACCCAATCTTTCAGTAGTAGAACTTGTTTAATGTACCTGTGAAAACTGCAGTAACATGGCTTCTCCTGACTCGAGGTAGGCTCAGATACTGAGCTGCATAAGTTTTATCATTTCAATCTTGCTAAGTTCTTAAGTATTATATCTACTAAACAACCCAACCGATATCAGGAACTCAGGACAAACCAGTGCCGCAATATGTTGGGATGCCGATCGCCTGTAGCAACTAAACCAACATCATAGAATACTTTTCAAAAAGGGATAACATTGATTCCTTACGTTGGTTTGCGGCCATTAAATTTCAAAAATTAAAAGCATCCCACTAAAATCAAATCCAATTACATTTTTTTCTTGAATTTTAGGACAACACTTTGCCAATCCCAATAATGTCTACACAAAAAAAGAAAGACTTGCATTTATATAGCGCCTTTCACAACTACCAGACGTCCCAAAGCGCTTTACAGCCAATGAAGTACTTTTTGAAGTGTTGTAATGTAGGAAACGTGCACTCAGCAAGCTCCCACAATCAGCAATGTGATAATGACCAGATAATCTGTTTCACTGATTGAGGGATTAATATTGGCCACGACACTGGGTAGCACGGTGGCATAGTGGTTAGCACTGTTGCCTCACAGCGCCAGGGACCCGGGTTCAAATCCGGCCTCGGGTGACTGTCTGTGTGGAGTTTGCACATTCTCCCCGTGTTTGCGTGGGTTTCCTCCGGGTGCTCCGGTTTCCTCCCACAGTCCAAAGATGTGCGGGTTAGGTTGATTGGCCATGATAAAAATTGGCCCTTAGTGTTAGGGGGGATTAAATATGTGGGGTTACGGGGATAGGGCTTGGGTGGGATGGCTGTCGATGTAGGGACCGGGTGTTAGGGTTTGGATGATCAGCCATGATCTCGTTGAATGGCGGAGCAGACTCGAAGGGCTGAATGGCCTACTCCTGCTCCTATCTTCTATGTTTCTATAACTCCCCTGCTCTTCTTTGAAATAGTGCCATGGGATCTTTTACGTCCACCTGAGAGAGCAGACAGGGCCTACGGCCTTACGTCTAATCTGAAAGATGGCACCTCCGACAGTGCAGCACTCCCTCAGTACCGCACTGAAATGACAGCCTAGATTTTTTGTGCTCAAGTCTCTGGAGTGGGACGTGAACCCACAACCTTGTGACTCCGAGGCGACTGTGCTGCCAATTGAACCATTGGCTGTCACAGCAGAGACTTGTGGGATTGAATCTGAAAAAGATGTTCCTTTGGAGGTGACTCACCCTCTGATTTTGTGTTCTCCCTCTCCTTTACACCTAACCTTTGATGGCTTGGCTGAAATTATTGGCTCACTCTCCAAGTCCCACCATTTCATATTCTTTGTGTAACACAGTGGCTCCCTTCATTATTTTTAACTACTTTAATCAACATGAGATTGAGAATTAATTATGGAAAATAGGCCTCCTCACTTCAGGGGAATCCATGCATGAAAGCTATGTCAAAGTACTTTCCTCCTGAGTCACACAGATATAAAAATAACAGGGACTATCTCTGGCAAAGTGTGGCTGGTGACACCCCTAGCTGTACTTGTATGACTGAATATTACTATGGCTGGGATTTCAAAAAACAAAACTTAAGAAATGCTCTCATTTTTTGAAAATTAAAACAGTTAAATAACAGTGTTTAACTTTTAGAATTTCAGCTACATTTAACATCTGAGGGACATTACACGCAGATTGAACAATTAAATATTAATTGCACCTTTCAGTAGAAAGGCTCAGTAATGAAGTATTAGGTTATAGCTAAGGGTGAGTCCTTCCATTAGCTGCCATTTGTTCAATAATTTGCCTCTCAGTTCACTCTGTCAGATGAAAGTAAATATGAGTAAGAACATGACAGTGAACTGTGCTATTGCATGGAAAGCAGTGATCTCAGTACAAAAATAGCATCGCTTGAAGGGGTTGGCTGTAGTAATTACTCTACTATATAGACTGTTACAATGGCACATAAGAAGCAGGAGTAGGCCATACGGCCCCTCGGGCCTGCTCCGCCATTCAATAGGATCATGGCTGATCCGAACTTAGACTCACGTCCACTTCCCTGTCCTCTCCCCATAACCCCTTATTCCCTTATCAGCTAGGAAACTGTCTATCTCCGTTTTAAATTTATTTAATGTCACAGCTTCCACAGCTCTCTGAGGTAGCAAATTCCATAGATTTACTGCCCTCTGAGTGAAGAAGTTTCTCCTCATCTCAGTTTTGAAAGGGCAGCCCCTTATTCTAAGATTATGCCCCCTAGTTCTAGTCTCACCCATCAGTGGAAACATCCTCACTGCATCCACCCGATCAAGCCCCCTCACAATCTTATATGTTTCGATAAGATCGCCTCTCATTCTTCTGAATTCCAATGAGTAGAGGCCCAACCTACTCAACCTTTCCTCATGACAACCCCCTCACCTCCGGAATCAACCGAGTGAACCTTCTCTGAACTGCCTCGAGAGCAAGTATATCTTTTCTTAAATATGGAAACCAAAACAGTACCCTGTATAACTGCAGCAAGACTTCCCTGCTTTTATACTCCATCCCCCTTGCAATAAAAGCCAAGATTCCATTGGCCTTCCTGATCACCGGCTGTACCTGCATACTAACCTTCTGTTTCATGCACCAGGACCCCCAGATCCCTTTGTACTGTAGCACTTTGCAGTTTCTCTCCGTTTAGATAATAACTTGCTCTTTGATTTTTTCTGCCAAAGTGCATAACTTCACACTTTCCAACATTATATTCCATCTGCCAAATTGTTGCCCACTCACTTAGCCTGTCTATGTCCTTTAGCAGGTTTTTTATGTCCTCCTCACTCACTGCTTTCCCTCCCATCTTTGTATCGTCGGCAAACTTGGATACGTTGCACTCGGTCCCTTCCTCCAAATCGTTAATATAGATTGTAAAGAGACATGGTGAACCCCTCTTACTAAAACACCAAAATTAACAGATGAAACATCACCAAGTATTGTGTTCAGAACATCAGACAACAAGTCCTGGGAAAGGCCACTGTGCTCACCCAGCTCAGCCCATGGACAGGACCTGTGGAAACCATTGTATCTGCCTCCTATCCCACTGTCTGTAAGTTGGTTTTATTTCCTGGATTTCTCACTTTTTTAAAAGTTGTATCCTCTTGTTTTCTTTCATTTGCCATGATAATCTGATTCCATTTGTTTATTATTTTTTGTCCTTTCTGATGCCACACTGAGAGGATGCGCTGGCAACAATCTCTGGCTTTGGCAATGAACCCGGTCACTTGTGTGGTGTATGTGCCTTTAAGAGCCCCCTGTGTACTGTAATGCCGGTAATGGCCACTCGGGCTATATAAGCCTATATTGTGTCTTGTATCTTTTAGTTCACCTCCAGACTTTGTTCAGTAAACACTTGTGAAACCAACTCCTGCATTCCGTGTCTCCATTAACACACGGATACAACAGTGGCGACGAATCAGAAACGGACTTACCTGCAATTCGGCAGCACCTCAAGGAGATCTATTCCTCAGACGAAAGTCGAAGAAAAACAAGAAAGAAAAAAAACTGTTGTTTCACCAGCTAGCTGAGCTGGTGGCAGGTACTGCAATAATCCTTCCTGGGCGGCGGGCTGGGGCTCATTCGGCTGGCTCTGCAGCGGGGCCGAGGAGCGAAGGCAGAGGCAAACAGAGACGGAGGGTGGAGCACTCGGGAGACGGCCGGCGCTGCAAAGCAGGCCGGCGTTCGGACCAAGCAGAGGGAGGGAAAAGTCCCAGAGAGTCCGGCGGGAACGAGTCTCCACCTATTAAAAATACCTGTGTAAATAAAAACCGTGGAGAACAGCGTTGTCAGCAGCAGCAGCGGTGGGAAAGCGCGGGAGGCGCCATTTTTTTTCAGGATGCCTAAGACTGGCAATATTACTACTTTCGATAGCGATATAGAGGATTGGACCACATATGTGGAAAGAGTGGAGGTATATTGCACAGCAAATGAAATAGAGGATGATAAAAAGGCATCAGTACTTCTAAATCTAATGGGCGCAAGGACATACGGGCTGTTACGAAACTTAATCACTCCAGCCAAACCGATGGACAAGAATTTTAAGGAGATTGTTGATACCCTACAGGAGCACTTAAACCCAACACTGCTGCTGATAGCGGAACGATTCAAATTCTTCAGGAGGAATCAGCACAAGAATGAAAGTAATGCTGATTACCTCACCGAATTAAGGAAGCTGTCAAAGCAGTGCCAATTCGGGGCAGGACTGGCAAATTCTCTTCAAGACAAATTCGTCTGCGGTCTCCTAAGTGAAGGGACACAGAAAAGGCTACTTTCTGAGAAAGATTTGACACTGGACAAGGCTTTCAGTGTGGCTGTATCATACGAAGCAGCCACAAGAGGAGCTGCAGAGATACAGCAAAAGCCACAGGACTTCGGCACCCATGAAATGACACAGGGTTTTGAGAGATGTTATCGCTGCGGCAGATCCACCCATGACCAGAGGGACTGCTGGTTCAAGGACAAAGCATGCAGGAAATGCGGAAAGATTGGACACATTGCACGTGTATGCCGATCTGGAAAAAAAAATCCACGGACAGGAAAAAAATCAATAAGGAAAAGTACAGAAAGGTACAAATGATGACGGACAGTAGCTCTGAAGACCAGAAGAGCGATAGCGACTCAGGAAACAAGAGACTAAGCTGTCTCAAATTACATAATATAATTGCCAAAGAAGATTACCAGACCATTTGGGTTACCCTCACAATAGCAGGGTCCCCAGTTAAAATGGAGCTAGATACAGGATCAGCTCTGACCGTCATAAGTCGACGGGATTACGAACGGCTATTTCCGCATATACCTTTGAAAGACACATCCATTATCTTGAAAACATATACGGGGCAGAAAGTATACCCCAAAGGGAAAATAAGGGTGCCTGTTGTATACAACGGCAAGGAAATACAGAAGTTGTATTTATACGTTCTGCAAGATGGTGGTCCACCGCTGTTGGGACGTGAATGGATCAGGAAGGTACGTTTAGACTGGCACTCCATTCAGGCACCGACGATGACCAGTAAGAAAAAAAATGATGATGACGTCGTACCTGAACGATTAAAAGACATCTTGGCCAACGCCAAGGAAGTGTTTCAACAGGAACTAGGAACCTTGAAAGGCATCACCGCCTCAATAAAAGTGGAAGATGCGGCAATTCCCAAGTTTTTTAAGGCAAGGCCGGTGCCATACGCAATTCGTCCAGCAGTCGAGGCAGAGCTGGAGAATTTGGAAAAGGCAGGTGTATTATCCAAGATAGATTGGAGCGAGTGGGCAACACCCATCGTCCCGGTCATGAAGAAAACGTTGAATAATGATAAATCTGAAGAACAGAGAAAAATTCGCATCTGTGGGGACTTCAAGGTGACTGTAAACCCGGTCCTTCACACGGTACAGTATCCTCTTCCGAGGATAGAAGATATTTTCACCTCACTATCCAGAGGGAAACGTTTCACCAAAATTGACTTGGCACAGGCATATCTACAGATGGAGGTTGAAGAGGCCTCTAAAAAGTATCTCACGATAAACACACACAAAGGCCTGTACCAGTACAATCGACTGGTTTTCGGAGTAGCATCAGCTCCAGCTATCTGGCAAAGAGCTATGGAGCAAGTCCTGCAAGGGATTCCGGGGACTCAATGCTACCTAGACGACATCCTTGTAACAGGAGAAAACGACAACGAGCACCTTGCCAATTTGGAGCAGGTGCTCACTAGGCTGAGAGAACGGGGCCTATGAGCAAATCGCCCCAAGTGTGAATTTTTCCAGAAACAAATATCATATTGTGGCCACATAATTAACGAGGAAGGGTTCCATAAGTCACCTGAAAAAATTGAAGTGGTCATAAAAGCCCCAGCACCTGAAAATGTCTCACAATTAAGGTAATTCCTGGGATTGATAAATTACTATCATAAATTTTTACCGAACTTGTCAACTGTTCTGCACCCTCTTAATGAACTGCTACAAACGGGAGTAATTTGGAAATGGAGCGAAGACTGTAAACGTGCCTTCCATAAATGCAAAGGCTTGATCACGTCCAAGGAAGTTTTGGCTCATTATAACCCATCACTGCCAATCAGACTGGCGTGCGATGCATCCCCTTACGGCGTAGGAGCGGTATTATCGCATAGATTCCCTGATGGCTCGGAGCGGCCGATAGCTTTTGTGTCACGCTCATTGAACTCAGCTGAGCGTAACTATGCCCAGATCGACAGGGAAGCACTCAGCCTGGTATGGGGAGTGAAGAAATTCAACCATTACCTACACGGACAAAAATTTACCTTGTTGACTGACCATCAACCCCTCGTCTCCATATTCAACCCTAAAAAGGGTGTTCCCATTATGACAGCGCAAAGGCTACAGAGGTGGTCCCTTTTCCTAGGGGCACACCAATATGACATAGAATACAAAGGATCGAAACAGCATGGGAATGCTGACGGTTTATCGCGCCTACCGTTGCCAACGGTAGAAGAGGCACCTACAGTGGACCCAGTGGAGATGTTCCACTCAACCATAGTGGAATGTCTACCAGTAACAAATTCTGCCATTGAAAAGGAAACGAGAAATGACCCGACTCTCTCACGAGTCTACGATTTAACGGTGAAGGGATGGCCAGCACATGGCGAACCACTGTTGCCAGCATTCTCGCAAAGAAGGGAACAGCTGTCAGTATGCCGAGGAACCTTGATGTGTGGATCCAGAGTGGTGATTCCACCCAAACTCCAGGATAAAGTGCTAAAGGAGCTTCATGAGGGGCATCTGGGTGGAGTGAAAATGAAGAACCTAGCCAGAGCGTTTGTGTGGTGGCCAGGTATCGATGGAGACATCAAAGAAATGACCAAGAGCTGCCTAGGATGCCAGAAGGTCCAAAATGCCCCACCACAAGCCCCTCTACATTCATGGGAGTGGCCCTCATCTCCATGGCAAAGGGTACACATCGACTTTGCTGGTCCATTTATGGACTCAATGTTCTTAATCGCGGTTGATGCACACTCCAAGTGGCTGGAGGTAATAAAGATGTCCTCCACCACCACGGAAAAAACCATCACAGTATTAAGGACCATATTTGCCAGGAATGGGCTGCCTGAACAGATCTGTTCTGATAATGGACCGCAAGTTGTGTCCGAAGAATTCAGGAAGTTCTTAAAAAACAATGGGGTTAAGCACTACACGTCCGCCCCATACCATCCCGCCACCAATGGATTGGCTGAAAGGTTTGTCCAGACCTTCAAGAAGGCCATAAAGGCCATGGGTAATGAAGACATAAATCTACAGCATAAGGTAGATAACTTCTTGTTTGCATACAGGAATGCAACACATGTGGTTACAAACCAAACTCCCGCCAGTATGTTCTTCAATAGAAGCCTAAGATGCCGGCTGGATTTGATCAAGCCAAACATCAGAAGGGACGTGGAGAACCGGCAATTTCAAGGCATGAATGAAAGGCCAACTAGAACCTTCCAGATAGGTCAACAAGTTTTGGCCCGGGACTACCGTACCGAGAAATGGCAGCCTGGAACTATTTGCACACGACTAGGACCGCTGATGTATACCGTGGACATTGGAGAAAGCATAATAAGGCGCCATGCTGACCAGATCATAGAGTCATCTGAAAAGGGACAACCTACACCACAACTCTATACGCCTAATGATGAAGCAGAGATACCCATAGTATCTACCTCCGATCCGGTGATACTGGAACCAGATGAACCCGACACTGGCATTCAAGCCGAATCGACCTTGCCAAAAGAACCTATTACACCACCAAAAACTACGACACCACCGAGGCGTTATCCGGACCGAGTCAGGAAGCCTCCAGAGAGACTGACTTAAAATTGATTAACTACAGCAAATGTGTAGATTATTGTTCTTGTAACATGTTCATTAATGATTACTTAAAATGTTATGTACTGGTTGTCTAAAAGGGGAGGAATTGTGGTGTATGTGCCTTTAAGAGCCCCCTATGTACTGTAATGCCGGTAATGGCCACTCGGGCTATATAAGCCTGTATCGTGTCTTGTATCTTTTAGTTCACCTCCAGACTTTGTTCAGTAAACACCTATGAAACCAACTCCTGCATTCCGTGTCTCCATTAACACACGGATACAACAACTTGGATGTGGCTCACTCTGGTTTCCTCGTGGCAGAGAGCGTGACCTCTGCTTTGCACCAAAATCTTGGTGCATGGCTGGAATTAGAAGCTTTGTGTGGGGAGCTGCTGGTGTGAGCCATTGACTTACCCGTTCATGGCCTATTCCAGCGTCACTGCATTACCTCCGTCCATTAATTGTAAATACTTCAATCACGTCATACCCCTCCCTCATACTGACATACTGATTAATTATGAAAACTGGGCTCCATCGTTTGGGTTCGGGGAGGTAACGATTTGGTGTTGAGGTTCAAATTGATTTTTCCTTTTTCTTAACCGTGGAATAATGGCAGCATATTGGCCCTGAGCAGCATAGCATTAGACCGAGTGGTATTGAAGGGGAACACATTGGCTTGATCCTCCCATTCTACTGAGTTCCTAATTGGAGCCAAGCCTAGCTGGGGGACACTGGGTGGAAGCTATGGCATTTCCCGGTAAGGGGCCAAATTGGGCTGCTTAGTTCAATCGGAATGGTAATTGTACCTCCGAGTGGTCGGTAGCAAAGGTGTGAGGAAGAACTGGGATCACTTAACTTGTAAGTAAAATTACCAAAAGAAAACAAAAGCAGACAGCAATGAAAGAAGCTTCAGGTGTTATCTGTGGCATTTAATGCAGTCGTTACCTGAAGTTGTCATCGACAGTGCTATCAAGTGGCACTTACTCAGCAATAACCTGCTAACTGACGCCCAGTTTGGGTTCCGCCAGGGCCACTCAGCTCCTGACCTCATTACAGCCTTGGTCCAAACATGGACAAAAGAGCTGAACTCAAGAGGTGAGGTGAGAGTGACTGCCCTTGACATCAAGGCAGCATTTGATCGAGTGTGGCATCAAGGAGCCCTAGCAAAACTGAAGTCAATGGGAATCAAGGGGAAAACTCTCCATTGGTTGGAATCATACTTAGCACAAAGGAAGTTGGCTGTGGTTGTTGGAGGTCATTCATCTCAATCATATGACATCACTGCAGGAGTTCCTCAGGGCAGTGTCCTAGGCCCAACCATCTTCAGCTGTTTCATCAATGACCTTCCCTCCATCATAAGGTCAGAAGTGGGGATGTTCGCTGATGACTGCACACTGTTCAGCACCATTCCAGACTCGTCAGATACTGACGCAGTCCGTGTCCATATACAGCAAGACCTGGACAACATTCAGACTTGGGCTGACAAGTGGCAAGTAACATTCGCACCACACAAGTGCCAGGCAATGACCATCTCCAACAAGCGAGACTCTAACCATCTCCCCATGACATTCAATGGCATTACCATCACTGAATCCCCCACTATCAACATCCTGGGGGTTACCATTGATCAGAAACTGAACTGGACCAGCCATATAAATACTGTGGCTACAAGAGCAGGCCAGAGGCTGGGAATTCTGCGGCGAGTGTCTCACCTCCTGACTCCCCAAAGCCTTTCCACCATCTACAAGGCACAAGTCAGGAGTGTGATGGAATACTCTGCACTTGCCTGGATGAGTGCAGCTCCAACAACACTCAAGAAGCTCGACACCATTCAGGATAAAGCAGCCTGCTTGATTGGCACTCCATCCACCACCTTCAACATTCACTCCCTCCACCACCGGCGCACTGTGGCTGCAGTGTGTACCATCTACAAGATGCACTGCAGTAACTCGCCAAAGCTCCTTCAACAGCACCTTCCAAACCCGCGACCTCTACCACTTAGAAGGACAAGGGCAGCAGACGCATGGGAACATCACCACCTACAAGTTCCCCTCCAAGCCACACACCATCCTGACTTGGGCCTGTATCGCCGTTCCTTCACTGTCACTGGGCCAAAATCCTGGAACTCCCTTCCTAACAGCATTGTGGGTGTACCTACAGCATATGGACTGCAGCGGTTCAAGAAGGCAGCTCACCACCATCTTCTCAAGGGCAATTAGGGATGGGCACTAAATGCAGGCCTAGCCAGCGACGCCCACATCCCATCAATGAATTAAAAAAAAATAGAAATGGTCTAAATCCAAGTGCCTCAGGTAGAATTGAGGGGCCCATTTACATAAATTTGGATTTAATATTATTTCAAAGCTTGTTCTTCATGTAAATGAATACGGACAGACTGTAATGCCGCTGGGAGCTGAGGATGGGCAGGCTGAGTTCTCTATGTTAATCTGTTATCCTTAATTCGGGCATAGGCACGATGGGCCAAAAGGCCTCCTTCTGTGCTGTATGAGTCTATGATTCCAGCCACAGTGAAGCAAAGGCCCATTGTTACTATTTAATCAGACTTTCAGACACTTCTTTTTTTCTGGCTTTTTTTTTTGAACATTCAGAAATCACTGGGCTGATCCAACACCAGAGATCGCCACCCAGCACTGGCCATGTTGCAAAATAAATCAAAGGGTAAGATGTTATTTGATGAGGGGGAGACTCTGTACCAGAATACACTTACTAGGGCAAATCAGTAGAGTGCCCATCATGTAACGCAGCATCTCCATTTAGGCTGATTCCCTCAGCTAATTACAGCAATACAGCTTCCAGACAATTGGATTGGTCTCATTAAAGATCCAGCTGTGAATGGAGAAGAAGGTGAGTGACAGAACCTGCCCAAAGGCTCACCAACGTTGGAGCAAAACAGCATTGAGCTTTTTACTGGTTGGAAATTACCTGAAAGGATGGGACTGCTGGAATTTGGTTTGGCAATCCCTAATTTCTGAAATCAGCTCTAAAAAAACTTCAATGATATGAAAGAAACCCACAAGGCTGTGGAAACTACATAGAATGAAATTTTAAAATTGACACAGAAAGATATAATGATGTTGCACAGCTACTAAATCTACAATCACTTAAAACCCTGGACACTACAGACTTTGAACAAAGAAAGTTTATCTAGACTATGTACAAATTTCTGCAATCACCAACTTTTAATTTTTTTTTAATATGATCCGCGATATTAGTAACAACACTGTGGAGTAGGAATTCCTGGAGTGTGTACGGGATGGTTTCCTGGACCAATATGTTGAGGAACCAACCAGAGATCAGGCCATCTTAAACTGCGTATTATGTAACGAGAAAGGATTAATTAGCAATCTTGTTGTACGAGGCCCCTTGGGTCTGAGCGATCATAATATGATTGAATTCTTCATTAAGATGGAGAATGAAGTAGTTGACTCAGAGACTAGGGTCCTCAATTTAAATAAAGGAAACTACGATGGTCTGAGGAGCGAGTTGGGTAGGATTGATTGGGGAATGGCACTCAAAGGGTTGACGGTGGATAGGCAATGGCAAACATTCAAAGACTGAATGGATGAGCTACAGAATTTGTTCATCCCAGTTTGGCATAAAAATAAAACAAAAAAGGTGACTCAACCGTGGCTAACAAGGGAAATTAGGGATAGTATAAGATCCAAGGAGACGACATATAAATTGGCCAGAAAAAGCAATAATCCTGAGGATTGGGAGCAGTTTAGGATTCAACAAAGGAGGACAAAGGGATTAATTAAGAAAGGGAAAATAGAATATGAGAGTAAGCTTGCAGGGAACATAAAAACTGACTGTAAAAGCTTTTATAGATATGTGAAGAGAAAAAGATTGGTGAAGTCAAGCATAGGTCCCTTACAGTCAGAATCAGGGGAATTTATAATGGGAAACAAAGAAATGGCAGACCAACTAAATTCATACTTTGGTTCTGTCTTCACAAAGGAGGACACAAATAACCTCCTAGAGATGCCGGGGAACATAGGGCCTGATGAAAGGGTGGAACTGAAATAAATCAGTATTTGTAGGGAAATGGTGTTGGGAAAATTGATGGGACTGAAGGCCGATAAATCCCCAATGCCTGATAATCTACATCCCAGGGTACTTAAGGAAGTGGCCCTAGAAATAGTAGATGCATTGCTGGTCATCTTCCAGAACTCGATAGACTCTGGAACAGTACCCATGGATTGGAGGGTAGCTAATGTTACCCCACTATTCAAAAAAGGTGGTAGAGAAAAAGCAGGGAATTATAGACCGGTAAGCCTGACATCGGTAGTGGGGAAAATGCTAGAATCTATTATAAAAGATGTAATAGCAGAGCACTTGGAAAGCAGTGGCAGGATCGGACAAAGTCAACATGGATTTACAAAAGGTAAATCATGCTTGACTAATCTACTGGAATTTTTTGAGGATGTAACTGGTAAAATAGATAAGGGAGAACCAGTGGATGTGGTGTATTTGGACTTTCAGAAGGCTTTCGATAAGGTCCCACATAAGAGATTAGCATGCAAAATTAAGGCACATGGGATTTGGGGCAAGGGATTGACTTGGATAGAGAACTGGTTGGCGGGCAGAAAGCAAAGAGTTGGAATAAACGGGTCGTTTTCCAAGTGGCAGGCAATGACTAGTGGGGTACCGCAAGGATCGGTCCTAGGACCCCAGCTGTTCACAATATATATGAATGATCTGGACGAGGGAATTGGATGTAATATCTCCAAATTTGCAGACGACACAAAGCTGGGTGGGAGGGTAAGCTGTGAGGAGGATGTCGTGAAACTCCAGTACGATTTGGACAGGTTGGGTGATTGGGCAGAAACATGGCAAATGCACTATAATGTGGATAAATGTGAGGTTATCCACTTTGGTGGCAAAAACAGGAAGGCAGATTATTATTTGAATGGCAATAGATTGGGAGCAGGGGAAGTGCAAAGAGACCTGGGTGTTCTTGTGCACCAGTCGCTGAAGGTAAGCATGCAGGTGCAGCAGGCGGTTAAGAAGGCAAATGGTATGTTGGCCTTCGTAGCAAGAGGGTTCGAGTACAGGAACAAGGATGTCTTGTACAGTTGTACAGGGCCTTGGTGAGACCGCACCTTGAGTATTGTGTGCAGTTTTGGTCGCCTTACCTGAGGAAGGACGTTCTTGCCATGGAAGGAGTGCAGCGAAGATTCACCAGGCTGATACCTGGGATGGCAGGAATGACGTATGAGGAGAGATTGTGTCGATTGGGATTATACTCACCGGAGTTTAGAAGATTGAGAGGGGATCTAATCGAAACCTATAAAATTCTGTCAGGCCTGGACAGACTAGATGCAGGAAGGATGTTTCTGATGGCCGGGGAGTCCAGAACCAGGGGTCACAGTCTAAGGATAAGGGGTAAGCCATTTAGGACTGAAATTAGGAGGAATTTCTTCACCCAGAGAGTGGTGAACCTGTGGAATTCTCTACCACAGAGGGTGGTGGAGGCCAGTTCATTAAATATATTCAAGAAAGAGTTGGATATATTTCTTAAGGCTAAAGGGCTCAAGGGATATGGGGAGAAGGCAGGGACAGGGTACTGAATTTGGATGATCAGCCATGATCTCATTGAATGGCGGAGCAGGCTCGAAGGGCCGAATGGCCTACTCCTGCTCCTATCTTCTATGTTTCTATGTTTCTATGATAGTAAACTTCCTAACCTTTGATCTAACTGAAGTATTGCAAGCCACTCATTACAAATAATCATGAAGCAACTTGGTCTGTATCTTCTTCATGGCATCCTTAATCACTATTCAGATCATGTTCCTTTTGCTGTGTATTTATACTGTCTGTTGTGTATCTGCTCAACAGCTTTGTGTTTGCCCTGTTTCTCTGATTTCATGTATATTGGACTGAGGGTGACTAATTTATAGAACACATAGTACGCAGTCATGATCTGGGAGAGCAGTGAAAGTGAGGGAGCATGTAATCAATTATAAACTGCTGTCATACAAATTCCTTAGAGTGTGGCCGTCTTTTTAAGAGGAAGGTTTCTGAGCCTGGTCACGTGAAAGCCTTGAATTAACATGGCCGGATAGTGATCTTCTCCCAGAATCACTGCAGGTTAATGACTTGTCCTCAGCTCTTTCAAACACAAGCTCGGCGATTCCACACCAATTCTCCCACTGTTTCACCAACAATAATCTAGAGATAGCTAGAAAAAGGATATAAAGCAGTTGTTGGCCCAACAATTGCCTGTCTAAATAATGGCAAGGCTAATAACGCTCACCATAATTTATGTGCAAATGCCACAACTTCAGGCAAGGGCAGAGGCACAATTAAACGGGGAAATCGAAACGTGGCTGTCCAAGATGCGCCGATCCACCGTTAACATTGTGAAAATGGCACCTCACTGTTTCGCTCCCCATTCAAATGCATTGAGCAGCGTGAAGGTCCTGTACTTGCAAGTAGATACAAACTAAACTCGCCACAAAAAGTTAAGTCATGCCATTTCAAGTTTATGTACCCTTTTAACGATGTGATAAGTGTTTTTTTGTGGTTGATAGATTCCATTTCCTTAATCCCCCACCCCACACACCTTTCTCTGTCTCTCTGCTTTATCCAACACCCAAAGGCTGGTCGAAAATGCTTAAAACCAAATTTCTGTTTCCCCACACCTCTCTCTGGTGTCCATTTCTGCTTGACAGATTCCCCATCCCTTCCCCAGAATCCTATCCCTAAGCTCAGGCATAAAGCTGCTTGTAACCATTCGATGTCACTGAATTGGTGCTGCAGATAGAAATTGCTTATTAAACTGCCTTAATGTGCTGTATATTTCATAGCATATTACTTAAAAAATATTTTACATGCTATAGTTAAGAATTTCAAGCGCATGCCAGAAAACACAAGCAGTAAAACATTTAGCAGACAAATTATTTAGAAAACAGAGTACAGAGGGTATGCATTTTGCCGAGTACTTCATAGAAACACAGCTACCCTTTTCACTAGAAATTAAATGCAGGTTAATGTACTGTTAAGTAGTTTCCAGTCATAAGGATACAAAATATCTGAGATGAACAGATGTATTGCAATGCAGCTTTTTTTTTAAAAGGAATCTGATTGAGAACTAGTTAATTCTGGAATGAGACACATGGAATCCATGATATATTGCTGTATAATTTACTTTTTATATAATGGCTGAGAAAGACTGTATATCTCAGGAATCACAGACGTGATTTAATTATCCACTAGGGACTGATTTGTTCAGGGTTGCTGCAGCATCAGAGCTGGGTGTTCGTGACTCATGAACCACTGATTACAGTAACTATGAACCCTTTGAGGACCGTGACAGCGTCAGAAAGAGATCCAGCTTACAACTGTTTGGTTAATTCCAAGAACAGGAGAGGCTTTTTTGTCTCTGTGCATTTATTTAATCCTTTAGTCCATTCTCAAAAATTTCCAGAAATATCTTCTACAGAAGAAGCGGTGTGCATATTGAAAGTGGAAGAAGACTTTTGGTGTGGACAGGTTCAAAGGCGCCACTAATATTGTTAAGGCAGAAGTTAGACTCAGCTGGTGATAAAAATTAATTGGAGTATCATGGGAAAGAGTTAGCTCCTGGTCTAATATTTAGGCACAATAGTATAATGACCTTTCTTTGCAGTAACATAGAAAACATAGAAACATTGAAGATAGGAGCAGGAGTAGGCCATTTGGCCCCTCGAGCCTGCTCCGCCATTCAATGAGATCATGGCTGATCATCCAAACTCAGTACCCTGTCCCTGCCTTCTCTCCATATCCCTTGATCCCTTTAGCCTTAAGGAATATATATAACTCCTTCTTGAATATATTTAATGAATTGGCCTCAACTGCCTTCTGTGGTAGAGAATTCCACAGGTTCACCACTCTTTGGGTGAAGAAATTCCTCCCCATCTCAGTCCTAAATGGCTTACCCCTTATCCTTAGGCTGTGACCCCTGGTTCTGGACTCCCCGGCCATCGGGAACATCCTTCCTGCATCTAGTCTGTCTAGTCCAGTTAGAATTTTATAAGTAAGGAAAATAGTTCAATGAACAACAGTAAGTATGGTCACCATGAGCAGTGGCTTGAAAGATTGATGGGGTTCACTGCATGATTTCCCTCTTCTCCCCCATGAGCATCCAATCCGAACCAAGCACTTCCCCTCAGCCAGAAAAGGCCAATTCTTATGGCCAATCAAGGAGCCAGGTACAACTGTTAAAGCAGCATCTACTTTAAAAAATATATATTTTAACATTTGGAGACCCAATATGAATAGAAGAAAAATGGCTAGACATTAGCTTATGTAGTACTATGCAAATACAGTCGGAATAATCTATTGGAAGCAGGTCAGTAAATGAAAGTCTTTTATTAGTGGCTTTTAGTGACTGTAATGAAAACATGGGATTTTGTTTTCTGTAAATTATATTCAGAGGAGTTGTCTTCATTGTTCATGCACAGCGAACACTGCACATCTCAGCATGGCCTTTGCCTCAATGTATCTTTGCTATCTGTAACTGCTCTACAGTCAGTGCAATTTTACTGGACTCAGTTAATATGGAATAAAGTACAAAATGGACACATGTAAAGACTGTGATATAGAATGGACACTGTATCATGCAACAAAGCATGTTTTAAAAAAATTCTCAATGATTATATTTTGCTTTTAGTAAACAGGAAACATCTCGTAGGGAAAAAAAACTGGTGTAGATTCCATTAGTAACAGTTGTAGAAATTGAATCACACTTCATTCGTGATGAATTAATACTTTTTTCTCTCCTCCAGATTCCACCACTACTCTCCTGAAGGTGACGGGTCCTGCTGTCATTTGTTTCTGTCGCTGCCAACTGCCCTACAGTATCTCATCCAAGTTGCTATCATCATACGATCCTATCCTCAACCAATATCCACGTCCATGCACTTTCCAGCAACAGTCATTTCACAGTGACTGGAGGGTTTTTTCATGTTCCTTAGCCCAGGGGGATTGAGGCTAAAAATAGTGCTCTTGTTAACATCAGATAATTCAGCACAAACCATGGACCTTCCTGGTCCATGTAATTATTACCATATTGCATGATGCAGTTACCCATTAAGCTATCGGGGGAAACTATACTATTCATTGATACTTGTATAGATATGCTGCATTGTAACTTTATAAGAGGGACATACATTGCTGTTATTTGGGTATAATAATGCTATTGTAGGAATGGTCAAATTCCTATCTAGAGATTGAGTTCGACGCAGGCAATCAATCAAAAAGGTTTTTAATGTCAAACTAATGAGTTTAAACAGATTGATGCAAGAGAACTATGAATACAGGTCTTAACAGGTCAGAAGCTCCACGAGGACTGCCTGGGCGGTCCCGTGGATGGCGTCATGACATCATCATGTTTTTCCTGCATTTGGGTGATTAGCAGCATGACGTCATTGCGTTTGCCCACGCTCTTAAAGGGACCGCGCACTGTACATGCAAACAGTGTATACAATGGTACAGATTTAGTCTGTAGCTAACACATCGTTAAAGGGAATTATGTACAGTTGTTCAGAGTCCCTCAGTGGCTATGCCACACTATATTAATTTTTTTGCTTTTAATTTTTCTGCTCAACATGGGGAATTTCAATACTGGGGAATGAAATGCTCATTTTATTTACCCAGTATCAGAATCAGGCACTTCCCAGGCCAGTTACAGGATGGTTAGTTGCAGAGTAAAACTTTGCCCCCAGAAGATGCCTAACCCAATCCGCAGAGGAGCACCCCCTACTACACCAGCGTGACATATTTCTATTTGTTGCATCAACCCGTGACCTCCCTGAGTGAGATTTCCAATTTGGTCCTAAATTAGGATCAATTTTCTGCTGTGGGACATTGACAAACAACAACTTTCATTTATATAGCACCTTTAATGCAGTAAAACGACCCAGAAAAAAAACAATGCCAGCCAAATAAAGATGAGTGACCAAAAGCTTGGCCAAAGAAGTGGGTTTTAAGGGAGGTCTTTAAGGAAGAGAGGGAGGTGGAGAGGTTGAGAGAGGGAAGTCCCACAAGTACTAGACTGATATTGCCCAGACCCGTTTAACAAAGGACCTTTACAGCCACACAGAGTTACCTTTAGACATGCAGCATGGCTGTTCATCTTGGGGTTTTAAAGAGAAGAACCTACTTTGGGAAGGTAGGATTCGGTGCATACCCACGATGGCCAACTTCTCCATTTCAGCAGTGAGTGGATGCCAGGCACTTTGTCAAAGTGGAGAATGAGAAATCAGGCAAGCAATGTTCTTTGATATAAACAGAAGATGCTGGAAATACTCAGTAGGCCAGACAGCATCTGTGGAGCGAGAAACAGAGTTAATATTTCAGGTCGGTGACCTTTGGTCAGAACTTGACCTTCTGACATGTTCTTAGGCTGTTAACATGCCTCACCTAGCAACTTTTTTCATAGGTATCAACTTGCACGAAACATTAGGCGAGCACGACTAAGGTGTACGCAACACCGCTGCATGCTGAGGGGTTATCAGGAGGTGAGAATCCTCCCCATCTGATGACCCTTCGATATTGAAGGCACTTCCCTCGATGTTAATCTGCTGATTTAAGTACAGACACGGACAGCTGTGCCCAATGTGGCTCCCCCTGCATGAAATAAAGATAGTCTCAATTATGGAAATTTGAACCGGTTGATTTATGTAAACGTTTAGAAGCGTCAGAATAGAAAAGTTCATCGACACTTTGAGTTGGGGTGGGGTCAATTTTTGGAGTGGGCTGTTTTTGGAAATTTCTAGAATGTATACCAGACATGAAGTGCCTTATTTCCAAAATATATGAACATATAGGACTTGAGCACAAAAATCTAGGCTGACACTCCAGTGCAGTACTGGGGGAGTGCTGCACGGTCAGAGGTGCCGTCTTTCGGATGAGACGTTAAACCGAGGGCCCTCTGCTCTCTCAGGTGGATGTAAAAGATCCCATGGCACTATTTTGAAGAAGAGCAGGGGAGTTCTCCCGGGTGTCCTGGCCAATACTTATCCCTCAATCAACATAACAAAAACAGATTATCTGGTCATTAGCTGTTTGTGGGAGCTTGCTGTGCGCGAATTAGCTGCCGCCTGTCCTACATTACAACAGTGACTCCACTTCAAAAAAGTACTTCATTGGCTGTAAAGCGCTTTGGGACGTCCGGTGGTCGTGCTATATAAATGCAAGTCTTTCTTTCAAAATATATGAAGTCCATTTCCCGCACGTTTGTGTGTTAGTAGGAGAATCATGATTTTTGACGATTATTTTAGGTATCCAATTAATTTGTATCATCAGAACTCCAGTCAGGATCTGACTGGCCGCTATTAGTCTGCACCCTGTCTGGTTCTAGACTTGACAAAAGGTGGCGACCCGACACCGCGGGTACGACACGGCGGGGAGACTGCGGCTCAATGGCTAGTGACACTGTTTGTGGGAAATAAGCTGTTTACTCTTACTGGCTCGGCGTTGCACGGCTTCTATTGAAAGTGGACTGGAGTTTATATTGCAAAGGAATAAATGCCACCACTGCGCACACAGATTGTATTTCGAAATTGTGCAATAGACTTGCAGAATTCTTTAAAAGGAGACTAACGTAGGTTTTTTTTTTTGACTGACACCTGTCAGTTGGCTTTTGAAATGCAAACATAAATATGGGTTTTAATCGGACTTATACCCCGAAGCCGAAGAAATCTCTAAAGTGCGTCTTCGCCGAGACAGGGATGTGGGGAATCTGGTGCATCCCAGCGTGTGCACATCGCTGAGCTTTGGGACATTGACAGTGTCTGGAAGCGAACCCTTTCAATTGATTTTTTGATACACGACTTAATGTCCAATTCGCTACACCGTGAACTTGTGCACAGACGCGTGTGACTTCCTATTTTTAAATAGACGAGAAGAGGTTGATGTTTTTTTAAAACACAGCTGTCACGTCTGTTGTGTTAACAGGGTGAGTGGAGATGCCCTTGGTTACAGCGGACCATCAGCAGAATCTATCTTTGCCCCCCCCCCCCCCCCCCCCCCAACATTAGATCCGCTGGTTTTCTTTTGAGGGGGTGAGCTGGAAAAGAGGCGTTCTTTGCAACACAACACGTGTTGGAAACGAGGAAGTAACACACACCCAGGGCTGGTGTGGTGACGGATTATATCCGTTAATTTCACAGGAAGTCAATGAAATCGGCTGGGCTGATTGCGGGCGCCGAGCGGCTGAGTGCGCTGGTTAGTTTCGGGTCACTTGCACCGGTCGGTGGCGCGGGTCGCCGAGGTCCCTGCAGCATGTGGCCGTGCTGAGTGCCGCGGACGCTTCATTGATGATGGCGGATGGACAGAGAGACGGTGCTGAACCCGGGCTGCCGCATCCGCAGCCTCCAAACCACCCCGTCCCAGACTCGGCTGTGTTCTTAGCCGAAACCCAAGCTCTCTCGAATGGGAAATGCCCGGAGCCGGGTGACCCGTCCGTCAGCGGTGAACATGCAGAGAGAAAACAGTCACCAACTCCACGCAGCAGCATCATCAAGGTAAAGATCACATTGAAACCCTACAAGCCGCAGAACAACTGACTTTATTTGATTTGATCTGTTTAAGTGAGGCATTTTATTTATTAAAAACCCCAGTTTGGTCAGTTGCAAATATCTTTCCACAAATGTCTTGTCTGTTACTATTTGAAGACGGTTTTTTATTTTGCAAGTAACACTGTCCAACCCGATCGATCAACTCTGACCAGCAGAGGACCAGCTGTATCTTCCGAGGACAGACAGAGGGAGGGAGGGAATCTGGTTAATGCACAGAAAGTGTTGGGGTGGGGAAGAGAAACCCAGCTCGCAATGCAGCCCTTGAAAGTATGTCTGACCGTGAGCGCTGACAGAAATTGGAAATCGCAACAACTGTGATGACTGTTTGTTTGAAGAGTGCGGGCAAGCTTGTTTATCGTGTCACTTGCGCGGTCCTCCGGGAGTGTCGTTATTTTTCTGTTTGAGCCGATCAGCAGGGCAGGTTTTTTTGTTATTATGTCAGAAAGCAGTTTGTTCTCGGGCAGCTCGGTAGAACTTTCCACCAAATTTTTTTAAAAATGTATTAATTAAAGATGCTGTTAACAGAAACAGGTAGCAATTGGATCGGAATTGGTGCAGTTGATAAGGTTTGATAGGGACACAAGGGTTTTATTTAATAAAGAAATCACTCTTAGATTCCTTGTTCCGAAGTGGTTAGCAGTTCTTTGTGCTGCAGGGGGGAACTCTGCACATTTCTTCAAAGTATTCCAGTGCCTTCCTGAATACTGACTGGGAACTGATTAAACTTGGACTTCAACTGCAGGACAAAGGTCGGTCCATACTACTGGAAAAACTTAAGGAGCAAAGCTGTCCTCACACGGTGTTTGACACTTTTTTTGTTTGCCAGAAGTATGACATGACGCTGCAGGTTCTGTCAAAATATGTAACTGCTTCGCCAAAAAAGAATGCTTGCCGTGCCAAACATGAGATTCATCCTTTTCTCGTCTTTTTCCACCCAGTGCAGCAGGCAGAGCCCCTTTAAGATTTTATTCCCACTGTGATCATTTAGTATAAATCATTACATCATTATCAGCCAGCCAACTTACTCCATTCTAGATATCTTCTACTACACTGACGGTGCTGTGGTCGAAATTCTCAAACTCCACTGTGCTGTTGGGAGGAGGCCAATTGAAGGTTTTAACAATGTTAAAAGCATTTTTTGTATCTGAACCCTGAATTCGTGTCAACCCACGGAATTCCCCAGCTCTTCTTTATATTTTAGTACATCTTTATGCCCTTTCATGAACGTTGAGTTTTTCCATAACCACTAATCAAAGCCATTGAGATTGCCCTTTTGGCTTTCATGCTCTATGATTACGAGACCGATATTACTGAAATGTTTTATAGCTTTCTCATATGATGTGGTGAGCATTTGACTGCAAAGCAATGCACCCTTTTTAACATCACAAGGATGTTCAGCATTTTTGCCGGCGCAAGTTATTTTAACCAGTTAAACTGCCACGTGTGCGGTTAGTGTAGCAAGTGGTTGAAAACAATTGATAAACTACCTGATTAAATATTGCTGTACCACAACTCCTTAACTCGAACGTGGATTTTTTTTTTACTTGTGTACTGCCCTGTAATCCTTAGAGATTGTGGTCTATGCAATGCAGAGTACAAGCCAGCATTTTAATATTTGCAAACAGGCTTTTTAAAAAAAAAAGGTTGCATCATCTTCTAGAAGAATGTCTTGTCAAGGGAAAAAATCCATTTGGCCAAGCTGGGGTATATTGTCCTCTGTTTCTGTTAGTCAATACGGCGAAAAGGGAAATGCAGCTATAGTCATGATGGTAGCTTTTTGGTTAACGTTGGAGAAAACCGTCTATCGTGGTAAAAGTGCTCTAAACAAAAATGTTGGAAATATACAGCGAGACGGTCAGCATCTACAAAGAGAAAAGTAGGTTAGCACTTTGGGTGGTCCCCCAGAAGGGGGTTACCCCATCTTTCTCCGTCGGCTGCTGATCAGCTTGCTGGGCATTTGCAGCATTTTCTGTATCTACCAGGGTGACCGTTATACAGGCTATTGTGTGTGTTTTTGTTGCTGTTGTAATAACTGTGCTTTGAAACCCCCCTTTAATTGTATTAAGTTTCATGAAGGAAACCGAAGCCCGAGCAGATGAGAATTCAGTGTTAACTGATGAAGGAATATCTTTACCAGTACAACTCTACTACTGTCTTGTCAAATTTCCCCAAACTCATAGCTTGTGAATCGTCAACGGGCATACTCATCTGCAAATTCCAAGTATTACATGCTTTGAGCAGCATAATAAAACCTTTCTCAGAGGATATGCTTCGATGGAAGAAATAAGATTGTGAAGACAGTGGCTTTTTTTAATGCCCAGGCATGGCTGAAGGGAGTGGCCTCTTGTACTGTTAACCCAATTAGAATCTAATCAGTACCAAAGGGCTGAACCCATCTTTGCGACTCATTTGTTTTTAATGAGAATTTCTTGGCCGCATTTGTATTTTTGAAGAACACATAATCCTCCTACAAAGAAACATCTCGCAGTCCTTCACATTGCAGTGAATGACTTGGCAGTTCAGTGATTGTTCTTATATAGAGGGACCTGGCAGCCATGTAGTGCACAGCAAGATTCCACAAACAGTAATGAAGTCAATGAGTAGTTAATCTGCTTTTGGTGGCATTGGTTGAGGGAGGAATGTTGTCCAGGACAGGAGAAGAACTCTCTTGTGTGCAAATAATGCCACAGGATTTTTTTTTCATACCCACCTGAACTAATGAAACCAGCAGAAGGTTTAACATCCATCGGAAGGACAGCATCTTGGACAATAACGCACTCCATCAGTACTGCACTGGAGTGCAGGCTAGATTATAAACTTAAGATCTGATATGTGCCTTGAACCCACAAACTTCTGACTAACAAGTGCTGGGCATATGCCCTCCTATGGGCCATGTAACATTGTTTTATTACCCATTTTCCTCCCTTGCGGGTCCCACATATGTATCCACCTGACAGAGTGTGTCAGTAGACTGTTCCCATGTCGAGATCATTGCTAGATGGCTGCCAGCAAGCAGGCAGCAATGGCCTAATAGAAAGTCCCTGCCACAGACACTTTATCCCCTCCATCTTCCCACAGCAGGACAGCTGAGATCAGGAACTCTGTCAAGTAGGGATTCATCCCATGATCCATCACTCAGTGGTGCTGTGCATTAATGCTCAATGCAGCCACCATCATATTGCAAATGCCTCCCTCTTTCCAGCTTTCCCTGCACCATTCTCTATCTGAGAGAGAGAATGTCAGGACTCACACTCCCAAGCTTCTGGAAATGATGTATTTTCACTGGCTGGAGGAAGTCTGGAGTAGCTGTCTGCAGTGATGCTCTTTCTGGGATTGACCCAGCCCAGTGCTTGATGTACTTTGCCCCAGGATTTATTGTGTGTAGAATTATGGGGCAACGCAGGTTTCTCACCACTTTATTGTCATTCTTTGTTCCAATTTACGAAGACAAAAGTGAAAATGTTGGTGTAAATCTGGGATAGTAAGGAAACGAAGTACAATATATGTTAAGTAGGATACATCTAAAGGTGGGATATCTGTCAGTTTGCATGTGAAATATCCAGTGTTTGGTAAGTAATGAAACCATAGAATGGTTATAGCACAGAAGGAGGCCATTTGGCCCGTCAAGCCCGTGTCAGCTCTTTGCAAGAGCACTTCAGCTAGTCACAATCCCCCGCCCTTTCGCTGTAGCCCTGCAATTTTTTTTCCTTCAGGTACTTATCCAATTCCCTTTTGAAAGCCATGATTGAATCTGCCTCCACCACCCTTTCAGACAGTGCATTCCAGACCCTAACCACTCGCTGTGTGGCAAAAGTTTTTCCTCATGTCGCCTTTGGTTCTTCTGCCAATCACCTTAAATTAATAAACTAGAATGACCTACTCTAGCACTGGCCCACAAATTCTTTTGTCCAATTTCTACTGCCATGCCTACAGTCTAGATTCGAGCCCTATTTTTAGCCCATCTCTGATTTCAGCTATCGGCCTCCAGTCACTGTACTGCAAACAGAAAATTGACCCATAGCCTGGGTCTGGTTTTCTTTTTCCAGCCATGCCCTGCCATGGCTCTGCCTGCAGCTTGATTGGACAGTGTGTGTACCAGGCTCAATTTCCTATCTGTGCTTTCTGCAGTATGAAGAGCAGAAGTTTCAGTATATCTCCCATGAGTAGATGACAAAAGTTTCTCCTCATGCTTTCCTAATTTTAGATCCCTACCCAATTGCTTTCACCCACTGTTTCCTCCTTCAGTTATGTGGGGTGGGGGAGATATTCTGCTGCTACACCGCGCTCCCCCTAGTGGCACAACTAAGAACTGTTGTGTTCAATGAGAGGGAGATATGTTTGATTCTCCTCCAATGGAAAGTGGAGCATAGGAACTTAAAATTGATGACTGTTTGAACTTCCACACTTTTCCTAAAATCTGCTTTGTAATGGCATAACTGCCCTTTGCTATGTATACAGCATTAGTAAACATGTGGTTGTCATCTGCTGACCTTTGACCCAGAGACCACACTGGATTCCCATTGGATTCAAGTTGCCATGGGTACCAACATAATTCAAGGGAATGCATTGTCTTGTAAATTAATTTACTCAATTTATCAGTACATTTGCTACTGATATTGTTAAGGGTAAAACCACTAGGGAAAATGAATGCTGGTTCATACTTCTCGACTCTATATTAAACAGATTTGTAATAGCAAGCTGTATGTTAGTGAGATCTGTATTAACGGCCTGTAGCTGCTGCATTATGATCATGGTTACTTTAAGCAGAATTTTTTCTGGCTTCTGAATGAACGGTGGCAAGACCATATGAAACAACCCCATTATCTAACGGTGTGCAGAGTTCTGAATTGAAGTTCACCGTGTGATGTACATTGAGGCCCCTAGCTCATTTTGCAAAGAATAACGTTCTATTGTGGTGAACTGGGACCAATACAGGGTTCTCCATAAACATTTAGAATGCTTTTCCTTTTACCTACATAACAACTGTTACTGCACTTCACATTTACTGATTGAGATGCTTCAGAGAAATATGATAAAGACTTACATTTATATAGTGCATTCTTTCTGGGTGGTGGGTTCATCAGCGAATTAGAAAACATTCTTCTTGCTGTAATGTTAAACAGTGCAATTGAAAAGTCCTTTCATGGTTGCTTACCTGTCCTTTCATGGTTGCTTACCTATCATCAAACACTATCGAAATGAGCTGTCTGAGTGTTCCTGCTCTTTCTTTGACGCTGCTCATTCTGAATGAGGCTAAATATCTTGGTTTTCCATCAGATACATTATTATGCAATATTTAATGTATAGAAATGCAAAATCAGTAAGGGACCAATTTAATATAAAATGACCCCGGGAATACCAAATTCTTTGTTCAGGGAAGATATATATAAATAATATGTAACCGGGACATTTTCAACTCTGCTTGCTCATACCGTGCAGCTTCAGACTATCTCTTACCCAGATGGATAATTGTGACCTTTTCAAGAAATGGATGAAGAAATTTTAACATTTGATTACCTCACTGCACAATATATTGGCACTTAACATTTAAAAAAAAAAAAAAAAAAATGCTGCTTGAGCATGTTGCATATAACATGTTGGATGTAAAAAAGAAAGTACCAATATTCTTGGTTAATTATGTGGGTTAAGACGTCACAGTCATGAATTCCCTTTATCTAAATGGCAACAAGCATCCAGAACATGTGGCATCTATTTGACGCTTGCTGTCGGCTGAAAAATTTGTGAAACACGAGCTTTGCTTTCATGGTTTGTGATACCATCTGAAGTTTAGTGCCTTGAAATCACTCTCAAATAATTGCTATTGTACACATAACAGCATTGCGTGATGCAATGTTAAATTCAGACTTTGCTGCCCATTGCTTGGAAATGTACACGAGAAGGTGGCGTGAGTTGGGAGTGACCTGCTCTAAATGGCGGTGGTTTCACTGTTTGAGTGGGTATACACTGATAATCTTCACATCAGGGTCCGACTTCTTGGGCTCTGAGAGCAGGCACTGCTTTTCGGAATTGGAGTAGATTTATTGAACATCAGGCCTGAAGCTACTAGAGTCTGGAGCACATCTGTGAGGAAAAGCTTCACCTGTTAATACTTCTAAAGACAAGGAATTGTATGTCATTATGTGGAACTAGTCAATCTTCTATGGCATTGCCCGCAGAGAGTCAAGACTAAGTGTAGTCTTGGGTTAAGAGGTGATAATTAGATCAGGGCATGATTGTAGACATAATTCGGTCCCCATTTTAAAGTCATACATTTTGTCCATTTTTTTATTTTCATTATAAATTCCTAATATGCACATTTCTAATGGAAGTTGGCCATGTAACTTGTCATGCTGTGATTGTACCCTCCCACCCGTGATGGCGCTGCATTGTCTCCTCTCCTGGGAGAGCGTGACAAGTTTACATGTCCATATTTTAATGGAAATTGTCAATTGTCTATCAGAATTTCTAATGGAAAAAGTTGACAGGAAATACATGCAGGCGTAAGATTTTTACTATATTTAAGATGTCTGCTGCATAATATAAAAGCAATATGGATAAAGTACTATAGCCACATTATAATGCTGGCAACATACTATTGCATAATTATCCTGTGTTCTCGGAATCAGAAATAAATTCAGCAAAAATTGTTACTGTAATGTTATTTTGGGACAAAAATAATTTTTCCCCTCGGTAATCAATCTTTTTATAAAAAATTGCAGCTTTGTCATCTGTTCACTCGGTCTCCTTATTGTAACTGTTCAATTGAGTCATAATTTACATCTCATTTTAAAAGAAATTACTAAAGTGGTATGCTTGACAATGGAAGATTGGAACCCAGCCAATCCTCTGTGGCATGCTGGGTAATTCGATATCCGAGCCAGGCAAGTCTGTGGTTTGGATTTTGCTGTCAGCGGCGAAGAGACGGTGCTCGCCACTGACCTTGAAGAAAGTTGCCCACGAAGATTTTGCAGGTTCTGTGGTGTCGATTTCCCCTATTATGATGTCAATTTAATTCTGGCGCCATCTATAGGGGATCTCTGGTGTCCAGAAACAACGGAAGTCATCAAGCAGGCTCAGCAGCCAATCAGATTGAAGGATTCTCAGACAGCAAACCAGGAAGTAAAAAGCACTGATTATCATTCACTTCTTAATTACTTCACAGAGAAATAAAGATTTTGACATAGACATGGGATTAAGATAGAAGCTGAAATATCATAAACTTAAAAAAAAATGAATTTTTATTATTGAAAAATGAATTTTTATTATTAAAAATTTATGGAATTTTTATCATGAAATGGAGGAAATTACACTCCACACTTCTAAAATTAGTTTTTCAGGGCCAGAGAGGTTGTTCAGTAATTACGACTTTGTGCACTGTTTAAAAACTCAGGTATACCTCATTCAACAAGGCTTAACTTTTCCATCATTTTCAAGAAAAGTGTGTAAAAAGTTGAAGTTCATGTCAAATCAGTGATTGTGCTGATTGCATCTGCAAAGACTGCAACAGCGCACCCTGTGGAGGAGCAGGGTACCACTGGCAGCAGTTCCGGATTTCCGCATTTAAGTGCGCAAGTGCGGACACCAGAAGTTGCTGTCAGTTTTACACAGTAATGACGGCAAATGCTGACAGTTTCGTGTCATTACAACTGAAAATTCTGGGACGTAGTTTATTCCAGGGAACTGCTGATGATTAACCTGCCAACCTGGAAGAATAGACCAGCCAACCTGGAAGAATAGACCAGTCACCTACTCTGAATTGTGCAAGCTGTTGCCCCAGTAGGTATGGTGGTCCTATCTGGGCAAGCAGCAGGAAGCTTGCTATTGCTCTTGGGCTATAGAGGGAGTCAAACAGGTTGCTACCCTGTAATCCCTGCTTGAAGTGCCCTTGTGTGGTTGTTGGTTCAGGTCAGAGTTGAACTCGGCTGTGATGCCCTTCATGGTCAATAAACCTACTAAGGATGGACAATTGGGTGACTTGGTGAAAGGTGACCTGAAACTACCTCAACCTCAATCAGTGCCTTCAGGAATGGTGTAGAGGAGGGATGAAAATTGGCAGAAATAGGGTGGAAAAAATAATTTTTAAAATGCCCCCTTTTGTGTAAACTCCTCCAAGTGTGTGTGTGTGAGATATCCTATTGGTTGCCACTCATTAGATCTCCAGGTTTGTGTCACAGTAATTAGTGTGTGGGTGTTGTATGGCGAGGAGCAGAAAGAGATACATAGACTGAGGCAAAGTCATTTATTTGCAAAAATGATTCACGTTGAAAATCAATGTTTGTGCTTTGCAACCTCACTTCCTTTGGGGGAGAAGGGGGGACATTTAAAACTACGGTTGTACTCTGTTCTCGAGGACTACTGTTGTTGGTAGCTGTGACTGGTACAACATCTGAAATTTAACAGAATTCTGCCACAGTCATATGGCTGATAAATGGGGGCAAAATAATATAACCCTGTAAAAGGCACTTGTACTGAACAATGTGTTAACTGAAGTCAATCCGGTTCGTTCAAAATGCCAGTCAGATATTGGCAATAATCTCAGTAAGGAAACTAACAGGTAGCATAATCAGTGGTATATCTTGCATTGGATTTCTGAAACTGAAGTATTGAGTATTTAAGAAGCTTACTCAAGGTCCAAATGAGCCAAACTATTGCCAATCCTACTGGGGCTCAGAAGGGGGAGGAAATTCAACAGCAGATCCTTGGAGTGAGGTTCTTGCACACAAGACAAGGGTGAAAGAGACACCATGTACAAATAGACTACAACGTGCATTTTAAAAAAGAAAATGCTATTGAGAACTAAAAGTGAACTGAAATCCCACAGAAGAATCTGAAATTGATTGTGCAAAGAATTCCTGTTCCTTGTGAGATGTAACTTGCACACTGTAAACCCAGAGTAGAGGACCTCAGTCAGCACTGCTCTTATGTTTCGGATGAGAATGGCTGTGTTTTTCTAAAACATACAGATAATGCATTTTAAAAAAATAGTGGAAGTAAAAAGTATTCCAAAAAAATTATAATTCTCGCTGCCCCCACCCCACCCCCTCTGTTTCTCCTCCTCTTGTTAATGAGGTTGGTAGGCTCATCCAATCCATACAAAGCTCTGCTGATTGCCACGTTAGTCTCCCTTTGTAAACTCTTCACTTTCCTGGAACTCCACAGAGCCAATGCATCGACATTGTGGCAGAATTATTGTAATGGCTAGCCGATCTCCCTTGGCATTACTCACGGAGCTTGGGATATGCTGTTTTATATAGCAAATATAAGGAGTGTTATCCACAAGATGTGATGGGAAAATGTTACAGGAAATAAGTGTGACACTTAAAAGTGTTTGCAATATGCAAGACTTTAATATATAGACAGTCTTGAGGAACTGTAACTCTTCAAAAACACATTACCGGAGACCCAGATCTGTGGAGATCTTTAATAAGATAACTTTAAGCAAGATATTAAGCGACCATGATGATTTTGTAAAATGTGTTTCCTTTACATTTAAAAATTGTGTGCGCACGCACATGCATACATAACACTATATACACACACACACACACACACACACACACACACACTATCTTAAAAAAACACGGGACTCCCAATATTTGTCACAAGCTGATTAGAGCTCTGGTTGCTAGTGAACTGTTAAATCGGAATATTGTTCATTATTTTCCTGATATGAACTTTAAGGAAAAAAAGTTTTAGTTGTAAGCAGCAGTGGACGTGTGTCAGTTGTAACTAAGATTTAAATCCTGGTTTAATCCCCTTTTTGTAAAGACCTGGATTGGAGAATTAGATGCAGGTCTGGAGTAAGGGATTGAGATTTCTTTTAATGCTCTTCCCAGTCAAATCCTGGTTAATAACTGGTGTTTTGCCAAAAGATTAAAATATGATTCAAAAACTGAAAATGCCAGAAACACTCAGCAGGTCAGTCAACATCTGTGGAGTAAACAGACAAATTAATGTTTCAGATATAATCCTTCTGAACAGTTCTGATGAAAAGTAAAACCCAAAACCTTAACTTGTCTACTCTCTCTCCATAGGTGCTGATTCACAAGCTCAGTGTTTCCAGCATTTTCAGTTTTTGTTTCATATTTCCAGCAACTGCATTAAAAAAAATGGTTTACAGTATTTCAAGTTTAGCTTCTTTCTAAAGGCAATACTCAGTATAAACTTAATGGAGCACTGAAGGTATGTAAGGGGAGGATTGTTATAGTTATTTGATAATGGCCTGTAGTTTCAGATCGGAGACTTCCTGCGTGCGGAGGCTCCAACCTGGAAAAAATCTATGCCCTTATCTGAGGGCTCCGGAGGTCCAGCCATTTCCACTCTTGGGCCTCTGCGCATTTAGTAATGGAGGGGCCCGGGGCGCAGGCGGTTCGCAAGCGTCCCTGGGATCATCTGGGCCATGGGGAACCAATGAAAGAAGGGAATCTCCCTTCACACTTTTGATAGGTCGCTCAACTTAAACCTGTCAAAAGTATGAATGGAGATCAACGGAATAAACACATCAAAACATTAAAAAAAATTAAAATCAGGTTTTTAAAATTACATAAAATTAAATTTGTTTAATATATTTAATTTATTGAAAAACAAAAGTTTTTTACAGAGCTAAAAATAAACTTTTTTAAAAAGTCTTTTCAAATTATAAATGAGTGGGGAATTAAAAAAAAAAACTTAAAAAAAACTCATATGCTGATAAAAGCAGACCTTTTATCAGGCGTACGATTTTTAAGGGATTTCAGCGGGCGGAGGTTCTGCAGAAAGTGGAACTCTCCCCCCGCAGAGGCCCTTCTCCAGGGCAGGCGGAGGATTCTTGACAGATCGGAAATGCCGGTTTTCAGCACGTGCTTCGCATGCCTGAAACCAGCATTTGCGAGGTTCCTACGGGTGTGTACACAGCTCGTACACACCCGTAGGCATTGGAAAATACGGGCCAATGTGTTCTTTACAGGTCCCTAGTTGAATGAGAAGGGTAGACATTGGAATAATTTTTTCTTTAAAAAAGTGGTTAACCTTTCCAGCGTTGCGCACCGTGACCCCTCTAAAGGACACTATTTCTGTCCGTTTCCTGCTCTGTGCAGTGGCCGGGTCCAGTAGCCAGAGGGCGCCACGTTTTCCTGCAACTAAAATGACATCAGGATCCTAACCATGTCAGAGGACCCTGATTTGCATGTTTCTGGCGGGAGCGCTGGCTGCCTAAATCAAGGCCCGCTCAAAAATGGCAGCAGGCGCAACTCAGGCGGGAAATTGGCAGTAATATTTAAATAATGTGGTTTTGCCAACGCCCCAGCCCCACCAAAAAAATATGGCAGTAGAAAAACCCAAATCACGCATTCAGGATGTTATGCTAGATGCAAGACTTTTTCTTTAATATACTAACAAGATTCCCAAGGCGACAGCTCACAACCAGTTGGAAAACACATTTTTATAGGGTCAGGACGTTGTGCCGGGTGAAGTCTAAGTTTATCTCCCTTTTAAGGTTATTGTGATGAAATATGCCATTCATCACTCATCTGTATTCTCTGTGTGCCTGTGACTGTAGTTTAGTTTCAGTTTCATTTCCCTCACATCAGTTCCGTTTCCTCACTTGTATTGTATTGTGTAGGGCTCCGCCCATACCTGGCCCCTATGTAAGCAGGCCCAGCGTGTCTCGCATCCAGTACAGCAGACATCTGGATGGGGAGACACTTCTCTACTGTGTTACCTTCTAAGTTAATAAAAGCCTTGCTTTGTTCTGCCAACATTGAGTCTCGGATTTATTGAGGCACATCAATTTTATTAACTTATTTTTCAACACAATGGATCAACTCTTGAAACCCAAACGTTTGGATTTGGACCAGCATGCTCCGGACACATTGGCACGCTACGGACACTGGTTTAAGTGTATGGAATTCTTCCTGGACAATTCCGCAGCCATCACAGCCGCTACGGACGCTGAAAGTATGAAACTCGGAATCCTGCGGAATTGGGTAAGCCACCGGGTTTACCCCCTCATCCAAGACGCCGACACGTACCCGGCCGCCTGCGACATCTTAAAGGCGCATTACCAACAGCCTACGAATGAGGTGTATGCTAGGCATCTGCTCGCTACTCGCACACAGCGACCTGGGGAATCGCTGGATGAGTTCCTAGTCACCCTGAAAACGCTGGGCAAAGACTGCAAGTGCCAAGATGTAAAAGCCGCAGTGTACACTGACAAGCTTGTTCGCGATGCCTTTATCACAGGCCTCCGCTCCACTTACATCCGGCAGAGACTGCTGGAAAAAACGGGATTGGACCTGAAACAGGCTGTGGACACAGCGCGATCCCTGGATGTGGCCTAGAGAAACTCGGACGCCTACTCTTCAGCCCACGCCGCCACGTGTGCACCAAGGGCGCCGCCATCTTGGAAGGCATCTTCCCCGCCCGGCAGCTTCTCCCCCCAGAAGCCCTACGACAGCCGCGACGCGTCGAGGACCCAACTGCTACTTCTGCGGGCAGCCGAAGCACACCAGAAACCTGTGCCCGGCGAAAGGCACCACCTGCTTTAAGTGCGGTAAGAAGGGGCACTTCGGGAAGGTGTGCAGAAGGAACCCCGCCGGAAAATCCGCCACCGCCGCGTGTGTGCCGTGGGAGCGGCCATCTTGGACGCCAGCTTGCCCGACCTCGTGGGGTCCGCCATCTTGTGAGCAGACAGCGTGGACGCCATCTTGTCTCGATCAGGGCCCTACAGTGGCATCGGTCACAGTGGACCAGACCAGGCCGCACCCGCTATCCAAATCAATGGTGGACATCGAGGTAAACGGGTGCGGGGTTAAATGTTTAATTGACAGTGGAAGCACGGAGAGTTTTATCCACCCTGAACTAGCACAACAACTCTCCCTAACGGTGGTCCCTACTCTGGGTACCATCTCTATGGCTGATAAAACACACACATCGACCATTATGGGTTACTGCACGGTACAATTGTCCGTTAACGGAACTGTATACGATAATTTTAAAGTACTAATCATGAAGAATCTATGTGCGAGCGTCATCTTGGGCCTGGATTTCCAGTGCCACCACCAAAGCATCACGCTCAATTACGGTGGGTCCCAGCCGCCCCTCAGTGTGCAGTCTGGCTACCCTGAAGGTAAAGCCGCCTTCGCTATTCGCGAACCTTACCCCTAACTGCCGGCCAATAGCGACCAAAAGCAGGAGGTACAGCTGGGAGGACAGGCGGTTTATCGCGACCGAGGTAGACAGGCTCCTGAAGGAGCGCATTATTGAACGCAGCAACAGCCCGTGGCGCGCCCAAGTGGTAGTGGTAAGGGGTAGCGAGAAGAAACGGATGGTGATCGACTATAGCCAAACGATCAACAAGTACACCCAACTAGACGCCTACCCGCTACCCCGCATATCAGAAATGGTGAACCAAATCGCCCAATACCGGGTGTTCTCCACCATCGACCTCAAGTCAGCGTACCACCAGCTCCCTATCAGACCAGAGGACCGTCCGTACACCGCCTTCGAGGCGAACGGACGCCTCTACCAATTCCTCAGAGTCCCCTTTGGGGTGACGAATGGGGTCTCGGTCTTCCAGAGGGAGATGGACCGCATGGTCGATGACCACCACTTGCAGGCAACCTTCCCCTACCTCGACAACGTCACCATCTGCGGTCACAACCAGCAGGATCACGACTCGAACCTCGAGAGGTTCCTGAAAACCGCACAAACTCAACCTCACTTACAACGAGGACAAGTGCGTTTTCAACACCATGCGCCTCTGCATACTAGGCAGCGTGGTGGAGAATGGGGAAATCGGACCAGACCCCGACCGATTGCGCCCCCTACGGGAGCTGCCCCTGCCCAACACTCCCAAAGCCCTGAAAAGGTGCCTGGGGTTATTTTCTTATTATTCCCAATGGGTCCCCAACTACTCTGACAAAGCCCGCCCCCTCTTGAAAGCATCCTCTTTTCCGCTCTCTGCTGAGGCCCACGCCGCCTTCGAAAGTATTAAGCAGGATATTGAGCGGGCCACGCTACAGGCAGTGGACGAGAACACTCCCTTTCAAGTGGAAAGTGATGCGTCTGACTTTGCCTTGGCGGCCACCCTCAACCAGGCGGGGCGGCCCGTAGCTTTCTTCTCGAGGACCCTCCAAGGGCCCGAGATCAGACACTCCTCCGTGGAAAAGAAGGCCCAAGCCATCGTGGAGGCAGTGCGCCACTACCTAGCCGGCAAACGCTTCACCCTACTTACCGACCAGCGGTCGGTAGCGTTTATGTTTAATAATAAACAGAAGGGAAAGATCAAAAATGATAAGATTCTCAGGTGGCGGATCGAGCTCTCCACCTTCGAGTATGACATCATTTACCGGCCCGGGGCCCTTAACGAATCCCCCGACGCCCTCTCACGAGGGATGTGTGCCAGCGCCACCGGGGATCGGCTACAGACCCTCCACAACGACCTCTGCCACCCAGGGGTCACACGGCTGTTCCACTTCATAAAGTCCCGCAACTTACCCTACTCAATTGAGGAAGTTCGGTCTCTGACCAGGAACTGCCGCACTTGCGCTGAGTGCAAGCCTCGGTTCTACCGCCCAGATAGAGCCCACTTAATCAAAGCTACACGGCCCTTCAAGCGGCTCAGCTTAGATTTCAAGGGCCCCCTCCCGTCGGTCGACCGCAATGTTTACTTCCTGAACATTGTGGACGAATACTCCCGTTTCCCATTCGTCTTCCCCTGCCCAGACATGACCAGCGCCACGGTCATTAAATGCCTCAACAGCCTGTTCTGCCTGTTCGGTATGCCGAGCTACATCCACACGGATAGGGGGGCGTCCTTCATGAGCGAAGAGCTACGCCAGTACATGCTGTCCAGAGGGATCGCCACGAGCTGTACCACCAGCTACAACCCCCAGGGTAACGGCCAGGTGGAGCGAGAGAACGGGACAGTATGGAAAGCAGTCACTCTAGCTCTAAGGACCAAGGGCCTCCCTATCTCCCGCTGGCAGGAAGTCCTCCCAGATGTGCTCCATTCGATACGGTCGCTATTGTGTACTGCCACTAATGCCACACCTCATGAACGAATGTTTGTTTTTCCCCGGAAATCCACCTCCGGCGTATCCATGCCGTCATGGCTTTCCACCCCAGGTCCGGTATTGGTACGAAGGCATGTGAGGGGCCACAAGACGGACCCTCTCGTGGAGTCAGTGCACCTACTCCACGCCAACCCCCAATACGCGTATGTCCGGCACGCCGACGGAAGGGAGGACACCGTGTCCATAAAAGACGTCGCCCCAGCCGGTAACGACAACAACCACGACAACAGCAGCAACAACGATCACAGCAACTCTTACCCACCCACTACTCTTTCATCACCCCCGGAAGAACATCGACCAACGGTACCCCCACCAACTACCCCTTCAACAACCCAGGAGGCCACCGGGGACACCCGCGGCACCACAACAGCCACGTCGGTCACAGAGGACTATCAAACCCCCGAACAGACTAAATCTATAGAAGGGGTGAATGTGATGAAATATGCCATTCATCACTCATCTGTATTCTCTGTGTGCCTGTGACTGTAGTTTAGTTTCAGTTTCATTTCCCTCACCTCAGTTCCGTTTCCTCACTTGTATTGTATTGTGTAGGGCTCCGCCCATACCTGGCCCCTATGTAAGCAGGCCCAGCGTGTCTCGCATCCAGTACAGCAGACATCTGGATGGGGAGACACTTCTCTACTGTGTTACCTTCTAAGTTAATAAAAGCCTTGCTTTGTTCCGCCAACATTGAGTCTCGGATTTATTGAGGCACATCAGTTATAAAGTGTCGCTACTATTAAATAAACACTGGGTTAATTCATATAAATGCCAATTAAGAGATTGTAGTCATCCTGGGTCTGGTATTTTTGGAGAGTTCCTTTCTGTTTCTTAATGGTTTTTCTTTGACATGCGGGTAAGTACATTAATTGACTATTATTGCCTGCTGATGAATGGTTGATTATAACCTGATCAGATAGTAGTGATTATAACAAAAGTATTTACCCTCGTGTGGATGTTCTGACTGTAAGTGCATGGACCAGTTGACTCACATAGTAACACCCACCATGAGTTAAAGAAATAGACACTCAAAATGGAATTGAACAGCCCAGGAACTTTATATATATTTTATTAAAAAAGAAACTGATAAATGCGGGCATTTTCAAGACTTGATTCGTATCTTGGACTGCAGATATTAATAAACTACTAGAGCTTTACTGTTGCAGATTGCCGCCTCCTGAAACTCTTGGTGCGGTTACAAGAATTACTTTGGGCTTGGTTTTTATTATTTTATTAGTTATCTGTTGTAGCTTTATTGCATATATTCCAATATCGACCCCTTTCTCTTCCCATTTAACCAATGAGTTTTATCAGTCTACAGCACAAGACTTGTTTTGTAGATGTCTGTGTGTGACCTCGTGGAAAGCACCAAAACTATAAACCTAGATGTTATGTAAAGGTTCACAGTTCAACGAACCAAAAAAATCTATACAGTTGCTTTGGGGATTCCCAGCAAAAACCAGTGCAGCGATAGCATGTAATTTTGTTACTGGGTGTTTTATTGCCTTAACAGCAGGTTTAAAAACTCTTAAGATGCCCTGGTCTGCATTTGTGATGTACACTATTTGATGAGGAATGATTTTTGTTGTCAGTATAATAAAATGGCACTTCCGTTTTCAAAAGTCAATTTTAATTTTGGAGTATTCTGACTGACTGAAAACTGCACTGTGTTATCAAAACTGATGGAGGATAAGTAACCTGCTACCTCTTGGAGCTGGGTTTAGAAACATAGAAAAAAAATAGGAGCAGGAGTAGGCCATTCAGCCCTTCGAGCCTGCTCCGCCATTCAATATGATCATGGCTGATCCTCTATCTCAATGCCATATTCCCGCTCTCTCCCCATACCACTTGATGCCTTGTGTCTAGAAATCTATCTATCTCCTTCTTAATTTCAGTGACTTGGCCTCTGCAGCCTTCTGTGGTAGAGAATTCCACAGGTTCACCACCCTCTGAGTGAAGACATTTCTCCTCATCTCAGTCCTAAATGTCATACCCCTTCTCCTGAGACTGTGACCCCTCGTTCTAGAACCCCCCAGCCAGGGGAAACATCCTCCCTGCATCCAGTCTGTCTCGCCCTGTCAGAATTTTATACGTTTCAAATGAGATCCCCTCCTCCTTCTTCTAAACTCTAGTGAATACAGGCCTAGTCGACCCAATCTCTCCTCATCAGTCCTGCCATCCCAGGAATCAGTCTGGTGAACCTTCGCTGCACTCCCTCTGACAAGTGGATTCAGTGCCCATGTACAAATTTTCCAGTGAAGTGGCTGTCCCTATGGGGAGATACTGACCATGAGTTCCAAAGCAGCTAGAAGAGGGTTCAGTTGATAAATGTTTCACGTGCGCTTCATTCACAAAATCCAACACCAATATGTCTTTGCCTATATCCTCATGTGACTTAAAAGGGTTTATGGAAAAACTGGTGGACCACATTAGTGTTTAACAGCGACCATTACAGTCATCAGGGTTCATTCAACTCTCAATGCACTTAGATTGATCGTCTGTGTATAAACCTTCAGAAAAGGGTTTCGACCCGAAAGGTTGACTCTCTTTCTCTCTCCACGGATGTTGCCTGGCCTGCTGAGTTTTTCCAGCATTTTTTGTTGTTGTTTCAGAAAACACTTGATTGATTATTAATACAGTCTGTAAGACCGAGTTGGGGCAATTTTCCCCATTGGCCCATCCATTGTAGCACCTGCCTGCTTTTCATTCCGTTGGGGCCAGTTTGGACATTCAGCAGCTGGCGCGCACTCGCTACTCACCAGTTGTTGCTGCGTTGAGGCCCGGGCCTCGTATTCAGGGATCTGCCGAGCTGCACATCTCAAACCAGTGCTCTAATGAAGCTCGCCGGTTGGAGGGGGTGGGAAACTGGCCGACTTCTACGAGGAGCCAGCCGACTATTCGGGTCTGGGCAATGGTTGGGGGTGCGAGGAGGAGGCAGACTGGAATGGGGACTGGGTTCTCAATAACATGGTAGCCCAGGGGTATCAAACTATTGGAATGCTGAGTTTCAAACCTTGGCTCAGTTGGCTAGCAACTTTTATCATCTGTGACTATCCTGACAATGCAGTGAGTGACTATCTTGACAAGGCAGTGAGTGAATGAGCTCACGAATATCCAAGTGATGAAATTGTTTTGATCGGAGTCGAACTTTACTATTCCAGTCATTCAATGTGTTTACGTTAGTACACATGGAAACCTACATTAGCCAGTTTAGGGAATTGACTTGGCTTCTAGAAATTAACCCATTAGTGTTTTTTTTGTACAATATTTTGTCTTTACCCTGTTTCGACCACAGTTCACATGCAGGATGTGTAAAGTGTTGAGCTTGTGTTAATAGTGGAAACGAAAAGCTGACTTTGCCTCTTCCTCCAAGATAGGAATTGTGACCAGCTGAGCCAAGCACAGGATTTCATTTGTTTGGACAGGAGATTGCTTTCATTTCTCTTCTTTCAATAGTGATTTAGGAAGGAAATGAAAATTGATTGATTTTTTCTTTCTGTTTTTCATCATAGGTGAGAATAGAATTGCTTTTGGATTATTATATTGCCCCATATGTTGCCCTTTTGGTGAACCTCGGGTTGCCACCTGTTCCTTGTTTATATGCTAGTCCTTGGCGATGTTCTGTGGAAGCACGGTTTCAGCTTTCGCAGGTATGCTGCCTGTGTCCAGCGTTACCTCGCCACCTCTCCTCAGTCCCACAGCTGCTGTCTTCTCCTTCGAATACTTGTCCCACATTAAGACCTGGATGAGCCAAAACGTCCTCCTGCTTAAAGTTAGCAAAACTGAAGCTGCTCATTTTGCATCCAGCAAACACCTCTATACCTGCAGGCTTGACGGCATCTCCCTCTCTGGCTGCCACCTTGGACTTAGTCCAGAGGTGTGGCGCCCTGGGGGTATTGCTCAACCCTGATCTCGGCTTCTGATCTGTCATCAGGGCTGTTTCCTTTCACCTCTGCTACCCCTCCATCACCGACAACCCAATCCATGCTTTATCACTTTGCAGCTGGCTCTCCTTCCCAGGCTCCCTGCTTCTGCCATTTGTAAACTACAAGTCATCGAGAATGCCGCAGCCAGTGTCCTCACCTGTTCTAAACCCTACATCTCCATCACCCCTGTCTTTTCCAAGTCCCGCTGGCTTCCTGTGTCCCAGACAATCCACTTTAAGGTTCTCATAATTCTCTTCAAATCCCTCCAAGGCCTCGCCCCTGTCCCCGTGCTCACCCTCTGGTCCAGTCTGCTTCTCATCCTCACTCCCTGTGTTGCACCATTGGTAGCCGCTCCTGCAGCAACCTTGCCCCCATCTTCAAATACTTTCTCCCTCATCAACTCCTCTTTGCCACCTCCATCCCTGTCTTCAAAAACCTCCTATAACCTTTTGTTCAACCAGGCTTTTTTCACTTCTTGATCCTTTCCCCACCCCCTCCCGATTTCAGTGTCCACACGCTGTCCAGTTCAGTGTCCGCACGTGCTCCATTGCTCTGTAAAGAGCAGTGAGACGTCTTTGTATTTAAAAGCACTGGAGACATATAAGTTGTTGTTGTGGACCAAGGTCCTGTCTGATTGGTCTGTGTGGGATGGTTGAACTCAACTGAGCTATTGCTCCTCTGCATTTTTTTATATGATCAAATGTAGCATATCTATTCAGGATGGGCAGTTCACTTGCATTTATATAGTGCCTTTCACATCCTCATGGCACCCCAAAGTACTTTGCACTTCAAAAGTAATTAATTGACTGTAGCTACTCTTGTTTTGTAGGCTAATGAGCTAATTGAGCAGTTAATCTGTTTGAGATGTTGGTTGAGGGATAAATGTTGGCCAGGACACCAGAAGAACTCTCCTGTTCTTATTTGAATAATGCTTGTGGTTCTTTATCATCCACCTGAACAGGCAGACAGGGCTTTGGTTTAACGTCTCATCTGAAAGACAGCAACTCCGACACTGCAGTACTGCACTGAAGTGCCAAGATTATGTGCTGAAGTTCAGGAGTGGGATTTGAACTGACCTCCTTTTGACTTCAAGGCAAGAGTGCTATCACTGAGTGAAGACTGGCACAGCCTCACTGCACCCTATTTCAACATTTTCTCCAGCCATACATCCCTAAATGCACCCTTAATTCCTCCAGCACAGGATTGCTGAATGTTCCCCACAAACCTTCACTTTCAGCCAGTACACTCTTGCCACCTGGAACTCGCTCGCTCGCTCTCTCTCTCTCTCTCTCTCTCTCTCTCAAGACCACTGCTTTGCTTCCAGCCTTCAAAGGCCTCATCAAAACCTTGCTCTTTGACCGTGCCTACTTTCTCTAAATTATCCCGCTTGGTGTCTACCGTGCCATGTTAAATGCTCTAAAGCTGTTTTCTCTCGCATGAGGAGTGCTATGTAAATGCAAGCTCTTGCTGTAGTCTGTTGGCCATTCTAGGATTGACCAATCTTGCTGGAGTAGATACAAGGCACATAGCAGAGAAGACGAGGTAAAACCAGTAATAGTCAGATGATGGTGAGCTTGAATTTTAAGTCTTTTAATTGTAGGAGGAGAGGAAGGCCGAGAGGGATAAAGATTTCCATTTTGCGTAGAAGACAGTAAAATGCTGGTTTGACGAAGGCCTCTTTCAGAAGCCGACTGACCTGTGTATTTCCAACTTTTTCTATTTTTATTTCAGATTTTCAACGTTTTCTGGTTTTCTTTTAATTGCCACAGCTTTGAGGTCCTGTAAAAGAATGAGTTTGAGTAGGAGTTGGTGTGCAATGGGTCTTCATTACAACACAATGGGAATGCAGGAAGGAAGAAGAGTAGGCGGGATGGCAAACTTGGAGTTTAGGACGAACGAAAGAGGAGAGTTTAAAAGAACAATGACCAGAATAGTATCAATAAAATGGTGAAAGGTGAGCAAAGTAGTGAAGGAAAAGAGCTTTTGCTTGGATCCGTGGCCGCGAGTGACTGGCCTGACATTGCTCACTTTCTATTTAGGAATACTGTGAGCGAGTAGGCCTCCATCAGTCTGAACTAGATTCAAGCTCAGGTTCCACAGGTGGAAGGAAAGTGTTGAAAATGGCTCTGCCACCACACTGTTTGGTGAACAATATCAACCAAAAGAGTGTCACAGTATTTATTTTTAAAGAAAAGTAATGATGAACAAATGACAAGATTTAACAATGCATCCAGCTATAGATCTGTGATTTATTCATTGTACGACGTGAGGAATAATTAATAGGAAATGCTGTGCTTATCTCCAAATTAATTTATGTCCATAAAACCAGTCACAATGCAAATTAAGAAAAAAGAATATTACCATGGGAACTGATGTGGCACAGAGAGAGGTTTGGAAAACAGGAGAGATTATTCAATGGAATAACAATGAGTAACATCAACACGGCAATATATAGAAGAAAGCTCATGTAAATGATTAGAAGTCTGATGCTGCTGGCCAGTGATTAAAGCTGGGCATCTTGTGATATTATGTCTACTTCCAGGGGACTGGAGATTATCCGTGGTGAACACTGTAAGGAAGACTTAATATAAAGAAGATAATGCACAAAGGTTCAGTGATTGAATCCCAATCTTCTTCACTCTGGAAGTACCTCAGATGATTCGTATATCCCATTACTAGACCAAAAAAATCCCCCTGTGTTTGCTGTAAGTAGTCAATGAATTTCCCTTAAACAAAAGCAAAATACTGTGGATGCTGGAAATCTGAAATAAAAACAGAAAATGCTGAAATACTCCAGGTCAGGCAGCATCTGTGGAGAGAGAAAGTGAGTTAACATTTCAGGTCAATGGCCCAGTTTTGATAGGTTATTGGCCTGAAACATTAACTCTGTTTCTCTCTTTCTCCACAGATGCTGCCTGATCCGCTGTGTGTTTCCAACATTTTCTCTTTTTATTTAATGAATTTCCCTTGTTCACAGTTAATGGTTCTACTTTCATAGCAGAGAGTTTTGTTCGGTTTTAACGAGAATAATTTGGTGTTCATGCTTAACTTGGCTCCACAACTGGTGTGATCTCATTCTCTGAGGAGCTACATGAATCTTACTGATACACGATGGAGTTGTGTAGACGAGTACCACACTAGAATGATCTCCGTGTATATACAATATTTTTAGTGGCGCTTCCATAGTGTTGCTCAGATTAAGTTGGATGTCATTCACTTTTTCAATAACAGGAACATTGTACCATATACAACGTGATGCATTATTCTGCTGCTAATTCTGTTTAAGTTGGCTTGTCCCATCAGACCACAAAGTCAATTATTGTAAATAAGCACAAATTGAGGTGAACCAGAGTTTAATTATTTGAGAGGGAATTGTGTAGAAAATGCTTGTAAGTTTTAGGTTCCATATAAGAAGCACTGAGTATTCTGTGACTGGCTTTCTATTATTTTAGTATTTTCCAGATATCATTAAATATTAATGTAACCATCAGTATATTAAACTTAACATTTCCTCCTGATTGCAAGTTTTTTTTTGGGAACACCAGATCTACTGTGGTGCTGCTCACAGTCAGCTAGTGGCCACCTTTTACTTATAAGGACAGGAGCATTATACCGTTGTAATGCATAATGTAATACTCTGCTGCTAACGTGCAGCCCTGTGGAACTTAGTGTATCCCTTTTAAGGCCACAAGGTGTATTTGATGTGCCTTTCTTGGTCAATTGGGAGATTATTGTTCTTCGCTGGATTGCCTAGTCAATCGGAGGGCAGACTGTCTTTTATTTTATGTGATTCATGAAGTCATGACGGTATTTCCAGTCGCTAGGGAGGTTTTTGTCTACATAGCACATTTAAAAAATATATTTGTTCTTGGGATGTGGGCATTGCTGGCAAGGCCAGCATTTATTGCCCATCGAGAAGGTGGTGGTGAGCCGCTTTCTTGAACTGCTGCAGTCCGTGTGGTGAAGGGAGGGAGTTCCAGGATTTTGATCCATCAACAATGAAGGAACAGCGATACACTTCCCAGTCAGGATGGTGTGTGACTTGGAGGGGCACTTGGAGGTGGTGGTGATCCCATACACCTGCTGCCCTTGTCCTTCTAGGTAGTAGAAGTTTCAGGTTTGGGAGGTGCTGCTGAAGAAATGACTGGCCTTCTCTCTCATCATATATCTCATTTTATTTTCAAGTAGGACATGGAAATTAGCATGTCTGACAGTTAGTGTGACACATGCAACTCCGAACTTGCGTTATACCTAATTTTATTACATCCTGAAGATGTTGACTCCCCTGACACGTGCCCTGCCCCCCCCCCCCCCCTTGCTGCTTCATAGTATTGTTAGTCTAGGCCAGTGCAATTTTCAGAGCTGGTGAACTGCTGCTTGTGGGAAATCAATCAGGTCACTGGGTGTAATAAAATCCCATCACTGGTCCATAGTGTCAATTATATTTCCTCCTCTAGACTTTGATCCTATCCCCCATCCACATAGATTTAGATCATACAAGTTTAATATCGTAACATGTTAGCTACGAGCGTGGATTTTCTATTATGCTTCTCTTTTCCCCCTTCACAAACTAAATCATTTGCGTCATACTATCCAAACGTATCAAATCCCTCTGGAGTCATTTAATTTCTAGGTGGTGGGGGGAGGGTTAAATTAAAACATTTGCAATTTCTACTTTCTGCTTCGCATATGACAGAGAATCAGACTGGCCAGCATTTCATACCCTTTCCCTTCGCTTCTCACTTCACATAGTGAGTGATGTATTTAACTACCTGTACAGATATATAAACACAGAATGGAAAGGTCTGTTTAGTGCTAAGTGACCTCTTGAATACGCGTCATTCTGTCTATTATGGTACCTTGGAAGCTGAGGACCGTAGCACAGCGAGTGTTGCAAGACTTCATTCAGGAGAGAAGGAACAAAGTGCCAGAGGGTACCAACACTGTTTCTCCCTAAATACTGTGCACCGTTCTTCTTTACACAAACATTTGGAGGGTGTGTGCAAGAAAACTTTCAATCCAGTTTACTGAAAAATATGTTTTGGGGGGGAAAATATGTTTTGAATTAGATTCCTTGCCCTATATTTGTAACTGTTTTTGTCCTTTGATATGAACAGAAGCTGTCCTTTGGAATTACCTGATATCAGCGACGGTGGAGGGGGGGGGGGGGGGGTGAGGGGGGGGAACAATTGTCATCACCATCCTTGGGTTGTGATGGAGGCTGGTGAATCATTCAGGACAGTACCGTTAATTACATCAGTGATTACTGCTGGAAACCGCACATGAATGAATGTTAAATGAAGGCAGGATTAGGATTGGCTGAGATACCCCCACCCCCGCACGATTGAATAGCTGGCTGCCAATGACTACTTTGGTGAGGCATTGCCTTTGCCTGGGAATCTCTATACCAGCATAAGTTAGTGCTTTTGAAAGGGTGCGAAGGAAGATGTAGTGTCCTATAATATGTCAATAATTAGTTTCACGATCTCTTTCTCTCTCTCTCATCTACAAATATAAAGCCTGATCACTCGGGGCGGGGGAGGGGGTATCACCCTCCCAATGCAATTGTTTCTGAAAATGTTTCAATTCCACGGGTACTAATCTGAAAATGAAACTGCGCGCTGATCTCCACCCTTTGTCCGAGTTCTTAGCTCTGAGCTTGGCATTGAGCGGAAAACAGCAATCCATCTTTAACTGTGTAAATTGCACAATTGATGTCCTTGATCCCTATGTAAAAATAAACTTGGAAATCTTTTATGGGACCATGTCTGGAATTCATTCCTGCTGAGGGTCATGTAGTGCTACAGCAGTTACACACTTAACAGGAACTGACTGGAGTTCGAAGGTTGACAGGATGTGTAGACAGATGTGCTTTACATCAAAAGTGTTGTATGTTGTCATGTCTGATTTGTGCTGTATATCTCAACAATGGAAGTCTGCTAGAACAATAGTTGATCCTTGACCTGGAGTTATTACAGTAAGTCTGCATCCTGCACCATGTATCCCGATTTTTGTTCACTTTTTGCTTCCGACACCAACTGAACTGAAAAGTAAAACCTACCTTCGCTGTTCTTTCAAGATCTGTCCATATTCCTTTCCAAGGTCTTTTTTCTGTTTTGCACACACAACTCCCTACCACTTCCGCACATCTGTATTCCTTTTGGACAACCCTAAGTAGTAATTATAGCTGAAGTATAAAATGTGACTGTGTGTGTGGTCAGTTAGATAGGTCACCAGCACCAAGGTAAACATTGCTGGAAAATATCCGATTGAATTAGACGTCGCATTTTTTTTACATGATAGATGGGCAGAGCTCATGGTTTACAAATCCTTGAGGATCTTGGCTTGACAATCCATGTATTAAAGTACAGACGAGAGTAGCCATTGCGTGCCTGGGAAGAGGTACACTGGGCGAGGACTGGAGACCGTCGGAGCCACTTTATAATAAAGAATGCAACCTGAGGCCAAGTGTGCCGGTTTTTTGTGTTTTCTAAAGCCTTGAACAATAAAGTACTACAATACTGAAGATTCTGCGTCGCAAACTACAAATGTTACATGCTCGTTAAATAGTATTGAGAGAATGCCCGTGCACAGTCTGCAAAAGTTTGAAACTGTGAATTTAACGATTTGGAGAATATTGGGTGGTTAGTGGACATGATTACACGAAAATTACCTCGCAGAGTGGATCAAATGTGATTATAGACCATGTGAGCGAGGCTTGAGTGTTTACTGTCTGAACCCTGTGATGGGGTTATTTTCGCTCATCCAGTGTTTATTATATGTCACTTTGATGAAATCAGTTTTCACATTGATGTGAAAATGTGTCGGGTAACCCCAGTGCAATGTCGTCCAAGTCTAATTTAATCAAACAACGTGAGGCCCCCACAAGGAGATAGTTTCACATCACTTTTTGGTTTTGCGTGGCTGAGGCATAACTGGTGCAACGTGTGAAGTTTCACAATCATAGAATGGTTACAGCACAGAAGGAGGCCATTCGGCCTGTCGAGCCCGTGCTGACACTCTGCAAGAGCACTTCAGCTAGTCCCACTTCCCCGCCCTTTCCCCTAGCCCTGAAAATTTTCTTCCTTCACTTACTTATCCAATTCCCTTTTGAAAGCCATGATTGAATCTGCCTCCATCACCTTCTCAGGCAGTGTATTCCAGATCCTAACCACTCGCTGCGTTTAAAAAAAAAAAGTTTCCCCTCATGTTGCCTTTGGTTCTTCTGCCAATCACTTTTTAATCTGTGTCCTCTGGTTCTTGACCCTTCCACCAAAGGGAACAGTTTCTCTCTCTCTACTCTGTCTGGACCCCTCATGATTTTGAACACCTCTATCAAATCTCCTCTCAACCTTCTCTGCTCTAAGGAGAACAACCCCAGCTTCTCCAGTCTATCCACGTAATTGAAGTCTCTCATCCCTGGAACCATTTTTGTAAATCTTTTCTGCACCCTCTCTAAGGTCTTCACATCCTTCCTAAAGTGCGGTGCCCAGAATTGGACACACTACTCCAGTTGAGGTCGGACCAGTGTTTTATAAAGGTTCATCATAACTTCCTTACTTTTGTACTCTATGCCTCTATTTATGAAGCCCAGGATCCCATAAGCCTTTTTAACCGCTTTCTCAACCTGCCCTGCCACCTTCAACGATTTGTGCACACATACCCCTGGGTCTCTCTGTTCAGGATTGTACCCTTTAGTTTATATTGCCTCTCCTCGTTCTTTCTACCAAAGTTTATCACTACACACTTTTCTGCGTTAAATTTAATTTGCCACGTGTCCACCCATTCCACCAGCCTGTCTATGTCCTCTTGAAGTCTATCACGATCCTCCTCACTGTTCACCGACCCCTGGGGAACACCACTGTATACCTTCCTCCAGTCCAAAAAACAACCGTTCACCACTGCTCTCTGTTTCCTGTCACTTAACCAATTTTGTATCCATGCTGCCACTGTCCCTTTTATTCCATGGGCTTCAACTTTGCTAGCAAACCTATTATGTGGCATTTTATCAAACTCCTTTTGGAAAATGGTATGCTGGCCTTCATTACAAGAGGATTTGAGTACAGGAGTAAAGAAATCTTACTCCAATTATATAGGGCTTTGGTGAGACCGCACCTGGAGTACTGTGTACAATTTTGGTCTCCTTACCTAAGGAAGGATATACTTGCCATAGAGGGAGTGCAATGAAGGTTCACGAGATTGATTCCTGGGATGGCGGGACTGTCATATGAGAAGAGATTGAGTAAACTAGGCCTGTATTCTCTTGAATTCAGAAGAATGAGAGGGGATCTCATTGAAGCATACAAAATTATTACAGGGCTTGATTGGGTGGATGCTGGGAGAATGTTTCCCTTGGCTGAGGAGTCTAGAACCAGGGGCCACAGCCTCAGGATAAAGGGTAGGCCATTCAGGACTGAGATGAGAAGACATTTCTTCACACAAAGGGTGGTGAATCTTTGGAATTCTCTACCCCAGAGGGCTGTGGAGGCTCAGTCATTGGGTATATTCAAAACAGAAGTCGATAGATTTCTGACTAGTAAGGGCATCAAGGGATATGGCGACTGGGCTGGTGAATGCAGTTGAGGCAGAAGATCAGCCATGATCTCGTTGAATGGTGGAGCAGGCTCGAAGGGCCAGTTGGCCTACAGCTGCTCCTATTTCTTATGTTCTTAAACCATGTAGACCACATCAACCGCATTGCCCTCATTAACCCTCTGTTACCTCATCAAAAAAACTCCATCAAGTTAGTTAAACACGATTTGCCTTTCACAAATCCAACTGACTTTCCTTAGTTAATCCACACTTGTCCAAGTGACTCTTAATTTTGTCCCGGATTGTTTCTGAAAGCTCCCCCACTACCAAGGTTAAACTGACTGACCTGTAGTTGCTGGGTTTATCCTTGCGCCCTTTTTTGAACAAGGGTGTAACATTTGTAGTTCTCTGGCAACACAACCATATCTAAGGAGGATTGGCAGATTATGGCCAGTAGCTCCACAATTTCAAGCTTTTACTTCCCTCCGCATCTTAGGATGCATCCCATCTGGTATTGCTGTTCCTTAATTGTTGCTGAGTCAAAATCCTGGTACTGTGGGAGTACCTTCACCACAAGGACTGCAGCAGTTCAAGAAGGTGGCTCACCACTACCTTCTCAAGGTCAATTAGGGATCACCAGTAATAAATACTGGTGATGCCCACATCCCAGGAACAAATAAAAAAAACTGTCACAATGTTTAAGTGATATATAGAGCAATGAAAAGAAAATATATTATGTGTATCATATTGGAACTTACAATAAACCATGCTCCTACAATGAGTCATACTCAACACCTCCTGTTCCAGGAGACTACATGGCTGCGGGAGGGGCGGGGGTAGGAAGAAGTGTTTAGTCATGATGGTCAGGCTGTCATGGTGTGGGGCCGGCTTGCTGGACCAGCTGATCTTTTCCTGCCTGTCAATTCCGTATTTTCAAAATAATGACCATAAAAACACGCACTATCTTTCAAATGGTAATGATATAAAAGGAAGAGTATTCCATTGTGGTACATCATTGAGTTGGTTAGATAAGTGAGTAGATCTGGTAATCCTTGATATGTTGTGTATTTCTTCTGAACCAAATACCACCAATCAATAATAATCCTCAAATGTGTTTGGTAAATTTGGGCTGGGCGTAGCCTTGGTATCCATATGTTAATAAGGTTATCAAGCAGATAAATTTCTTAGTTTCTGATCAAATGTTGCAGGAGTTGCACTTTAGACAGGAGGCTGTGTTAATGCATGGAACATCGTGAACCATTGTATTCCTTTCTAGCAAGGTTGTGCGGCGTAGTTCAGCAGCTTCTGCCCTATCCAAAGAAAATTGAAAGGGGGACACATTGAGCCGAGTTATAAATCTTTTATCCAAAATATCCCAGTTGGGGATGTAGGTGATTTGGAACATTGGTTGCAATCTATGATTGTGGAAAATGTTTTAAAAACTCTCTCTCAATTGACCTTCCAGTTAATATGTTTGTTGTATGCAAATGAGTCCATCTTACATGATTATAGTGTATGCCATCAGCTGCCTAGGCCCTAAGCTCTGGAATTCCCTCCCTAAACCTCTTGACTCGCCACCTCTCTCCTTTGTAAGATGCTCCTTTAAAACCTACCTCTTTGACCAAGCTTATGGTCACCTGTCACATCTCCTTAGGTGGCTCCGTTTCAAATGTTGTTTGATAACGCTCCTGTGAAGTGCCTTGGGATGTTTCACTAAGTTATAGACGCTATATAAATGCACGCTGTTGTTGTAAAAACAGTGTTCTGTCTGTGACAAACCTACCCTGGTTCATGGAAGTTGGGGTATTTTGCTAGATGTTTCACTATGTATATAAATTTCACTAACTGGCATTATTAAGCTTCAATGACTTGCAAACATCCCATAAATTGGAATACAAGCAGTTGATGGCAACATTTTATAAGTTGAGCAGTTTGTTGCTTTTCACTTCATTTAAAATGGAATTGGAGTATAAATGCTACGGGTCTGATATTTGGTACATATCATTGCCGCGAACTTGTGGATTGGACAGTGACTGCATTTCCTTTTAGTCGCCCCATTTAGGGTTTGAGGTTTTCTTTAAAAATGGATGCCCCTGGCACCACACCAAAAGCTTTGTTGCTAAGAAACAATTTTCTGGACATTTGCAGGAGAATATGCTGTTTGCGTCCTTCTGCCGTCGACTCGTACTCTTGTTCCCCAGGTTGTGGCTCTGTGATTAGTTGGGGTTGGAGGTGAGGGAGCGGCAGAGGTCCCAGTGCACAAACTGGATCCTTCTCAAATTGACTTGCAGTGTGAAAACCGGGCTATTGCCCTAACTGATGGTGGGGTGGGGGGGGGGGGGAAGAGGAGGTGGTGAGGAAGACATTGGGGTCGATTTTAAGTGTGCCGTGGAGTCGGGATTAGAGGCGTGCGGGGGTTTAAATTCCCGAAATCGGGGGTCCTGACACCATCCCGCCCAAAACCCGCCTCCATGTAAGTTTCAAAAGAGGCGGGTACCCGCCCCGCACTGGAACCCGCCGACCCGAGGCGGGAAGGGATTAGTGCCAATTAACTGCCTGTTAACAGGCAGCTTTTAGCTTAATCCCTATTTTGAAGGTTGTCGTGTGGGATTCCCGACGGCTCCAAACCACGCCAAGTTAGTCGTTGGGTTGAAGGACTTGGAGGGGTCGACATGTCAGTGTTCAGGTGAGTGATGGGTGCATGAGTGCAAAGGTAAGTGTGTTTGGTGTATCTGAAGTGTGTAAAGAAGTTTAAATTACCTGTACTTACCTTTACAGCCTTCCTTCCTCTAGGTTTCGGGAGTCCATCATTCAGCCGGCACAGAAAGCTGAATGGCTGCGATCTGTCAAAAGTGACAGCCTGCAGCTTTCAGTGCTGGTGAGATTTCTAACTGAGTCTGCGTAGAAGGACTCATGTTAGAAGTCAGACTGTCAGTGTTTGACAGCTTCAAACAGCTGTGAAACACTGATATTTCATCTGTCAAAACGTCTTGACAGATGAAATTTCAGTCTGACGTCACCTGTTGCCGGGTGGCCCTTAATTGGCCTGCTGAGCCCGCTGGGCGGGCTCAACAAGGTCAATCAAGTTAAAATCGCGTGGATTGGCCGCAACTTTCGGGGTTGTAGTCCCGCCTGCTTCCCGACTTCTGAATGAAAATCACCCCCATTGTGTGGAGTCAATACAAAAGAGTGCAATTTTGATCCTTTTTATGTCACACGCCATTACCTGATTTGAGAGCACACACAAGGCAATCAATGACGTACTTCTACCAATGCTTCTCCTGAACTGGCTGCGAGGAGCTGCATGAGTGTCCTTTGGGGCGATTGAAACTCTGGTTGTTTAGTTTTCTGGTGGCGAGTTTTAAAATGTCATTTCTGAGCGCTCAACCACATTAGTGATGCAACAGAAAGGCTGCTTTGAGTCACTTGTGAGCTCTGATATGTTTAGTAATGTTCCATTTAAACTGTTTGAGTATTAACTCAAGTTTACAAGCCAGCCCTTGCATCAAACCAATCTTCTCAACACTGCAAACAGCTTTTTTTGTTAATTTAAATGAGTGCAGCACACTCCTGAGTAACTGAACTCCACTGCTGCTGAAATCACACACCACATTCCACCATATCTGCCACATTGTTGGAACTGCGGCTCTACCATGGGGCTATTTACCTGGCTGCGTTAACACAACTGCAAAATGGGATGGCTCCCATTTATGAGTGGGGCGTGATTAATGTACACACTGATGAGGACTTAATGGGTGTATTTGTATTTTGGTGTATATTTAAGCTAGCAATTCCAGGTTCAACGTTACTATATTTAGTGAAACTTGACAAGGGTCAACATGAAATCCTAATATCTCAAACAGTTAAAGACCAGAAAGCAAAACCTGGCAGAAATCTGAAACAAAATCAAAAAGTGCTGGAAACACTCAGCAGGTCAGACAGCATCTGTGGAGAGGAGTTAATATTTCAGATGTGAACCCTTCACCAGAACTGACTAAGGGTTCACACCTGAGACATTGGGCAGGAGTTTAACTTGGAGGTGGGTAGGGAGCGGCGGGACAGGGTGGAGTGGGGGGTGGTTGTATGATGGTGGGGCTGGACTGCAATCGGGAAACGCGGGAGAACTGGTTTCCCTCAGGCCTTGGCAAATTTAATGGCAGCCAGCCAGATTGAGAGGCTGGCTGGCTGTTGGGCGGGTAGGCCTGTGGCACCAAGCTGCAGTCGGAGAGCAGAGAGGAGAGATCTGAGGGAGTTGGAAGGCTGGGATTGGAGGGGGTCAGCGAGCTGGCGGGGATTGGAGGAGGCCGGGATCGGGGGGTGGTGGTCAGAAGGCTAGGATTCCGGGGGGAGGGGGGGCGTTGGTTTGGGAGGCCGGGATTGGAGGGGGTTGGATAGCTGGAGTGGGGAGCAGGTATCATGGGCCAGGGGCTGGGGATTGGAAGGCTAGAAGGTGGGGGATCGGAAGGCCGGGGGGTGGAGATCAGAGGCCCATGGGGGAGGTCGGGGTAGGGGGTCTGATCGTGGGGGGTGGGCGAGGCAGGGACGCTGGATCCAGCAGGTAAGTGGAAAGGTGCTTAACTCTGGATCCAGCAGTCCTCGTCATCCTTTAGCTGCCAGGTTTTCTGAGGCCTGGGAAACCCGACGCCCACAGTTAGATTTAAAATGGAGCTTCAAAATGAGGCGTACAGCCTTATTATAATGTTCAAAGTGCCAACCTGCATCCTTGAAGTGGGTTGGCTGCCCACCTCCATTAAAACTGGAAGTGGGCGGGTTGGGGGTCGGGATTCAAATTTCTAACACATTACCTGCCCATTTTTTGGGTTTAAAATTTCCCCCATTAACTTACCTATTTTCTGTAGTGCTCTGACCAATTAAAACAATTGGAGAAGGTTTTATGTTTGGACGTGAATCTTGTGTTTGAATATTCTGCTTGGATCTTTCGCTCCCATTTTATACAATAGGAATGAGCTGGGCATGATTGCTACATCAGAAGTCTATATACCTGTTTCTGTGGAAATTCATTGGATGACGATAGAAGCAATTTGTAAAGCAGTTTCAGAGCTACCCAAGAGCCTAGTAACAGTTATTGCTAATATTTGGCTGTTGGCATGGGTAAAACCACTTCTGTGATAGGAGTGCTTCATATTGCGATTGGGTATAGTGAAAGCATTCCACTTCTTGCATTGACCTCCTCCGTCAGATCAGCAGAAAAGATTTGGCCGTGGAATGCAATAATTCGAGTACACATCACTGTGGCTGAGGGAAAAAATAACACAGTATATTTTAATTATGTATGCATATGTAATACTCACTGGATTATACCTGTTCATTTTTAATTGTTATTTATGATATAATATGAGAATGTAGAGTTTTGCACAGTGTGATTTTTGTCCACAACACAAATGATTGACCTGCCACTCCCTGGAACAACCAGTTACCTTACAAGCTAGTATGTCATTTTTGGCATAGTGACAAATAGTGATTACTTTTGAATTGCAGCATTTTAAAAGTGTAATTACTGTTGTTGCAGCTTAAAAAATGTTTTAATGTACTTTGAAAGGATCACGTGATGGTTGAGAAATGTATGTACTTGGTGTTCAACAGCAACGATAGATAAAACAGGACAGACTTTTGTCTTCACAGCCTGGGCGGTAATCTGGCGGAGCGGGCCATCCAGCTTTTACAGAACCCATCCATTTTTTCATTCCATGATTTAAGTGAAGAAAAAAATCTACCTCAAATCTTCAAAATAAAGAAATGTCCTGGGTTCGATTACCGGTCAGCATACTGCTTGGAGATCGGGCGGGAAAGTAGAGTTGAGGTCGAAGATCAGCCATGATCGTATTGAATGGCGGAGCAGGCTCGAGGGGCTGTATTTGTTAATGGGATGTAGGTGTTGTTGGCAAGGCCAGCATTTCTTGCCCATCCCTAATTGCCCTTGAGAAGGTGGTGGTGAGCTGCTGCCTTGAACCGCTGCAGTCCGTGTGGTGAAGGTACTCCCACAGTGCTCATAAGGCAAGAGTTCCAGGATTTTGACACCGCAACGATGAAGGATCGGCGATATACTTTAAGCCAGGATGGTGTGTGACTTGGAGGGGAACTTGGAGGTGATGTTCTTGTGTTCTAAGGCACTTCAGAGGCATAAGGGGAAAAAAATGGATACTTAGTTGAAGAATATGTTCTAGGAGGGGTGACCTAAAAGCTTAGTCTAAGGAGGTGGGTTTTAAGGAGGGTTGTAAAATAGGAGAGGGAGGTGGAGGGGTTTAGGGAGGGAATTCCAGAGTGTGGGGCCTAAGTGACTAAAGGCATGGCACCCATAATGGGGCAAAGGGAATGCGAGGGTTGTCTTCACAGCTCTGACTGCGATCAGGACCATGATTGCAACGTTCATTGAGAACAAAACTAACCAGCAATGGTTTACTCGGAGATAAAATACAGAATGACATTGGCTCATATAACAAGCAACCTTGAATGCCAAGTAGCGTGAGTAGCCTGAATGCTGTGGTTTAATTTTCCATCGGCCACTGCTGTTACTTCATACATTTTGGGTTCTAAAAGGTTTGGTTGTAAAGTATAAAATGTATTTTCCACTTAATGTTTACACTACTTGATGCAGAGGCAGGTAGAAATGGAGATTAATGCATGCTGGGGTAAAGTGGTTTTACAGACCTATACCAACCACAAGGTTTATTTTTGTACTGTGGCGTGATGGTGGGAGATGGGGTGAAAGGCAGAGAATCTTGAAGCTGATTTTTGAACAGCTGGGACACAACCTGGTGTTAAAGAGGAAAATGGGGAGAAACCATCCCTAAATGGAGAGCAATAGGATGGCGAAGAGGTGAGATGTGGAAGAATAAAGACTGCAAGGTCTGTGAGGTGATGGCACTGGCATTGTTCTTTAGTAGTCTGAGGGCCTTCAAGTTGGCACAATGAAAATAATTCCTGCAGATAAATAATAAAGCCATCAGTTCCGAGCACAAATCCATCCAATTAATGCCCCACCAGTCTACTCTCAATCATCAGCAAAGTGATGGAAGGTGTCGTCGACAGTGCTATCAAGCGGCACTTGCTCACCGATGCCAAGACCACTCGGATCCCGACCTCATTACAGTCTTGGTCCAAACGTGGTCTTGGTCCAGCCATTCCTTCATCGTCGCTGGGTCAAAATCCTGGCACTCCCTCCCTAACAGCACTGCGGGAGTACCTTCACCACACGGACTGCAGCGGTCGAAGAAGGTGGCTCACCACCACCTTCTCGAGGGCATTGGGGATGGGCAATAAATGCTGGTCTTGCCAGCAACGCCCACATCCTGTGAATGAATAAAAAAAAGTTTAAAAAAAAGAACCAATGGTGCAGTCAGAACCATTTAAATGAGTCCATGCTGCTCATAATACATATTGATGGTCACTGTGAGAACTTTGTACATGGAATGTATATAATAACAAAGTGCATGGTCGAAGAGGACATTCTACACGAAGATCTATAGAGACCTGGCAGAAAACGTTCAATATTGAGAAGTCTTTGTAATTTGTGCATTGGGCCGCCCACACACAGCACCAAAGTCAATTGTAATTAGGACAGATATCTTTAAATTGCCCCTGATGGCTACTGAAGGCACAGATTTGGAGAAATGTCTGTTATTAAGAATGCAGCAGAGTGCAGGTTGAACCTACATTTCACTGCCATTGAGCATCCTTAATTTTCTCCTCCTTATCTCCCTTACTTTCTCTTGATGGTGCAGTCTGATGCAGGGGTGCGGTTCCCTAGGCCCTGGCTGTCCTCTAGTACATTGTCAAGGTGGCCATTATTCACTTCTGAGTCTTAATTCTACCAAAATTGGGGTCAGAGAGGAAGGGGAAAGGAATCACGGCCGAGCCTGATTCCACACGTGGACACTCTCTATAACCGGATTATTGCCTCAGGCCTGAGAACCAAGACTAATATTTCCCTCCCATCGCTATTTAGTTTCTTTTCCTTGCCTAGCGCAGGGACAAGCAAAAAGCAGACCAGCTGCAGCCTTTCCACAGGAACATGGCGCTAAGCTTTTTGCATGTTTGAAGGTGGGGGGCATAAGCATCGCTCCACCCTCCTGCTGAGGCTACTTCCATATTCTACAAAGTATTTCCATATGTAAACATGACTGTCCTGCCCGTGTAACCAAGGAGCCCGGAGACTACGAATTACATTTCAGGGGGTGTGCAAACCGTTTGTGAATTTAGATGACTCAAATCTGAAAAATGAGAGACAAAGCAAACTCTATTCTTGCATGTTTTGTTGCCTCTGGTGCTTTTTTATTTTTTGTTTTGAGTGTTCAAAATAATTAAAAGAACTGGCGGCTTTTCTCTCGTGGGAGAATCGACATCAAGGGGACACGTGCTGGAATTCCCTCGGGGCTTCTCTGCAATAACAACTACAACTTGCGTTTATATAGCGTCTTATCCCTCAACCAATGTCATTAAAAAGAATCTCTGGCCTGGTGCAATAATCCTGTTCTAAAATGTGCGAGAAGGTTATAGATGCAGAATCAATTGGTATATTTTTTTAAATGGCATAGATACTTACTTGGAAAGTAAGGATATTAAGGGATGTGGAGAAAGGACAGGGAACAGGGTTGTTACCATGGCTAACACAGTGACCGAGCAGGCTTGATGAGCCGAATGGCCTACTCCTGTTCCTATGGCGGGGGGGTTTTTAACCTCAAAACAGGTAGGTTGGGGTCGGGTGGGAAGTTAAATTTTTTTTTAAATGGAATCCCAACCCCAGCCCGCCTCTAACCCACCCTCGGAGATAGGACGGGGGGCGGGCAGCCAACCATTTAAATAGTATAATGAGGCTGGCGTGCCCCAAGGTCATGCACCGTTTCAGTTTTAACTCTGGGCGGGTGGGTTTTCCTGGCCTCGGGGAACCCGTCGGCTAAAGGGAGGCGAGGACTGCTAGATCCAGAAGGTAAGTGCCTTTCCATTTACCTGCTGGATGCGGTGTTCCTGCCTCACCCACCCCCCACGATCGAACACCGCACCGCCCCCTTCCTTCTCCCCAACCCTTCCAATCTCCCAGCATCTCCAGAGGCCACTGACCTCCCTCTCCGTACCCACCACCCCTCCCCCCAAGGCCTCCGATCGCCTTCCCGGACTTCCCCCGCACACCAGCCCCTGATTTCCTTCCAGGCCTCCCCCCTCCAACCCCGATCCTCCTCTGGCCCCCTGACCACACCCCCAGATCCCACCCAATTCACAATTCGCAATTCAAATCGCTTTATTGGCATGATAAGTTACATCTTATGTTGCCAAAGCATCAAAATACATTTATGGTTTAGCACATAAGCGCAGTTCTATTCATACCCTCCCTCCTCTCTGCGGTCTAGTGCCGCAGGCCTACCCGTGCGACAGCCTGCCTGGCTGCCTGTCCACCTGGCTGGCTGCGGGCGGGACACAGAGATTGAAGATGCTAATCAGGCCCTGCCATTAAATTTGGCAGAGGACCGCTTTCCAGCAGCCCCACCCCCCAAAGCACCTGGTTCCCTCCCTGCCTCCAAATTTAAATTCCGGCCATATGAGTCTCTAATTTGCACAAGATATGTACAGGTCAATATAATTAAAGTCCTCAATCCAAATTGGAGAAATTCTCATTTTATACATATTTATATATTAATTAAGATTATTTATGCATTTCAAAATTGTTTCAATCACTAACTAAGTGGTATTAGTGTTGGAAACCATGGGGATGCTTGAGTGAGGGGCAGAGACCATACGTGAGGGGATCCATCACTTTGAGCAGCGCCTCGGCACATTTAAGGAGGCAAAATGACACCTGGTGAGTTTGGAAACACAATCATTGCCAATGTGGTGACATGAAGAGGGAAAATCCAAAAGGCCAGTCAGCCCCTGCCACTTTTGCGCACCTTGAGGTGTTGGTTTTAGAGTGGAAATGATGATGGTCTATAGTCAGCCCATCTCTTGGTTTCAAATGCTTCAGACCTGGGCAACTATTCAAAGGGGTGTGGGTGAAAGGAATAAATCAAAATAAAATATACAGTTGTGGCAGAACCACTGAATGACTCTGGCTAACTGTATATAATTCTCTTTAACGATGTTCTAACACCAGCCTAAACCTGTACCATTGTGTTAGGCATTACTGTGTTTTGTATATAGAGTTTGCATGTACGGGGCGTGGCCCCTTTAAGAGCGCGGGAAAACGCAGGCAAACGCGATGACATCACGTCGCAAACCACGGGGCTGCCCAGGCAGTCCTCGTGGCATCTCCGTTGAGTAAAGACCTGTTTAATTGTTCTCTTGTGTCGATCTCCGTTATTCGTAGGAATTCGTTAATTCCTACACAGTAATGCTTTTGATATTTTACATGACTGCTTCATAATGTATTTCTAATCTGTGTTTTGCAATATATTTCCTGCTGAGAGCTTGGCAATGTCACGGCCTGTATTTCATGTTCCCTATCGAGGCTTAGAAACATGTTTAAACCTGTGATGTCCTCCCCATTGCACCTTTTTTATATTGAAATCTTTAATAAGAGACTTTTAAAACAGCAGCCCCCTGTTTTAATATCTCTGGTGCTTTTCTCCCCAAACATACAGATACAATGGGGGTGATTTTCATTCAGAAGTCGGGAAGGAGGCGGGATTACAACTTTCGGGGTTGTAGTCCCGCCTCCATCGAGATGCGGCCAATCCACACGATTTTAACTTGATTGACCTTGTTGAGCCCGCCCAGCAGACTCAGGCCAATTAAGGGCCACCCGGCAACAGGTGACAATGTCACAGACTGAAATTTCATCTGTCAAGAGGTTTTGACAGATGAAATATCAGTGTTTCACAGCTGTTTGAAGCTGTCAAACACTGACAGTCTTACTTCTAACCGGAGTCCTTCTACACAGACTCAATTAGAAATCTCTCCTGCACAGAAAGCTGCAGGATGTCACTTTCTACAGATCGCAGCCATTTTGCTTTCTGTGCCGGTGAGATGAGGGAAGGAAGGCTGAAAAGGTAAGAAAATGTATGTAAAACTTATTTAATCACTTTAGACACACCAAACACACTTACCTTTGCACTCATGCACACATCACTCACCTGAACACCGACATCTCGACCCCTTCAACCCGACGGCTTGACGACTCCAACTTGGCGTGGTTTGGAGCAGTCGGGATTCCCACAGTTCAAGCTTAAAAATAGGGATTAGGCTAAAAAATGCCTGTTAACAGGCAGTTAATTGGCACTAATCCCTTCCCGCCTCGGGGGGGCGGGTACCCGCCTCCTTTGAAATTGGCATGGAGGCAGGTTGGGGGCGGCATGGGGTCGGGACCCCCGATTTCGGGAATTTAACCCCCCCGCACCCTTCCAATCCCAACTCCATGGCTCAATGAAAATCGAGGCCAATGTGTGTTGGTAAGGATTTACTTTACACACTGCACCATTGCCTACATTGTGTTTGATGTGATCCTGACAAGCAGAGTACAATAGTGGTTGGGCTGTGAACAACCCTAGTAACTTTTTCTGGTGCCCAATGCGTTTGCCGTGGGTGGGGGTTGGTGCTACAGCGGGGCAGAGGTTCCCTATACAGGGAACATGAAAAACAGACTGTGACATTGCCAAACTCTCAGCAGGAAATAGTTAGAAGGTTGTGGGTTCAAGTCCCGCTCCAGAACCTTGAGCACAAAAATCTAGGCCGACACTCCCAGTGCAGTACTGAGGGGAGTGCCGCACTGTCGGAGGTGCCGTCTTTCAGATGAGACGTTAAACCGAGGCCCAGTCTGCGCACTCGGGTGGACGTAAAAGATCCCTATTTCGAAATAGAGCAGGGGAATTCTCCCTGATGTCCTGGCCAATATTTATCCCTTAATCAACATCACTAAAACAGATTATCTGGTCATTATCGCATTGCTGTTTGTGGGAGTTTTCTGTGCGCACATTGGCTGCCACGTTTCCTGCATTACAACTTCAAAATACTTCATTGATTGTAAGGCTCTTTGGGACGTCCTGAGATTGTGAAAGGCGCTATATAAATGCAAGTCTTTTTTTCTATTCATCACTGACATTGGACCTTCTCTGAACTTCCCTTCCTTTTGCTCCACTATTGGTAGCAGAGCCTTCAGCCACTTTGGCCTTACTGTTGGGAACTCGCTCCTAAACCTCCCCCCTCACCTGTCTATCTCTACCTTTTTTAAAAACCTTCTGAAAGCCCAACTATTTGACCAAGCTTTGTCACTTCCTAATTTCTCCCTTTCTGGCTTGGCATCCATTTCTTTAAGCCTATTTGTGAAGTACCTTCGACGTTTCTTTCCTTAAAAGCACCATGTAAATGCAAGACATTGTTTAGTTTGCCTCGCTGCCTGCAGTGCCATTGTTTGATGTCTTTCAGATGGGCTGGGTATAATCCTCGGGGAATGTATGTGGTGTGCTCTACTGCTTTTGATCATTAAAAAAAATTCATTCCTGGGATGTGGGCATCACTGGCAAGGCCAGCATTTATTGCCCATCCCTAATTGCCCTTAAGAAGGTGCTGGTGAGCCACCACCTTAAACCGCTGCAGTCCATGTGGTGAAGGTACTCCCACAGTGCTGTTAGGGAGGGAGTTCCAGGATTTTGTCCCAGTGACGATGAAGGAACGGCGATATATTTCCAAGTCAAGATGGTGTGTAACTTGGAGGGGAGCTTGCAGGTGGTGGTGTTCCCATGAGCCTGCTGTCCTTGTCCTTCTAGGTGGTGGAGGTCGGGGGTTTGGGAGGTGCTGCTGTAAAAGCCTTGGCGAGTTGCTGCAGTGCATCTTGTAGATGGTACACACTGCAGCCACGGTACACCGGTGGTGCAGGGAGTGAATGTTTAAGGTGGTGGATGGGGTGCCAATCAAGCGGGCTGCTTTGTCCTGGATGGTGTCGAGCTTCTTGAGTGTTGTTAGAGCTGCACTCATCCAGGCAAGTGGAGAGTATTCCATCACACTCCTGACTTGTGCCTTGTAGATGGTGGAAAGGCTTCGGGGAGTCAGGAGGTGAGACACTCACCGCAGAATACCTAGCCTTTGACCCGTTCTTGTAGGTACAGTATTTATGTGGCTGGTCCAGTTAAGTATCTGGTCAATGGTGACCCCCAGGATGTTGATGGTGGGGGATTCGGCGATGGTAATGCTGTTGAATGTCAAGGGGCGGTGGTTAGACTCACTTGTTGACGATAGTCATTGCCTGGCACTTGTGTGGCGCGAATGTTACTTGCCATTTATCAGCCCAAGCCTGAATTCATCCAGATCATGCTGCATTCAGGCATGGACTGCTTCATTATCTGAGGAGTTGTGAGTGGAACTGAACACTGTGCAGTCATCAGCGAACATCCCCATTTCTGATGATGGAGGGAAGGTCATTGATGAAGCAGCTGAAGATGGTTGGGCCTAGGACGCTGCCCTGAGGAACGTTTGCTGTATCCAGTGCGCTTAACTGTTTCTTGATAATCACGTGGAGTGAATCGAATTGGTTGAAGACTGGCTTGGGTGATGGTGGGAACCTCAGGAGGAGGCCCATATGGATCATCCACTTGGCACTTCTGGCTGAAGATGGTTGCAAACGCTTCAGCCTTGCCTTTTGCACTCGTGTGCTGGGCTCCATCATCATTGAGGATGGGGATATTAATGAAGCCTCCTCTGCCTGTTAGTTGTTTAATGGTCCACCACCATTCACGACTGGATCTGGTAGGACTGCAGAGCTTTGATATGATCCGTTGATTGTGGGATCACTTAGCTCTTTCTATAGCATGCTGCTTCCACTGTTTAGCATGCACGTAGTCCTGTGTTGCAGCTTCCTCAAGTTGGCACCACATTTTTAGGTATGTCTGGTGCTGCTCCTGGCATGCTCTTCTGCACCCCTCATTGAACCAGGGTTGGTCCCCTGGCTTGATGATAATCGTAGAGTGAGGGATATGCCGGGCCATGAGGTCACAGATTGTGGTGGAATACAATTCTGCTACTGCTGATGGCCCACAGCGCCTCATGGATGCCCAGTTTTGAGCTGCTAGATCTGTTCTGAATCTATCCCATTAGGCACGGTGGTAGTGCCACACAACACGATGGAGGGTGTCCTTGGTGTGAAGAAGGGACTTCGTCTCCACAAGGACTGTGCGGTGGTCACTGCTACCAATGCTGTCATGGACAGATGCATCTGCGACAGGTAGATTGGTGAGGATGAGGTCAAGTAGGTTTTTCCCCTCGTGTTGGTTCTCTCATCACCTGCCGCAGGCCCAGTCTGGCAGCTATGTCCTTCAGGACTCGGCCAGCTCGGTCAGTAGTGGTGCTACCGAGCCACTCTTGGTGATGGACATTGAAGTCCCCCACCCAGAGCACATTCTGTGCCCTTGTTTCCCTCAGTGCTTCTTCCAGGTGGTGTTCAACATGGAGGAGTACTGATTCATCAGCTCAGGGAGGGCAGTAGGTGGTAATCAGCAGGAGGTTTCCTTGCCCATGCTTGACCTGAAGCCATGAGAATTTATGGGGTCCAGAGTCGATGTTGAGGACTCCCAAGGCCACTCTGTCCCGACTCTATACCGCTGTGCTGTAATCTGGTGGGTCTGTCCTGCCAGTGGGACAGGACATACCCAGGGATGGTGATGGAGGAATCTGGGACATTGGCTGAAAGGTATGATTCTGTGAGTATGATTATGTCAGGCTGTTGCTTGACTAGTCTGTGGGACAGCTCTCCCAATTTTGGCACAAGTCCCCAGATGTTAGAGGAGGACTTTGCAGAGTTGGCTGGGTGTGCTGTTGACGTGTCTGAAGCCGGTGCCGAGGTCGATGGTCCGTCCGGTTTTATTATTCTTCTTGTTTTTCGTAGCGGTTGTGTACAATTGAGTGGCTTGCTAGGCCATTTCAGAGGGCAGTTAAGAGTCAACCACACTGCTGTGGGTCTGGAATCATGTCAGCCAGACTAACGGACATTAGTGAACCAGATGGGTTTTTACGACAATCCGATAGTTTCTTGGTCACCATTACCGACACTAGTTTTTTATTCCAAATTTATTTAATTAACTGAATTTAAATTCCCCAGCTGCCGTGTTGGGATTTGAACTCGTGTCTCCTCGAACTATTATTCCAGGCCTCTGGATTACTAGTCCAGCAACATAACCACTTTGCTACCATTCCCCTAATCAGAGAATCATAGAATGATACATCACAGAAGGAGGCCATTCGGCCCATCACACCTGTGCCAGCTCTTTGAAAGAGCTCTCCAATTAGTCCCAGAGCCGTGCACATTTTTTCCCCTTCACTTATTTATCCAATTCCCTTTTGAAAATTATTACTGAATCTGCTTCCACCACCCTTTCAGGCAGCGCATTCCAGATCATAAACACTCGCTGCATAAAAGAAAATTCTCCTCATCTCGCCTCTGGGTCTTTTGCCAATTACCTTAAATAAGGAGAAAGCTGTCTTTGCTTGATTTAGCTCTGGGTAGTTGAGTACACTCTCTAAGGGTTACTGCAAGTTTAAATAACACTTTAAATATCAGTGTTGGAATATTCCACTCATGAGTTCTTAAAGGGGGAGTTAATTTTTGGGTTCAGTGAGCTGAGAGACACAATGCCTTGCCTGCTTTGGTAGAAGGTATGTTTTTACCCCCCCCCCCCCCCATAAAAATTAAATGCACCATTCCCTTACTTCAGGTTGTCCTGGACTGTTGTTCGTAATGACCTCACCATATGTAAATGCTACAGTGGATTATTTTATTTACATATACTGTTGCTAAGTGATACACTTGAGACTCTGTCAGTTCACGAGTGTGTTTAGCTTTTGTGATTTATAAAGCTTAATTTAGGTGATTAAAACAAACACTCCACTTAACACTAGGGAAGCGGCCACTTCTATCTTCCACTTTCTGCAATTGGAGGCAACATCGGGACGAGAGCCCAGTGGCACAGTTCAAATCCTAGCAAGAGCTCCCTTTCGTCCAGTGTCAAGAATGTGCCTTAACTTCAACTTCAGGCGCCATCTGCAACTATATACCTTTCCTTCCAGTTCAGAAGCCCACTCCTGCAGCAGTGATACCATTCTAGCCATGACTGGGTTACTTTGAGTGCGATTTAGGAGTTAAGCCAAGTTGTAGGATGCTCGTGGACTTGTCCTTACTTTGAACTGGGCTCAGATTGCCTAAACCCATATCACTTTGGGTCTTGACTGCAGTCAGTAAGAAAATGCTCCATTCATATTCAGAACCGAATAGAAATATAGAACTTGCCGAGACAGCACCTGGAAAGAGAAAAGCCGGGATAATGTTTCGGGTATAACCCTTTGTCAGAACTGAACACTGAAAGATAAACTAGCTCCCTTATTGGGGGCAAAAAAAAAAGGGGAAGGAGGAACAACAAATACTCCACTCAGAGAGGGAGTTAATGGGTTGAATGGCCTGAAAACTGCTTAATAGAAAAGTAGGAAAGAGTTGGAAAGAAAGACTTGCATTTATATAGTGTTGCATTCTCAGGATGTCTCAAAGTGCTTTGTAGCTAATTAATTCGTTTTGAAGAGCCATCACTATTTTACGCCAATGCGGCAGCCAATTTGCAAAGTCTCATAAACAGCGATGAGATACATGACCAGATAATCTGTTTTAATGGGGATGGTTGAGAGAGGAATGTTGACCAGGACACTGGGAGAACTCCCTGCCCCTCATCAAAAAATGTGCCATGGGATCTTTTACACGCAGCTGAACAGGCAGATGAGGCCTCGGTTTAACATTTCATTAAAAGGGCAGCACCTGCAACAATGCAGCACTCCCTCAGTACTGCACTGAAGTGTCAGTCTAGATTATAAGTTCAATTGGCGTGGGACTTGAATCCACAAACTTCATGACTGAGGTGAGAATGCTACTACTGAACCAGGCTGACACACACACAAGTTCAGAGAGAGAAAGAACGATTAGAGTCAGTAAAAGAAGTGGAGAAAGTGACAGCGGAAGCTGTGGATAAGAAGATCAGGAGGCCAGAGATGGGTGTCGAGTTGAGACCTCCTTCAGTTGGAGCTGGATCGGAACCCACTCCATCACATTTCCAATATAAAAAAAACTTGCTCCAGAATGGGCCAAGGGAGCATTCATTTAGGTCTCCACTTGTGTGTTATTGCTCTTCCCTAACACTGTGACCAGCAGAAATCTGTGGATCTACTTGTAATGGGAGTGGGCTGTTAAGAAGTCAGCATTGATGCATCAAACGTTGAGGTTTCTTTTCACAATTAGGAGCAGAGCATCCTGACACAAGCTTTGTCGAGCTTTTCTCTGGCTTGATTGATGTTATTTCGAGGGATCACAGAGCGGCAGACTGTATTTCAGATGAAACCGTTTGAACTGCTGCCAGTGCCAAGTCTCCGTGCTGCCAGCTTCCTCCAGTCCTGGCCCTGCTTTATTTAATAATTAATTATCGCTACAGCTTTTTGACATGAAACAAAAAAGCGCCTCACCTCCGCTTCTTGAATGGAATTAAGAGGCTAGTGAGTCACATGGTGCAAATGAGCGATTTGCACCATGTCCTCCTTACTGACTTCTCGGCATTGTAATACCTAAAATTGTACATGGTATTTTATGTCATATTGCAATTTAGATGTTAACTTTGTGTAAGAAATGCAATCTGTAAAAGGCTGTTGCTACTGGCACTCTGTCATGATTTTATGTCTATGAAACCTTCTTGTGGGGTGATTCTAATCTTAAAATGTTGTGGGGTGGAGAAGATTGATCACAGCACGTTTATTAATAGCACTAATCGCACACGTTGTTTTTCCGAGCCCGGGGTAAAATGATAGTTTCAGCTCATAATTCTGGTAAAATGGTTTACATATTTTGGGTGACCATATTTTCTAAATCGAATCTTGGGACACACTGGGTGGTAGCACAGCAAAATAGCCAGGATGTGTTTCAAGAAAACTGGCATGAAAACTTTGGTGCTTCTGCTAGTGGAATACGTGTAGAGACAATGCCATTTTCACTTTATACCGAATCTCGAATCTTGCGTGTGTTCTGGCAATGGTGCTGTGCCATCTATACTTGTTCCCGAATACCCTAAACTTTAATTTCTCAATTTTAAATCTGTTCCAAACAGACTGAGATTTTCCATAGAAGGTGTGAAACACCCTCCGTCTCAGAAAAGGGTTCAGAAACATCTTCCCGGTGGGAGAATTTAGAGCTTGCCTTTTTTTTTTAAAAACACGATGCACTATGCTGATCTCTGAGGTAAAGTAAATCCACTCACCCACCAGCTCTCACCGCGCCCTCGGCTTCTCTTGCGCATTGTAAAGGTCCCGCCCTCTGGCCAGTCACTATTGGCCGAAACATGGGGTCAGGTGACTCAATCCTCCAGAGTGCAGTGCAGCCCGAGCTATCGATGGGGCCTTTTCTCCGCCGCGCTGCATTGTGGGAAGACTGGGCAACCATCGCCGCCTCCGTTCAACTGGCTCCTGGAATCCATTCCTGAGCTCAAACTGGCCATGAATGGGACGAGAAGCTCCCCCCAGGGTTTCTGTACATCAGTGTTCTTAAAAAAAACAAAGATTGAATTTTTCCAGTTTATCCAAAAATAAAGTTAAAATCTAACTCCCACCGACCAGCGGACCAATGAATATGGCTCTATTCAGAGATGAGTTTCCCGAACCGGGGACTCTTCCGGGGACGTTGTTTGCCCGGGGACATAGTACCACATCTGGGGACTGTCCCTGGAAAACGGGGACGTATGGTCAACCTAACATATGTGAATATTTTACAAATTCATTTGAACCTTGATCAGCTTTACCTCGCTGAAAGTCTCACCTCAGTAAAATATGATATAAGCGAAGCTGTGATGAGAATATTTTACTGCGGTTTTAGCAGGCTGACGCTACTGAGTTGCACTGACGTAAAGCAGCCGCTTTGTAAATGGGGCTCAAGTACATGCTCAGAGCGAGTTTTCTGATTGTCAAGTGGTGACTTCCATAGCAACAGGCAAAAAAACCCTGAAGCGTTTGGTCATCACCGTGATCAGCGAGTTGGTGGGGGAAAGTACTGATTATGTGCACAAAAAACAACTGGGCAAAATAAACATTTCCTTTCAGTCACTGAGCTACAGTGAAAGGAAATGGATTACATTCATTTACATGAGAATCATCCATGTGCTGAGGTGGAATATTTAGTGCAATCCATGGCCCTAGATATGCCCACCTGGTTTACTGACCGCATGTTTCACATTGCTGTTGTTTGATCGTTCAAAGGGCGCCGGAACTTGATTAGTGTGAAATAGGATTATTTTGAGAATTGCTTCAGGATTAAATTTTAGATGAAAGGCGTGTTTTAGCTTCAGATGAACCATTGCATATTCGACAGCCAACCTGCTTTAATTGAATCGGTCCAGATTTTCAGTCTCCAGCAATTTTGGCAGATTTTAATGTTTCCTTGTGTGTAAAGTGTCCGATGAGGCCTGCAATGGAGCTGCGCTTGGCAACTGATGCATCATCCAGGCGCTGCAACTCCAGCCAGCTACACTGGTCGGTGTGGCTTATCCTCCAACCACTGGCAGCTCAAAATGGAGACCACAGATCACAGGTGGGAGGAAGGACTGGCCAAGTGGGGATGGCCATCTGCCTCTACCTCTCCCAAAGGCCTGATTCTTGCTTATCCGATATCAGCCATGTGCCCGTTCAGCGCATATTCAGCAACTGATTTTTCTTTAGCCAGGAGATGCTGAGTGCTCTTGCAGCATCCCCACTGGCACCTATGTTGAGATCGTGCATCAAGGTACCTTGAAACAAAATACAGTGCAGGTTAAGAGCTGCGTGCCACACGCTCTGCGTGGAAATTTGCCACGCCACTCAATGTGTTGAGGCACTTGGATACAGAACATAAGTGCAGGGCGGAAAGGCTTTGAATTCAATGTGCGCTATTGTGCCAGGCTGAATCTTGCTCAGTTTGAAAGCAAATAAATTGGAATTTCTGTGAAAAAAAATTAGTCAAAAGCAAAATACAATGAGACGGTGAGGAAGCGTGTAGTAAGAAGCAAATGGTGTTTGGCTTTGTTGAAAAATCTCGCCTCCGTCTCAACATCCTGCATTATATAGTACTACTCGTGTCGATGCACATCTGAGTGCTTTCAAAGGGGTTGGGGTAGAGGTGGAGGTGCACAATGAGCTTGAAATGACACAATCTGCAGCAGGAGGGGAGAAACTGAATGCAATGGTGAGGAGATAAGGTTTCGGAGGGCTTTTGAAAGCCAGGAGAGAGGTAGTAAGGAAAATAGTTTTGGAAGAGAATTATGGAGAACAGGGGCTCTGGCTGTCTCTAAACTTAACGTCTGTCTCTATCCTTCGCAATAGAGTAGCTGAGGCTGCAGGAATCCACTTGTCCTTTCAAAAGACTGGTCACCTCGGTCAGACCCTTGAACATCTATGATTTCAGTAGTCAGTTAACTTCTCTTGTTTTGATGTCTGAACACTGGTTCATAGTTCTTTAAAATGGTGTAATGTAACTGCTATTTTGGCTATAGATATGGGACTGAGTAATTGATCCTGTCTGTTGTTGTACCATTAATTTCTGTCTGGGAGCACCGTGTAGTTAGCAGTTTAATTTTGTGCTGAGGTTTATTCCCTTCAACGTCTGATCCAGAAGGTGGTTTGTTTATCCCTTGAGCCCATTCCTATTGATGAGGCTCTCATTCTCTTAATACCTATTTTGCAGATATTCAGCTGTTACTGACGAGAGTAGATTATGCCGTGATTGCTTCTAGCTTTATTACATCAAGACAAAAATAAAGCTGTATTTTTTTTTGCCTCTTCCAGGTTTCCCCTCTTTCTTTCCCCCCCCTGCTATGTGCAACATTGTTTGGACGAGGTGTGCAGGTGTCTTGCTCCCAGGCTTCTGTCAATGCCATACTCTAACCTGCTAAGAGGTGTGCAAAACTGGCCTGTGGATAACTTGCCCTGTGGTTTTTTTCCTCCTTCACTTCTCGTATGGAAGTGTCTCATTTCTGGTCAGCATGTGCCTTCGTTATTGAGTTAAAACCATCAACTTGGTCACAGGGAAATCACCAGTTGTCACTGCACTTGTTACACTAATGGTGCGACTATAAAAGAAAGAGTTACATTTATATAGTGTCTTTCACTATCTCGAGACGTCTCAAAGTGCTTTACAGCTAATTAAGTACTTTTTTTCGGAAGTGTAGTTACTGTTGTAATAAAGAAAAAGAAAAAACTTGCATTTATATAGCGCCTTTCATGACCTCCGGACGTCCCAAAGTGCTTTACAATCAATGAAGTACTTTTTTGAAGTGGAGTCACTGTTGTAATGTAGGAAACGCAGCAGCCAATTTGTGCACAACAAGGTCCCACAAACAGCAATGTGATAATGACCAGATAATCTGTTTTAGTGATGTTGATTGAGGGATAAATATTGGCCGGGACCCCAGGAAGAACTCCCCTGCTCTTCTTTGAAGTAGTGCCATGGGATCTTTTACATCCACCTGAGCGGGCAGACGGGACCTTGGCTTAACGTATCAGCCAAAAGACGGCTGCTCCGACAGTGCAGCGCTTCCTCAGCACTGCAGTGGAGGGTCAGTCTGGATTATGTGCTCCTCTCTGGAGTGGGACTTGAACCCATAACCTTCTGACTCAGAGGCAAGAGCCACAGCTAACACTATACTGCTAATACTGGTATGATTTATAGAGCAGTGCAAATGGACCGTGCCGAGTTACCCTACTGGCTTACACACTCTCAAATCAGAGAAGCGCCATACACAGACAGAAAGACAAGTGGAGAGCTTGGTCCACAAGCTTCCAACTGCTAGTGAAATGTTTGAAGTTTAGAACAGAGCTGACTATTGGGTCAATTCCTTTGTATCATTAGAAAGTTTTTTTTAAAGTTCAGTCAGTCCCCTGAACTGCCTTTAACATCAGTGTTTCAAAATTTGATTCCGTGCCAGTTTGTAGTATAACTGCAACTGTTATGCAGTCAAAGCAGTACAAGGTTACAAAGGCATAATACTGCAGATGCTGGAAATCTGAAATATAAACAGAAAATGCTGGAAATACTCAGCAGGTCAGGCAGCATCTGTGGAGAGAGAAACCATGTGAAGGCCCGCCCACGTCTTCACCCCTCCCCTCCCTCCATTCAGTCTGCAAGCGTGACGGTGAGCCAGAAGCTCACCATCTTAATTCTCAATCCCACTCCCACTTGGACCTCTGTCCTTGGCCTCCTATACGGTTCCAATGAAGCTCAATGGAAGCTCGAGGAACAGCACCTCATCTTTCGATTAGACACTTTACAACCTTCCGGACTCAACATCAAGTTCAACAATTTCAGATCATAACCACTGCTTCCATTTTTTCGGACAGCAGGAGCTGGAATGATGCTAGACCCATATCTTTTGTTTCTCTACAAGTCCCATTACCACCCCCTTTTGCCTTGCACCATCATCCCTGTCATTTAATCGCTCCTGCCTTCCACCCTATCTCAGACCCTCCCTTTTGTTCTTTCCTCCGCTCCCCACCAAGCGTGCGCCTGTGTGACGCAAAAAACACTTTGCCCTTGCACTATAACTGCTCCATGACAATCAATATTTAAATAAAACATAATGATTGTGCATCAAACTGTGTCCACTTGAATCTTGGAAACGTGCCAGCAGGACAAATCTAGGTTGTGTCTGGCAAGGGCGCTTTGTGCAATTTAACACTCGGTGATGTATTGGTATTTACAGGTCTGTCAGTGGTGAGCAATTTGATGTGATGAACCAAGGGTGCAATGTGTTGGTGACCAATATGATAAATGAGTTAGTGATGCAGTGTTTTCAGGAACGAAAGGGATCAATGCACACTATTGTATTGAAACACCGAGAAACATGGATAAATGCTTTGCGTTTGAATCCTTCTGGTGACGAATCACATAACTATTCTTTCAGATACTGATGGATTTACTGTGCTTTGTCGACATTTATCTCAGATTCCCAGTATTAAGGGTGTCTCTTTTTTAAACCAAATCTGATGGCTAATATTTGTGGCATCTCTTTGATTTCTTTGACTGATTAGAATTTCTGTAATTCTGCCTCACTCTTTTCCACTTGCTGGGTAAAAGCACATTATGGCCTCCATCAATTTCTGACATTTAATCTGCTAATTATGTTAAGTGCTAATAGTTCCTGGTTAATTTTAGAGTGGATGGAAAATCGTTGAGAAAATGATAGAGATTTTACAGCCTGTTTATTTATCTGAAGATGTTTTCCTTTTGGCAGCTCACTTTGTTTATTGAGCCCTGCAGAAAATGTGTCCTTGAGAGAGGTTTGTCAGGGGAACGGTGTCCATGTTTGAGTCTTGGCTTGGTTTCATGAATGCGCTCCAACCCACGGAACATTGACTTCATCACTTATTAGCCATTTTCAGCAAATTACCTTTTTTAATCAATGTCTGATATAAACAGAGTGCTCAGTTGCTCTTCACAAGGACCGCATCAAGGTTCTGGGAAAATTCAGGCTGGGAAAATGTAAGTTAGGGAAAAAAATGCCAGTAAAGGAGGGGAGGGGAAGAGCGAGAAGCAAGTGTGCTATTGTATTCCTTTAACGGTGAGTAAAAAAATGTCTCGGGGAGCCTTCCTGTCTTCCTAAGGAGGATGATGAAAGTCTTTGCAAAAAACACCGGGCATCACCAGTTTCTGTTGCCTAAGATGTCACTCTGATAGGATGATGAGGTTCACCTATCTCAGCCAAGTGCACCTGGCTTTTCTTTGAGCAAAACATCAGAATAATTCTGCTGTTTTCATGCCTTTTTAGAGTGTGTTTGCTTATTTATAATCCTATAAAACATGGCAACTCTAGTGTCGCGCTCAAATTTGTGTTGCATTTAAAAGTATAACAAAACCAAGAAACTTTGAGAACAGAAAATGCCAAAGCCAGGATGTCTGCAGCCTCTTACTTGACATTTGAGTGAACTCACCCTGTTAAATTGACCACTCCATGAACTTGTCCAGTGTTTGCTTAACAACAATTAGTCTTTGTAGCCTAAAAGGAACATGTATGTTAGTATAAAATTAATACATTGTGCTTTACATGCTAAAATATTGTCCTATTAAAACAGTGCAACCTTTAACTTCCTCTGATTAGCACTGCAGAAGGTTTGCTAATAATAATACAAATTATTATGCCATGCACACTTCACTGTTGCATTTAATTATAAAATTATTCAAGGCAACCTTATATCTGAGTGGCTCATATGAAAATTTCTTCTAGTAATTTTTTTTTAAAAGGCCTGTTATTTGGGATCCACAGAGAAACACTCCCTCCAACAGAATATAACTTTTATTAACAATGTTTGTAGCCTATGACTCAATGACTCAAAAATAATGTTAACAATCAGAGTTTAAAAGAGGGCGAAAGAAAGCCAGACCTTTCACCCTGGCTCCTGACTTGAACCACTGATCTCCTCCAGCAGAGTTCTCTACTAAACGATTGCACTCTGATTGGCCTTGTTGCTCTATTTACTGAATAACATAGAAACATAGAAGATAGGAGCAGGAGTAGGCCATTCAGCCCCTCGAGCCTGCTCTGCCATTCAATGAGATCATGGCTGATCATCCAAATTCAGTACCCTGTTCCTGCTTTCTCCCCATATCCCTTGATCCCTTTAGCCTTAAGAAATATATCCAACTCCTTCTTGAATATATTTAATAAACTGGCCTCTACTGCCTTCTGTGGTAGAGAATTCGACAGGTTCACCACTCTCTGGGTGAAGAAATTCCTCCTCATTTCTGTCCTAAATGGCTTACCTCTTATCCTTAGACTGTGACCCCTGGTTCTGGACTCCCCCGCCATCGGGAACATCCTTCCTGCATCTAGTCTGTCTAGTCCTGTCAGAATTTTATAAGTTTCAATGAGATCCCCTCTCATTCTTCTAAACTCCAGCGAGTATAAGCTCAATCGACCCAATCTCTCCTCGTACGTCATTCCTGCCATCCCAGGTATCAGCCTGGTGAATCTTTGCTGAACTCCCTCCATGGCAAGAACATCCTTCCTCAGATAAGGCGACCAAAACTGCACATAATACTCAAGATGTGGTCTCACCAAGGCCCTGTACAACTGCAGCAAGACATCCTTGTTCCTGTACTCAAACCCTCTCGCTACGAAGGCCAACATACCATTTGCCTTCTTAACCGCCTGCTGCACCTGCATGCTTACCTTCAGCGACTGGTGCACAAGGACACCCAGGTCTCGTTGCACTTCCCCTTCTCCCAATCTATTGCCATTCAGATAATCTGCCTTCCTGTTTTTGACACCAAAGTGGATAAAAGGACACAGCTCCATTGTAACAAGAAAATAATGGGCCAAATCTTGCTGGAAAAATAATGGTGTGTTAATGATGCACGTTATTAATGTGTGCATCGTCCAATCAAGTTCAGGGGATTAAGAGATACGGCGTGAGTTGTGAATCTCCAGAACCTGCTGGTCGATTTATGCCACTCTGCCGTTTGCTTTGCACAAATCGCATCTTGCCCTTATCCTCCCCATTAGTTTTAAGAACTTACTGGATTTGCACATTAATTGGCCATTAAACTCTATGCAGAAAGTTAGGGCTGGAACTTGACAGCCTAAGTACCTTTTTAATGACTGAATAATTGTTAATGCAATGACAATCAACCTCTCTGGCCCAGAAAGGGAACAATTTAAACTGTTCTATCTCGTTCCTGCATGTAATCAATTGTTGTTGAGAGATTTTAAAAATGTTAGTTTACATTTCAAATTTTTTCTCTTCTGACTTTTTTTCCCCTCTCTTAATCCAAATTTTCTTTCCCTCTCTTTATTTCTCTTTCTGCACCTGATTTGACTCCACTTCACCCTCCTTCTCAGTCATTCCTTTGTTTCCTTCTCAATCCTTAATTTGCATTGGTTAAGGAGATTGACTGTTGGTCCTGCTGTTTACGAAGGTCCCAGATGCCCCATTGCCCTCGCTTTTCCAGCAATGTACAGTGCAAAAATATTTTCGAGCTGGAGAATGCAGGAAAAGTAAGGCGTACGCCGCGAAATGCCCTGCTCCAGCAAGATCTGGCCCATTATATTGTGTGTTCTATGGCATAACACTCCCTATCCTTATAAAACAATGTACAGGAAACTTTCGTTTAAACGGAGGTTAAATCTCCGGAATGCTCTATCCACTGGCAAAATTCAGGATTCGGTTCAGGTAACTTTTTTTACTTTTCGTTGCTTTTTCTTTTCCATTCCTGGCTCTGCAAGCGTCTAGCTGAAGCTGTTGCTTAGCTACAGAGACGCTTGCAAGCTGCGCCGACTGTTTTGAAGCTGTTGCTAAGCAACAGGGTTTGTTGCTAGATATGGAGCTCAGAAGCTCCATATGTTTTAACATTAGCGCTGGTTTCTCCGGCAGTGTTGATCGACCGGCACCAGCTCGGTCCCATCAGTGCCGGATACCAGAAAGTTTCCTGTAACATATCACTTGTGAGCAATAGCCTAGAGGATTCACTAGTAAGTGTGTGAGAGAGAAATATAAAGGTATACATCTTGTGTCCATTTGTAATTTTTTTTTTTAGTGGTAAATGGAAAAATGAAGGGAAGCCTGGGTCCATAGTGATAGTGTTTCATTCTCTGCGAGAGCTCGACTTCACTCAGGTTTATCCATGAAGTTAGATTTCCCATTCTTGGCTGAATTGTTTGTGTAGGGAGTGAAAACTGGTCACGGTGCCCCTGACTATATTATTGAAATGCGCAGTCAACCAAGGAGTGGCATTAATATAGTGTATTAACACCGTGTTCTTGCCACCAAACTCTGGAGAATACAGGTCGTGCTTGGCACTGACGAACCCCTTGAAGACTCTGCTGTGATATTGGAGAAATCACAAAAGGGAAGGAACGCACAGGGCTCGAATTTCCCAGGGCCTCGGAGACGGGAATGGAGGTGTGTGGGGTGTTAAAATTGCAAAAAGTGGCGGGTGGGCTCAACCCTGCCTCCATCCCGCCTCCAAGCAATTTTCAAGAAATCGTGTTTACTGCTCCCGTCTCTGTCCTGCCTCCAAGAGGCGGGATAGGCCCTTAAGGTCCTTAACAAGCACCAAATTGCCTCTATTATCCCATTTTGAAAGGCCTTTGTGATTTTAACCCTTTTCCCACGTGAAGCACGCCTACTCTGAAACACGACGGTGAAACCTGGCGGGAGCACAATTGGATTGCTGACTATTAGCTGCAGCTCCACCATTAAATAGGAGATTTGATCAGCCATCATTTGCAGGTGGCAGGACTTTGTTGTCTCAGGTCTGGGGGAACTTTTAGAAGGCATAACCACAGCTGTGGAAGTTTGGAGCCTGACACCCATCTCCAGTGTGACCTCCTGGGAAACCCCTCTCGCCAACTTGACTGAGTGCTTCCTCAACTGAGGCATACACCAGAAGCATGGGAGCCATTTATTTCCTTCCCTTCTGGACATCAGATGAGGACGAAGACCAGCCGCAGCACCAGCAGAACCAGGAACAACAGCAGCACCAACATCAGCAGCAACAACAGGAGCGCCAAGCTGCTGCTCACCCACCTGAAGCTGCACAGGCCAGAAGGGGCCAGCGCATGGAAGCCTGTCGGCGCAGGAGATACCCCCCAAACAGGGTCTACAGACACAGGGTCTGCTACCTCAACATGTCTGAGCAGCAGTGCCAAAGGCGGCTCCGACTTTCGCGAGAGATAGTGGGTGACATCTGCGCAATGCTGCAACAAGACCTGGAGCCCAGAGGACCAGGTGGACACCCCTTACCAGTGGCCGTCAAAGTCACCACCGCACTCAACTTTTTTGCCTCTGGCTCATTCCAGCGATCAGCAGCAGACATCAGTGGCATCTCCCAGGCGGCCGCACACACTTGCATCACGCAGGTAACCGATGCCCTCTTTGCCATCGTGCACAATCACATCCATTTCACCAAGGATCAAGCCAGTGTCATGGTGCGTGCGATTGGATTAGCTAATCTGGCAGGCTTTCCAAGGGTGCAGGGTGTCGTTGACTGCACACATGTGGCCCTTAAGGCACCCCATCGCAAACCAGGTATTTTTGTCAACCGCAAGGGATTCCACTTCCTCAACGTTCAGCTGGTGTGTGACCACAAGAAGGAAATTTTGCATGTTTGTGCCAAGTACCCTGGCAGTTGCCATGACTCCTTCAAACTGCGCCAGTCTAGTGTGCCTCTGCTATTCAGTCTGCCAGACCAACTTAATGGATGGCTACTTGGAGACAAGGGCTATCCCCCGAAGATGTGGCTAATGATGCTGTTGAGGAGCCCATCCAATGAAGCTGAGGAGCGCTACAACTCCAGCCACATTTCCACCAGATCCATAATCGAGCAAACCATCGGGTTGCTGATGATGCGCTTCAGACGCCTGGATAGATCAGGTGGAGCCCTGCAATACTCAGCGGCCAGGGTCTCCAGAATCATCGTGGTTTGCTGTGTACCACAGGAGGAAGAGGAGGAGGACGATTATTATTATTCTGTCACCAGCTTGCTGTGATGCACCCGTCTGCCCGTCCCCCATTTGCGCATCGTCTTCCACTCCCACGATCTCCAGGACCGCCGCCTCCCAGGTGGTGAGCTGGGCTACTGTGGGTGGCCCTCCTCCTGTCCTCGCTCTTTCCCTCTTATTGTGAGCTCTCTTTTCCTGCAATGAGGGAGAGGAGTGGAGTTTGAGTGAGAATGAAGGAGTGTGTAGAGAATCCATAGCATAGATGCTTAGAAGGAGACAAAGCTGGAGTGAGGTGGCAAGACCAAGAGCCCTCCCTGTGTGTTGTAAGTTGTTTTCATAGCATCACAGTGATGGGGAGTGTGATGGCTGCATAGTCGAATAGTTAGGTGACTGTGACCATAGAGAGAGAAGGAATGGGTAAGGGTGCATGGATGTCGGTGTCAAGTGGGATGTGAAGGAAGAGATTGCTAAAGCGGAGTGCTGGTGAGGAGAGGCAATGGGGATCAGATTGAGGGTGATGGGAAAGTCATACTCACTTTTCCAGTGCGCAGAAGGTCATGAAACCTCTTCCTGCACTGAAGCCAGGTTCTGCGGGTTATTGACAAAGTGTTGACCTCCTGAGTCACCTGGATCCACACAGCCTTGGTCTGCTGGGGAGGCTTCTTTCTCCCTGAAGAAGGGAAGAGCACCTCTTTATTGGCTCTTGCTCCCTGAACTAAAACTTGCAGGGCAACGTCATCGAACCTGGGAGCAGACCTAGGTCTCTCACTGGTCATTCTGCCTCCAGGTCCCTCTAACATGAAAGGCCAAAAGGTTGGCAGTCTGCAGAAGAAGCAAGGCTTGTTACATAGAAACATAGAAGATAGGAGCAGGAGTAGGCCATTCGGCCCCTCCGCCATTCAATGCGATCATGGCTGATCATCCAAATTCAGTACCCAGTCCCTGCTTTCTCCCCATATCCCTTGATCCCCTTAGCCTTAAGAAATATATCTAACTCCTTCTTGAATATATTTAATGAATTGGCTGCAACTGCCTTCTGTGGTAGAAAATTCCACAGGTTCACCACTCTCTGGGCGACTACAAGAGGCCCCAGAGGCTCAGGTAGGCCTCAGTGCGGCAGCGGGTGGAGGCGGAGCAGCGTGGCAGAGCAACTACAAGAGGCCCCAGAGGCTCAGGTAGGCCTCACCAATCTCAGGCAAGGAGAGAGGTAAAAAGTATTCAAGGTGTGACGTCACCACAAAACAGGTAGGTGATTGGTTGGAGTATTTCTCTCGTTTTAAATCTTTAAGTCTGTGGTTTATAGTTTTTAAGGTTGCTGTGGTGTACCAAGGCCTTTCTGGTGCAGAGTGACTGTTGGTAAACCATTTAACTGGTGTAACTAGAGGGATTGATTTAATTTAAATCCAATTAATTAAAGGGGATACTAGCATCTAAAATCGGGCAGAGGGTGTCCATAACTAACAATAAAAAATTTAATTAATTACATAGAATGGAGCAGGTGATGTGTTACTGTTGTGAGATGTGGGAGCCGGTGAACCCCATTGAGGCTCACGGTGATTACGTCTGTGACAAGTGTCTGCTGCTACAGGAACTCCAGCTCCGTGTTGATGAGCTGGAGTCTGAGCTTCAGACGCTGCGACACATCAGGGAGCGGGAGAAGTACCTGGACTCTGTGTATCAGGAGGTGGTCACACCTATGAAGTTAAGTAATTCAGATGTAGCCCATGGTCAGGGACAGGACAGTGTGACTACGAGTGAGGCAGGTACGGGGATCCAGGAGGTAGAGCTGGAGGAGCCGCAGCCCTTGCTCTTGACCAACAGGTTCGAGGTTCTTACTCCCTGTGGGGACAGGAGCAGGGACTACAGGGGAGGATGAGCAACCTGGCCACAGCACTGTGGAACGGGGGGCCATTCAAGAGGGGGGAGTAAATAGAAATGTTGTAGTGGTAGGGGATAGTATTATTAGGGGGATAGATAGAGTTCTCTGCAGCCGAGAGCGAGAGTCCCGAGGGCTGTGTTGCCTACCCGGTGCCAGGGTTAAGGACATCTCCTCTGGGCTGGAAAGAAACTTGCAGTGGGAGGGGGTGGATCCAGTTGTCGTGGTCCATGTTGGTACAAACGACGTAGATAGGACTAGGAAGCTGGTTCTGTTAAAGGAGTATGAGCAGCTAGGGGTCAAATTAAAAAACAGAACCTCAAGGGTAATAATCTCTGGATTATTACCTGATCCACGAGCGAATTTGGCTAGGACAAATAACATTAGAGAGTTAAATGCGTGGCTCAAAGACTGGTGTGGGAGAAATGGGTTTTGCTTCCTGGGACACTGGCACCAGTACTGGGGCAGGAGGGAGCTGTTCCGTTGGGACGGGCTTCACTTGGCCAGTGCTGGGACTAGAGTCCTGGCGGATCATATAACTAGGGCTGTAGAGAGGGCTTTAAACTAACTAGTGGGGGGGAGGTTCCTAGAGAGCAAATAATAAAAATGACAACAGAGAAGGTCATAGACTTAGGTAGCAGTGGGGAAATTAAAAACCAGAGCGTGTCAGGAAGGGGCAGAAGGTATGGAGTAAAACGTAAAGTAATAAAAAGGGCAATAGCATATCACAAAACATATTTGAAAGTTCTCTATCTGAATGCACGTAGCATTCGTAACAAAATAGATGAGTTAATGGCACAAATAACTACATATGGGTATGATCTTGTGGCCATTACAGAAACATGGCTGCAGGGTGACAATGCCTGGGAATTAAACATACCAGGTTATTTAATGATCAGGAAGGACAGGCAGGAAGGAAGGGGAGGTGGGGTGGCTATGTTAATAAAGGAAGGAATCACTAATACAGAGAAATGATATTGGGTCAAAAGATCAGGATAATGAAACAGTTTGGGTGGAGGTAAGGAATAATAAGGGGGAAAAAAACACTAGTGGGCGTAGTCTATAGGCCTCCGAACAGTGGCAACTCTGTTGGACGGAGTATCAATCGGGAAATAGTTGAGGCTTGTAATAAGGGAGCATCTATAATTATGGGGGATTTTAACTATCATATTAATTGGACAAATCAAATTGGGCAGGGCTGCCTTGAGGATGAGTTCATTGAGTGTATTAGGGATGGGTTTCTTGAGCAGTATGTAACTGAACCGACCAGGGGGCAAGCAACCTTAGATCTGGTCCTGTGTAACGAGACAGGATTAATTAAAAATGTCCTAGTAAAGGATCCCCTTGGAATGAGTGACCATAACATGGTTGAATTCCATATTCAAGTAGAGGGCGAGAAGGTTGGATCTCAAACAAGCGTGCTAAGCTTGAATAAAGGAGACTATGAAGGTATGAAAGCGGAATTGAGTAGAGTGGATTGGGAAAATAGATTAAAGGGTAAGACGATACATGATCAGTGGTGTACATTTAAGGAGTTATTTTACAACTTCCAAAAAAATATATATTCCACTGAGAAGAAAAGGGTGTAAAAGAAAAGACAACCATCCGTGGCTAAGTAAAGAAATTAAGGATAGTATTCGACTAAAAACAAGGGCATATAAGGTAGCCAAATCTAGTGGGAGGATAGAGGATTGGGAAAACTTTAAAAGACAGCAAAAAATAACAAAAAGATTGATTAAGAAAGGGAAGATAGATTATATGAAAGTAAATTAGCAAAAAATATAAAAACAGATAGTAAGAGTTTTTATAGTTATATAAAAAGAAAAAGGGTGGCTAAAGTAAATGTTGGCCCCTTAGAGGATGAGACCGGGAAATTAATGGTGGGAAATATGGAGATGGCAAAAACACTGAATGAATATTTTGTATCAGTCTTTACAGTAGAAGACACTAAGAATATCCCAACACTGGACAAACAGGGGGCTATGGGGGGGAGGAGCTAAACACGATCAAACTCACTAAGGAAGTGGTACTCGGTAAAATAATGGGACTCAAGGCGGATAAATCACCTGGACCTGATGGCTTACATCCTAGGGTCTTGAGGGAAGTGGCGGTAGGGATTGTGGATGCATTGGTAATTTTCCAAAACTCCCTGGACTCAGCAAAGGTCCCGGCAGACTGGAAAACTGCTAATGTAACGCCCTTATTTAAAAAGGGCAGTAGACAGAAGGCTGGAAACTATAGACCGGTTAGCCTAACATCTGTGGTAGGTAAAATATTGGAGTCCATTATTAAGGAGACAGTAACAGGACATTTGGATAATCATAATTTAATAGGACAAAGTCAGCATGGTTTTATGAAGGGGAAGTCATGTTTGACAAATTTGCTGGAGTTCTTTGAGGAAGTAACATGTAGGGTGGATAAAGGAGAACCAGTGGACGTAGTGTATTTAGACTTCCAAAAGGCATTTGACAAGGTGCCACACAAATTATTATTGCTTAAGATAAAAAATCACGGGATTGGGGGTAATATCCTGGCATGGATAGAGGATTGGCTATCTAACAGAAGGCAGAGAGTTGGGATAAATGGTTCATTCTCAGACTGGCAATCAGTAACTAGTGGTGTTCCACAGGGGTCAGTGCTGGGTCCCCAACTCTTTACAATCTATATTAACGATTTGGAGGAGGGGACCGAGTGTAACATATCAAAGTTTGCAGATGATACTAAGATGGGAGGGAAAGTAGTGAGTGAGGAGGACATAAAAAACCTGCAAGGGGACATAGACAGGCTAAGTAAGTGGGCAGAGATTTGGCAGATGGAATGCAATACTGGAAAGTGTGAGGTTATGCACTTTGGCAGGAAAAATCGCAGAGCAAGTTATTATCTTAATGGCAAGAAACTGGAAAGTACTGAAGTACAAAGGGATCTGGGGGTCCTGTTGCACGAAACTCAAAAGGTTAGTATGCAGGTGCAGCAAGTGATTAAGAAGGCCAATGGAATGTTGGCTTTCATTGCTAGGGGGATAGAATATAAAAATAGGGAGGTATTGCTTCAGTTGTACAAGGTATTGGTGAGACCGCACCTGGAATACTGCATACAGTTTTGGTGTCCATACTTAAGAAAGGACATACTTGCTCTCGAGTCAGTACAAAGAAGGTTCACTCGGTTAATCCCGGGGATGAGGGGATGGACATATGAGGAGAGGTTGAGTAGATTGGGACTCTACTCATTGGAGTTCAGAAGAATGAGAGGCGATCTTATTGAAACATATAAGATTGTGAAGGGGTTGGATCGGGTGGATGCGGGGAGGATGTTCCCGATGATGGGTGAAACTAGAACTAGGGGGCATAGTCTTAGAATAAGGGGCTGCTCTTTCAAAACTGAGATGAGGAGGAACTACTTCACTCAGAGGGTGGTAGGTCCATGGAATATGCTGCCCCAAAAAGCTGTAGAAGCTACATCATTACATAAATTTAAAACAGAAATAGACAGTTTCCTAGAAGTAAAGGGAATAAAGGGTTTCGGGGAGCGGGCAGGAATTTGGACATGAGTCTAGGTTCGGATCGGTCATGGCCCTGTGGGTAGCGGAGCGGGCCCAGGGGCCGTGTAGCCTGATCCTGCTTCTATTTCGTGTGTCTAATTCTGTTAGATTCAGGAGATGGTTCTGTGATAGTAGATTGGCGGTTAGGATCAGATCAGCCATGATCTTATTGAATGGCGGAGCAGGCTCGAGGGGCCGATTGGCCTACTCCTGCTCCTATTTCTTATGTTCTTATGGGTGAAGAAATTCCTCCTCATCTCAGTCCTAAATGGCTTACCCCTTATCCTTAGACTGTAATCCCTGGTTCTGGACTCCCCCGCCATTGGGAACAGTTTTCCTGCATCTAGTCTGTCTGGTCCTGTTAGAATTGTTGCAGACCTTAAATGCAGATGACGTCATCGGAGGCGAGTTTCAGACTGAAAAAACTAATTGGGCTATGGGTTCCCACATGCTGGAACTCAATTGCCCACAAGTTAAAATCGCATCATTCTCCCACATCGATTTAGAATCGGGTGGCTAACATGAAAAGCGGATTAGACGACCCCAGCCTGTCCCAGTGACAAAATCCAGCCCACAGTTTCCATGTAGGTGACTTGCTTTACAGCAATTGATTTAATCAGGGCTTGCCTTTCTCTGAGGAAAGCAGCAACAAATAAACAGTAATCCCACTTCACTTATTTATGCACATTGTAGATTGATGGCTGAAGCTGAGTTATAATAAAACTCCCCTCTCTGCTCAAACTGGTACAAATATTTCCACTGGCAAGGATGTATCTTTTAGTGATTGCTCATAGTTTCCAGTTAGGTTATTTGAGTGTCTAGTAACTAAATTGATATTTGAGTTACTGTAGAATGCTGGTAGGTACTTTACCAGATCAAAGTCTAAATCATGATTTATTTTTAATCAGTTCATTGACCCACAGGGTTTAGTTCCCACTGGTAGTACACTGATTAATGTATTCGCATAAAATTCCTTTTGTAAGCTATGTTTTACATTGAAATTACAATACGGAAACTGACGTTCCGCCCAACCAGTCCATGTTGGTGTTGACAGTTATTAACCCGGTTAATAAATTCACTAAAATAGCCCACAAACATATTAACCATTGCAGTACCAGAGGAAAGGAAACTACACCATGTCTGTCTGATTTTGCTCTTGAAGTCAGGAATTGAGATGATTATATTTCAGCATGGAGTGTATGGATTTCAATTCTTCAGCAGATTGGTGACCTCCATAACCAACTGGATTGAGCGGTTGTAGGATTTCTCTTTCGAAGTAGTTTGCAAGACATTAGGACTTCATTTGTGATTTTTTTTAAATTGGGATATCTAAGTGAAGGGCATTGGAACAGGATTAGGCCATTTAACCCCTCGAGTCTGTTCTGCCATTTGAGTTAGATCATGGCTGATCTGTACCTCAATTCCATTTATCTGCCTTTGCTCCATTTCCCTTTATACCTCCTGCCAAACTAAAATATATTGCTCACAGTCTTAAAAATTTCAATTGACCCAGCCTCGACAGCTTTTTGGGAGCGAGACGTCCAGATTTCCACTACCCTTTTGTGTGGAAAGTGTTTCTTGATTTCACTCCTGAACGGCCAGCTCTGATTTTAAGATGCTCCCTTGTTCTGGTTTCCCCACCAGAGGAAGTCGTTTCTCTGTATCTACCATATTGAATCCTTTTAAACACCTCGATTAGATCTCCACTCAAACTTCTAAACTCAAGGGAATACAAACCAACTTTATGCAATCTGTCCTCTTATTTTAACTCTCTTTTGATTACCTTTTGAGATCTCTCTCTCTCTCTCGCAATTTTTATGTTTTTTTAAAATTACTTGCAGAACAATCTTTCCCACTGTATTACCTCAGGCTGTGAAAGGCTTATTATGATCACAGAAGCAGAAGCTTTATTTTCATGCTGACTTGTTCACTTAATAAGTTTGCTGTATATTTTACTCCCAATTTATGTTTCCCATTTAATGGAGTTGGCGCGAGATTTCTGAATCTGAACCTATGCTTCTTGTTCACATTTAAGGCTATATGGAGCCATTTGTCCCTTCTTATTTCCTGCGGATTGGATCTGCTGACAGTTAATGTTGTTTTATTGGGCAATAAAGCAAACCCCAAACTGTTTATAGATTTGCCTGATTAATTAGTTTAGAGGATAAATTGCCGAGCCACAGGTTACTGAGAGGATCTTGCCGAATTGGGTAATAGTCGAGTGTTGGGCTGGTATTGTAAATGCAAAGGGTATGTAAATTAGAGAGATATAATTATTTGATGTCGTGGGATATTCAATTACCACATGATTCTAAATGGAGATATGTGTTCAGTTGTCTTTCTCAATCCTCTCATGTTTCTGTGTTTTATGTTTTAAATTGCTGGTTAGATGTAGCCTAGGTGCAGACATTTTGTATGGATTCTGCCCTCCAGTGAGCTTTTTCAACAGAGTAAATTGCACATTAACGTGTGTTAACCCACAAAACATCATGTCAGTGTCAGGGGAATTCTTTAAAACCAGCTACTTGAAGCAGCCTCGGAGCAGGCATTTTATAAAGCAGAAAACACAATGATGTAGAAGGACTGAGAGGCAGGAATTCATCCCTGTTTGTAACGGTTGGGTTTAGATGGTAATTCAGATGATGGCAGATCACCATTTTGAGAGAGGAAAAGCAATCCTGCAGTAATGTATATCCAGTTTATTGGTGCTTATCTATCATTGCCTCCTTTTCTGTCTGTACATCTTTCAATCTAGTCTGCACAAGTTGTTGCATTCAGTCACTCCCAGAAAAGGAAGAGCAGTTAAATAATTGAACATCTTCCTGTGGTAATACCTTTGGGAAGTTGGGGCAGGAGGCGACAATAATTAAAACAAGAACATTTTTATGTTCAAAATTTTTTTGGCAAAATTTTCAGCATGTAAAGAAGTAAGTTTTTTTTCAAATTTATTTCGATCGACCAGAATATACTTTGACCAAGCTTTTGGTCACCTGCCCTAATTTCGCCTTATGTGGCTCGGTGTCAAATTTTTTGTCTTGTAACATTTCTTGGGACGTTTTACTATGTTAAAGGTGCTATATAAATACAAGTTGTTGTTATCTTGTGATTTGGTAACTGTGCAGATCGTCAGTCTTAATTCTTCCAGCCCATAAGTCTCAATTTTTTTACCGAACCGCACCCGATTTTTATGCTCCATTGGCTTTGATGGAGTGTAAGATTAGATGGGTTGTAAAACAGGCGTCTGACTGGATTAGGGCTGACTCTACAGATTGTGGCATTTGAACAGTTAAGTCTAACTGGTTTTGAGATTTAATAATCTAAACCTATAAGCCTCTTTCACGGGTGTTGGCTCACAGCCACTAGCTGATGAGCTGTAGTGGAGACCACAGCACTCCGAGCAAGAAGGTACATAGAAACCACATTATACCAAGATAACAGCTGGCTTTTTTTTGTAAACAGTTAAAAATGTAGCAAAGCTAAAGAAAATAAATTAACTTTGCTGACGTAGACTTTATTTGAAAAAATGACACTGATAATAGCTTAAAAACTCAGAACTCTCTAGAAGCTTTGCCCTCAGCCACATAACCCAGACTCCACTGCTGCTACACATCCTGCAACTCACTGAAATCCATGTGAAATGGTCGGCAGTTGTTATATTTCTTTTTTTCTCTGAAACTGCCGTGGTAAAATTGTTTTTCTTTTGGTTTTCCTTCAAGTACCTGTACGAAGCCCTGAGGTCAAATGTGTGTAAATGATGTGACCAGGCTCCCTCTGGTTTGTCCAATATTCCTTAATTGACATCCTGTGGCACACTTGATTGGCATCCTGTGTTCTTGCAACTATAAACCATGAGTCTATAATAACTTTAACTTCCAAGTTTGGTACAAATTTGTGACTAAAAGTTCTGAGAACCCCAAGCCACTTGCATATTTCATAGTGACCTTCATCATCTGTACTCGTTGGAGGCCAAGAAATAGGAGCAGGAATAGGCCACTTGGCCCCTCGAGCCTGCTCCGCCATTCAGTAAGATCATGGCTGATCTTGGGCTCAAAGCCACTTCCCTGCCCGCTCCCCATAACCTTTCGCTCTCTTATCTTGCAAAAATCTCTCTCCACCTTAAATATATTCAATGATCCAGCCTCCACAGCTCTCTGGGGCAGAGAATGCCACAGATTTACGACCCTCTGAGAGAAGAAATTCCTCCTCATCTCAGTTCTAAAAGGGCGACCCTTTATTCTGAGACTGTGCCCCCGAGTTCTAGATTTCCCCACGAGGGGAAACATCCTCACTGCATCTACTTTGTCGAGCCCCCTCAGTATCTTAAGATCACCTCTCATTCTTCTAAATTCCAATGCAACCATCATTCAGAGGGATATCATTTGTGTGTCAACATTGTGGTCAGGGAGATAATGGCAACTCGTACTGCTTAGAATGTGTTCCTGGTATCATCCCCCCCCCTGTCTCCATGGGTTGACTGTGACCCTCATCGGGTAGACCATTGGAGTGCCCAAGAAGTGCTTCTGCTGCCTGGCCCGGTCTGGAAGTTTCCTCCTGTACAGTCCAGAGAGAATGCTCTGTATTGGTCTAGTTTGCTGCATGCTGCACAAGTTCTCTCTGCAAAGGGGAAGCATGTGGAGTCACCATTTGATGAGGACCTTCAACCAGACGACGAGCATGAGTGTGCATCTTGGTTGCACCTCCGCCGGTTCTTGCAGCCTCTCTTTTGTTGTGCGCAAGCTTGTGCTGCAGAAAGAGTGGGAATGGTTAGTGTGCGGCCTGCGAAAGGGTTGGGAGAATGTCCGAGGCAGCTTAATGCATACCGAAAGGAAGAACCGCCCGTGTGTGTAAGAGGACATAATCATTGGATGAAAGAAAGTGACTACAGTGTGAAATATCAAAGAATTTAGCAGAAATTTGAAAATCAATATGAAACAAAATAAAGACAGAAGATGGTTTGTGCCAGTTTTGAGGGCAGTAGCAGGTGTGAGTGTGAGCAGAAGGTGTACTGAAGTGTCCCGTTGTGATTGGAGGAGAATCTTGTGCAGCGGGGAGGTAAGGATTGGGAAACGGAGTTAACGTTTCCGGTCTGGGACCCTTCATCAGAACTACTCTGGGACCCTTCATCAGAACTACTCTGATGAAGGGTCCCAGACCTGAAACGTTAACGGTTTCTCTCTCTCTCCAGGGATGCTGCCTGGCCTGCTGAGTGATTCCAGCATTTTCTGTTGTTTCAGATTTCCAGCATCCACAGTATTTTGCTATTGTATTGGTATTGCTGGGGAGAAGAGTGGTGTTGCAGGGTAAGGGAGATGTGAAGAGGAGTCTTAACCTTGGCGATTTTGGCACTCCGGCCAGGTCCTGGGAATGATGCTGCCTGCACCGACCTTCTAAATAACACCTCTCTCTATCTGTTGACTTACTGGCTTGGCGCCAGTCTTCCATTTGAAGAAACAGGACCTCTTTCCTGGCCCTGCCTTGTTCAATAAGCACCTCCACGGCATCATCGGAAAATCAGGATGCCCTTTTCTGCACACCAACACTCCACGACCCCTCTAAAGAGCCCAGGCTGGCTTTAAGAAGTGGTAGGCCCATTGAACTTCCCGCCCCCTCAAACAGCAAGGTGCTTGCGAGCAGCACGATTAACACTGGCAGCTCGCCACTCAAATTTCAATGAGGCCCGACCATCGAAATTGGAACGGGACTCTCGTTGATCTCATCAGATGGGTGTTGCGATTCTCCACCCACTGCCCATGCTGCACATGAAAATTAACCTCTTCGTCTGCTGGTGGAAACTGCCTGTCTGTTTGGAGCACTGGACAGAAATGTTGTTGAGAGCGCCCAAACTGTAAGACTGCATCCTGCATGATAGGCCTTGGCTCTTCACCTAAATTGTTCATTTCAGGCAGTTCTAGTTGCTGCATTTCAGCTTTGATCTTGATTTTCTATCTGCCTTATCGCAGTTTATACTTTCCCAGGCATTCACTTGTTAGTTAGAAGATGAAACAAGCCCAGCTTGCTGCAACGTACACAGGGAGTAAGAGTGAGTTGGGATTGATTTGAGCTTTATCAGAAACTACAGGTGATGCCCAGTGGGGAAAAACTGCTCTTCATTTCTCTTCCAGTGATTGTCTCCTGCTTGAAGCTCTGAAAGCTTTAAATGAACTGATTTGGACTGCGGATGAATAAGCTGATCCGCGAAAGTGTTTCTGATTGAAGGCCTATTGTTGTCTGGTAAAGGAGACTTTAGCAAAGTATCTAGAGCGAGGACTGTACAATGCTGCTTGACAGTAGTTAATCCAATCTAATGTACGTTGATTCCAAATTAACAAAGTGGCAATAGTCTTACCTGAGGAAGGACGTTCTTGCCATGGAAGGAGTGCAGCGAAGATTCACCAGGCTGATACCTGGGATGGCAGGAATGACGTATGAGGAGAGATTGTGTCGATTGGGCTTATACTCACTGGAGTTTAGAAGATTGAGAGGGGATCTCATCGGAACCTATAAAATTCTGTCAGGCCTGGACAGACTAGATGCAGGAAGGATGTTTCTGATGGCCGGGGAGTCCAGAACCAGGGGTCATAGTCTAAGGATAAGGGGTAAGCCATTTAGGACTGAAATGAGGAGGAATTTCTTCACCCAGAGAGTGGTGAACCTGTGGAATTCTCTGCCACAGAGGGCAGTGGAGGCCAGTTCATTAAATATATTCAAGAAAGAGTTGGATATATTTCTTAAGGCTAAAGGGATATGGGGAGAAGGCAGGGACCGGGTACTGAATTTGGATGATCAGCCATGATCTCATTGAATGGCGGAGCAGGCTCGAAGGGCCGAATGGCCTACTCCTGCTCCTATCTTCTATGTATCTATGTTTGTGCTCGGCTTTATATAGCATTTGTACTAAATCTGTTCCAGGTGGTTGAGGTATATTATACTCGGAGGTCTATCTGATCTCCGGTTGATTTGGTGTCAGCGTGCGGCCAAGGAGCATGAACCAGGGACTTCCTCTGTCTCCACAAATCCTTCAACTAACCAGCCATTATTTTGTGGACTGTTACTGTTGTTCCTCCATTTTTAATATGCAGTGTTGGGTCAGAGTTGGGGTAATAACAATGGGTGTGAGATATTCGAGATGGAACATTGCAATGGATGTTGGGGATCAGTAAAGGAATAATCCTGCATGTGTTATTTTATAAGAATTATTAAATTTTTAGTAGCAACACCAGCAAATGAAGTAACCTGGGTACGTTAAGTAGATGATGGCTGGAACTGTGGCGATAGGAGCTATTGTAAATGAGAAGCTTGCGCGGTTTATACAACCATCAAAACCTCGAGGTATTATGATCACGCTTGCAGGTCATATTTTATTATGTGTAGTTTACCTTTTTCTGACTTCCAAGCCGCCTTTCTGGTGGAGCTTTGCATTGGAGTTCCTGCGCTCTGCCCTGGCCAATGCTATGAGCCCTGAGTTTCAGCACACGGTCGCTTCAGGTGACCAGAAAAGGTTTTATATTAGAAACAAAATAATGTTTCTGGATCAGGTGGCTTCACTGGCAAATAAACAACGAGACCTTCATGTGTTGGGAAGAGAGTATTGTATTGAAAATAAAAACACGCTGTTTTGTTGAGATGCAGTAATCGTATTATATAACACTCTAATTTACTGAATTATAGTAATCATGTGTATTATATAATACACCCTCTTTTACCAAGATAAAGTAGTTCTGCATATTATATAACAAACTTCATTTAACTGAGGTACAGTCCTGTGTATTATATAACAAGTGTTTGCTCCAACAAGCTTCCCCTTTACACAAAGAGCATCTCACATCCTGTCAGATCTTCGAAAATCCTGGGCTCCAGGTACACGCTCCTCCTGAGAAACAACTGGGCAAAGCTTGTTCAGTGTATCCAGGGCGACCGTCAGCAGAAGCCATCACTGCTTCATAGTAAATGAACTTTCAGGAGCTGCCATCCGGCTATTCCTTCCCTCTTCTTTCTCACTCCTCCCCTTAGCACGCGCCTGTGCTGGATTTTGTTAACCTGCTTCCTGATCCCAACACCCAGGACTACAATTGTTGGGAGAATTTTGCAACGGGACTCCTGTGCCTTCTCTGCCCTAATCTCACCAAGCATTTTTTTGTAGTCATTGTCTATCCCTTCCCTTGCAATCTCCCTGTGTGGCAGTGCAAATGTTGCTGGAAGTAATGTTTGGCAGAAATCAAGACACGTTAAGTGTTAGAATGTGGGAAAGTGAAAAGAAACTGGAGAGAAAAGAAGTAAAGGAACAGAGGAAAGTGAAGTACAAGCGATATGTGCATTCACATTCATCCATCTCCAATGAATAAACTCCAGACTTTATTTCAGCTGTGACCTTGGTAATGAGGAGAGAAAATAAAGGGACTTGGAGGAAGACAGTGCTACATGGGGATGGGAGAGAGAGAGCATGAGAGAGAGAACCTCCTGGGGGTGCCAAGGGAAAGACCCTGTTCAGAGGCAGAGGGGTAGGAAGAGGGAGAGAGACCCTCTTGGACATTCAGTTGAGGGAAGGGGCAGTGAGCAAGCCATATAGATACACTTACAGGCCTGGATATTCCTCCCTGGGCACAACCCGGAAGTTGGACCTGAAAATGGGCCCATTCCGCCGTTGTCAAGTTACCCTCAAATTTCCTACGAATCTCATTAGAATATGCCCAAACATAAAATAAATGGAAACAATCACGGCCCAAAAAAAGCACTGAACTAACACCATATATTTCGTCTTTAAGTATGAAAATTAAAGTATCAACTCATTTAACCATCATTCATGCACGTTAGGCTAGGCACAGCATGCTTATGAACTTGCAATTGGGGAAGCTTTTCCATTTTTAATGTGACATATTATGCCATAAAAATGCATTAAAAGAAACAGAAAATACAGAACAGGGCTCAGCGAGGATAATTGTTTTTTTTTTAAAAACACTCAAAAAAATTACAATGAAACACCAAAAAAAAAAGATTTTGTTTCGTGCTGCGCCTGAAAACCTGCTCATAATTTGGAGAGAGCCACCGAGCAAGCGCAATTGCAGGAATCTCACACAAGGCTTTATAAATTGGGGGCGGGGCAATTATTATGGGCGAAAGTGCGTTCTGGCGGAGGGATCGATAGATGATCGCAAAAGATCACAGAGATTTAGGTGTGTTATACTTGCACGTGTAACTCGCCTGCGGCCAAAATTCCGCAGTCTTTTAGGCCGCCTATTTGATGTGCGCCCACATTATGTGTGGCCCTGGGTGCTAACGAGCAGGAAATTCCAGGCCACGCCGTTGAGGTTTGGGGCGGGGGAGAAGAGGAAGAGAGTGACCCAATTTGAACGGGAATGAGAAGAAAGAGGGATGAATACCCTGTTGTGGGGTATAGTGGGAAGAAGCGAGAGAGAGTGATATGCAGGAAACTTTTTTTTTATCTGGCACCGACAGGACCGGCGTGGTGCCGGTTTATCAGAAAGTCCAGATTACAGAGAGGTATCGTAAAAGGTACGAGAGCCCAGTACATGGCCACCGATCCAGGCGTCCCACAGGTGCAGGAACCCTGGTTACACGTTCACAGATCCAGGAACGGCCACTAATATGAAGTAAAACTTACCTGAACCTACTCCTGAATTTTGCCGGTTAACAGAGATTTCCGGTTATTTAGGTGCCGGTAAATCGAGAGTTTCCTGTAATGCGGAGGGAAAGACCCTGTTTTTAAAAAAAAAAGGTGGTGTGAAGCACCCAATTGAGTAGGGGGAGAGAGCAGGAAAAAACGAGGGAGAAATTCTGTTGCGGGGTGTCAGGACATCTCTAGGGTATCACCATAAAACAGTATTATTGTGTATATCATGTAAAAAGATTACTGCAACTTGGTAAGTCTAAATATCAGTGAACCTACTGTGGTGTTGCTCATGGTGAGTCAGACAATGCAATGTTCTGGCTCGCCTCTTAGTGGGAAAGGATGGCTGCTGTCAGATTATTAGACAAGTAAAAGGTTTATAATGGCAGATGAAGAAACGTATTTCTGGTTTTGGGGTGCATTTGTTCGGGTTTGTGACATGATTGAGCTACTCTGCTATTCTTGCACAGGGTAATTGTGAAGCAAGTTTAGCATCCATGTAAGTATCTCTATATAATTATAGTATAACCTAGTGATAGCAGTAATATAACACAGGGAATAATGTTGCTCTCTGAACACTATCACTAACACTCCGCTCCCCACACACATTTGACAGGCGCGATAAGAAACAGTGAATTTACTTGTGAAACTGTGTATTTATCCATCCATCACTGACACGCATTGATCACACCTCGGATTGTCACATTTGAAGGTGTCATACACGCAAGATATATGTTACACTTGGGTATCAAGTCTGATTGGCCCAAGCATCCCATTCATAAAACCGTGACTAATCGGGTAGGGAACAAGTAACGAGCAGATTCGAAAACCACCAATCAAGAATCAGTAGTCAGCAGACTTCTACCAATAAAACAAGTACAAAGGAGGAAATGAGGAACCAGCGATATCAGTGAAAATATATTTGAAAATCCTTTTGGCTACCGTGTTGTTTGCTCAGCCAGCCATCTATACACCTGTGAAAAGGCAACTTATTGGCATAAACATGTAAAAGCTTAAATACATTGCAAAAAATATTTTAAAATAACCACAACATTGACCAACTAGTGTTGGAAATATGTCTCAATAGTTTTACCCCCTGAGGCCTCACATTTCCCAGGGATCTGGGGCTTGAGCTTGCTTCAGTTGTGATTGCCCATTCATCAGCAGCAGTGGGTGGGTTTTGTGCTTCTGACACAGTTGCTATTGGTGCCCTTGCTAGAGTCACTTTCTGACCCCCTTGGCATGGCTGCTTCCTGGCACCCTGGTGCAGCCTTGGTTGCTAGTGTCATTCTCATTGTAGCAGTGGCCATTTTCTGACCTCTTGCTGCAGATGTGGCTGGTAATGGTCATTCTGTTGCAGCCAAACCCAGTGCTGCCCGTTTTCTGTCCCCCTCTTCCCTCCCCGTCGTCCTCCCCCGCTCCATCAGTCACACAGTGAGAAATGACACAGGACATCTGCTAGTAAAATATAAAATCATTGGGATTTGGATGTGGGTTTAAGCCTTAAAAAAGAAAGACTTGCATTTATGTAGCGCCTTTCACGACCACCGACCATCCCAAAGCACTTTACAGCCAATGAAGTACTTTTGAAGTGTAGTCACTGTTGTAATGTCGGAAACATGGCAGCCAATTTGCGCACAGCAAGCTCCCACAAACAGCAATGTGATAATAACCAGATAATCTGTTTGTTTTTTAGTGATGTTGATTGAGGGATAAATTATTGGCCTGCTCTTCTTCAAAACAGTGCCATGGGACTTTTTTACATCCACCCAAGAGAGCAGACGGGGTCTCGGTTTAATGTCTCCTCCAAAGGACAGCACTCCCTCAGTACTGCACTGGAGTGTCGGCCTAGGCTTTTATGCTCCAGCTTCTGGAATGTGACTTGAACCCACAATCTTCTGACTCGGAGGGGAGCAATTCCTCACCAACTGAGCCATGGCTAACGAGCTAAACAAAAGGAAAGACATGCAAGAAGAAGAAACCGTTACGCTCATGGACCCTGCTCCATCCAAAACCCCATATACAATTCCTATTTTACAAACTCTTCCCCAATTAATTTAATCTTCAGTGGGAGTTCAGCATTATGTCAGCACAGCTCAGTTGGTAGCACTCTTGCTTCTGGGTCAAGAGATTGTGGGTTCAAGCTCCGTACTTAGCTTTAATGGTAAGCTGGCACCCTCCTGCAACACTGAGGAAGTGCTGCACCATTGGAGACACTGTCCTTTTGATAAGACATAAACTGACGCAGTGTCTACCTGTTCTGTTGGTTGATACGAACATGACCATTCCTATGCCACTGAGTGAAGCAGTGCAGGGAATTCTCCTGGAACCCTGGACAACATTCCCCTCTCGGGCAACAAAACTATGGACTGGTGGTTCATTTCATTCTGTTTCTGGGACATTACTGGTGCAGAATGGCTGTCATGTTCGCTTGTAAAGCAGTTACTGTGCTTTGAAAAGTAATTAATTGTGTGATGAGAAATTTCATCGAACCTTACTGCACAGAAGGAGGCCATTCGGCCCATTGTGCCTGTGCTAGCTCTTTGAAAGGGCTATTCAATTAGTCCCACTCCCTGCTCTTTCCCTATTGCCCTGCAAATGTTTCCTTTCAACATACAAGATGCTGTATAAAAGCAAGTATTTTTTATTATTAAATAGCCCGGGGTAAAATGACCAAGATGTCCAGGCACTGATCTTTCTTCCCAATCTCTATTTTCTCCCTCCTCCCATTCAAAGCTTAGATCCAAGTGATACTGATAAATTGGACGAGCTGAACTCTTGCGGTTTTTAACATCATCTGCCGATTTGGTTACAGACTTGTAGCTTGCTTCCAGAGATCCATTATTTTTATCCTGGTCTCGACGGCACTAAATCATGACATTTATTTAATTGTTCCAAAGTACACTGATGGATAATCAATTTTTGCTGCACTAATATCATCGTAACTTGTATGCATTTAACAGCTTTCATATCCATCGTACAAGCTGGGCTGAAATGGACGGCAGTTCGAAAGCACTTTGTGATTGTCGGTTGTATTTCAAGGAGGATCAGGAGTATTTTGTGTGAACAATGTTTTAAAATACACATTTTTAAGGAATGCTCTTTTCTCTCCAGCTAATGGAAAAAGGTGGTATGAGTACAGTGACCTTCATGTGTATTTTATCTCCGGGAGTGGAAGAAATTTGAGAAATTTTGCAGTGTCTGTCCAAGCAGTACTGCTTTGAAGTTCTTCGCAGCAGATTGCATTTGTTTGAAGGTAGTGTACTCAGGGCAAATGTCCTTTTTTGTTTTTCAGAGCTTGCACTCAGATTTTCTAAATTCCCCCTCCCCCTTTATGTAAAGGAATCTGTTTTTTTTTCTTATCCGTCTCATCTGTAGCTTTTTCAAGTTTTGCTCCAACTGCATCCAAACCTCCAGCTGCATTTTGCCGTGTCCTGCCCACATTCCACTCCAAGCTGCCTCACCATCATCCACCACATTTTGCCTTTAGTCAGAGAAGGGGAAATGGGATGGACTGGGCTCTCTACGGCACCTCTAATGTGCCCCATGATTTGCCAGTGTAAGGTGCACTTAAGCGGCTCGTTGGTCTAGGGGTATGATTCTCGCTTAGAGAATTTCGTGTTTGATATATTTCTTAAGGCTAAAGGGATCAAGGGATATGGGGAGAAGGCAGGGACCAGGTACTGAGTTTGGATGATCAGCCATGATCTCATTGAATGGCGGAGCAGGCTCGAGGGGCCGAATGGCCTACTCCTGCTCCTATCTTCTATGTTTCGATGTGCTTCAATCGCCCAACCAGACCAGGTATCGATGGGGCTCCAATGGCTCCTGGCTTCTCCTGGTGCAGAAACCTACTGGTTTCACCAGTTCATAGAAAAAAAGGAGCATGTCGTTTGTATAAAACCACTCGGCAACACTGTCTGCCTCCATTGCTGCTTTGAGCATTTCCACATTGCACTGTGGGAGTACCTTCACCACACGGACTGCAGCGGTTCAAGAAGGCGGCTCACCACCACCTTCTCAAGGGCAATTAGAGATGGGCAATAAATGCTGGCCTTTCCAGCGACGCCCACATCCCAGAAACGATTTTTTAAAATCATAGGAACAGGAGTAGGCCATTCAGCCCTCGCGCCTGCTCCGCCATTCAGTAAGAACATGGCCGACCTGTACCTCCAATTCCATTTACACGCCTTTGTTCCATATCCCTTGATACCCTTACCTAACCACAAATTATTGATCTCTGTCTTGAAGGCTACAACCGTCCCAGTTTCCACAGCCTTTTGGGGGAGAGAATTCCAGATTTCTACTACAATCAACAACTAGAGTGCTCAAGAGAAAACTTGCCGTTACTACGTCGATACTGTAATACAAAGCTCAGGCCTGTGCCACTGTAAAAAGTAGTATCTGCACTGGTTTGTACTGAATGGGGAAACGAGGTCTGTAGCGGAGTGATTGTTGGAGCGGTCCAGTTTTGTTATTCGTGTCGCTGATCTGCGAATGCTTCATGAAAGCTGATGACCCGTCTGCCGTAAAGCATTTTGCCAAAGCCAGAATTGTGATCTGCGGAAAAATTGCTGTTTTACTATTTATGAAGACGTTGCTTGTTTCCTTTTTGCTGCGTTCTGGCTGCCAGTTGTTAGTTGTCAAAACCACTTCCTTCGATTGATTCAAAATATTAACAGCAGGAAGCTGCAGAGTATTTTTGGTATTGAGCTTTGCAGTGCAGTGGCTGCAGCGTCTGATGTGTTGGCAGCAGATTAATCTCGATATGGGAATCTTATGCCGCCAGTTGTACACTATCTCATACCTAAAGAGATTGAAAATGTTAGGATGGACCGGATGGCACAGTGTGATAAGTTTGGGGAGGGGGAGGTGAGACAGAGAAAAAGAAAGGAGACAGCAGGAAAGTGCCTTATGCATTAGGGAAAAAGACCCTAGGCCTAGAACTTTGGTCATGCCCATTTTTTGGGTGTGTTTGGGGGGTGTGGGTGGGGGCGGTGGATGTGGGTGTACAGGGATCGCTACCCGTGAGGCCCGAGGCACCCACAATGTTGGGTTTCGGGCCTCATTCCCATTGAGCTGGCGAGCTGTGGACAGTAGTAGGCAACTCGCCGGCGAAGAGCGATCAGAGATCGGGCTCGTTCTAATGTCAGAGGCCCTCTGGGCAAACCAATCTTGCAGTGGGGCCTCAAGCAGGCATTATACCCCTTATTTGCATATGCCAAGAACCTAACGCCTGTTTCAGGCATTGGCACTACATGCTGATTCTGTGGCCTTTACCAGTATGGCGGGTGGTGCACTTCCAGCTCGTAATGAGCGTGTGCTTCCTGTCAACATATTGGAGGCTTAGGAGGCCATTTAGTGCCCGAAAACCGTGTAGAAGTGTCATGCGAATATAAATATTTGCGTTCATAATTTAAGCACTGTTTTTGATTTACACTCTATACCACACCCATAAAAAGATTTGAATGACTTTTTTTGAGAATTTTGCAGACTGCATTTTATTGGGAATTTCTGGCTCTTAAAGTAGTAATTAAGGTGGTGATAAGCTTACTTTTTGGAGCAGGATCATGTGAGGTGATGCATGTTACTGTAAGTTAAGTAGCTAGTGGTTAGGAATGCTGGCAGCCAAAATGGTATCTACATTCAGGCCTTAATATGGATTATTTTTTATGAAGTTGTAGTTCCAATTTTTTTGTAGACCATGTCATTGCACCATACTTGAAATATAAAAAGATGCGAATATTGAGTAGAAAGTAAGATGTTCAGTTAAGACCAACATTTGCAAACCTTGCACATTCAGATGAATCTGAATTGGAACCAACATTTGGCCCAGTGCTGTGGGTTATTTTTTAATGAACTGTTTTAGTACAATTTTAATTCCTTTTAGTTGTCTGATTATAATCGCTCAACCTTGTGGCCGTGCCTTCTGTTGCCTAGGCCCTAAGCTCTGGAATTCCCTGCCTTAACCTCTCCGCCTCGCTACCTCTCTTTCCTCCTTTAAAACGCTCCTTAAAACCTACCTCTTTGACCAAGCTTTTGGTCACCTGCCCTAATTTTTCCTTATGTGGATCGGTGTCATTTTTTTGTCTTAAAATACTCCTGTGCAGTGCCTTGGGACGTTTTACTGCGTTAAAGGCGCTATATGAATGCAAGTTGTTGTTGTTGTCTAATGGCGATGTCTGTTTGAATGCCCTGGCTGGGTGAAAGGCACCAGTTCTTCATTGGGCTGCTCAGTAGAGAAATTGTGGGAGAGGGAGGAAAATAAACTGCCCAGGCTCTCTCCCCCTCTGCCCATTCAGTCCGTACACAGCAGTACACTACCTGTGGAGTGCAAATCTAGAGATGTCTACAGCTCGGGCATCCCCAGACCTTCAGCTGTGGGAAGAAATGTATTCATATGGACCCTGGGAGTTCAGGGGGAGTATAAATAAATAAAGCAGTTAGTCTGATGGGCTGTGTGTGCCTCAGTGAGTCACACTGTTGTTAAGATATCTTCATGGTGATTTTCATTTACGTCAATTGTTCTATAGTTTAGGTGCAAAATGCAGTTGATTAAAAGGTTTCCATTTTCATCTGTGGAAAAAAATGCTAATCATTATTAAACTATCTATTTAGATATCATTAATATTAATATATATAATGCCGATATACTTTAGATGGATTCCACTTCTGTCTGTACTGATACGTATACAACATGTAGAAATTCTACAGTTACTTGGAGTGCCTTTTGCCATTCGGTTTCCCAATCAATTACTCCAAATTTAGTACGATAACAAAATACTGCAGATGCTGGAAATTCGAAATAACAGAAAATGCTGGAAAAACTCAGCAGGCCAGGCAACATCCGTGGAGAGAAAATAATCAACTCTATTTTCTCTCCACAGATGTTGCCTGGCCTGCTGAGTTTTTCAAGCATTTTCTGTTGTTACTCCAAATTTAGTTATGGATCAAGAAAGGGAGAGGCCATAAATAATTCCTTCACATTCAGCCTCTCGACCTGTATCACCCCTCTTTCCTTTGACTTGTGAATTTTTAGAATGAGCTTGTACCAAATTCAGTGATTACAGAATTGTGGAATCTGTTAAAGACATGGATATGGCATGACGAATGACCGTACCATTGTATTGTGTCATGTAGTGCTTAGGCACAACTATGGGGATGGGTGGAGGAATGACAATTTCCTCAAATACATTGACTGATTTTATCCATACTTCCAATGATGCTTTTCAGTGATCCATCTCTGAGTGAAGATCTTGTCCGTGCATCCATTACCTCTTGTGAAAAAGTGTCACTTTCCAACAACCATCTATATAAAGGGTCCATTTATAATTGAAACATTTAAAATAATATTCCTGAGGCTAATGGGCTGGGGCTTTACCAGGACAGGTTTGATGGGGAGCAGGAGATTCAGCTGCTGTTTTAGGGTCGCTCTGTGAGTCAGTCCTAGCGGAATTGAAAAGGGGCAGAACATCACAAGACCCAAGGAAGATATCACAAACAAAAAACAAATGGACTGTCTGCAAATATAATACGCTGTACCAAGCTGCTGAGGGCAGTGTTATGTCACAATGCATTGTTGTACTAGCTTCCTGCACTCCTGATGGGTACAACTTGTTTTCATGCTTGCAATTTCCCACATGGAGCTGCCACTGTCAATAGGAGGTGGCAAATGGAAACAAGTAACTCCCCTAGAGGGAGAGAACGAAAATTGTGAAGGGAATCAACCTGGGTATGTGCTTCCTGGTGACCAGTTCCAGAGCACAATTTGCCCAAGGGGACAGATTGGCTGCCTGTTCATCCTCTTAAATGGGAAATTGTGTAAAGGGAAGAAAAATAGTAAGTAACTTGGAGAAATCCTCTTCAGGGAGAGAGCAGCCCATAGATGCTGTTGTGGTATTTCACCCAGTTGCAGGGTTGCTCCACACCTGGAACAACAACTGGGAAATATAAACCATATTAGGGACTTCCTACGCGTGCCAACACAATTCGAGTAGTTCTATTTTCTGCAGGGAAGGTGAGATTTATTATGAACGGTGCTGTGGGACTTGCTAATCTGTTTTTTTTCCATTCAGGTGCTCATTATCTTGATGCTAATCCTGCCAAGCATTTAACTCTAGAATTTAATGGATCTTCAGCCATAAGGTGGGGAGAGAAAGGTGTGTGTGTGTGTGTGTGTGTGTGTGTGTGTGTGTGTGTGTGTGTTAGTTAAATAAAATTGTTCTAATGAGTTGTAATTTCATAGATGTTGGGGGGCCAGTAGAAATTGTCAGAGTAGTTAATTAGATTGAGGTCATTAAACAGTTTGGAAGTACAGACCCAGAGACTGGAAGATAAGTAAATACAGACCGAAGTAGGCTGTAAATGGAGCATTGTACAATAACAACTTGCATTTATATAGTGCCTTTAACGTAGTAAAATGCCCCAAGGCGCTTCACAGGAGCTTTGTCAAACAAAATTTGACACCGAGCCACATGAGCTATTAGGACAGGTGACCAAAAAGAGGTAGGTTAGCATAGATTAACCCATTATTGCAGGAAAGGGGAGTCGTATCTACTTCTCTTCATATAACTTCATAATTTTTCCCTTTTTGATAGTGTAGGATCTCAAACTATAAAAATCCTGGCCCTGCACAAAATGTGAGGACATCACCTCACCACAAGGCAACAATGGTACTTCCAGAGGATCGCCACAGCCGCTTGAGCATCTTTCATGAGCCTAAAGTAAATTGTCAAGCGCGTGCCTTGGGTACAGAAAATACTTTTTGTAATGATTTTTTGCATACAAATTCTCATCTGAAACTCTTTAAAAGATGCCAGGCGAAGTTCTCTGAGTGTTTCTGAATGGTGCCTACTAGCTATATTGGGTGGTGACTTCTCTGGAATAAAACTATTTGGAGTTTTAAAATAACGCGCAAGATTTCTATATGGAGGTGTTAAAACTAACGAGAATCCAATATAGGGAACGGGTAAAGGCTGGACTTTCTGAAGTGAACTGGGGGATCAGTGAAGGTACCAGTATCTGGATGTCTTTACGTCCACAACAAATCCTAAGTCAATAATGCATGGCTCTGCTGTTCATAATATAGTTACCGATGAGGAAGACCATTCGGCCCCTCTAAATTCCTCCATCCCAAAAGATCCTATTGCAGCCATTGTAGCATCCAATTATTTCTTGAACACTTCCAGGATTTTTGCCTCCATTACTCCATTTGGAAGACTATTCCATCCATTGATCACTCTCCGTGTGAAGAAGAATTTCCTGAACTCGGTCCCAAACTTACCTTTTACTAGTTTGAACCTGTGTCTCCTTGTCCAATTCTTGCAATTTAATTTAAAGTAATTTTCCCTGGATTTATTTTTGCCTTTCTCAAAGATCTCTTCTACCTCTGTAAGACCATCTCTTAGCTCCACCTTTCCAGGCTCAACAGCCCTAGTTTTTCCCCATCTTTCCTCAGCTCAGACCTTTGACGCTAGAGATCAGACTTGTGGCTCTTCTCCAAACTGCCTCCAGTACTCATTTCCATTGTGTCGCTGTGTCAACCTTACTGATCTATTCTGTTGTTTTGTCTACATAGTTGAACATTATGTTGGCTTTGTTTGCTGCATTGCATTGGTTGGACATGTTTAGTGTTGAGTCTACAAAGACTCCTAGGTCTCTTTCAGCTTAATCCTTGGCTGGGTTGCTTATTTTCCCTTCCTTGCAATTGTCTGCATTAAATTTCACCGACCACTGTTCTGACCATATGCATATTTTGTCCAACTCTCATTTCTGAGCAGCCTCTTCTGATTCCATTGACCTGCTTATCAGTAAATTTGACCACTTCGCATTCAGTGTCTAGATCCAGGCCATTTAAGTAATTTGGAAACAGTATTGTTCCCGACACCACACCTGAGGTGCCCCACTTAGTATTTCCCTCCCCATCCCAATATTACTTCTTAAATGAGTCACTGTTGTTTTCTACTCTTTGGCCAGATTCATTGCCACTCTCCGGGTTTACCATATTTATGTATATGAATCCCCATAGTTTTGAGTGTAACTAATGTGCTAAACCTTTCTGAATCTTTATAAATCACTGGTTAGGTCTCAGCTGGAGTATTGTGTTCAATTCTGGGCACCACACTTTAGGTAGGATGTCAAATCCTTAGAGAGGGTGCAGAAGAGATTAACTGGAATGGTACCAGGGATGAGGGACTTCAGTTATGTGGAGAGACTGAAGAAGCTGGAGTTGTTCTCTTTAGAGCAGAGAAGGTTAAAGGGAGATTTGATAGAGGTGTTCAAAATCATGAACGGTTTTGATAGAGTAAATTAGGAGAAACTAATTTTCTAGTGGTAGAAGGATAGGTACACAGTTTTAAGGTGATTGGCAAAAGAACCAGAGGTGACATGGGGAAAACATTTTTTACTCAGCGTGTTGTGATCTGGAATGCACTACCTGAAAAGGTGGTGGAAGCAGATTTAGTAATAACTTTCAAAAGGGAATTGGATAAATACTTGAAGGGAAAATGTTTACAGGGCTATGAGGAAGAGCAGGGGAGTGGGACCTACTGGTTAGCTCTACCAAAGAGCTGGCATATGCATGATGGACCAAATTGCTTCCTTCTGTGCTGTATCATTCTATGATCCTTAAATGTTTTTTGGAAGTCTGAGTATGCTATGTTGTGAGGCTTTCCATAGGCCACCAGGGATGTAATTTCCTCAAAAGTTGAGGAGGCTTGTCGGACAGATATGTTCCCTTCTGAATCCCTGTTGACTGCTGGATACGAGGTTATTATTGTACAGATAATACTCAAGTTTACTCCTGATACATGATTTTTTCCCCATGAGATGTATCTGAGACTAATAGGTCTCCAGTTACCTGTGATTGTCTTGTCACCCTATTTGAATATAGGCACCACATTAGCCTCGCATCTGAGACTGAAGGCCATGGGGGAAAAATTCAGTTGTTTGCGCCTCCCGTTAGCGCCTTAGAGGACGCTAATGGGGTGCAAAGCCACTAGCGCCTGGGCGCGGCAATGTTTGTGCCGCTCGCGAAATTAACTAGGCATTTTGCGGCGGCGCTAAACACTACTGCCACGATCTGCGCTGGCAGATCGTGACGTCAGTCGCGTGTGCAACGCCTCGTTAGCGCCCCGGACCGGATACTGAGCGGCGCCCCCTTCCTTACCGCCTGCCACTAGCAACGACAGGTTGAGGGGAGCGTTTTGCAGTCAGAAAGGGACTGGGGGGATGCTATTTAAAGGCGACCGCTTCCTGCCGTTTTGTCGGTGATATTTTTGCACCACGCATTCGGAGAGTGAGAGAGAGAGACTTCTGGAGAGATTCAATGCTGTGTGAAGGAGTTTTGAGTACTGAGCAGCACTTTGCAGGTTTATTTTGATTTGCCCTTCCTTGCTTCGCCAGCGCCCTGAGGTAGTGCCTTGCTCCTCGGCCTTTGCGCCTTAAGACAGGTGTGAAGCGCCTGATTTAGCGCTCCAATCACCTCCAGGGACAATAAAAGCGAAGTTCGCTGTCGGAGGCGATAATTAGCGCCAGGCGCTAAACTTTGCGCACGGCCGATAATGGCGCCCCAAATGAGGCGATACTGAATTTTTCCCCCCCATGGGTTTAAGTCCCACTCCAGAGACTTGAGCACAACATTTAGGCTGACACAGCTGGGGAAGTGCTGCACTGTCTGAGGTGCTGCCTTTCAAATGAGACGTTAAACCGAGGCCCCGTCTGCCCTCTCTCGTGGATGTAAAAGATTCCATGACACTATTTCAAGGAAGAGCAGAGGTATTCTCTTAGTATCTTGGCCAACATTTATCCCTCAACCAACATCACACACAGATTATCTGGTCATTATCACATTGCTGTTTGTGGGAGCTTGCTGTGCACAAATTAGCTGCCGCGTTTCCTACATTACAACAGTGACTACACTTCAAAAGTACTTCATTGGCTGTAAAGAGCTGTGGGACATCCTGAGGTCGTGAAAGGAGCTATGTAAATGCAAGTCTGTCTTTCTTTTTATCTTTGCTTAAAGCCTTTACTGGCTGCAACTGTGCTATTCTTCCTTTGTTCTGTATTACATACAAGTCTGAGATTTAAAACAGTTTCTTTGAGAGTTGGACTGATTACTGTAAGTAAATGTGAAAAATTATACCCTGTTGATTAGTGACCCTTCACCATTGTTTATAACTCTCCAGTCTTTTTAAAGTTCACAAGAAACACAGAAGTTATGAGAAAATGTGAAGAGGAATGTGGTTGAAAACAATTCCATTTACAACACCGAGAACTGCATTTGCACAGGGCCGTGTCACCATAGCAAATTTTCTCAAAATGTATCAGGGTGTTATTGCCAGAGGAGGCTTCATTGATGGTTTAAAAGAAACCGAGACCCTCAGTTTCTAAGCACACTGCCAGTGATGAACTGAGCCATACAGACTAGGAAGGTTCTGAGTTTGATTTAGGGTGTGTGTTGACTAACCTGATCTCAGACAAGGTGGTGGTTGAGGTACTTAAATTGGCCTTCAGTGTCCCTGATAGGGTTGGCAACTCTGTTTGAATGTGTTTCTAGGGGGGTTTCATCACATGGCCTCTTGTCGCCATTCCCACCCCCTCAATCCCGTCATTGGTCACCCGACACGTCCATCCTCATGATGCTCCGCCTTCCCACGCCAATTGGAAAGTGAGCAGGCTCTTCGCTATCCGATTGGATGAATCTTGACTGTCAGTTAAACAGCCATTTTTTCCCATTGGCAATACTGTTATGACTAATAAACGAAAGTGTTCATAGAAAATGAAAAAAAGCGCACAATCTTTTATTAATGCCTCTAAGATTTTTCTCCTGGGTTGCTCACAGCAGTGTCCTGGAGATTAATCTTCAGTTCCTGGAGGGTCGTGACCCAAGTCCCTGGGCTAGGGAGGGGAAACTCCACTAGGGTTCCTGCTTTTAACCTAGCGAGCACAGTTGTGTGGACGTCGGGTAAGAACGGGATTGGCTGTTATTTCCCTCGTTCCCAGAGATTATGTAGCCTGCATGACATTCACAGTCTAGGCTCACGCATGCAGAATGTCCGCTTGCGTGAATACTGGAGGGTGGCTCGTTCCCATGGAGCAGCACCTCGGTATGGACCAGCAGCTGTGGGGTGTGGGGGGTGGGGGGGGTGGAATTTGGGAGAGAAGGATGTGAACCAACCAAACAAACAAAGCAAACTGTCCCAGGGGCCGAGCGTGGGTTGTGCTCTAATACACAAACATATGGCAGAAGCCCTGTGGCACCCACCTACACTGCCAGTATCTCCGAGTCACAGGACTGAGAAAGGAATCCTTACAACAGTTCTGTTATTGATTCTCACTGAGGTTACAGTAACTTCAGAGATAGAAAATAAGTATGTTTGCTTGAAATTAGAATGATTGCCTCATTTTAAAAGGCATCCTTTGACCTTGTGTCAGCAGCTTATTCTCAGATGTGTCTATTGGTGGAATTCTTGAGATCACAGAATCTGTTGTTTAAAAATTTTAATGTATTTAGCCTAAAAATAACAGGCCATTGGAAAATGAATGCAGTTACTGTAGGCCTAGTGATCAGAGTCATCAAATGTTGCAGCACAGCAACAGGCCATTCCGCCCAAGAGCTCTGCTTATGGCACTTTTCTTCACATGAGCCACCGAGTCTAATCCCACACCCGTTAATGTTCCTCTTTTTCAATTCCCTTTTAAAAGTATTTACGGACTCTGCTTCGACAACAGTTTGTGGCAGAGAATTCTACATTCTAGCCACCCTCTTTCTTTTCATAGAAACATAGAAGATAGGAGCAGGAGTAGGCCATTCGGCCCCTCGAGCCTGTTCCGCCATTTAATGAGATCATGGCTGATCATCCAAATTCAGTACCCTGTCCCTGCTTTCTTCCCATATCCCTTGATCCCTTTAGCCTTAAATATATCTAACTCCTTCTTGAATATTTTCTTAACCTTAACTTTAATATTTTGTAGTTACCCTAAATTTGTGCCCACTTATTACTATTTTGCCAACCAATGGGAACAATCTTATCATTATTTAGTTTATCATAACCCATCTTAATCTTGGTGAACTCTATCAGGTCACTCCTTTCGCCTTCCCTGGTCCATTGAAAAGAGCCCCAACATCTCGAGTCACTTTTCATACTATAACCCCTCATCCTGGTAACATCCTAGTGACTCTGTCCTTCCAGTAATAGATTGCCCAAAATTCCACAGAGTACCCCAGCTACAGCCCAACTAACCCAGTAAACAAATTCAAGATTACTTCTTTTTGGTTTGTATTCTATGTTTCTAGATTAAAAATCGAGGATTCTGTTGCCATTTTTTTTGGTATTATCTACTTGGCTGCACATTTAGGAATCTTTCTACAAGCTCTTTTACTCCATTTAAAATCCTACCATCCAAGTTGTATTTTCTTTCTCTCTTTTTATTTCTAACTTCTAAAATATGCCACTTCATATTATTGTTGCCACTATTAGCAGGTAGTTCTTCCGTCCACCATTTTAGCAGAGGTATTAATCCATTTAAAATGAGTAAATTGGAGTATGAAAAAGACTTGCATTTATTTAGCGCCTTTCCCGACCGCTGGACGTCCCGACGTGCTTTACAGCCAATGAAGTACTTTTGAAGTGTAGTCACTGTTGTAATGTAGGAAACGCGACAGCCAATTTGCGCACAACAAGATCCTGCAAACAGCAATGTAATAATGACCAGTTTAGGTGTTGGTTGAGGGATAAATATTGGCCAGGTCACTGGGGAGAACTCCCCTGCTCTTCTTCGAAATAGTGCTGTGGGATCTTTTACATCCACCTGAGAGGGCAGACAGGGCCTCGGTTTTTAACGTTTCATCCGAAAATAGCAGACAGAGGAAAGCCATACGAATGCATTTGGTCACTAGTATCACCAACAGTAATTTCTAGGCTAGTGCCTTTTAAAGTCAGTACAGGAAACTCTTTGGTATCCGGCACCGGTGTGTTGCCGGTTGATCAGAAATTCCGGATGACGGAGAGGGTTATCTACCAAGGCTATTTTTAACAAAGAAAAATTTTAAAAATCAAGAAATGTGCAGTATACAGTAATTGGGCACTCACCTACAGAATGTTGTGTTAAATGGATGGTGGAAGATGCTTGATTAAAGTACAGTACTGCCAGTTGAGGGTAATGCAATGCAATGACTACCAGCAGCGTGGGAGACGCACAGTACCCCTGTAAAATGGCGGATCAGAAGAGACTACCGGCAGCACGGGAGAGTCAGACTCCTGTTACAGGGGTATTGAGGTGTTCCGACTTCCGACAGCACCAAGAAGCCGAGTAGTGGCAGCTTGGAGAACTACCCCCACTGACTAACTCGGCCACCGCAGGAGACTCGGACTCGGACTTGGCAACATTGCCGGTTATTGAGGTGTTGTTTTCGGAGTGAGAATTTTGCCGGTTAATAGAGAATTCTGGATATTTAGGTGCCGTTTAAACGAGAGTTTCCTGTAAAAGGTTTTCACTGCTCTCATGGACTTACTGTGTTGCAGTTTATTGCCTGTAAAAGATAAAGGTCATTCTCAATTGTTTACATCAGAGGGGTGTGAGAGGAAAGGCGAGGGATGCGGAGGGGGAGATACACAATGTTAGCAGCATTGAAGCAACTGCGCCTGCAGAATCAGTTAAAAGTTGCATTCTCAATTTTTGCCTGTAGCTCTCCTGCACCTTCAAGGTAAGATCAGTACAATTCAGCAACGCATAAACCACATTGCTGCCATGTATGGGAAGTTTGCAGTCTGAAGAAAATAGAAAGGCAAATTGCCTCAGGAAGTTCCATCAGAATCTCAACGCATAAACCTTCTCTTTTTTTATATTATAGCCCAAGTCAGTGCTGCCTTTAGTAATATAAAGCAATATAAACCGATGCAAAAAGGGTCGGGTTTTCACGGGGGGGGGCCACTGAGAAACCCTCAGTGATGCTTTTAAGTCTGTTTAGTGAACGTCACATTCGCACTTTTTAGTAGCTTTCTGTAACTAGTGCTTTTTAAAAACAGACCTCTTCATTATATTACTTAAAACTCAACATGGTATCAGATTTATTCAGAGGAGGGCAAGCTTTGACATATATCTGATGATTACTGGTGTAAAATGCATCTAAATATTTAAAATCTCAGGTGGCTAATGGTTGGAATACATCTTGTTAACCACATTAAAAAGCATGAGTCTTGGGATGAGCACTGAACTGGCAGCACCAATTACGAGCTCAGCAAGGCAGCGAGTTATTTAATTGATTTTTCAGTTAATAAAGACAACATACAACTGAGCCATACAGACCAGAAGGTCCCAGGCTTGATTCCCAGGCTGTGCTGCGATAGCTTTAATTGGCCTCCTCTTCCCTGAGCTACAGCGAGGGATAATCAGCCATTTCCCGTTCCTGATTGCTAACCAGTGATTCTGACTGGAAAGTGCGTGTGTGTGTGGAGATTCGGTGAAGACAGGATCAGGTTCTGTTGTGATGCTCCCCACAGTAGGGCTGTCAACCCTCCAGGACTACCTTGGGGTCTCCAGGAATTCAAGTCTAATCTCCAGGACACTGCTGCAAGCAACCCTGGAGAAAGCTGATAAGGACATTAAAAAAAAATGTATTCTTAAATAGAAAATGTCTTTGAAGACTTTTGTTTACTAGTTGTGAAAATATCATGCTGTTTGACTGACATTCAAGAACCATCCAATTGGGTAATGAAGGCCGGGGCAGCAGTGGGTGGGATCGGTGGCAGGTCGGGTGGGAAATTTGATTTATTTGACAGCGGGTCGGGACCCCACTGTTATCCTGCTGCAACGTTCCTTTCCCAAAGGTACGTGTGTGGTCTCTGATCTGATCTGACCCCGACCCACAGAGGTGGGCGACTCAATTAAACCAATTATTGGGTTGTTGACAGACCCTTAATTATGCTTTTAACCTTATCTTTTCAATTTAACTGTTTGTCCACGGGGTTCACGCTGCTCGGGGACTATGTTTGTGAACCTGAGGCGGGAGTTCAGTGGCCATTGCTCCAGCTGATTACTTGTCAGCTTCAAATGTACGTAAAAGCTCCCACTTGACAGATCTTCACTTTCCTCAGCCACAAGCTGTTTCTCAGTTCATTTCCAGCACAGATTCTGCAGGCTTTCCACTCTCCATCCACTCTTGCCTCATTGGAAGAACTCTCTCACCATATCTCTACTTCACCTGCCATCTATTCCATCAACATGGGTGCCCTTTATACTGTCTCACCTTGGTCCTCAGAATCTGACCACAATCAGCACAAGGCACACCAGCAGCACCACCAACAACAAAACCAACCTTCTCTGCAATCACCTGCTGCTGCACAGGATAGAGGGCATCAGCACCCAAGCACATTGCTGCCCGGGCGGCCAGGGATGGCCTCAATATGGCCAGATTTACTTCACTTGATGCTGTAGACCCTGGCTGCCACATGATGTGCCAGGTTGGCACCACCTCACACCAACACCATAAATCATCCCTACAATGTCCAAGCCATTCTTTTCACACTCCCCACCATTGTGGCATGTAACGTTATGTCTCACCATTCACTGCAACTCAGTAAGCCACTTCCAAAGGTGCACACAAATCTGTTCAAGACTGGAAAGAGTTGAAAATAAAGGTTTCAATGTTTGACACCACATTAACAGCAACTTTATATGAACATTAGATCAAACACCCAAGCGGCTACCGTTATGTGGTGTTTGTTGGTACGATTGGACTAGGGTGAGGGTGAGTGTGAAGGGTGGCTAGTGAGATGGGGATGTGATAATGTAGATAGAGCGGGATGGGTGGAAGTGCAAGGTAAGTTGGTGTGAATAAGGATGTGCAGGAGTAGGGTAGGGAAGGCAGAGTGATGGGGTTGTGATGAGTGGCACAGCAGGATGAGGTTGTGTGTGGCTTTGTACTAACGTTTTGTGATCTAATGAGATCATTGAAAGGTTTGCGCCACTGCACCAGGTCCTCCTGACCACATCCCGGCTTGTGTCCTCCTGTGCAATGTGCAACCAGGCTGTTTTGTTCTCTTGGGGAGGTCTCTTCCGCCCATTGGAAGGGAAAAGAACCTTCCTGCTTGCTCTGACTCCCTCCATAAGCATATGGAGGGAGTCATGGGAGAACCTGGGTGCAGCCCTGCACCTCTGTGCAGTGATTCAGTGTTTGCAGCACTTCAGTGCTGTAGAACACTGACAGCACAAATGTCAAAAGAAAGTTGGCCATGGTCCTTTTTTAAGGATACCGGCTGCTGACGCATCATGAATGACGCCACGAGGCCTGCTTCTTCTAATTGGCCCAGGAAATGCGCTGGGTGGGCTTAACGTGCCCCATCAACCTAAATTCATTTCCCAGAACCAGATGAAACCAGCAGCAGGGCTGCGACCCGCCACCGACATTGCCCGCCCCGGACCTGCCGAGGTTAGGAAAATCCTGGCTGAAGAGTCTATTCACTTGCACCGCGAGTATAGACATGTCGGGTGACCAATGGCGAGAGTGTTGGGTTGAGGTTGTTGGGGGCAGGAGGTCATGTGATGAAACCTCTAGGAATATGTCCAACCAGGGTTTGTAACCCTACCCCACAATGGAGTAGCCTGTCAACATTTGATACCTGGACACACGCAAGAAAAATGTCCACTTGGGCAAGGGACAGTGCTTGTGCCTGTGGAACTGTCCTCCAGCAGAAGCTAACACCTCGTTGAGAGATGGAGAGTAAAGGGAATATTTTGGCAATAAAGAATGGAAGGTTTTTTTTCCCTCTTATTTGGCCTCTGCTGAAGGTAGTGACTTAAACTAGGGTATGCTTCTAAAGGCAATAATGGCCTTGTCCAAGTAGCCATGCTTGATATGTATGCCTGGACAGGGTTGACCCTGGCTTTTCAATCACCTGGAGGATCATAACTGAGCCTGATCAGGTTCTCACATCCACAGAGGTGCACCTTCCAGCAAGGGTCATTCGTGATCAGGAGCCTGACCCTAGTTCGTTTATTTTACTCCACTATCCTGGTGACGCTGAAGGCAATTGTCATTTGCCCATGGCTGGGCCAATTGAGATTGGCTGAGGGTTCAGAGAGCAAACCTGGAACCTTCCTGGTATTTTTAGAAGGAATTTATATCTGAGGATAAAGCTGGATCTTATCCTGGAGCAGTCTGCTAATTATCTGAAACTTAAATTAATCAGTTGATTTGTTAATGAGCTAACCAGTCAGTAAAATGTGATCACTGAGAAGTTACCATTAGAGCCAGTGGACTGAGTCTGTGGTCATTGCCAGATTCAATTATTGAGCAAACCAGAGAGACATATATATGTAATTTTACAGAAGACAGATGTTACTGCGGTGATTTAAAAATAATCTAATTTTTGGCATTTAGTGGACAATTCAAGCACTTGGCCTATTATTTTAGATTGTGGATATCTATTCTTTATAAATTCTCGCTTCCAAATTTCTCTTTATCAGGGTAAACTTCATAGGCTTTCAAAGAGTGTTTTCAAGGTTGGCCTGAGGCAGTGTTCGACACACAACACAATGTACATTACAGACCTAGCTGTTGCTATCAAAGATACACTTAGGAATCCTGATTTTTTTTTAAAAATCTCAGGATGTGGGCAACACTGTCAAGGCTGCACTTATTGCCACCCTTGTTGCTTGAGGTGATGGTGGACCTTCCTGTTTGCGCAATATAGTGGCTTGCTGGAGCATTTCAGAGGGTGTTGAGTGTCAGCCAAAGGACGTGGACTAGGGTTATGTGGAGGCCAGACAGGCTCTCTGCTATTGCTAATTCAGTACAATAACCAACAGAGTACCATGCATGTAATTGATTTGAGTTGTTGTATGTGACTTCAAACTTGAACTTTTGGGAGTTCCATCTTTTGTGTAGTTGGTATCGGGTTTATGACCACTTAATTTGAATTTCTTTCTTTGTATACAGCTAATTATATGAAGAATATGGAAAAATGTTGGTCTTGTGGTGCATTTCTTTTGGTTGCAAAGTCCCTATGCAGAGTGGTCGGATGGAGTTTGCATCCGTTAATCCCAACATAATTAGTTCCTCATCTTGGTCAAGCTTCTAGTGTGACGGTTCAGAGTTGAGTCAGGTGTTTTCCTAAAGGTAAAAGGGTGCTGGGTTTGAGGTCCTGGTCTTCAAACACTCTTCTTGAGGCAACCGAAGGCTGCAGTGGCACACTGAAGGTCATCGACGTCTGCCCTTGTTGACAGTAGGCTCCCGAGGTATGGAAAGTGGTCCACGTTGTCCAAGGCCTTGTGGATTTTGATAATCTGGGGGCAGTACTGTGTGGCGGGGGCAGGTTGGTAGAGGACCTTTGTCTTACGGATGTTTAGTGCAAGGCCCATGCTCTCGTACGCTTCGGTGAAGGTGTTGACGATGGTTTGGAGTTCGACCTCCGTGTGCACAGACGCAAGCATCGTCTGCATACTGCACACCGACACCTGGGAATCCCTGGCCCAAGACTGCACAAAGTGGAGGAGAAGCATCCGGGAAGGCGCCAAACACCTCAAGTCTCTTCACCGGGAGCAAGCGCAAGCAGCGCATGTCAACCCAAGCACCCCTCCCACCCGCCCTTTCAACCACCGTCTGCCCCACCTGTGACAGAGACTGTAGGTCCCGCATTGGACTCATCAGTCACCTGAGAACTCATTTTTAATGTGGCAGCAAGTCATCCTCGGTTCCGAGGGACTGCCTAAGAAGAAAAAGGGGAAAATTGGAGGGACAGTAATCTTAGCCTCGCTTGGGTACTTTCTAGTACCCAGTTAGGGTTTCCCTCTTTACACAGTCTACAGGGAACAGCATATCTGACCATGGCAATTGAGGGAGCAAAAAGCTTTTGTTAGGGGCAGCTCGATAAGAAGTAGATCACTGACATACCAATAACTGATCCACATCACTTCAATTTTTTCAATAGGCAGTGCTGATTTGAAGCCCAAGACTGCAGAGATATGCTTTTATTCAAGTCTCGCACCTTTCTTTCAGTAACGTTATTGTCAACATCATACCAATACGAGCTCAATATTAGTTTCAGTAAAGGCTGTAAGAAACGTGTGTTACATCGGGTTGTGATGTATTGGAGTACACTGTATCTGTGTGCAAACAGTAAAGGCAGGAGAAGTGGATTATTTTAGTCCAGCTTTATTGTGTACACTTTATGCTATTCCTTAAACATTGGAATAAAGTCCATTGTACAGAGTGCAGTGAAATATCACCCAACTATCTGATTAGTAGTGGAAATCCTGTAGAGATGACGTAGGGAGATTAAAGTGCAGCAATGAACAAAAATTTGTAGTTGTCATGACTAACAGAGATTAAAGTGTCAATTTAAACACTACCTGCTCGGTGGAAACCGGGCGGGCCGTTAAAATGGCCCTTACGCAATCTTTCCTTGTCATGATGATCAGAATTAACTGTGACAACAATAGATTAAACATGAGCTAGCCTTCTGGTAGTTTGCAGCGAGACCTGAATTGCCTGCTGAACCATTGACATTACAACATTGAATGTTTTTAATTGCTGCTAAGCTGATAATTGCTGCTAAATTGATAATGTTACAATCAGTTAGCTGATATTATACAGCAAATGAAGTCACAATTACATAGGATTACATAGAATATACAGCACAGAAACAGGCCATTCGGCCCAACCAGTCCATGCCGGCGTTTATGCTCCACTCGCGCCTCCTCCCGTCTTTCCTCATCTAACTCTATCGGCATAACCCTCTATTCCCTTCTCCCTCATATGCTTATCTAACCGCCCCTTAAATGCATCTATACTATTCGCTTGAACCACTCCCTGCGGTAGCGAGTTCCACATTCTCTCCACTCTCTGGGTAAAGAATTTCCTTCTGAATTCCCTATTTGATTTCTTGGTGACTATCTTATATTGATGGCCTCTAGTTATGCTCTTCCCCACAAGTGGAAACATTCTCTCTGTATCTACTCTATCAAAACCTTTCATGATTTTAAAGACCGCTATTAGGTCACCCCTCGGTCTTCTCTTTTCAAGAGAAAAGAGACCTGGTATGTTCATCCTTTCCTGATGGGTGTACCCTCGCATTTCTGGTATCATCCTTGTAAATCTTCTCCGGTGTGTCTCTATCCTGTTTATAATATGGCGACCAGAATTGTACGCAGTACTCCAAGTGTGGTCTAACCAAGGCTCGATACAAGTTTAGCATAACTTCTCTACTTTTCAATTCCATCCCTCTAGAAATAACCCCGAATGCTTGGTTTGCTTTTTTTATGGCCTTGTTAACCTGTGTCAATACTTTGTGATTTGTGTATTGGTATTCCCAGATCCCTTTGCTCTTCTACCCCATTTAGATTTTTATTTTCCAAGTAACATGTGACCTCCCTATTTTTCTTACCAAAATGTAATACCTCACATTTATCTGTGTTGAATTTCATTTGCAAATTGTATGCCCATTCTGCAAGTTTATTAATGTCTTGTAATTTGATCTACCTGCACGGATCCCGCTGCCCCCTCACGGGTTGCAATCTTAACCTGCTCCTCGGAGCAGGCGAGAGGGACGCCCGCTGGAAGGCAGTGGGGTCTTTAGATATGCAGATCGGGCTCCGATGTTAACTAGGCCCGACTGCAATTTTAGCTGGAGGTTTGAGCGGACAAGCAATTATGGCTTCCCACCAGGCCAAGAAAGCCTGGGCTAGAAGAAGCCCAGAAATATGTTGTTTTTAAATTTTTCTTTTAGTTTCCTCATGGATAAGAAAAGCAAGAGTCCCCCTACAGGCCCCAGAAGGAAATCTTGGACCTCCTCTGCCCCGCCCTTCTGCTGGCCAGCTACCGCTTTGGGTTTGGGTGAGATACTGACTGGGCCTATGCAGATAAGGGCCGGTAGTTAAAATCTCCCAGACCTCGCGTTGCGGGAGGCCAGGTGGTTTGCCATCCGCCTCGGCTCCCGCCCACACGTCTACTGGATGGGAGTTAAAATTGGGGCTTAAGAGTCAGAGCAATGCCCACTGTGAACTGGAAAAGAGGTGGATGTTGTAGCTAGATTTTTGAGCTCTTCAGCACAAACCTATCACCACATTATTAATGAGCAAGTTTGTGCTCTCTCAGTGGCCAAGTAGGTAAAGGCACTGCCTAGTATCGCACCAATATGTCCCAGGCCCAGATCTTGATCAGTGTGTCCTGGATTCAGTTCTTGAACTCTGCTGGGACAGCAGTTGGCCTCAGCACCCTTGGGCGAGGGAAGAGAAAATCTCTTTCCACCCCCCCCCCCTTGATTCCTACCTAAAGCCGAAAGTGTCCGTGAGTGGACATTTGGTGAGGACAGAATCTGGCTTGGCTGTGATGCTCTCCGCAGTTGAATAGTCACTGTTGCAGCACACGTGACCACTTGGGAGAAGTACTGGAGAGCTGCCAGTGTCTGTGGTACAGCAGCAACAGTTTGCATCTTCAAGAGAAAAAACAGTTTCTCTGGTCAGTGCGCTGGTAACTAGAGGGCAAAACCGTTTAGATCAGCAAAAGAACAAAGGGAGAGGTTAGGAGAGTTTTTTTTTTACCCAGAGGGTTGATGGGATATGGAATGCTCTACTGGAAATTGTGGTAGGAACAGAATCCATAACCGTTTTAAAAATAGAATCATCGAAAGTTACAGCACAGAAGGAGGCCATTTTGGGCCATCATGTCCGCGCCGGCCAACAAAGAGCTATCCAGCCTAATCCCACTTCCCAGCTCTTGGTCCGTAGCCCTGCAGGTTAGAGCATCCCAAGTGCACATCCAAGTACTTTTTAAATGTGGTTAGGGTTCCTGCCTCTACCACCCTTTCAGGAAGTGAGTTCCAGACCCCCACAACCCTCTGAGTGAAGAAATTTCCCCTCAAATCCCCTCTGAACCTTCCCCCAATTACTTTGTGTGTATCTGTGCCCCCTGGTTTTTGACCCCTCTGCTAAGGGAAATAGGTCCTTTCTATCCACTTTATCTATGCCCCTCAATTTTATGCACCTCAATAAGGTCTCCCCTCAGCCTCCTCTGTTCCAAGGAAAACAGACCCAGCCTATCCAGTCTTTCCTCATAGCTAAGATTCTCTACTCCCGGCAACATCCTTGTAAATCTCCTCTGTACCCTCTCTAGTGCAATCACATCTTTCCTGTAATGTGGTGACCAGAACTGCACGCAGTACTCTAGCTGAGGCCTAACTAGTGTTTTATACAGTTGAAGCATAACCCCCCCTGCTCTTGTATTCTGTGCCACGGCTAATAAAGGCAAGCATTCCGTATGCCTTCTTAACCACCTTATCTACTTGGCCTGCTACCTTCAGGGATCTGTGGACATGCACTTCAAGGTCCCTTTGTTCCTCTACACTTCTCAGTGTCCTACCATTTAATGTGTATTCCCTTTCCTTGTTAGCTCTCCCCAAATGCATTACCTCTCATTTCTCCGGATTGAATTCCATTTGCCACTGTTCTGCCCACCTGACCAATTTATTGATATCTTCCTGCAGTCTACGGCTTCCTCCTTCAGTATCAACCACACAGCCGATTTTAGTATCATCTGCAAACTTCTTAATCATACCCCCTATATTCAAGTCTAGATCATTGATATATACCACAAAAAGCAAGGGACCTAGTACTGAGCCCTGCGGCACCCCACTGGAAACAGCCTTCCAGTCACAAAAACACCCATCAACCATTGCCCTCTGCTTCCTGTCTCCGAGTCAGTTTTGAATCCAACTTGACACTTTGCCCTGGATCCCATGGGCTTTTAACTTCATGACCAATCTGCCATGTGGAACCTTATCAAAAGCCTTGCTAAAGTCTATATACACTACATCAAATGCACTACCCTCATCTACCCTCCTTGTTAACTCCTCAAAAAATTCAATCACGTTTGTCAGACACGACCTTCCCTTAACAAATCCATGCTGACTATCCTTGATTAATCCGTGTCTTTCTAAATGAAGATTTATCCTGTCCTTCAGAATTCTTTCCAATAATTTTCCCACCACCGAGGTTAGGCTGACTGGCCTGTAATTACTCGGTCTATCCTTTTCTCACTTTTTATACAAGGGTACCACTTTAGCAGTCCTCCAGTCCTCCGGCACCACACCTGAAGCCAGAGAGGATTGAAAAATGATGGTCAGGGCCTCTGTTATTTCCTCTTTTGCTTTGCGTAACAGCCTGGGATACATTTCATCCGGGCCTGGGGATTTATCCACTTTTAAAGCTGCTAAACCCCTTAATACTTCCTCTCTCACCATGTTTATTTCATCTAATATTTCACATTCCTCCTCCCCCCCCCCCCCCCCCCACCGATAGCAATGTCTGCTTCGCCCCTCTCCTTTGTGAAAACAGACGCAAAGGCCCCGATTTTCGGGCCGCTGTCGGGTGGGAAAAAGCGGGTCGGGACCCCCCCCCCGCCTGATTCCCCACCCCGTCCGACTTTCGGACCGCCATTTCCACACGCCCTGCTTCAGTCCCGCCCGCCGCTGGCGGGACTGCTCGTCGGCACACTAATCACCAATGATCACCTTGTTAAGGACGATTTTCCCGTGCCGTTGCGACTTTGGAGCTATCCCCACCTGAAACCCGCCTGCGGGGAACCCCGCCGATGAGAGCTGGCGTGAAAACAGCTGGCTTGCTTGCTTGCAGCAGCAGGTCGCTGAGGGCTGAAGATATTTAAAGAGGCAGCATTTGCAGGCTGCAGGACCTTGTTGATCAAGGCTTGGGGGAACAATTTGAAGCCTTAGGAGCAGCTGCAGAAAGTTGGAGCCTCACACACTTCTTCAGTGTGAGCTCCTGGGAAGCCCCTCTCACCACCCTAACTCAGGACGACCTCAACCGAGGCATCTGCTAGAAGCATGGGAGGCCTTTGGCACCTTCCCTTCCTGGCATCAGAGGATCTCCAACAGCAGAGGTGGCAGCAGCAGAACCAGGAACAGCAGGATGATTACCAGGAGCACCAGGCTGCTGCTCACTCACCTGGAGCTGCATAAGCCAGAAGGGGCCAGCGCTTGGAAGTGGCTTGAGAGCACCTTGCTGCGCTTTAGGGGGCCAGTGGGACCCGTTTCTGCACTGGCAGTCCTACTCAGAAGGACTTCCATGAAGATCTGGTTTCTCTGTTCAACAGATGGCCAACGCTCCTCAAGAGATGTCATTCTCTTATGAGCACTCACCATGTTTTCCGTATGCTGGCGAGTTATCTCCTCCATGGAGGTTGCCAACCTTTCCATGGTGCTGCGTTCATGCACCAATGACTCCACAAAGGCTCTGCTCATGGTCGCTATGGACTCCTCCATTCGCTCCACACTCGCAGCAACCCTGGAGACAAAACCTGCCAGAGACTCCTGCATCTGTGCATGGAGATCCATCACCTCTTCTCTTGCGGATGGACCCAGAGGCAGAGGGTCGAGATGCAGCGCAGCTGAGCTGAGCTGGCAGAGCCCTGCGCCCTCCGACGAGGACTCTCCACTGCTGTCCCTGTCTCCAGAATCTGCTGAGGCTCACTTGTCAGCTGTGAAACACCAGGTGACAACACTACTCTATGTCCCAAAGGTCCCCCCGAGGTGTGAGTGTCTGCGCTGGTGCTGGGTGCGCTTACTTCTGCTGACACTGCACCCTCAGAGGTTGGAGCTTCCTCTGAGAAGTCTGGCTGCACAGCCTCTTCCTCCTCCACAGTGAGGACGGGGGCTCTGGATGGTACTGTGGGGGAGTAAAGGAAGGAGTTACAGATGTAATGCCAAGGTTCCTCTGGTGACTCCCAGCGAGTTGGCATCTGCTGACACCTGCATCCATGCAGCATTGGTCTCAGTGGGAGGCCTCTTCCTCCCTGACCTAGGGAAGAGGACCTCCCTGTGGGCCCTAACCCCATCCAATAATAACTGCAGTGAAGCCTCGTCGAATTTGAAGGCAGCTCGGGGTCTGGCACTGGCCACAGCTGCTGCAGGCTCCTCTGCCATCCTGTATGGTTCATTTGGAAGCCTTCAGAGGATGCAGTGCTTGCCATGGACCTTGAAAGCACCATGAATGATGACATCATACTGTGGGGATTTCTGACTCGATTTAGACAATTAGCAAGGCTTCCCACATGCTGGGAATTAATTGGCCAATTGAGGGAAAATTGCGTGGGGCTGGCTGACACTTTTTTATGTGTGTCAGAAACCCCACATTCGGGGAAATCCGACCATTTCCCACACAAGCCGAAAATCGGGGCCAAAGTATTCATTAAGAACCCTACCGACGTCTCCCGCCTCTACACACCGATTACCCTCATGATCTCTAATAGGCCCTACCCTTTCTTTAGTTATCCTCTTACTCTTAATATATTTATAAAACATCTTTGGATTTTCCTTGCCAAGAATTTTTCATGCTCTCTTTGCTTTCCTAATATCATTTTTCATTGCACCCCTGCACTTTCTGTACTCCTCTAAAGATTCTGGAGTATTTAGCCCTTGATACCTGTCAGACGCCTCCCTTTTTTTCTTTATCCTACCCTGTATGTGTCTATACCACCGCCGCCGTCTCGCCGCTCCTCCCAAGTCTGCTCCGTCGCTGCTGCTGCTGTGGGAGATAGATATATATTTGAAGAAGTAAAATTTAAAAGGTTATGGAGAATGGGCAGGAGAGTGGGACTAAGTGGATAGCTCTTCCAGATAGATGGCAAAGACACGACTGCCGAATGACGACTTCCTGGGCTATAAAGATTCTAAGATTCTATACAACAACACCAGCTTGCATTTCTATAGCGCCTCTAACATAGTAAAACCTCCCAAGGCGCTTCATGGGAGCGTTATCAGACAAAACTTGACAGCGAGCCACCTAAAGAAATATTAGGACAGGTGACCAAAAGCTTGGTCAAAGATGTAGGTTTTAAGGAGCATCTTAAAGGAGGAGGGAGAGGTTTAGGGAGGGAATTCCAAAGCTTCAGCTTGAGACAGCTGTATGAAAGGAGGGGAGATAGTTTAGAGAAAAATGTCAACAGAATGTTGAGAAGTAATTTTTTCTTTTTACTGAACAGCTTTAGAGGACAACATCTGATGTGAATATTGTGATTGCCTCAGAACCATGTTTACAAGCTACGCAGACAATTCATTGTGAAGTACTGAGCTGTGTCGCACCTTTCTAAAAGCACAATTGTTGTGGAAATAATGGTGGATTCACAGGGTGGATGCCAAATTAACAGCCATGTTTGCAATGGTGGAATCTCTCTTGGAAACCTAAAAATTCCTGACAACAATGTAACTATAAAACATTCATGAAGCAGACAAAAGCTGTTTAATCGTGCATTAGCTATTGAGATTTTGAACAGAAAAAAATCTGAAAGTGTTTGTTTGCCATTGGTTGGAGTGGGAGTTTGTGTCTGCTGCGACATGTGTAGGAGGCTCCCTGAAGGTAGCTGCGACTTCAGGTTCTCAGCTGTGTGGAAACACTTTCCTGGCATCTAATTTATTTATGATAATGAGCCGGGGCCTTGTTATGGCTTATTGTTTTACATTGAGGTGTGTGGGGGAGAATATCGATGTGATGCTGAGGGGGCAGCTGTATTAGACTGTCAGTGTGTGCAAAGGAGACCAAAGTGGCAAACCAGCATCAATCAATGGCCATTGGAGCTGGAAAGTTTTTGAAAATGTTAGACACGGGAGAGCAGGAATCTGTCAATCAGGTTTTTTAATGTTTGCTTGATTGGTTCATTTTTCCTGTAAAATTAAGTGAGTGAGTGCTGGGGCATTTCTGGTTATCTGAAGATGCCAGCACTGTGGACTGTCTAGAAAGGTTATTTCTTTTTTTTTTAATGACGTTCATTATTTGCCTTATTTTGTTCTCTTTCCCCTTGCTGGTGTCTCTTGGGACCACACCGTATTCGTAGGCAACAACTTGCAGAAAATGGGCAGCAGGACTCGGCGCTGTGCCTGCGGGAGAGGGCCTGGCAGCTTCCCAGACTGGCAGAGATTTAAACCCGATGATTCAGCTGCGCATGTGAACAAGCAGACTGCCAGCTTCCAGCAGCGAGCCTGTCATAAGGCAACGGTGATCACTGCAGAATGGAGCTGCTCCCAGGCCTCTGCCTGTGCTGCAAGAAGTGCACAAAGATCTGGCTGCACTGACTCCCTGACACGACGTTGTAATCTCAAAATTACTCCAGTGCATTTATATCTTAGAAAACTTGCAGTTTTGATTCTGTCAATTTATTCAGGTTTGGTGTCATCTTTGCCAACAGTTGGTCTGATCTGCAGCCACTGATGTGATGGTGTTCCCTGAGAATGATTAAATAGCTACGAAGTAATGATGAATAGTCGAGCATGCAGTCAATATATAGCAGGACTGCTCAAAATATAGTCCTCCCATTATTTTAAAGGAACTTCCTTCAGGTGGCTGAAATTTCCCTGCATGTCTATGTGCCATAGATTCTGATATCGGGTGTGAAATGATGTATAATCATAACAGAACAGAGTTTTATAGCTTAAAAACATTTTTCAGTTATATTCATGATAGATAAAGAAAAATAAGAAAGACTTGCATTTCTATAGCGCCTTTCATGACTTCCAGACATCCCAAAGTGCTTTGCAGCCAATTAAGTCCTTTTTGAAGTGTAGTCACTGTTGGAACACAGCAGCCAATTTGCGCACAGCAAGCTCCCACAAACAGCAATGTGATCAGACCAGATAATCTGTTTTGAGGTGTTGATTGAAGGATAAACATTTCTTCCAAATAATGCTGTGGGATGATTTTACATTCATCTGAGGGGGCAGATGGGGCACGGTTTAATGTCTGATCGGAAAGACGGCACCTTCGACAATGCAGCACTCCCTCAGTACTGCACTGGCGTGTCGGCCTGGATTTTTTTGCTCAAGTCTTTCATGTGGGAATTGAACCCACAACCTTCTGACTCTGAGGAGAGAGTGCTACCCACTGAGCCACGGCTAATACCTATGAAAATAAATGCCCATCTAATGGTGCAACACACACTGTGTGACACGGATATTTTATAAAACAAAATGCAGAACCAAGTTTAGAAAACAAAATGGGCCGTATATTCCGATCCCTACGGGTGTGTACGCGCGGTGTACCCACCCGTAGGGACATTGGAAATGCCGGTTTCAGGCATGCACTGGAAACCGGCATTTCCAATCTGTCAAGAAAGCTCTCGACAGATCCTTCGGCTGCCCGGGAGAAGGGCCTCTGCGGGCGGATAGTTCTGCTTTTTGGAGACCCTCCGCCTGCAGAAAACACTTACAATTCTTGCGCCTGGTAAAAGCAGGTGTAAGGCCTGCTTTTACCAGGATAAGAGTTGAAAAAAGTTTTTAAAAAATTTCCACTGATTTATCATTTAAAAATACTTTAAAGAAAGGTAAGTTTATTTTTAGCCCCGTTAAAAACTTTAATTTTTTTCAAAAATTTAAATTTTTGTTTAAAATAGTTAATTTATGTAATTTCAAGTCATTTGTTTTGTGATGTTTGTGATTTAAAAAAAAAAATTATTTGAAGTTTTACTATGTTTTGGGGGTGATCTCCATTCATATATTTGACAGGTCTTCCTGTCAAATGTATGAAGGGAGATTCCCTTCTCTGATTGGCTCCCCATGGTCCACGTGATCCCAGGGATGCAGCGAACCGCCTGCGCCTCTGGGATACGTGGGCCCTGCGCACTTGGAGTTTGGAGAGGCCCAGCAGAGGAACTGTGCGCCTCACGGGAGTCCTCAGGTAAGGGCGCAGATTTTTCCAGATCGCAGCCCTCTGCCCGCGGGAGGCCTGCGATCGGAATATCTGGGCCAATATTGTATAAGAAAAGCTGGTTGCACACAAAGTGGAACCTGCTTTACCTGTGATGCTAGTGGGGGCCCCCATCCCCTAGGATTGTCAACTCTGGTTGAATGTGTTCTTGGCGGTTTCATCACATGACCCGCCCCACGCTCCCGCCATTGGTCGCCCAACATGTCCATTCTCACGGCACACCGTGTTCCCATGCCAATTGGAAAGCGAAAAGACTCTACCCAATTGGATGATGCTTGCCAAACAGCCTTTTTACCCATTTCCAATATTTTATAACTAATGAACAAAAATGGTCAAAGAAAATGAAAATAACTTTTTTTAATGCCCCTATGATTTTTCTCCCGGGTTTGCTCGCTGCGGTGTCCTGGAGATTAAAATCTTCAATTCCTGGAGACTCTAAGCCAATCCTGGTGGGTTGGCAACAGTGGATCATAGAAATCAAGAATGCCCAAATTTTGGCCCAACATATATGGTTCAGCAACACCCTGGGCGTGGAAATTAAGTCATAGAGTCATAATGGCACAGAAGGAGGCCATTTGGCCCATTGAGTCCATGCCAGCTCTCTGTAGAGCAATCCAGTCAGTCCCATTCCCTCGCTCTATCCCCGTAGCCCTGCAAGTTTATTTCCCTCAAGTGCCTATCCAGTCTCCCCTTGAAAACATTGAGTGTGTCCGCTTCCACCACTTCCGTCGGCAGCGAATTCCTGGTTATCATCACTCACTGCATAAAAAAGCTTTTCCTCACATCCTCCCTGTATCTCTTGCCCAAAACCTTAAATCTATGTCCCCTAGTCCTGGTAGCATCAACTAGTGGGAACAGCCTTTTCCCATCTAACCTATCCAAACCCGTCATAATCTTGTACACCTCTATCAAATTGCCCTTTAACCTCCTTTGCTCTAATGAAAACAAATCCAGCTTCTCCAACCTGTCCTTGTAGCCAAGATCCCCCATCCCCGGAACCATTCTGGTAAATCTCCTCTGCACCCTCTCAAGGGCCTTCACATCCTTCCTAAAGTGTGGTGACCAGAACTGGACGCAATGCTCCAGTTGTGGCCTAACCAGCGCTTTATAAAGGTTCAGCATAACTTCTCTACTTTTGTACTCAATACCTCTATTTATGAAGCCCAAGATCCCATATGCTTTGTTAACCACTCTCTCAATATATCCTGCCACCTTCAGGGACCTATGCACATTAACTCCCAGGTCCCGCTGTCCCTGCACACTCTTTAAAACTGTGCCATTAAGTGTATATTGCCTCTCTCTGTTCCTTCTGCCAAAATGCATCACCTCACACTTCTCTTTATTAAATTCCATCTACCACTTGTCTGCCCATTCTGCTAGCCTTTCAATGTCCTGTTGCAGTCGATTGATATCATCTTCACTGTTTGCCACCCACCCCCCCCCCCCCGCCAAAGTTAGGTGTCATCGGCAAATTTAGAAATTCTACTCTGTATTCCAATATCCAGGTCAAATATATACATCAAAAAAAGCAGTGGCCCCAGCACTGACCCTTGGGGAACACCACTGTCTACCATCCTCCAGTCTGAAAAACAGCAATTTACCACAACTCGCTGTTTTCTGTCCTTAAGCCAATTCCTTATCCAAGCTGCCACTGACCCACCTATTCCATGAGCCTCAATTTTGTTAACCAGCCTTCTATGTGGTACTTTGTCAAATGTCTTCCAAACATCCATGTAGACAACATCCATTGCATTCCCTTCATCAATCCTCTCTGTTACTTCATCAAAAAATTCAATTAGATTAGTCAAACATGATTTGCCTTTTACAAATCCTTAATTAGCTTAAATCTCTCCAAATGCCCATAAATTTTTTCCTTGATTATTGTTTCTAAAACTTTACCCAGGATAATACAAAGAGCAAAAATTGAATGTAATCTTTCTTAATTTGTGAGGCTGACTTACATCAAACAGGAGATTGATGTTTGCGTTCTGTGTAATCTTGCACAGGGTAATTCCCATGCAAGCTGTGGTCGAGTGGCCTACTCCTGCTCCTATCTTCTATGTTTTCTATGTAACTGGAATGTGCACTGGAGTCAATTATTCCCAGCATTTTAATACTTGCTATGAGAGTTAAATAGTTTGATGTCCTTGGGAGAGTTTTGAAGTGGTAAAAACTCCTCCTCAGTATTGTTAAATGCCTTGTTCAAGTATTCAGTTGTTGGCTTTCAAACAACCTCTGTGTTTCTTTATCTGATTCACTGGGCTGAGCAGCTGCCACATATCAACACTCTATCTGGGAGGAGGACAAGCAATCCCAAAGCGTGTTTGGACAACAATGCAAGTTTAGCAGCGTTCTACCTTCTTTTGTGGGATATTTTTCAGTTCACTGATTTAATATCAATATAGGTCCACAAATAAGGTCTTTGCTTCTGCTATCACCCTACTCCAGTATTTAATCCTCTGTCTGACCGTGAGTATTTCTAACTGCTGCATTATATCCGGGAGTGGGTCAGCCCAGGACAACAAACTTCCATCTGGAAGCCACACTCATTTTTGGATGTAAAGCATTTTTTGTACAGTTTGTTCTCGAGATCTACAAGAGGCAAAAGTTTGGAATTGTTAGTGTAATGCAACAGTTTGCCAAAAACGGCAAGCCACAAATGGTCTGTTAGTCCGTTGTAATGTAAGCCAGTGCCTTGCACTTCACTGTAGCATTGGATTAGGTCAGTTGGTAGTACTCTCACCTTTGAGTATTGTTAACTGCCTTGTTCAAGTATTCAGTTGTTGGGCTTTCAAACAACCTTTGTTTCTTTTGCATTGTTCCACGGAAGCTCAGCGTAAGCTCGAGGAACAGCACCTCATCTTCCGATTAGGCATTTTACAGCCTTCTGGACTCAATATCGAGTTCAACAATTTCAGATCATAGCCTCGGCCCCCATTACATTTTTACTTTTCTACTTTTTTTTATCCACACCTTTGTTTTGGCCCCCCCCTTTTTTCTCTCCCACATGGCAGCTGTCTCCCATTCTGCCAGCGCATTTCACACCTAATCTAGAGCCGTCTTTTGTCTCCACTAGTCCTATCACCATCTCGCCTCGTTTTGAATACCTCCTTAATGTCTCTTCACTTTTCTCTTTTGTGTTCTCCCAGCCTCCAAACTGGCCTTTTAATCTGTTTCATTCCCTGTGCTTTTTCAGTCTTGACAAAGGGTTTCGACCTGAAACGTTGACTCTATTTCTCTCTCCACAGATGTTGCCTGGCCTGCTGAGTTTTTCCAGCATTTTCTGTTGTTATTTGTGTTTCTTTATCTGATTCACTGGGCTGAGCAGCTGCCGCATATCAACAATCTATCTGGGAGGAGGACGAGCAATCCCAAAGTGTGTTTGGACAACAGTGCAAGTTTAGCAACGTTCTATCTTCTTATGTGGGATATTTTTCAGTTCACTGATTTAATATCAATATAGGTCCACAGTTGTGGATTCAAGCGCCGCACTTGGACTTGAGCATATAATCTAGGTTGACAGACTAGTGCAGTTCTGAGGAAGCACTATGTTATCGGAGGTGTCATGAAACAGATGAGACATTAAACTGTCTGCTTGGATGTTGAAGTTCCTCTGATGCTACTTGAATAAGAACCTAAACAGATGTTCATTTCCTTGCCATTGTGGGATATGCTGTGTTCAAAATGGTTGTCACCTACCTACATTACAGTCACTGCACTTAGAAAAATCTCAGCACTTTTATTATAATGAGAGACATGATGAGGTACTGTGTAAATGCAAAACTCTTGGTTTGTGGTGCTAACAACTAATGGTGATGTTCTAGGAATGTGTATCCAGGTCAGCAGTTAGTGTAACGTAGCTAATTGCTAAGTAGTTGTGTGATTAAGACCCACCTGTGGGATGTGATTCCTCAACACCACCAAAGAGGCCTTACTGCTTTGCTGCTGCACTGACTTTCTCCTGACTCTCTTTAAAGTTATTTTAATATTAGTGCATAAAATCTAATTGCACAGTGGCATTTTTGACAGCTCTAAATCCCAAATCAATGATGGGCCATTAGTAAACTTGTCACTCAGCTCATTTTAGCATTTACTGCTCTTGAAGCTAAGTACTATCATCAGCCCTTTGACAGAGGCAGTAACATCTTGTATTTGAATGGCACTCTGGACAATGACAAACTCCCCCATTCCAAACAACCTGTACTTACCACATGGTATGCAGCTATCATATTTAGTTTCAAGCACCACTAATATATTTATCATTCCATCCACACAGTTTCAAGTAGAATGCTAGCCACTTACTGAGAGCGGGGTGCGAGAGGTTATTGCCAGTTTTGCTCGGTGGCTAGTTGATAGGGCTGCCCATTGTTACCAACTAAAACATGAACATTCGCATCAGAGGGTTTTTTTCCCCCCGTGGAATTTTTGCCAGTGGTGAAACCGAAGGAAGATTTTCCCTGTTAATGGCTACACGCTACTGGATGGGAAAGAATTCGAAACGTGCAGCTCCGTGTTGCCAGCACGGTGCTGAAGAGGCTCCTCGTGATCTCTCGAAAGCAGATAACAGCTCCTGTCAGATAAGTCAAAAAAAATGTCAGCTTTCAAATTTATAACTGAAATGATGGAAATGAATTTGTGCTGGGAGCTCAATATATGTTTGAGCCAAGAATTTCCTTTTGAAGGGGAGTGGAACTCAGCAGTGAGATCATTTTATCCCCTATTCTCTTCCTATTCTCTCTGTTTAGCTATGTAAAGATTTTGGAGTTGTTTACTAAGCCCTATGGCCACAGCACTTGCTACTATGTGTATTCACACCACTTAGGTTGTCTTATCTGAATTTGGGGTTAATGGTTGACGTCACTACAGACTCTTGCGTGAACCCTGCCCAGTCATCACGTTCTCATTTTATTAACAAAACCGTTGTAATGCAGGCGGATGAATCCGAAGCCCCTCAAAGTATTTAATGTACTCATAATACTTAGCTGGAAAAAATATGCCTTTCCAGTATTAATGAACGTTGCACTCTGACCAGAGAAATGAGAAATAGCAGCAAAATATTCATGGGAATTTTGAAGAAAAATAAATGAAAGACTGGAAAAGAAAGAAAGACTTGCATTTGTATAGCGCCTTTCATGACCACCAGACGTCCCAAAGCGCTTTACAGCCAATGAAGTACTTTTGGAGTGTCGTCACTGTTGTAGTGTAGGAAACGCAGCAGCCAATTTGCGCACAGCAAGCTCCCACAAACAGCAATGTGATAATGACCAGATAATCTGTTTTAGTGATGTTGATTGAGGGATAAATATTGGTCAGGACACTGGGGATAACTCCCCTGCTCCTCTTTGAACTAGTGCCATGGCATCTTTTATGTCCACCTGAAAGAGTAGACGGGGCCTCGGTTTAACATCTCATCCGAAAGAAGGCACCTCCGACAGTGCTGTGCTCCCTCAGTACTGCACTGGAGCGTCAGCCTAGATTTTTGTGCTCAAGTCTCTGGAGTGGGACTTGAACCTTCTGATTCAGAGGTGAGGATGCTACTAACTGAGCCCCTAGCTGGGGAGAAGAGGGGACAACATCAAGAAGGGAATGACTATTACATTGAGGCTTAGATCATAGAGTCATACAGCACAAAAGCCAATTTGGCTCATCGTGGAACTGGCGGCTCTTTGAAAGAGCAATCCAATTAGTCCTACACTCCCATTCTTTACCTGTAGCCTTGCAAATGTTTCCATTTCAAGTATATATCCAATTCCTCTTTGAAAGTTACTATTGAATCTTTAACTATATACAAGGACTTGTAATATATAACAGCAGTGCAAACATGGTTTATGTTGTATAAAAATAACTCTGCCATTTTCTGCTCCCAAGCTCAAGGCCCAGAAATGAGTTCACTTCCAAACTCAAACAAGGAAGTTCTCCATTCTTGACAACAGCTCTCTTAACAACCTTCATCCATCTCCTGTACTTTTCCATTGCCAATTGCCAGGCCATTGGAAACTGACACCATTTAATTCTTGCTTCGATTCTGGTCTTGCTCCATCCTCAGTCCATTCCCCTCCCTGTCCTCTCTTCCCTACATGATTGCTCCACTACCCAGGCTGTGCCCCCAGGAAGCAATGCCACGAGAGATCGGTCAATCTCTAACGTTCACCTGGTTGTCTTTGCTGAAGGTCTTCTAATTGTCAAATATTAAAGCCAAACTGAAATGGCCCTTCAAGATCAGGAGGGGGGGCTGACAAAATGAAGGTGAAGAGAGCTGGGTTCTATTCAAGCTTCTGCTGGAGTTTCAGGCGGAGACCCAACATGTCCTGAAAGTGGCAGAGTTGCCAGCAGTATAATCTCCAGGTCATTGTGAGCTAGAACAAATGTAATCCAAACATAACTGAGCCAAGGAAGTCATTACTGCTGTTTATATGGCACTACTTTTATTAGCTTGTAGAAATGACTAACTCAAGCCAAAATCATTGGGGCCAGAAGAGTTTTGGGTTTTTAAAAGAAAAAAATGGTTTACTTGCAAGAAGCTCAACAAGAAATGAGCTAAAATAGTGAGGCTATGGGGTAGACAAAATGATTTCAAACTTTACAATTCATTCTTAAACATTTCTCACTCATCATAAATATGGTAAGATGGGTGAGAATATGGCATGGAACACGTATCTTGCAGCTTTTTTTCCCACTGGGATTTGATTGGGGGAAAATGAAGTTGGAGAGGAAGGTATTGTGTAATATGATTGAGTAACAAAACTATAACGAAAGTAGAAAATAACCAATCATTAAAGGAGACAACCACAGTCTTAAACAAATGAAACCATGTAGTGTGCTATTGAGTCAGACACGACCAGGAAGTTCCCAAGCTTTATTTCTGGTTAGTGATGAATTAGCAGATCTACGTTGGGGTGCTGTAATGACCCTCGGCACCCATGGGCTGGAAAGGGGGAAAAGCTCAAGTCCGTGATTCTGTTCCCAGTTGCTGCTTGGTGATCCCTGCTGGAAAGTGTCCGTGTGTGGCTCTAGGGGGAGAAGAGGATTGGGCTCAATTGTGATGCAGCCCAGTTTAACAGCCTGTCAGCACTCACTGTTTAGGCTCACATGAGAAGAATGGCCTCTTGGCGGAGGTACCAGATGACAGCTTGAACCCAAAAACTCTGAATGACTCGCTTTATCGGGCGAAGAGAAAAGAGGGGGGAGGAGACTCATTTTCAACCGACAGTCGATTCAAGTGAAGTGCCAGCGCTCTACAAGTTCGACTCATAGAACTTTTGTTTTCTTTCCCCCCTTTCCTCTGTTCAGTTACCACGCACCATAGACGAGAGGACAACCTGCTCCCAGCCCACCCTAATCCCACTTTGAAACTGGCCTTTCGAAAGTGTACCGAGCAGACTGGGGCTAGCTCACCCTTTGATTTTTGTCTCCCCTTTCTCCAAATCTCTCCAGGGCAAGCACTTGGTACCTCCCAATGGTGACATGGCTGAGGTTAGGAGCATGGTATGATGGTCTATGTGAGGGAACCCATGTCTCATTAATCCATTGCGCTACAGCCTGGAGTCACAATGCCATGTACTCATTGTTGTATAATTTCTTCATACAGTTAATCAGTATGCGTTTTTTTTAAAGAAAAGTGTTAAGTGTGGCTATAGAAACATAGAAGATAGGAGCAGGAGTAGGCCATTCGGCCCTTCGAGCCTGCTCCGCCATTCAATGTGATCATGGCTGATCATCCAAATTCAGTACCCTGTCCCTGCCTTTTCCCCATATCCCTTGATCCCTTTAGCCTCAAGAAATATATCCAACTCTTTCTTGAATATATTTAATGAACTGGCCTCCACCGCCCTCTGTGGCAAAGAATTCCACAGGTTCACCACTCTCTGGGTGAAGAAATTCCTCCTCCTTTCAGTTCTAAATGGCTTACCCCTTATCCTTAGACTATGACCCCTGGTTCTGGACTCCCCGGCCATCAGAAACATCCTTCCTGCATCTAGTCTGTCCAGACCTGACAGAATTTTATAGGTTTTGATGAGATCCCCTCTCAATCTTCTAAACTCCAGTGAGTATAAGCCCAATCGACACAATCTCTCCTCATACGTCATTCCTGCCATCCCAGGTGTCAGCCTGGTGAATCTTCGCTGCACTCCCTCCATGGCGAGAACGTCCTTCCTCAGGTAAGGTGACCAAAACGGCACACAGTACTCAAGGTGCGGTCTCACCAAGGCCCTGTACAACTGTAGCAAGACATCCTTGTTCCTGTACTCGAACCCTTTTGCTACGAAGGCCAACATACCATTTGCCTTCTTAACCGCCTGCTGCACCTGCATGCTTACCTTCAGCGACTGGTGCACAAGGACACCCAGGTCTCTTTGCACTTCCCCTTCTCCCAATCTATTGCCATTCAAATAATAATCTGCCTTCCTGTTTTTGCCACCAAAGTGGATAACCTCACATTTATCCACATTATAGTGCATTTGCCATGTTTCTGCCCAATCACCCAACCTGTCCAAATCGTACTGGAGTTTCCCGACATCCTCCTCGCAGCTTATCCTCCTCGCAGCTTACCCTCCCGCCCAGCTTTGTGTCGTCTGCAAACTTGGAGATATTACATCCAATTCCCTCGTCCAGATCATTAATATATATACCAGAGGGTTACTTCTAAATTTATTTTTGGGTATTTTTTCATTCACTGGATGTGCGTGTTGCTGGCAAGGCCAGCATTTATTGCACATCCCTGATTCTTTAAGTTGTCATAGTTGCATTTGGAAGCACATTCCTTCAGATCAACTGGAATGAAAGACACGACCAGGTCTGCCAGCCCCTGGATTATGCAGGTGGCCAGGAATGTGCAGCTGCAGTTTGTTCACATCGAATATAACTGCTCTGGCAAGGCAGTAGGAATGCAACTCTGCTTGAAACTAGTTTAAAAAGAAATGGTTGTTTACATCATTTTTTGTTGTGAGGTTGTTGGTGGTAGAATCAGAATGTTAACCGTTCTGCTGTCAGTCTTGCTAATTAAAGGAATACCATTCCCTTGCCTCTTACTTGTTCAGTGTTTCTGTTTTTAACTTGCTGTCATTTGGCAGGCTGCAGGAATAATAGCCTTTCAGAACACTTTGAGTGAGTGCACACTATGGACTACAACGCTGGTCAAATCTGAACAGAATAAAAATGTTCACTTAACAGGAATGATACGGGTAACAGAGATAATTATGTTAACATAAAACGGTTTTGAACTTTTACTTTTAAAAGAATGAGTTGTTCAGTGTGTACTGGACTGTTTCTTAATGTATTTGTTTCACTTCATTGACGGTGTTTAACAGCCTAATCAAGACATCACCTTTGGAACCGTACTACCCTTTCGAGAGAAGCCGCGCTGAGCGACGTACTGTTTCTGTTGGCGTGTCTCTTGCTGCCCTAATCAGAATTTCTAGATGACTGTTTTTGTTTTAGACAGATCTTCCCTTTGTCTTGAAGAGATTACGCCACCCATCTATCTATATATAAACGTTTTGAGAATGTCTGTCACACTCCAGATGTCACACTTTGTGGGAAAAAAACATCAAACCACAACTGCAAAAGCTTTGGGGGGGGAGGGGGGAGAGGAGAGGAGGAGTGTATGGAAAATGCAGTTCTTCTAACCTTGAGGTAATCTGGAGAGGAGCCAAGCAGTTGCCAATCTTGGGAAACATTAGTCGCTTATTGACCTCCAGACCTATTTAGATCACTTCTCTCTGGAGTATCTGAGGAGTGGCTTTAAAAAAAAAGTCAGGCCAGGTTAGCAGCTAAACATCACAACTGTAGTCGAAACCTCAAACTATCTGAGTAATTTCAGCAGCAGCTAGTGTAGATAAGCCCTGGTACCAGTTTAGGTGTTTATTTTATGATGGCCTCAATAGGGAATTTAGAAGAAACTTCTTTACCCAAAGAATGTGGAACTCGCTACCAGAGAGAGTGGTTGAAGCGAATAGTATGGATACATTTAAGGGGAGGCTAGACAAGCATATGAGGGAGAAGCGAATAGAGGGTGATGCTGATAGATTTAGATAAGGAAAGACTGGAGAAGGCTTATGTGAAGCATAAACGCCGGCATGGACTGGTTGGGTCGAATGGCCTCTTTCTGTGCCGTATATCCTATGTAATCCAATGTAAATCTTTCAATAGGATAAGGAATGCTCCATTCTGCAATGCTTGTACACTACGCAGATGCAGACTGCTAAAACAGCATGGATTTAGTGGGTTTTTTAAGTCTCTGAATGTGGGTGATGCTAGCAAGGCCACATTTATTGCCCATCCATAGTTGCCCTGTGAAGATGGGGTTGGGCCACCTTCTAGAACAGCTGCAATCCTTGATGGTGTCAGGTAGGGAATTCCAGGATTTTGGCCCAGCTTTTGAGGAAGGAATATCTGTATATATGGCGTATGACTTAGAGAGAAACTTGGAGGTAATGGTGTTTCCATGACGTTACTGCTCTTGTATGTCCATAATGTCACCACTTTTTCAAGGCTGGAAAGCCACGACTTTTCCAGTCTTTCTTCATATCTCAATTCTCCTACGCTAGCGATTTGTCTCTCTTCTGAACTCTCTCCAGGGCTCAAACGTCTTCCTTGGGTCTCAATGACCAGAATTAGACATAGTACTCAAAACGCAAGCGTGCCTTCATATGTGATGATGAACTCGTATGAAAATGAAGAGCAGCTATTTTCAGTGGGTAATGCCATTGCTAAGCAAAATCATTGTACTCCTTGGATACTGTACAGAGCATCAGCTGACCAAAATTGGAAAGACATTTTACATTCTGTGTAGAAGCCTTCGGGTAAACATACAAACATAAAAGATAGGAGCAGGAGTAGGCCATTCGGCCCCTCGAGCCTGCTCCGCCATTCAATGAGATCGTGGCTGATCATCCAAATTCAGTACCCTGTCCCTGCCTTCTCCCCATATCCCTTGATCCCTTTAGCCTTAAGAAATATATCTAACTCCTTCTTGAATATAATTAATGAATTGGCCTCTACTGCCTCCTTTGGCAGAGAATTCCACAGGTTCACCACTCTCTGGGTGAAGAAATTCCTCCTCCTCTCTGCTCTAAATGGCTTACCCCTTATCCTTAGACTGTGACCCCTGGTTCTGGACTTCCCGACCATCAGGAACATCCTTCCAGCATCTAGTCTGTCTAGTCCTGTTAGAATTTTATAAGTTTCGATGAGATCCCCCCGCATTCTTCTAAACTCCAGTGAGTACAAGCCCAATCGATCCAATCTCTCCTCATACGTCATTCCTGCCATCCCAGGTATCAGCCTGGTGAATCTTCGCTGCACTCCTTCCATGGCAAGAACATCCTTCCTCAGATAAGGCGACCAAAACTGCGCACAATACTCAAGGTGCGGTCTCACCAAGGCCCTGTACAACTGCAGCAAGACACCCTTGTTCCTGTACTCAAACCCTCTCGCTACAAAGGCCAACATACCATTTGCCTTCTTAACTGCCTGCTGCACCTGCATGCTTACCATCAGTGACTGGTGCACAAGGACGCCCAGGTCTCGTTGCACTTCCCCTTCTCCCAATCTCTTGCCATTCAGATAATAATCTGCCTTCCTGTTTTTGACACCAAAGTCGATAACCTCGCATTTATCCACGTTATATTGCATCTGCCATGTTTCTGCCCAATCACCCAACCTGTCCAAATCATCCTGGAGTTTCTCTGCATCCTCCTCACAGCACACACGCCCACCCAGCTTTGTGTCATCTGCAAACTTGGAGATATTACATCTAGTTCCCTCGTCCAGGTCATTAATATATATTGTGAATAGCTGGGGTCCAAGGACCGATCCCTGCGGTACCCCACTAGTCACTGCCTGCCACTCGGAAAAAGAGCCGTTTATTCCAACTCTGCTTTCTGTCTGCCAACCAGTTCTCTATCCAAGTCAATACCTTGCCCCCAATCTCGTGCCTTAATTTTACACGCTAATCTCTTATGCGGGACCTTATCGAAAGCCTTTTGAAAATCCAAATGCACCACATCCACTGGTTCTCCCTTATCTATTTTACCAGTTACATCCTCAAAAAATTCCAGTAGATTAGTCAAGCACGATTTACCTTTTGTAAAGCCATGTTGACTTTGTCTGATCTGGTCACTTTTTTCCAAGTGCTTTGCTATTACATCCTTTATAATGGACTCTAGCATTTTCCCCACTACCGATGTCAGGCTTACCGGTCTGTAATTCCCCGTTTTCTCTCTACCACCCTTTTTGAACAGTGGGGTAACATTAGCTATCCGCCAATCCATGGGTACTGTTCCAGAGTCTATCGAATTTTGGAAGATGACCAGCAATGCATCTACTATTTCTAGGGCCACTTCCTTAAGTACCCTAGGATGTAGATTATCAGGCCCTGGGGATTTATCGGCCCTCAATCCCATCAATTTCCCTAACACCATTTCCCTACAAATACTGATTTCTATCTGTCCGCTGACTGGGACTCGGCGGCCATAGAAATCTGCTGGTGCGCAGGCAGGACTGGGAGAGAGCAACGCCGCACCGTGTCGGGGTGGATGAAGCTCTCTGTGCTCCCAGAGTCAAAAAGGCAGTTTATTGCATAGCCGTTTACCTTAACGTCCATTTTGGACCGAGCTAGTTGGTGCGGTCTCGTTTGGTCCAGCGTAACAGAGGCCAGCGTAGGGGTCGGTGTGTCGCTGCGGGTATCAGATGGGGGGGGGGGGGGTTGGCGGCCTGCTGCATCCCGGCTGGTGTCCAAGATGGCGGCGTCCATGATTCCCATGTGGCTGGAGTCGTCCAAGATGGCTGCTGCTGCGGTGGTTCGCACATGGCTGGGGAGGCCCAAGATGACGGCCCACACGCGGCGCTGTTGGGGGCCCAAGATGGCGGCTCGCACGGCCCACACGCGGCGCTGCTGGCATTTGGGGTGGCTTTGGCCTTGCAGACGCTAGCGTAGTGTCCCTTTTTCCCGCAGCCCGAGCAGGTCGCATTCTTCGCCGGGCAGCGCGCTCTGGGGTGTTTGGCCTGGCCACAGAAGTAGCATTTCTGGCCTTGGGATACTGCTGTCTGGCTTTGGGACACTTCTGCGGTGGTTGGGCCGTTGTTGGGGTGGTACGGTGCTATGGGGCTGTCCTACCGTGTCCCAGGTTGTCGTTCCCTGCGGCGTCCACGGTGCAGAGGAGTAGGCATCCATGCCCCGGTAGGCTGCGTCCAGCGTTAGTGCGATTTCGGAGGCTTTGTCGAGGGTGAGGTCACTCTGCTCCAGCAGTCGCTGTCGGGTGTAGTTGGACCTGTGGCCCGCTACGAAGGCATCCCGGATCAGTTCCTCCGTGTACTTAGTGGGTGTTACCGCCTTACACCCACAGGCCCGGCCAAGCACGGACAGTGCTTGGAGGTATTCCTAAGTCGATTCCCCAGGTTGTTGCTTGCGACTCCCCAGGAGGTGCCTGGCATAAACTTCGTTCACAGGACGCGTGTACTGGGTCTTGAGGAGCTGGAGGGCGGCTGTGTACGAGGTCGCGTCCCGGATGACTGAGTACACTCGGTGGTTCACCTTGGAGATCAGGACAGACAGTTTGTCCGCATCCGTTGCGACCGCAGTGGAGGCAGTCAGGAATGCCTCGAAGCACATGAGCCAGTGAGCAAACTTGGTGGAAGCGTCCGCTTCCCGACTGTCCAGGTCCAGGCATGCTGGTGTGAGGATCTTCTCCATTATAAAAAATTTAGTTAATAAAATTGATGCGCCATCAATTACTCAAAAGACTGAGGTTAAGCGAGTAACAACCAGGCTTTTATTAACTAAAGAATGAAGGTCTAGTCTCGAGTGGTCGACCCGTCCAGAACACTAAGGGACTGGGAGGTAGTCACTTATATACCTGGAATAGTGGGAGGAGTCAGCCGAGGCATGTCCAGACCTGTACCTAGTGGAATACACATACACGTACAGACAGGTATAACAGTGGTTTACCACAACCCTATGTTCCCCGACATCTTTGGGAGTTTGGTTCTGTCTTCACAAAGGAGGACACAAATAAAGTATGTATTTAATTGGTCTGCCATTTCTTTGTTCCCCATTATAGATTTTCAACTTGCTGCTTTGGCGTAAACCGAGTGTTGTGGATCTGCCACTCATTATAGAAATGAGCCGAATTTCATTTCAATTGAAAATGGTGGCAATGAAAATTGGGTGGTTTGTATAGAGGGCAGCTGATCCACATTGCCAGTTAATAAAAAGAAAAGAAAGATTTTTATGTCCATAGGATGTCCCAAAGCGCTTTACAGCCAATGAAGTAATTTTGAAGTGTAGTCACTGTTGTAATGTAGGAAACGTGGCAGCCAATTTGCGCACAGCAAGGTCCCACAAGCAGCAATGTGATAATGACCAGATAATCTGTTTTAGTGATGTTGATTGAAGGATAAGTATTGGCGAGGACACTGGGGATAACTTGAAGACCATTGCGTTAGGTGATATCAACTTTCTGTATTTGATAAACTGGGTCTAGAAAGGTCCTCTGCCCTAAATCATATTTTATAACACTTGGGAGTGATGTTTGCAAAGCTATGAAAGTTCTTGTTGTGAAGACAGAGAGACACACATGCCAGCAGCCTTTAATTTGTTTCAATTATTTTTCAAACTAACTCCATCAACCTGGATAGGAAATGTGGGGTTCATTTACTGTGCAAGGTGAGGACCTTTCACAGGCCCAGTGTAATCAACGCAAAGACATGCCATTTTGTGTAAGTTTGCCAACAGCAGCCTATGGGCCACATTAGACCCTGAACCCTGGCAATCCAGCCTTCAAAGTCTGGGTAACTCAGTACTATTTGTGCTTTTTAATTTCTGTTTGAACTTTGTGGGCCTGAAGGTTTGGAAAGGGCTGTTCTTAGCTCGATCTTGTAATTTGAACTTGAGATACATGCAAATTAATAGGAATGTAGATTTAAAAACGATGACTCTTATATGTACCCATCTAGTCCATGAAGACAAAAGCCTTGGACATTCCTAGTCTACGGCATTGCTTAAAAAGATGTATATTATTGTTTTGAATTTAAAATAAAAGAAGTTCCTCACCAATGTTTACCCTTCCCCTGCTCTCTGACCGACAGACTCCTTGCTATGGTACCATTTGATGGGCACTGTTCATTTGGCTATTATTCTTGTCTGACCCTTGAAAGGGAGGAATGCCTGGATGTCTTTACTGAGGTTCCTTGGTATCACCAGTTGGAGTGTTTGAGTACCGCTGTAGAGGAGTGACTATGGGTACCAATACAAGTAACAGACTGTGTGCAGTGATATCAATTGCAATCTATTAACACGTACACAATGTGACATCAACAGATTCATCTGAATAAATGTAACATTAATTTAAAGAGATGGAAAACTGAGCCATTTACTTTGCCTTCAGGCCAATGCGTATCATTCCTTTGAATTGAAACCATAGCAAACAGTGGAGACCCTTTTATTATTTTGATTCTAAGTTTTGCTCTGAATATGTTGCCGAGTACTCTTAGCTTTTGCGGTTTTATGTTACCTGACATTGAAGAAAAAATGACAGCGTGGGTTAGCTAGAGAAGCTGTGCAATCAATGACAAAGACTTTTGTGAAGGCTTCTTCGCAACATCTATATTCGGGATTTTACTAACTCATTGTTGAGCAATATATATATCCGTGAATTGATTTAGAGCTACTAAGAATGTGTTTTCGTACCCCCCTTCCTGAAGATCTCCCAGCATTTCCCCAACTAAGAGAGTGAGTCGGCAGCCGGGGACTAAATCACATGCTCTGGCCCTAGAGCGGTACCCACCAATGGCCTTTGGACTCTCCCTTTGAGATTCCCTCTGGGGGGTGGTGTGGCCTCTGGCCAGTACCTCCATCTTATAGAACAACTGAAGCTTGAAACTGCTATTGTGGGAGTCATTGCCAAGTACCTCTATTGTAACATTCTGGACCGCTTATTAGTGTCCCAAGATAATATTCCACCACATTACACATCATTTACAGTTACTGTGAACTTGTGCCTAGAGTTTTGTGGTATTTTACTGTTCTGATGACCTAATTTATTCTAAGAAGTACCCTTTGGGGATTGGTGAAAACTGGGAACATTTTGAAATAAATAATAAAGGAATATGATATCATAACTCCTAAGTGCTGAGGAATCCATGATGGGGTTTAAATGAACTGATAAAACTGTTTATTAACTGAAGATTTATATTCTATAATAATACAGCAGTGGGTAGTAAAAAGTAAAAAACACTATATGGGCAGTGGGTAAATGTTTGAGCAGCCTTTTATGACTCTTTGACATGTTTGTAGTACTTTGGAGACCTGATAGCCATTAATGGGAATGTTTATTTCAATGTATTAGGCTGTGTTTAAAAAAAAAAAGAAAATGTTCTGCAGAATCATCTTCCCTATATTCTGATCTTTGTCACTTTTGCACCCACCAGTGTGCTGAATGTCGCTAGGTGATGATGACCGGCCCCTGGTGGGTTTAAAGGTTTAACCAAATCAGGCAGGAATACAGCTGCAGGACTGTGTGCAATTTTTTTTCCTGAGCATTCGGAAAAGCCTTTTAATGAGGAACTAAACTCAGTGGTATAGTCATGCCTTGCACGAAATGACTCACATTTTTCCCCCCATTTAATTATTGTGATCTTTGCTCAGCTGCCTCTTATCTGTCTCTTTAGCACGCTCTGTACTGATTATTAATGTCATAAAAATAATTAGGCTGCAGATCACGGGACAGGGAGTGCTTGCGTGCCATAACTTCTTATAACCATTATGGGCAGAAACATTGGATTATTAAAAGTTTGATTGGGCAAAATCTTTTTTTTAATCAATTAAACCTACAGTGGAGTGACTCTTGCAGAAAAAGAGCGTTCACTTGGACTGCAAGAATAATTCAGCGTGCTTGCTGTTTATTTTTATTCAGTGGATTCAACCTCTAAAATACTTGTTGGTTATGGTCACCATCCTTGTTATCTGTCTGCAATTATTACACTTAACACGGTTGCCCAGATCTGCTGACCACTTGCCACCCTCGATCTGTGTAACACCCTAACATCCATTCATCTCTCGTGCCCTCAACTTACGTAACTGTACCCACTTATAACTAATAGCAGTGCTTTGTGGAAAGTGTGTGGTACATCATCTGACTTATTTAGTCCTCTCGGGTTGTCATTACATCGGATAACTGATATCACTGTGGATTCAGAGTTCTTGTATAAACCCTGCCCTATGACTTCAAATCATACAGCACAGAAGGAGGCCATTCGGCCCATCCAATTAGAGCTATCCAATTAGTCCCACACCCCTGCTCTTTCCCCAAAGCCCTGCAAATTTCTCCTTTTACAAGTCTTTATCCAATTACCGTTAGAAAGTTACTATTGAATCTGCTTCCACCACCCTTTCAGGCAGTGCATTCCAGATCATAACAATTCGCTGCGTAAAAAAAAAACACTCCGCATTGCCCCACTGGATTTTTTGCCAATTATCTTCAATCAATGTCTTCTGGTTACTGACCCTCCTGCCAGTGGAAACCGTTTCTCCTTATCTACTCTATCGAAACCACTCAGAATTTTGAACACCTCTATTAAATCTCCCTTTAACCTTCTCGGCTCCAAGGAGAACAATCCCAGCTTCTCCAGTCTCTCCACATAACTAAGTCCCTCATCCCTAATTCACATTTAAATAATAAAGCTGATAGTATAGGTTTTATGCAGGTCATTGATTACAGCATTTGCAAGACAAGTTGTTAGCACTGTAAACTCTGAGTCAGAAGATTGTGGCCTAGAAATCTGAAGTGTTGGCGCTGGCCATTAAGACCTGCTGGCAGCTGCCTCACTTCCACCCGCTGCTGGCAGGTCCTGTGGCAGTCATCATTTTCGACTGGGGGGATATGTAGATTATGCAGATCGTGACATCAGTGAGTATGCAACGCTCACCTGACGCTCGATCTGCTATTTTCGTGTTCGCTGCTCCACTTACCGGCCTCTGTTAATTACGACCAGCTGATCAAGCGTTCACACGCAGGAAGGAGCCTCCAGCAGCGCTATTTAAAGGGATCATCAGCAACAACTTGCAGCTGAAATGCTTTTTCAGCTTGACTGGCTCGGTGTAACTTTCTGCAACTCTTGCAGCTTTCTAAATGTATCTCAATTCCCTATGGTAACGGGGAGTGTTGTTGTAAGTGGAGAAGCCTTCATTCTTCTTTAAAGGCTTTTGCTCGCAACACTTGCTCACACTCGTGGGGGGGGGGGTGGGGGGGTAGCTCTACTGGCAGTCCCCCTCGCACTCTAGTATCTTCGGGAGAGGGAGCGGAGGCAGCGAAGAAGAGGAAAGATGCGCGCAGAGGGAGGAAGAGGAGTCGTCGATGGAACTGAATATCGGGCGCTGCGTATAACGGACGGCTGATCGGATACCGCCCGTTTAGCGTCACCACCCGAGATGAATTTCTAGGCCTGAATGTTAGTGGGTTATTTGTGCAAGACATCACATGTATGCTCTTGCCAAGTGCCTGCATGCATTCACTTTCCAGTGAATGGCAGCCCTCGCTGATTTTTTTTTTTGCTCTCTATCCCAGGACACTGAGGCCAATTGTGAATCCTCTGGCTGCGATCAGCTAACTCGGCACCGACTGTGGACGGAACCAGGGGCCTTCCTGATCTGAATTGTTGATCTTTTCACTGTTTTAAACAACCGAGCTTTTGGGGAGCTCCGCTAAAACTTTCAATGAATGTTGCATTGTCTATAAAACATAACCTTCGTTATTTGTGAGAAATGAGCAAGATTTGAACACACGCTAAAGGTGGCAATGAAGCTTCCCGCGTTTATAGGTTTGTTTCATATACTGAAATAAATAGTGACTGTTATTTAAGCTGCAGATAGAATAATTAGGGCAGAGTCACAGCCTTTTGCCATTTGATGCTCAGAATAAAGGGCCGATTATATTTGCACTGATCCGTTCTGACAGCAGCTCCGTGGGAACAGGATTCACTTCCTGAATTTTAACCAAGTTCACACGTGCAGCTACACGAGCGAGGAGCCAGTCCGGCTGCTTGGCAAATGAGAGACTGCTGCTCAGACAGCATGGCTTTCATGATTGTGAGGTAATGCCACTGGGGGAGCGGGGGGGGGGTGGATGAAAAAAAAAGACAACATCTATTAGCTCCAATAAAATTGCAACCTGGGGATTAGAGCACAATGTTTTTTTTTTAAATAATAAACTCCAGTCAGTGCCTGGGGCTATTAGTTCATCAATATGGTTTACAAGGAAAGAACTGAGGGAAGGCCCTTTCACTTAAGCCTGAGGCAAACTGGGGAATACCGATTGGATCCAAAGCTGGAACAAGACCAGACAATACAGAATCAATACTTCATACGAGTGTTTTCTCCGACTCCGGAGTACCATCACTTTTCAAAAGCAGTTTATGCATGCCCATTCTGAAACAGATCTGTGGCAGTTTTTCTTTTGTGGTTCTTGCTAGTCTCCCTGGTCTTGGGACACTCTGGTCCTGATCCGAAAGCTTTCCTCGTGTATTGAGGTGGTTTTATCACCGTGTTAATAAGTAGCAGCGAGGATCCCAATATTCCCCTTAAACAGCGAGGGAAGAGTGACTGTGTGGCCCTGTGATCTGACGCGAGAGTTCCACAGAGGTAGGGCAGTGTCAGGGTGCCACGAAGACCTTTAGGAATACACCACAGCAAAGATACCATCAATCGGCCAATGCAACTGTTTCCATATAAAAACATGTCTTAACGTATGACCGCGCCTTTGTATAATTACCAAAGCGCAGTATTGGTGCTGTATGTGGTTGGCTTGTGGATAATGAAAACCAAGTGACCTGCTTTAATCTATATTTTAAATAAGATTAGCAACTTTTTACTGGGAGTCTTTCATCGAAACCAATTTAAAGGTTTGTTTACATTTTTTATATCATTTGCCCTCAATGTGTGATACCCAGTAGCAGCAAAAATTGAGCTGTGATAATGATTCCATAATAAGGCGGATGTGAAAATATCTTTTTACATATCATTTACAGCAAAGAAGTAGGCCATCCGGCCCAACTGGTCTATGCTGGTGTTTATGCTCTACACGAGCCTCCTCCCACCCTGCTTCATTTTGCCCCATCAGTATAACCGGATTCAGTCGCAGATAAAATCCATCTCCTTTCTTTTGTCCGATAATGGAGGCTGCTATCCCGGTCCTTCAAAACTAAATTCAATGTAAAAGGTAAACATAAATCAAAAAGAATAATTGCTGGTGTGGTACTGTTTATCCTGGAGTTAAACCTGAGCGACAATGGACTGAATTGCCATAGCCTAACCAACAAAAGATTAACCAGCTTTAAAGCTTCACCTGTCTGAATACCTTATTGATCAATGGAAAAATGTAACTAGGTCTATGTTTTGGAGTCTATACCTGTACTGGCATTCTGGTTTGGTTTCTATGTAATGCATTGCGCTGTGACAAACCGGGGACTTTGTGTGATTGTGTGAAGAACAATTATTTTTTGTGATTCATTCAAATAATTAAAATTGATACTGGCTGATAAAGGTAATATTTAGCATCCTAAATCGCTATCTGAGAAGTTAACACTGTTCATGGTGACTGAAAAGGATAAGCTAAATCTCCCTGAATTAGGCTACTTAAATCCATATCAGGCTAATATTAAATAATGACCTCACTGACCTGGGGTTTCTCTCTAAATGGCGGCAGGACGGCTTGTCTTTGTGTGTATGGGTTTCAGTGCTAGGAAATGGGAAAGGTTTCTACTTCACATCCAGTCACAGCAAGCAGGCCTATCTGGTTAGCTGTGATTTAGTATCATTGCGGTGTGGTGTTCGCCTTACATTTCCCTACTGACAGAACTCCACATCAGCCAGAAAAGCACTAAAACTGAACTTTCATGACACTTGTAACTTCGCTAAGTGATGCAACTAAATTATTCAGTTAATGCTGAGTCTCCTTTCCTTTTGAGGACGGACTGTCCTCTTTGGGGAAATGTTAATGTTCTGTTAGGCAGGGAATGCTGGCGAAGAGGCTGCAGCCCCAGGTAGGTCTGATCCCCTACCCTGGGTGGGGGCGGGGTCTGATCCTGGGAGGTGAGGACCGATCCCGGGAGGTGAGGACAGCCTCTGGGAGAACTCCTGCTCCTCCCGGCCCACAAGGAGTGCTCCGTGAGGCTGACCTCGTCTCGCTGTAGCTGCGCGGGTTTCCTGAGGCCCGGGAACCCCGGCCAGCCACAGTTAAAGCGGCAAAGCAGATTAAATCTGAGTCTTCAAGCCTTATTTATCATATTTAAAGTGCCAACCCACCTCCTAGGAGCAGGCTGGTTGCCCACCCCACTCCCATCCCGCCTCCGCCTGCCTATGTAGGCGGGTTGGGGTTGGAATTCAGATTTTTTACACTTTAATCTCCCACCCAACCCAAACCCGCCCATTTTTGGATGTTAAAATTCCCCCCCCCCCCCACTACATCTGTCCTAGTTTATCCCCATTTCCTGTCATATGCAGTTATTGTATTACATCATTTCTTTGTCCACAATGAATTGAAACAGTAAGCACAGCTGTTTTCATACATTACACTAACGGAACATAGAAATATACAGGACCAGAGGAGACCAATATGGTCAATCAGCCTGTCTCCGTGTCTGGGAAATATCCTGTCGCAAAACACCTAGAATCATAGAATTGTAACAGCACAGAAGGAGGCCATTCAGCCTGTTGAGCCCGTGCTGGCTCTCTGCAAGAGCACTTCAGCTAGTCCCACTCCCCCGCCCTTTCCCCGTAGCCCTACAAAAAATTTTCTTTTGGGTGCTTATCTAATTCCCTTTTGAAAACCATGATTCAATCTGCCTCCACCACCCCTTCAGGCAGTGCATTCCAGATCCTAACCACTCGCTGCGTAAAAAAGATTCTCCTCCTGTCGCCTTTGGACCTTCTGCCAATCACCTTAAATCTGTGTCCTCTGGTTCTCGAGCCTTCTGCCAATGGGAACAGTTTCTCTCTATCTACTCTGTCCAGACCCCTCATGATTTTGAACACCTCTATCAAATCTTCTCTCAATCTTCTCTGCTTTAAGGAGAACAACCCCAGTTTCTCCAGTCTATCCACGTAACTGAAGTTCCTCTTCCCTGAAACCAGACTTGTAAATCTTTTCTGCATCCTCTCTAAAGCCTTCACATCCTTCCTAAAGTGCGGTGCCCAGAATTGGACACAATACTCCAGTTGTGACCAAAAAAGTGTTTTATAAAGGTTCATCACAACTTCCTTGCTTTTGTACTCTATGCCTCTATTTATGAAGTCCAGGATCCCGCAAGCTTTTTTAACCGTTTTGTCAACCTGTCCTGCCACCTTCAAAGATTTGTGTACATATACCCCCAGGTCTCTCTGTTCATGCACCCCCTTTAGAATTGTATCCTTTAGTTTATATTGCCTCGTTCTTCCTACAAAAATATATCACTTCGCACTTTTCTGCGTTAACTTCACCTGCCACGTATCTGCCCATTCTATGTCCTCTTGAAGTCTATCCCCATCCTCCTCACTGTTCACTATACTTCCAAGTTTTGTGTCATCTGCAAATTTTGAAATTGTGCCCTATACACCTAAGTCCAAATCATTAATATATATCAAGAAAAGCAGTGGTCCTCGTACCGACCCCTGGGGAACACCCATGTGTACCTTCCTCCAGTCCAAAAACAATCGTCCAGCACTATTCTCTGGTTCCTGTCGCTCATATCGATTTTTTTTTTCCAGATACTTATCCAAGTGTCTTTTGAATTTGCTGTAATAATAGTCCGCAGTGCTACCCTGGGCAATCTATATCATACATTCACCACCTCTGTGTAGTGCCGTAAAGTCTTTACACTCTCCCATTCTAAGTTTGAGGCTTACTGTACAATCTCTTGTATTGTTCCACGGAAGCTCAACGTAAACTCGAGGAACAGCACCTCATCTTCCGATTAGGCACTCTGCAGCCTTCCGGACTCAATATCGAGTTCAACAATTTCAGATCATAACCTCGGCCCCTATTTCATTTTTTTCTGGTAATTTTTCCACTCCTTTCCCCCCCCCCCCCCTTTCCTTTTGTTTCTCTCTCTCACCTGGCAGCTACCTCTTGCCCTGCCAGTACACTTTACACCCAATCTCAGCCTATTACCATCTCGTCTAGCTTCTAATACCTTTTAATGTCTCTTTTTTACTTCTTTTGTTTCTTTTATTCTTTTGTCTGATCGCAGCCCTGCCTCCGATCTATCTTTTCTTTCCAGTTTTGAAGAAGGGTTCGACCCGAAACGTCAACTCAAATTTCTGTCCACGGATGTTGCCTGACCACCTGAGTTTTTCCAGCATTTTCTGTTGTTATTTTGGATTTCCAACATCCGCAGTATTTTGCTATTGTACAATCTTGTGATTGTGTTGAACATACTTTATCTTGTCTGTACCCATAGGATCTCGAACACTCCTCTGCGATCACCCCTGAACCTTCTCTTCCCAGTGTAAACATTCTCAGCTTGGCTTTTGAAATATGAAATGTGAAATATTCAGTAGTAATGTGTATTGTGGTGGAGGTGGGGGGGGGAGTGATATTCTCATGAGGAATGTGGTGTACTCCACAGAATGTGAGGGGTATGTTTGTGACTCACTTATACTTTTGTCCCTCATGTGTTTTATGGATTAACATCTCTCAAGCCTCTGTTTATTATCCGTCTTTTCTGTTTGAGTTGGCAGTGACTTTCTGTATATTCCCTAGAATATGTTTTGAATCATGTCTAACAAATCTGATCGAATTTTTCGAGGGGGTGACTAGTGGGGTGGATGAGGGAAATGCTGTGGATGTGGTGTACATGGACTTCAGTAAAGCTTTTGACAAAGTCCCGCATAGGCGACTGATCAAGAAGGTAAGAGCCCATGGGATCCAGGGTGCCTTGGCGCGTTGGATCCTAAACTGGCTGAGTGGCAGGAGGCAGAGGGTGATGGTCGAAGGTTGCTTTTGTGACTGGAAGCCTGTGTCCAGTGGGGTACCTCAGGGATCGGTGCTGGGTCCCTTATTGTTTGTGATCTACATAAATGATTTGGATGAAAATGTAAAAGGTATGATCAGTAAGTTCGCAGATGACACGAAAATTGGTGGGGTGGTAAATTGCGAGGAGGAAAGCCTCCGGCTACAGGACGATATAAACGGGTTGGTCAGATGGGCGGAAAAGTGGCAAATGGAATTTAACCCTGAAAAGTGCGAGGTGATGCATTTTGGACGGACAAATAAGGCAAGGGAATACACAATGAGTGGTAGGACCCTAGGAAGTACAGAGGGTCAGAGGGACCTTGGTGTACATGTACATAGATCCCTGAAGGCAGCGGAGCAGGTAGATAAGGTGGTTAAAAAGGCATATGGGATACTTGCCTTCATTAGCCGAGGCATAGAATATAAGAGCAGGGAGGTTATGATGGAGCTGTACAAAACGCTGGTGAGGCCACAGCTGGAGTACTGTGTGCAGTTCTGGTCGCCTCACTATAGGAAGGATGTGATTGCTTTGGAGAGGGTGCAGAGAAGATTCACCAGGATGTTACCTGGGATGGAGCGCCTCAGCTATGAAGAGAGGCTGGACAGGCTGGAGTTGTTTTCCTTGGAGCAGAGAAGGCTGAGGGGGGACCTGATTGAGGTGTACAAAATAATGAGGGGCATAGATAGGGTAGATAAAGAGGAACTTTTCCCCTTAGTGGGGGGGTCAATAACAAGGGGGCATAGATTCAGGGTAAGGGGCAGGAGATTTAGAGGGGATTTGAGGAGGAACTTTTTCACCCAGAGGGTGGTTGGAATGTGGAACTCAATGCCTGAAAGGGTGGTGGAGGCAGGAACCCTCACAACATTCAAGAAGCATTTGGATGAGCACTTGAAATGCCATTGCATACAAGGCTATGGACCAAATGCTGGAAAATGGGATTAGACTGGACAGGGATGGATGGGCGGCGCAGACACGATGGGCCGAAGGGCCTCTTTCTGTGCTGTAAAACTCTATGACTCTATGACTCTATAGTGAATTCAATTCTAGTTCTGATTTGTGGTAGGTGGAGATTCCTGACTCCAGAACACTTCTGCTTCAACCATGCTAAAATTTGATTAAAAAAATAATTGCTTTCATTGATCAGATGAAGTGCAACTCCTCCACACTTGTAGGAAGTGTATGTTTGAGTTCCTGTTAAATACCCGACAGGAATAATGATCACTTTTTTTTAAAGTACCACTGACGTTGTGCCCATGTTTTTCTTTTTGTTTATCCATTTATGCATTTTTTTTAAAAATCCCAAATATGGAAAGCAACGAACCTATTCAAATAGTATATGGATTTATTTTTTGAATTAAAAATGCTCACTACTATTTTTCCGGAGGAACCATCTTCTTTCAAACCCTCCCCGTCCAAAGTTGCATATTGTGTTATTTTAGGCAGCTTGCCCTTGATGGCAAAAGAAAAATCTCATTGTAGCTGAGGTACGAGCGTCGGGGCTGCCCAAAGGACTGCTAACGCACAGCATTATAAAATAGATTTTAAAATGCTGTTTGTGTTTGTTGCCAGCATTTTCTGTTTATGATTTCAGATTTCCAGCCTCTGCAGTATTTTTGCTTTTGCCTGTCCTATGAGTTTTTAGAGCTTCTAATCCCTTCTCTAAGTAGTAATAAAGGAACAATAGGAGGCATTCTGTGACACTGGTTAATGTATGGCATGGCCAAAGATAAGATCATTTTTACTTTGGTATATGTGTGGAAGCCATGCGACAATAGTAACGAAAGAGATGGTTTTTCCAAGTGACTTGACAATAAACAGTCCCAGTTTCTAGCCTTATCTCATCTCCCTCTTCTGTTCCAATCTTACAATGACCAAGATCCCTGCGAGTTGCTCACAGTAATTCAATTGTCCTCGGCAGAATAATTTAATCAATTACAATGAGGGAATTCTTACTTGGGATAATTAACTCCAAGGCATAAATTAGTGAAGCTTGAATACATTTATTCAGCACACGGGGGGAAACAGAAGACTTTCTTTTCCAGCTGCCAGGGTCTCACGGATTGCCTACAAAACTGCTCTTCATGCCCAGTTTATTGTGCATTGTGTTTTTGCATTTCTTGTGAATCTGCAGCAGAATCATAGCAACTTGCCCAGTGTAAACCGGGGTTAGCAAAGAGGAGCGGGGGGGGCGTGTGAGTCAATAACTTCAATTGATTTTCGGAGTAAACACTTCCATCACTTGACCTCAGCTGTCTCTGGCTGTGAAGCAGGAGACCTGCATTAGCAGAGCTGCCAACACGCATTCATTTGGAGTGACACGCATTGTGGTTTTAAAAAAGTGGCCTCTTTTTAAAAAAAAACTAAACAGAGCTCCCTTTGTTTATGTATTTTTTTAGTCTGTCCTATATGATTTATAAATTTCACTACTAAAAGTTCCCTGATCTTGGTAGCTGAGCCTTAGACTTAGGCCCGATTATAATTGGGGGCAGGTTTTGGCTGGGTGGGTGGTATGGTGGGTTGGAATCTCACCCGCTGCTGCAGAAATCATGCATGGGCTAATTTAACTCCCAGGCTTCATTAGCGATGATGTCATTGGACCCTGATTTGCATATTTAAAAGGACACCCCCTCACCGGCTTTGAGCGGGTGGCTTAGCTGCCTGTCCAGAAAGTTGTGTAATAATCACAGTCACCGGCTTCTGGGTGTCTCATGGGCGGGTAGGTAACTTGGTCGATTTTAACAGCCCACCCTCCCGGACTCCACCGGGCAGGTAAGGTTCAAATTGTCCCCTTTGTCAATTTTAGTTCATAGGGACATGTGTTGGTTAAAGACACTTAATAAACCCCTCCCCCGTGCATAAGCTAAAGTGGGGTGACTTTTCCTCTTTCAACCCTGACGATTGCTAATTACAATTTTTGTGGCATTAAAAAGCTGTAATAGCAATGGGCAAACTTTTAAGTTACTGTGTAAGACAAAATGATCTCTTCAAAATGTCTTTATTTAGCTTAAACACAGTCTAACCTTTGACCTTTGGTAAACTAAATAGATTACTAAAATAAGAACTTTAACATGAAGTATTGCAACAGTGGAAATTATAAATAGTAACCGTGATCATTTACTGTATAATATGGAAACGCTAGATATAAGATAGGAAGCCAGTGATTTCATCTTGAGATTTGTTCTTTTATAATTTCTTAATACTTAAATCTTGTGGTTTGGATGAACCAACATGAATTTTTGCATGGTGACTACTCATGAGATCGCAAACAAAAACATGCATTTATACAGCACTTTTAACATTGTAAAATGTCTGAAGGCATTTTGCCGAGATGAAAAACGGCGAGCAGTAATCAGTTGGGCATGTGTCGAAAGGCATGGTCAAAGGGGTAGGTTTTGAGACGGTTTTTGAAGATGGGGGAGAGACATAGCAAGGTTGAGGGGTTTAGGGAGAGAATTCATGAGTGTGGGGCCAAGACAGCTGAAGGCCTGGTCATCAAACAAGGGGAGGAGGGGGATGCAAAGGAAGCCAGAGTTGGAAATGTGGGGTTGGTACATGGGGCACAAGGAGCTTACATCCGTACTGAGGGGCAAGCCATGGAGGAACTGTAGATAAGGACAAGGATTTTAAAGTTAATGCATTGGAGGATGGGGAGCCAATGAAGGTTGGTGCGGACTGGTATAATAGGGGAGTGGGACATAGTGCAGGACAGGATGTGGACGGCAGAACTTTGGAGAAATTCAAGGAGGGATTGTGATCTTAAGTCCCAGAGCAGGAGGAGTGGCAACAGGGGAGAGAGGGGGACTGATTGGGATATTGCAGAGTAGGAGGAGCACTCCTGCTTCTCCTGGTTCCACACCAACAATTTTAATTTTTTTTTAAAGTTACTTGCCACCAAAGATTCCTGGGCACCTGAAGGGCTTAGAATGGCGGTAGGACTAGGCAACCTAGTCCCAGAAATTCCTGGATGCAGGGAACCACATCAGGAAATGTACTGGGGGGCGGGGGGGGGTGCAGCAAGATAAGTAGATGTTTGTTAAAAAATTTTAAAGCTATTGAGATGGATTGCAACAGGAGCAGAAAGATTTTGGATGTGTGATAACATTAGACACTGGGGGTATAAATGCATCCTGGGCGGTAGCTCAAAACAGACGAAAGCGAATCTGCAATCTGTTTTGCACTCCGCCAGAATTTATGCCCCATTGTCGTCTTTAGGCATGATGTACTCCCAGACCTCGAGGGAGCTGGGCAATTGGTCCCTTTACCTCTTGCTGCCTCCTTATGCAGAAGGAAGCAGGCTCAGTACGGCACCTCTTCCCAATGATGTCATTAGGACGAGGCACTGACTGTGTGAGGCTGTTTCACCCTTCGTAAAGAGATTTTTTTTCTCAAGTGGTTGCAGCTGTTCTCAGTACTGTGAGTGATTGCAAATTATTTCCCTATATTTTCCATTCCAGAAAAAACATTTCTGGAGGATTGTGTAGGTTTGTCTGGTATTTTCTTAGACACTTAAAAGCACAAAATTACAGGAAGTATATTTGTACTCGCAGGAGGAAGACTTGCCTCTTTTTGCTCTTTGTAACAAAATCATAAACATATGTACTGATATAAAGGACATATTTGCATGTGGCTATGTGACTGGCATGATGAGGTGAAATGGATTTCAAGAACAGCAGCATCTGATTGCTGAAAGTCCGAGGCCCTGGCAGCGTTATCTGAGTGGGTAGGATTTTGGGTGACACCAGTTACTCTAGGTGGTCGCCTCTATTTTTGATCTTGCAAAATTCCGCTGGAACTGGGGGTGTGCCCTATTTTTTTTGCACCCACCATTTCAGGTGGACACCACAGGAAATCGAGGTGGGACAATGCTGGATCTGCTGGAATTCCCACCAGTTCGGCTTTTGTTGCCCCAGTGCTACACATGTCTACATGAAGCAGGCATACGAACGTGTCCGGAAGTGTGGCTCAATGTCATTTCAAAGGTCAAGTGACTGGCGATCGATCACTGAGTGATGAGGTGCCGTTGGGAAAGTGGCAAATTTGAAATTAGAGTTTCGAAAAAAAAATCCTTGGTTGACCATGCTACAACTATATCCCCAGCTCCATTACATTCCCCTCCCTCCCTGCATTAGGGTAGGCTCCCCAGTTGTGCTGAAAATGATGCAGACACCAGCCAAAATATGCTAATGTCCCTGATTCCAAGATTCAGAGCAAGGACAAGGGCACATCCATGGGGCAGATAGAAGTTCTGACGCATTCAGATTCAGATTAGATTTATTTGCCATATGTAACAAGTACAATGGAATGCTTGTTCCCCGTAGGGACGCGTCAGCTATACATACAGCGCCGCGTTCAAAGTCAATACAATGGCTTCCCGTGGCAGTGGGAGCACGATGTCCCTCAGCCGCTCCGTCCTCCTCTTCACCGCGGCCTCCTCCTCACCGTTGCCGGCTCCACGTGTGGTGGTCTACTTCTCCCGCTCTGGCCACCATGCCCGGCTCCCCTCCTCCCATCCGGACTGCGAGTTACCCGAAATGGAGCTGCCAGCCGACGTGCTGCAGCGTGTCGTGAGTCTGCTGCTGCTGCTCGTTGCGCTGTGCCAAAGGTGTCCCAAAAACCTTTCAGCCAAGGTTGAGCGATTTACCTGTACCTTTTTATATGTATATAAAACATGAGTTATTTGTAAGAATTGAGGAGCAGTGCCTGAGATGAGAAGTGCTCTTGTAAAATAAAATGTCCGCCTTGGAAATGAAGCTTCTAATCTTTGCCTTGATGACATAAAGAACCTGAGAGTTAAAGCAAGCTCTGTTCATCCCACATTTTTCAAATGGCGTGCAAGAAATCTCCCTTATTGAGGCACTGGGTTAAGTTTGGCTTTTTAAAATCAGTGGGGTGTCTGGTGTCAGACATGTTTAATGATGTGGGGGCAAGGCAGGCTTTGGATGTGTAAAGCATGTTCAAGTACTTTGTGTACATGCTTTTGTAATATATGTATAGGCGGGAGATTGAAAGAGCTCTGCAGTAATCTGGAGCGTGTATCTTGCAAGACACATTACCAGATGGCAAGTTCCTTTAAAAAGACACAATATTGTAAGACGATCTTATATTTTCTGTTTCCCCTAGTCTCCTGGCTCTTCACTGACCGGCAGTGCAGGTGAGCAGATAACATCCTCTCAGACCCTTGCCAATACTGTTGTTGAGCTGGATGCTAGGAAGTGTGCCAGAGTTGCTTCTCCTCTGACTCTCCCTCAGTCCACATGGATAAGTGGCTGGGAATATACTTGGTGGGGAAGAATGGAAAGGAATAGAAAAAAAGGACTTATATAACGCCTTTCACAACCTCAGGGTGTCACTGTTGTAATGTAGGGAAGCGTGGCAGCCAATTTACTCACCGCAAGCTCCCACAAACCAATGAGATAAATGACCAGATAATATGTTTTTGCCATGTTGGTTGAGGGATAAATATTGGCCACTACGTTGGGAGAATTCTGCTGCATGTCTTTGAATAGTGCCTTAGGATCTTTTACCCCAACTGAGGGGGCAGGTGGGCCCTCTGTTTAATATCATGCGAAAGAGGGCCAATGCCATGTATTGCTCACTCTCTGTGAAGAGAAGCTTCCTTGCATCAGTCCTAAATTTGTCTTTTACTAGTTTGAACCCACGTCACCTTGTTCTCCTCTAATAGTAATATTCAGAATCTACCTTTTCATTTTCTATCTTGAATAACTCTACAAGATCACCACTAAGTCACTTCCTTTCAAGGTGTAAAAGGACAGGTTTATCGAGTCTGTCTATATAACTCAATCCTCCTGTCACTTGGGGCTCTTCTCTAAACTGCCTCCAGTGCCTAAATGTCTCCCTTGTGTGTTGGTGACCAGAACTGGACACAGAATTCAAGATGTGACTTGACGGGAACACTACAGTTTGAGCAGGTCTTCCTGTGACTTGTACTCCATTGTTTTGACTATACAGTTCAGCATTCTACTTCCTTCGCTGATTGTTGCTCCACAATGGCTGGACATGTTGAACATCAATCTGTTAAATTTCTTCAAGGCAATTGAGGGATATGCCTGAGCAGCAGCTGTAGGACGTTTGTTTACTCAGTTCAACAGTGTTTCCATGTCATGCCAGTGAAACAGACCACCTTGGGCACAGAGGCATGTGTATATACAGTGAAAGATTCTGAAAAGGGACTCTGAGATTCTAGGAAACTTAATTATTTTCAAGTCAAAAAATAAATTGGGTGTAATTGTAATATTGTGCAGCTCTATTATTTTTGCTTCTGTGTGAATTTCTTTCATAAGAACATAAATAGGAGCAGGAGTAGGCCATTTGGCCCTTCGAGTCTGCTCCGCCATTCAATAAGATCATGGCTGATCTTCTACCTCATCTCCACTTTCCTGCGCTATCCCCATGTCCCTTGATTCCCTTAATATTCAAAAATGTATCGATCTTTGTCGTGAATATACTCAACGACTGAGCCTCCACAGCCCTCTGGGGTAGAGAATTCCAAAGATTCACCACCCTCTGAGTGAAGAAATTTCTCCTCATCTCGGTCCTAAATGGCTGACCCCTTATTCTGAGACTGTGACCCCTGGTTCTAGACTCCCCAGCCAGGGGAAACATCCTCCCAGTATCTACCTTGTCAAGCCCTGTAAGAATTTTGTATGTTTCAATGAGATCACCTCTCATTCTTCTAAACTCCAGAGAATATAGGCCTAGTCTACTCAATCTCTCATCGGACAATCCCCCCCATCCCAGGAACCAGTCTGGTGAACGTTTGTTGCGTTCCTTCTATGGCAAGCATATCCTTCCTTAGGTAAGGAGACCAAGGGGAAAAAATTGGGGTGCTTTCCCGTTAGTGCCCTAAGAGGGCCCCCACAGCGCTGCGCCGCCAGCAATGACATCATCGCTCTGTGCAGCGCCCTGCTCATGCCCCGGCTGTGATCTTCGGGAGCGCCCCCTGACTTACCACTGGGCGCTATGTCCGATGGGGTCAGGTGGGCCTACCTGCGGCTGGGGAGGCGCTATTTAAAGGCAAAGTGCGGGGTGGCCATTTTTTTTTGCTGGCTGCCTGCCAGCACCTGCCTCTGCTCCCATCCCTGGCCTCCTGAACCCCCCCCCCCCCCCTCCGCGGAGTGCCGGCTGCGCTCCAAGAGCTCGGCACTTCTCAAGTGCCGGGCTCTTGCCGGCACTCCCGATCCCCAGGGCCCAGCTGGGCCCCGGGTCGTGCTGCGCAAGGCCCCTCCCCTTTAAGAAGTGGAGGAAGGCCTGCAATACCGTGGCACGACGTGCCGCAGTGCCATTAATTCACAACGCCCCAAGAGGGATGTCGGGCGCTTCCAGTAGCGCTTCACTCCCCTCTTGGGGCGCAACCACTCGATCTCCGGCGTGGGGGTGCTAATTTTTCTGGGGCACTAAAAGTAGTGCCTCGGTGAAGCTAGCGCAAATGGGGCGCGACTCAATTTTTAGCCCCAAAACTGTACACAATACTCCAGGTGTGGACACAGCAGGGCCCTATATAATTGCACTAATATATTGCCTTGTACTATTAACCTGTTTAAATTGAGCTTTTCTTAACCTATTCAAGGCGCCAAGGGTGCCTGTTGGGTATCCCAAGGACCAAGAGGGTAATTGCTAATCCTGCAATGTGCTAACCCACTCATAAGGTTATGTTTCAGGTCATAGGAGGCATGGTTCTGTTTGTAGAAGCTGCCTTGCATTGAATAAAGAGTATTAGGAAAAATCTTGAACAGTAATACCCCTCCTTCCCAGAGCAACATAGGACTGATGGACAGAGACAAATACATTTAATGATCTCACACTGATTGTGGTGATATGACTAGTTTGGTAGACCAGTGAATAAATTTCCTGATCTCTGCATTATGCTGCACATGATAAGCTGCATGGCAGACTTGTATAAACCACCTTCATTACATAGTGTGTACATATGATACGGAGAGCACTTTTATTTGGTTTTCATTGATAAATCACTGTTTAATGTAGTGCACTTCGATCTGCAGGTTCTGCTGAACTTCTGCGGCATTTATTTCAAGCCTAGTTGTTACTTTATTGACTGATTTTATCTGACGTATGTGGAATGTGATCATTTTAAAATAGATCCACGAACCAAGAAATGTTGTTTCTCAAAAATGTTTTAATTGCATCCTCTTTTAAGTGTCATGGGTTGTGAACCTCAACCTTCGTTTAAGTTGTTTGAGGTGAAGGGTATCGTTGGCTCCATCTGCACGTAAACACAAGCAGTGTGGGGAGGAATGGCGTAAGCACTTTGAAGTACTTGCATAGTCGCAGCCTTGTAACCAGGAAGTCATCTCAAGTTGAGCAGTGTTCTGTTGTTGAAGATAGCAGACCTAGAGGGTCGCAGGAAAACATCTGGCACCAATTTGAACCAGTCTGTTTACAATAATAAACTAAAATAGGTACTGAGTATGGAGACAATGAGCATATGGATAAGTTTTCAATTGTGAAATTACAGCTGGGCTACGAAAGAGATATGCATAAACTGTAGTGCAATATTATCCATCAATTTATTCATATTTATGCAGCTGAATCAATTCATATTCTATCATTTACCACAACACCATTGTGAAGTCTTTATTTTCATTCCCTGCCCCACCTAGCCTGGCTTCTACTTGGCATTCCCCCATCATGGCACAGCAGAGATTGGCAACTTAATATATGGAGGACCATGGCTGTGAACCCTCACATGACCACGCCATGGCCCAATATGTGATGCCATGGCCACTGCTGCCTTTTGTTCACATTGAAACAACTGGAACTCCTTATCTGTGCTGCCAGGCACTTTCAGTTAGTTGACTGAGTTTTTTTGACAGTTGTTACTTTATTTAACAATTTGAAGCCCTCTGTGTTGCCTTCAGCTATTTTGAGATGGGCACACAATATGTAGAGTAACCCAAGATGGAACAGATTATCTGGTCATTTTTATTTGTGCGAGCTTGTTGTCTGCAAATTGGCTGCCACATTTCCTTACATTACAACAGTGATTATACGTAAAAAGAAAAATGCAAATTTGTTCGTTCTTTCTAAATGTAAATGTTTTTCTAATCTTGAGTTGCTCATTTGTGAGAGAGAAATTAGATCACTACAGCCTTTACAATGATAGGAGACTCGTGACACAACATTAAAACTACTATTAAATGATCATAACCATATCGTGGCTGCTGCTCTCCAATTTTAGCTGAAGATATTAAAGAGCTTATCTCAAAGTTGGTGGTGGGTTTTTATCAACAGACTGCTCGCCTGTTCCTATTGGCTCCTGTGGGTATTTCATACAAATCAGATCAAAAGATGTTGATAATTTACAAGAATTTATCTTCTTGCTATCAGCCCAACACACAGTTTCTCGGAGATCATTGGCTGACAAAAATAGTTGGAGATCTATAGACGGGGCCATTTGGGTGAAAATGGGTAGGTTTTTCAAGAGATCATCGTGGATATAGAACGGGATATTGTCCAAATTTCTCCTCATCCTCTTATCCCAGTGACATTTTGAGAGTGCCTTTTCTTGCATTTTAGTGAAAGTAATTTTAAGACCATTCACTGGTTGGATTGCTGCTGTATGCTTGAAAACTGCAAATGGTATTTAAGGTCATGGCATTTCACAGAAAAAAAACATTAATTTGTGTTTTCTTGGCTGACTGCCAGACATGCAATTTTGCAGCTGTAGTTGAGTGAGTAATGGATTGGGACAGACCACACTGGGGTTTCACTGACACCTATTAGAACCTGTTTTTTATATAATAATTATTACAAATGACTTTCAATTTTCTGCAGGAAATCTGCTTTGGGTTAGATGTGAATGTCATGTCTATGACAAATAGCATTTGAAAAAGGGTAGCTAGAAAGCCATTACTTTTCAGAATTAGCTAGTTATAAATTTATTACAATGGCAAAATGTATCTTGGAGCTACAGTATATAAAGTGATCTGCCCCATATGCTGGCTTCAAGAGGGAGGTGCAGGTGAGAATAATCAATGATGGTGGTGAAGGGAAATAGGTGGCAAGTAAGGTTATTTAATTTATGAAATAATTTGACTTCTTCAGCACAACCTTCTTACAGACCTCCTATTGGGGGCCATTGTTAGCTAATTGCTTTATTGACTCTTACTGATTTGTTTTACTTAATAACCCTTTTGTTTGTTTCAGGATGGGTCACATCAAAGGCGGGACAGGAAGAAAACGGTCTCTTTCAGCAGTATGCCCAATGATCGGAAAATTAGCAGCACCGCAGCCTGTATTTCCTTCATGCTGGAGGGATGTGAGATGAAAAAGGTTCGCTCCAACTCCAGAGTGTACAACCGTTACTTTATTCTTGATTCTGACATGAGGTCCCTGAGATGGGAGCCAACTAAAAAAGACTCTGAGAAAGCAAAAATTGAAATCAGGTCCATCAAAGAAGTGAGATTGGGAAAGAAGACCCCTGTGCTTCGCAATAATGGGATTTCAGACCAATTTTCAGATGAATGTGCTTTTTCAATAATATATGGGGAAAACTATGAATCACTGGACTTGGTGACTAGTTCTGCTGATATAGTGAACACTTGGGTTATGGGACTGAGGTACCTGGTTTCTTATGGAAAACATACACTTCACATGATGGAGTCAAACCAAAACAGCTTACGGTCCTCATGGCTGGAATCTGTGTTTCATGCTGCAGATGTAGGAAAAGGAGGCCACATTCCACTGGCCAGGGCTGTCCAACTAATTAAAGGCCTGAGTCCTGGAATGAAGACCCCAAAAGCTGAACTGAAATTCAAAGAATTACAGAAAGCAAAAGACAAACTGGGGACAGAGGTTACTTTGGAAATCTTTGCCGAGGCTTACTATGAGCTCTGCACAAGGCCAGATATATATTTTCTGCTTGTACAGTTCTCCAGCAATAAAGAATACCTTGACTCCAAGGACCTTATGCTATTTCTGGATGCAGAGCAAGGGATGGAGGGTGTCACGGAAGATACATGCTTGGAAATCATTCGCAAATATGAACTGTCGCAGGAAGGTCAGGAGAAGGGTTTCCTTTCCATAGATGGCTTTACCAATTATCTCCTATCACTTGAGTGCCATCTTTTTGATCTACAACATGAAAATGTGTGTCAGGATATGACTCAGCCTTTGTCCCATTACTACATTAATGCATCTCATAGTGCTTGTCTGTTGGAGGACCATTGCTGGGGTTCCTCAGATATTAATGGGTATATCCGAGCTCTGAAGATGGGATGTCGTAGTATTGAACTGGTGGTTTGGGATGGCCCAGATAATGAGCCTTTGATTTATGTTGGTAATTTGATGACAACACAAATAGCCTTTCGGAGTGTTATTGATGTGATAAATAAGTATGCTTTTGTAGCTTCTGCGCATCCGCTGATTCTTTGCTTGGTGACTCATTGTTCAGTTAAACAGCAGAAAGTGATGGCTCAGCACATAAAGAAGATTCTGGGAGATAGACTGCACATGGTTCCTCCAGGCCCAGAGGAGAATTATCTCCCATCACCAGAGCAACTCAAAGGGAAGATTCTTCTGAAAGGTAAACAGTTACCTAGGAATTGTTCTGATTCTGAAGGAGATGTTAGTGATGAAGATGAAGGAATTGAAATGTGTCAAAGGATGGGTGAAGACGATGCTGATCAATTGAATGTGATCACTGAGAAAAAACTAAGGCTTTCCAAAGAACTTTCTGATCTGGTGAGCTTCTGTAAATCAGTGCAGTTTAAGGACTTTGACGTTTCCAAAAGAAATCAGAAATATTGGGAGATCTGTTCATTTAATGAGGTAGTGGCAGGCACATTTGCCAATGAATATCCAGAGGACTTTGTAATTTATAATAAGAAGTTCTTGTCCAGGGTGTACCCAAGCCCCATGAGAATAGATGCCAGTAATATGAATCCTCAGGACTTTTGGAAATGTGGCTGCCAAATAGTGGCCATGAATTATCAGACTCCTGGGCTAATGATGGACCTCAATATTGGCTGGTTTCGTCAGAATGGAAACTGTGGTTATGTTCTTCGTCCTGCCATCATGAGGGAAGAGGTGTCCTACTTCAGTGCTAATGCAAAGGATTCATTACCTGGGGTCTCGGCACAACTGCTTCACATTAAAATCATCAGTGGTCAAAATCTGCCGAAACCCAAAGGTTCCGCAGCCAAGGGTGATGTTGTAGAACCGTATGTGTATGTGGAGATACATGGGATACCAGCTGACTGTACAGAACAAAGGACTAAGACAGTGACTCAAAATGAGGATAATCCCATCTTTGATGAAAGCTTTGAGTTTCAGATTAATTTACCTGAGCTTGCATTGTTGCGTTTTGTAGTTTTAGACGATGACTACATTGGAGATGAATTCATTGCACAGTACACTATTCCCTTTGAATGCCTGCAGGCAGGATATAGGCATGTGCCCCTTCAGTCTTTGACGGGCGAATTTCTGCCACATACAACGTTATTTATACATGTGGCCATCACCAATCGCCGAGGTGGCGGGAAATCGCAGAAAAGGGGTCTTTCTGTTCGCAAAGGAAAAAAGGCTAGAGAGTACACTTCAACAAAGACCATAGGGATCAAAGTTATAGATGAGGTTTTTAGGGCAGCCACCCAGCCTTTACGTGAAGCAACGGATTTCCGAGAAAACGTACAGGTACTGTTTATATTACAACCAGTTGTTTTTGGCACCGCTAGTTTTCCTGATTTTTCCCTCCTACTTTCTTCCCTTACCCACTCCTCTCGCAACGTCACAAGATGATTACAAATGAGGAAGGCCATTTTAGTTCCTCCATCCACAAAGACACTAAAGACCCTCTAGTGCAGCATCCAATGGGTTCTAAATGATTCCAGGCTTTTCATCTCCATTACTCTATCCGATAATCCATTCTATCTGTTAATCACTCTGTGTGTGAAGAATTTCCTGATAACATTCTTAACTTTATCTTTTACTTGCACCTGTGTCCCCTTGTCCTATTCTCATAATTTAACTTAAAATAATTTTGCAGATTTACCTTTCCTGTAACATTTTACTATCTTATTAAGATCACCTCTCGGATGCTTTCTTTCAAAGGTGAAAAGCCCAAGCCTCTTCTGTTTTTCCTCTTAAGTCAGCCTGCTAGGGAGCAGTTTCATAGGAGGTGGTGACCCTCTAGTATCTCATCCAAGTGGCCATTCTTTCCGTGAGCCTGTGAACTGAACGTCCCAAGCTCTTTGATCGTGGGGAACAATTGTAGTTCAGGTACACAGGTCCAGGCGTATACTTGCACCAGGGGCTGTGGGAATCTTAGCTGATTTTTCTTTCCCACGTCCTCCCCCACCCAGAGCCTGTGGGACTCTAGGGCATGTTTTACTGCCCCAACTGCTGCCACTGGCTAACCGAGCCGAATTTAATGTCCCACCACGACTCTTTGCAGAGCTCCTGACGTCCGCCTGCTCGTTATAGAGGAGTTGTCAAGTGGTGGGTACACTCACGCACACCCAATACCTTTTAAGTGTGGACGGCGCATGGCCCAGAGCAAAAAAAATCAACAACAACTTGCATTTATATAGCACCTTTAAAGTAGTGAAAGGTTCCAAGGCACTTCACAGGAGTGTTATCAAACAAAATTTGACACTATGCCACATAATGAGATACTAGGGCAGATAGACCAAAAGCTTGGTCAAAGAGGTAGGTTTTAAGGAGCATCTTAAAAGGAGGAGAGATAGGTGGAGAGGTTTAGGGAGGGAATTCCAGAGCTTAGGGCCTAGGCAGCTGAATGTACAGCTGTCAATGATGGAGCGATTAAAATCAGGGATGCATAAGAGGTCAGAATTAGAGGAGTGCAGAGATCTCGGAGGGTTGTAGGGCTGGAGGTGGTTAGAGATAAGGAGGGGTGAGGTCATGGAGGGATTTGAAAACCAAGATGAGAATTTTAAAATTAAGGTGTTGCCAGACTGGCAGCCAATGTAGGCCAGTGAGTTAGGATATGGGCAGCAGAGTTTTGGATGACTTCAATTTTATGGAGGGTGGTAGATGGGAGGGTGGCCTTGAGAGCATTGGAATAGTCTAATCTAGAGGTAACAAAGGCGTGGAGGAAGTTTTCAGCAGCGGATGAGCTGAGGCAAGGGCGGAGTCAGGCAATGTTATGGAGGTGGAAGTAGCCGGTCTTGGTGATGGAGCGGATATGTGGTCAGAAGCTCATCTCTGGGTCAGATACGACACTGAGTTTACGAACGATCTGGTTCAGCCTCAGACAGTTATCAGGGAGAGGGATGGAGTTGGTGGACAGGGAACGGAGTTTGTGGCGGGGACTGAAGACAATGGTTTCGGTCTTCGCAATATTTGGTTGGAGGAAATTTCTGCTCATCCAGTACTGGATGGCGGACATGCAGTCTGACAAATTAGAGACACTGGAGGGGTCGAAAGGTGGTGGTGAGAGAGAGCTGGGTGTCGTCAGCCTACAGGTGGAACCTGATGTTGTGTTTTCAGATGATGTCACCGAGGGGCAGTATGTAGATTAGAAGTAGGAGCGGGGCCAAGGATAGATCCTTGGGGGACTCCAGAGTGCTAATACTTTCAACAGTGCAAAAATTGCCAGGCTCCTGCCTAATGGATCAGCAATGGCATTATTTATATTGCGCAGAAACTTAATTGAATGGAAAGCAAAAACTTCTCCGTTGAGTTGTGTCAACCATTCCCCACAGCGTTTGATGTGGTGGACTATCTATGGAAGACAAGGTGACCATCAGTACACTCAGCGTTGTGATTTGTAGGAACCTCCACCCCATGTCCCACAATATTACACCATTTCTCTGCACTGAAAATGAGTATTAGAATTCCCAATAATAACATTGTCAGCTTTCGTGGGTTGAAATCCCTGCAGGTTAGTACATAAGTAGAATTTACTGATGAAATCCAGTTTTTGGTTATTTGTTGGAATCCAATTTCATGTCATTTCCAAAATGTGTTTTTTTTTGTTCCTCCATGATACAGTTTTCAATTATTAGTGCATTATAAAGACCCCGGCTTGAATAATGCAACCAATTTTGTTGTAAGTGTTCAAAATGTATAAAGCTGGTGCTGCAGTATATTTTATGCATGGATTTGTATTTTACACAGAATGCCATGGTGTCATTTAAAGAGCTGTGTGGTCTGACCCCTGCGGCAAACATGAAGCAATGCATTCTGACGTTGTCATCATGGTTACTGAACAGTGACAACACGGCGTTGGTGACACTGAACCTCAGTGGACAGTATCCTTCCATGGAGGCCCAGGGTCCAGTTCCAGATCTCCTCAGGAAGGTTCTTGCGGCCTACGATACAGTGAGTCCATTCATTCAGTCTTATCTCGATTCGTTTCGATCTGAAATGAGTGTGAACGATGTTCACCCAGTTCCTAAAGGGCACAATTCCACAGCACAAATCTGCACACATTTCCACATGGGGTACAATGGGGGAAACGGAACAATTCACACTGGTGCAGTAGGGCCTGTTCTTCTGATGTCAAAGTGAAGGCACATTGTCGTGGCTAAGCAGGAGGAGCTCTATCCTGCATTTCACTGACCTATAGCTGACTTGGGATTGCACTTTGGCTGACTATAAGAGTCAAAAGGTCTTTCATTCCCCAGCACTGACTAACCTTACAAAAGATTCATTTGAGTTAGACTTCCCTTAACATGGGTTAGATATTTACCCAACAGATTCACTGGTGCTATGTTAGAGGAACGACAATACAATTATTACTTATGTCTCAATGGAATTACATTTTTCAGAGACACTATGCTGCTTTAATTAATAGGAAATGCAACGAATCCTCAGCATTTCTCATTGTTCCTGTGTTGTTTGGGACCTCCTAGAGTGTTGTAGAAAGTTAGTTAAGGCTGAGCAGAAGGATGATTCAGAATAAAAGAACCAGGAAACCCAACCCTGTAGGTCCAGTGTTGCATGCAGAGAGGCTCCCTGGGCCAACTAACTCCCTGTGGCTATGACCAAACACATTGCCTTAGGCATGCAATGCCCCACCTTGTATGCACAGCCAAGTTAATTAACTCAATGTACCAAATTAAAAGCAGAAATCAGAATCTACAGTGACTTCACCAAGTAAGGAAATTTGTGAGCCAGCATTTAAAAAAAAAAAAGCCCCACAATTTTGGATTTAAGAAAAAAGTTAAAGGCGTCTTTCATGCGAAAGAATTATGAACAATATTAATAACCTCTCACCATTTCTGCTGATATTTCTTGAAATTGTTTTGCTTAAACTATCCACTTTTATGTACATGAACGAAACATTTCATTTTAGTTTACAATGTATTAGCGGAGCTAGTAATTTGGTTTCTTTAAAGACGATATGGTGTTACAAGGTTAAAGATTAATAAATCAAAAGTCATTACATTGAATAAAGCTACAAGTGAAATGAAAGGGACATTGATAACACAGAGTTCAGGGAAACGCGACCCTTTCTTATTACAGTGTTTATATGATACTCTGGGGGCTGGATTTTGACACTGGGGCGGGCTGTGGTCGTGTAATCCGCATTTCGTGTTAGCCATCCGATTCTAAATCAATGTGGGAAAATGATGCCATTTTAACTTAATTGGCCAATTGAATTCGAATGTGTGGGAACCCATGGCCAATGAGTTTTTCCAGTCTGAAAGTCGCCTCCGATGATATCATCATTGCTGCTGCATTTAAGGTCCGCAACAAGCCTTGCTGCTTTTGCAGACTGCCAAGCTTTTGCCCTTGCATGTTAGAGGCACCTGCAGGAAGAATGGCCAGCCAGAGACCTAGGTCTGCACCCCGCTTTCATGACGTTGCCCTGCAGGCGTTAGTAGAGGGAGCAAGAGCAAATAAAGAGGTGCTCTTCCCTTCTTCAGGGAGGAAGAAGCCTCCCCAGCAAACCAAGGCTGTGTGGATCCAGGTGGCAGAGGAGGTCAACTCTTTGTCAATAACCTGCAGAACTTGGCTTCAGTGCAGGAAGAGATTTCATGACCTGCACACTGGAAAAGTGAGTATGAATTTCCCATCACCCTCAATCTGATCCCCATTGCCTCTCCTCACCAGCACTCAGCTTCAACAATCTCTTCCTCCACATCCCACTTGACACTGACATCGATGCACCCTTACCCATTCCCCCTCTCTCTATAGTCACATTCACCTAACTATTCGACTATGCAGCCCTCACACTCCCTATGACTGTGATGCAATTACAACTTACAACACACAGGAAGGGCCCTTGGTCTTGCCACCTCACTCCATCTTTGTCTCCTAAGCATCTATGCTATGGATTCTCTACACTCACTCCTTCATTCTCACTCAAACTCCACTTGACTCCCTCATTGCAGGAAAAGAGAGCTCACAATAAGAGGGAAAGAGCGAGGACAGGAGGAGGGCCACCCTCAATAGCCCAGCTCACCACCTGGGAGGCGGCGGTCCTGGAGATCGTGGGAGTGGAGGAAGATTCCCAAGTGGGGGACAGACAGACGGGCGCATCACAGCAAGCTGGTGACAGAATAGTTTTCCATCTCTCTCATTGACATTGCATGAGTCGATGATAATGCTTCTGAAACTCTAACAGATGGACTTATGCACATTGCATATTGCAGATGATCATGTAACCTTGGCCTCGCATCTCTGACTCTTTCCTTTACTCCCCAACAGGACCATCGCAAGCACCCATCCCCACTATCCAGGAGGAAGAGCATGAGCCTCAAGACTCCTCAGAAGAAGCTGCAACCTCTAAGGGCAGAATTCACCGCACCCAGCACCAGCGCAGACACTCACACCTCGGAGGGAACATCGCTAGATAGAGTAGTGTTGTCACCTGGTGTATCACAGCTCACAAGTGAGCATCAGCAGATTGTGGAGACAGAGACAGCAGTGGAGAGTCCTAGTTGGAGGGCGCAGGACTCTCCCAGTTCGGCTCAGCTGCATGTCGACCCTCTGCCTCTGGGTCCATCCATAAGATAGCGGTGCTGGAACTCCAGGAACAGATGCAGGAGTTTCTGGCAGGTTTTGTCTCCAGGGTTGCTGTGAGTGTGGAGCGAATGGAGGAGTCCATTGCGAACATGAGCAGAGCCTTTGTGGAGTCATTGGCGCATGAACGCATCACCAGAGAAAGGATGGCAACCTCCGTGCAAATGATGGCAACCTCCATTGAAAGGATGGCTACAGTAGATGAGAGGATGGCTGCGGCTATGGAGGAGATAAGTCGCCAGAGTGCAGAAAACATGCTGAGTGTTCAGAATAGAATGACATCTCTGGAGGAGCGCTGGTCATCTATTGAACCCAGAAACCAGACCTTCATGGAAGTCCTTCTCAGTAGGACTTCAGTGTAGATACGGGTCCCCATGGCCCCCCTGATGTGCAGCAAGGTGCTCTCAATCCACTTGCAAGTGCTGAGGTGGACCTGACCCATGAGAGGGCTGTTGTTTGTAGAGAACAAGGAAGTGGGGGCTCCTCTCCAAGCGCACTCACTTCCATGCCACTGACAAGTCCTCAGTCAGAGCCCCACCAGAGTCCGCACCCAACTGAGATAGACGTCTCAACCCCTGCACAGCCGCAGGAGCAGCAGACTGTTGACGAGCCCTCACAGGTTTGCAACCCTAGAGGACGCCCACCAAAGGTGTCGAGACAGGAGCAGCAAGGAAGCGAGCAAGGGGCCTCCACATCTGCTGAAGCCACAGGGGAAGCACCATGTAGGAGCACGCGTAAGAGAAAGATACTGCACAAATAGTCACGAGGGTAGTCAGTTGGGTGAAATTTGATGTTTTATGTTAAGCCATCAGATGATTACTGTAAATAAAAAATCTGATGGCTACTGCTGTAGTTGTGGCGTGTGTCATTTCGCAAATGGGACTTCCACATTGAGGGCTTAGGATTATTTGCAATTGTCAGTATGGTGGTCAAATTGCTAGGAATCCGCTGGTTCTTGGCCATTGTCAATGATCAGGTAAGAAGCTGCGAGACAAAAGTGCTTGATTGGCTAGGCTAAGCAAATTTGGCCAAGATGAGTACGTTCATTGCTTCCCGGGCAGCAATGTTCTCGCATACTGCTGCCGTTGGTTGATGGGCCTCTGCAAGATGCTCCTTCTCCTTCTCCCTCCCCCCACTTGGTCCTCCGCAATCTGCAAGCCACAACACTGTGCCATGTTGTGAAGTGTGTAGCAAACCACGACGATTCTGGAGACCCTGGCTGCTGAGTACTGCAGGGCTCCACCTGATCTATCCAGTCATCTGAAGCGCCTATATTTCCTAAGGAGGATGAAGGGATGTAACCTGTCACCCCTGATCCTCTCTAACTTTTACCGCTGCACAATAGAGAGCATCCTGACAAACTGTATCACAGTATGGTATGGCAGCTGTAGCCACGATGACCGGAAAGCCCTGCAGCGGGTAGTCAAAACTGCCCAACGCATTACCGGCACCCGGCTACCGACCATAGAGCACATATACCAGAAACGCTGTTTACGGAGGTCACGGACCATCATCAAAGACCCTACCCACCCCAGCCACAGTCTGTTCGCCCTCCTGCCATCTGGGAGATGCTACAGATGCATTCGCACCCGTACGACCAGACTTAGGAACAGCTTCTTTCCCAGGGCTGTCATCCTACTGAACTCCACAAATAAACTCTAAAGCCTGCACATCTGCCAATGCACTTTATTATGGTTATGTTTATGTTAATGTATTACAAGCCAAATGTATGTTGAATGTTTAAATGTCTTAATCTAAATGTACACTCTCGGGAGCCGCAAGCCTACATTTCGTTGTACTGCACTTGTGCACTAACTATGACAATAAAGTTGATTATTATTATTATTATCTTCAGCAAACCGATGGTTTGCTCAATTATGGCTCTGGTGGACATGTGGCTGGAGTTGTAGCTCTCCTCAGCTTCATTGGATGGGCTCCTCAACGGCGTCATTAGCCACGTCTTCACGGGATAGCCCTCGCCTCCAAGTAGCCATCCATTAAGTTGGTCTGGCGGACTGAATAGCGGAGGCACACTGGACTGGCGCAGTATGAAGGAGTCATGGCAACTGCCAGGGTACTTGGCACAAACATGCAAAATTTCCTCCTTGTGGTCACACACCAGCTGAACGTTAAGGGAGTGGAAGCCCTTGCAGTTGACACAAATACCTGGATTGCGATGGGGTGCCTTAAGGGTCACGTGCAGTCAACGATGCCCTGCACCCTTGGAAAGCCTGCCAGATTAGCTAATCCAACCGCACGCGCCGTGACACTTGCTTGATCCTTGGTGAAATGGATGTGATTGTGCGCGACGGCAAAGAGGGCATCGGTTGCCTGGGAGATGCCGCTGATGTCTGCTGCTGATCCCTGGAATGAGTTGAGTGCGGTGGTGTCTTTGACAGCCACTGGTAAGGGTTGTCCACCTGGTCCTCTGGGCTCCGGGTCTTGTTGCAGCATTGTGCAGATGTCACCCACTATCTCTCGCGAAAGTCGGAGCTGCCTTTGGCACTGCTGCTCACTTTTTTATTCATTGATGGGATGTGGGCGTCGCTGGCTGGCTACGCCTGCATTTAGTGCCCATCCCTAATTGCCCTTGAGAAGATGGTGGTGAGCCGCCGCCTTGAACCGCTGCAGTCCATATGGTGTAGGTACACCCGCAATGCTGTTAGGAAGGGAGTTCCAGGATTTTGGCCCAGCGACCGTGAAGGAACGGCGATACAGGTCCAAGTCAGGATGGTGTGTGGCTTGGAGGGGAACTTGTAGGCGGTGATGTTCCCATGCATCTGCTGCCCTTGTCCTTCTAAGTGGTAGAGGTCGCGGGTTTGGAAGGTGCTGTTGAAGGAGCTTTGGCGAGTTGCTGCAGTGCATCTTGTAGATGGTACACACTGCAGCCACAGTGCGCCGGTGGTGGAGGGAGTGAATGTTGAAGGTGGTGGATGGAGTGCCAATCAAGCGGGCTGCTTTATCCTGAATGGTGTCGAGCTTCTTGAGTGTTGTTGGAGCTGCACTCATCCAGGCAAGTGGAGAGTATTCCATCACACTCCTGACTTGTGCCTTGTAGATGGTGGAAAGGCCTTGGGGAGTCAGGAGGTGAGACACTCGCCGCAGAATTCCCAGCCTCTGGCCTGCTCTTGTAGCCACAGTATTTATATGGCTGGTCCAGTTCAGTTTCTGATCAATGGTAACTCCCCAGGATGTTGATAGTGGGGGATTCAGCGATGGTAATGCCATTGAATGTCAAGGGGAGATGGTTAGAGTCTCGCTTGTTGGAGATAGTCATTGCCTGGCACTTGTGTGGTGCGAATGTTACTTGCCACTTGTCAGCCCACTTGAGGTAGCTGACCCTGTGTCTGTAGACCCTGTTTGGGGGGTATCTCCTGCGCCGACAGGCTTCCATGTGCTGGCCCCTTCTGGCTGTGCAGCTTCAGGTGGGTGAGCAGCAGCTTGGCACTCCTGTTGGTGCTGCTGCTGTTGGTGCTGCAGTTGTTCATGGTTCTGCTGGTGCCGCGGCTGGTCTTCGTCCTCATCTGATGTCCAGAACGGAAGGAAATAAATGGCTCCCATGCTTCTGGTAGATGCCTCAGTTGAGGAAGCGCTCAGTCAAGGTGGCGAGAGGGGTTTCCCAGGAGGTAACACTGGAGATGGGTGTCAGGCTCCAAACTTCCACAGCTGTGGTTATGCCTTCTAAAAGTTCCCCCAGACCTGAGACAATAAAGTCCGGCCACCTGCAAATGATGGCTGATCAAATCTCCTCTTTAATGGTTGACCTGCAGCTGATAGTCAGCAATCCAATTGTGCTACCGCCAGGTTTCACCGTCGTGTTCCAGAACAGGCGTGCTTCACGTGGGAAAAGGGTTAAAATCACAAAGGCCTATCAAAATGGCAGCATAGAGGCAATTTAGTGCCTGTTAAGGGCCTTAACGGCCTATCCCGCCTCTTGGAGGCGGGACGGATACGGGACCAGAAGACACAATTTAATGAAAATTGCTTGGAGGCGGGGTTGGGGGTTGGGCCCACCCGCCAGTTTTTGCAATTTTAACCCCCCACATGCCTCCAATCCCGCCTCAACGGCCCAATGAAATTCGAGCCCTGGGAGTTTGTCACTGAGATTTTATTCAGCTTCAACTTTCACAATGCAGTTGCTGGAACAATTCAAGCTGATTTCTAAAGACTTTATTCAGATCAAAAATGGCATTTGGTTTCCTGCTGTATTACTTCAATAAAATAGGGACTCCGCCAATGGTTCAGCTGGCTAAGTCGGTGAGTAGCTGACTAAAGATGCTGCTGGCTATAGATCACATGGTACAGCTACTGGTCTCGGACTGGTCGTGTACTATAACTGCTGCATAAGGCGCCCCAGTATTTTCAAATTGATTTCTTCACAGCCAGACTAGGCATCAAGATGTTTGTCTCATTGGTACACGTGCAGTTGTTTGAGGTTATTTCAATTTTTTTTAAGTGGCATTCAAGGCAATTTAGTGTGGCTTAAAAGATGGTCAGTTTATCGAAATAGTTTCAACATTTTAGAAATTTCGAGTTATGGGTGGATTGATATTAACTTCATGCATGTTTCCCCAGCTTTTAGGCGTCCTCTTCACACTTCGAGTCTTTGAGTCAATGTGTTCCTTGGCCACTGGACAATATTTTGACATTCCATATTGAGGCTGTCTCAGTCGGCTCTTTGGGAAAAGAGTTAGTTAAATGTTGAAAAACAAAACATTGAGATTTATAGGTGATTAAAATGTTACTTATAATTTACAATCTTTGGAGAAAAGTAATTCATTGGCCTGGCTTTTTTTATGGGTAACACCCCACATCTGTTGTGTAAGAAGGTCCCAGGCAATTGGCAGGCCTTCCCTGCTGCTTGTGAACATAGGCTGTATTTTTATGGCCCTGTCAGGTTTTCAACCAGAAAGCTGCAAAGTGAAGCTTTGGCCAGGCTCAGAAGGAGAAAGCAGGGCCATAGTTAGTGGTAAGACAAGCAAGAGAACCCACTGATGTCGGGAAGCATATTCTATATTATTACATGAATATATGTTTGGAATTAATTGATAAGTTAAATTCTTTTGCATGTTCACTTGTTAAATAAAGCAACTTAAAGATTCATATCTGGCCTTGTTTTACCAGGTGATTTTTCAGTCCACCTTTGAAAAGATTGGAGAAGATTGAGATCAGCCCTGGGTTGCGCTATCGTATAGGTAGATCTTAGGCACTCAGAGCCCGTAAAGGGCATGGGATCCACTTAAGGGAGTGACTGACTCCATTGCTCCGGAGAAGGTATCTGTGGCAGACCTGAATTTATTACCGGGTGCTTAGGGAGGGAATTCCAGATTGTGTGACCTGGACAGCTGAAGGTATCATCGCCAATTGTGCAGCAAAGAAGAGAGATACGCACAAGGCTGGACTTAAAGGAACAGGTGGTGAAGGGGGCGGAGTGTCATGGGGCTGGCGGAGGTTACAAAGATGGGGACATGCAAGTCTATGGATATATTTAAACACAAGAATAGGAATTTTAATTTTGAGGCATTGGGAGACCGGGAGCCAATGTATGTCAGCAAGGAATGGGTGAGTGGGACTTGGTGCAGGATGGATTGAAGCCAGCAGAGTTTTAGATCAGGTGAAGTTTATGGGAGGCCTGTCATAGGAGCACTAAAGTAATCAAAACTGGAAGTAGCAAACATAAGAAACAAAGACATGAGTGATCTAAGGAAGAAAGGCACTTGTGATATAATAAATACAAGGAATCAAATTGTGCACTGGGCACCTGGGATAATTGATTGATTAATTATATCCTGGAGTCCTTAAGGACAAGAGGGAGGAATAGGTAAGGCTCTGATTAGTAATGTTGGGAGTTCCATATGCAGAGGAGCTGAAGGACAGCAATTATTATCTTGATATTCAAAAAATGAGTGAGGTGTGAATCTGGAAATTAGAGACCAGCTAGCCTAACATTTGTAATGATGAAAAAGCTCAAGAGTGTTGTGTTATCACTGCTCATCTTGAGAGCGCATAGGCAATAAGGCACAGTCTGCATAGATTTAGCTTAGGTCATGCCTCACTAATCTATTGGAATTCTTTGGACAGGTAGCTGAAGTGGTGGATGAGAGCTCACCAGCAGGCTTAACGTACTTGGATTTTCAGAGGACATTTGATCAGCTCCATATACGAAACTTGGTTGGAGCGCATGGCAAATTAGCCAGCTAGAATGATATATGCAAGGCAACTGGAAGCAAAATGTGATGAGGCATATGGGCTAAGTTGGCACGGCGCAGGAGAGTGCCACGCAATCACAGTCCTTCTAAGGAGTTGTCATTCCTAATGAGGACAAACTAAATAGACTGAACATACACTTGGAAGCTGGTTGCACATTTCATAAAGAGAATGAAAATAGCTACAAGGAAAAAATAACTACAAGGAAGTGAATCATGAAAGGTAATTTCAGAAATATTACTCAAGCTGCTCCCTTTCAAGTCATTTTTGAATATTGCATAGAGACCCAGAAAAAAACAGGGCTCCTTCCTGGCTCCTCTTGTTCAAATTCTTTACAATTGTCTTAGAGGAGAACACATTCTGTAAGGCTACAAAATTTGCTAATACTAACCTATGTGGCAAGCAACAAATGTTAACCGCGTTCAAAAAGATATGAACCCACAAAAGACTTGGGCTAATGTATAAAAGGAGAGAAGGAAAGAAAGACATGCTTTTATACAGGGTCTCTCACATCCTCGGGGTGTCACAGTGCTTCACAACCGATGAATTATATTTGAAAAATAGTCAATATTGTTATGTATGCTGATGGGGCAGGTAATTTGCATACAAACAGCAAGAGGATAAATGAAAGCAAAACACACCATCAGCAGCTTGCTTGTATGTGAGAAGAAATTGTGGGATGAGGGGGGAAGTGGGATGTGAGAAGAAGGATTAGCTATGAGCATACCGTCATATCAGCAATGCTTTTAACTTCCCCGCTCACCACGGACTCTGTGACTGCCCCTCCAATCATTTCGAGAACTGCTTCCTCCAGCTCCATGAGGTTCTGAAGCCTGGCTTCCCCTGCACCCGTCTGCTGGTGCTACTGGTGGTTGTGTGTCACCTTTGCCTGCAAGAAAAATGGAAGTGTGTCAGGGAGTGTGGTGCAATGTGTTTGGGTGATGTGCCTGCCATGGTTGAATAGCTGGCAGTGTGTACAAGGTGCGAGTCTTGCAGCAGTGGTAAGTGTGTGAGGGTGAAGTGAAGCTATGATTGTGAGGTATGAGTGGTGATTGCTAGAGATTGTTGGTAGGTGAGTGGGGGTATGGTGCATTGAGCAGTGTGTGAGGCTAGTGGTGCAGATGGTGGGATATGGCATTTGAAAATGCATTCACTCACCTTGACCACTCGTGTGAGATCATTAAACTTTTTGCGGTACTATATTCGGGTCCTGGGGACAACTCTCATTGCAGTGATGGCTTGAGCGATGTCCTTCCAAAGCCTACTGGTGTTCAGCCTTGAAGGCCTCCTGCCCCCTTGCGGGTAGAGGATCTCATGGCATCTTTGTACCCCCAGGACCAAGGCCTCCAGTGCCGCATCCAAAAATCTCTTTGCCCTTTCCCTTGGCTTTTTGGCCATAGCTCTTTTCACAATGACAATGAGGTGCTTCTGCAACAATGCACCTCCCCTTTAAGTAGTGGAGAGAGCCTCGGCCAAACTTTATTGGCCAGTAGACTGCACCCGACATTGGCACCCCTGTTCAGCGCTAAGCCAATCAGCAGCGCGTTTAGCGCTGTGATTAGTGCCGCAATCATTATCAGCGGGCAGCATGAATTTTGCATGTTGCCTGCACCACTTTGGGCGCGGGCGCCTGTTTTTGGGCCTTATCCAATTTTTAGCCCTGTGTGTGAGAGAGAGCAAAACAACTGCCATCAAATTAAAACAAGACACACCCCTCCAGTGGAGATACTAGGATTAGGCTCAAGCCTCCTAAACGAAGGACAATCAGCCAAATTTCTTGCTATCCATTAACTGGTGCTGTGATGTCTGCAGGTATGGATGGGATTTTGCCCATCCATGATGCTACCCTAATCTGTTGACACTCAACCGTCTGGTCTCACAAATGAAGACTGCAACTTGGGTGAGGCATTAGAGGCCTGTTGGACTTGGGATCAATCCCACAGCACGAATCATCTCTCAGCAGACGGGAGCAAATTGAGATGGAGAATAGAAAGGGAAATAAGAACAAGAGAGAGAAAGACACACACACAGGTACACGAATGGCAAAGTTGTCTAGATGTTCTGCGGCCTTTCCGTATTTGCAGTGCTTTGGTACAGAGAGATCTGAATTCTGGCCCGAAACCAAAACAAATGCCGGATGTGCAGTTGACCTATTGGGGCCACCTCTGAAATGACCTGTCATGAGTCACTTCCTTCAAGTTATTTTCATTTCTCTTTATAAAATAAACATCAGCTGCCAATTGTACGCTCAGTATATTTAGTTTGTTTTTGTTAGGGATGGCAATTCCTGAGAGGAACTGTGACGTGCAGCTGGGAAAATCTAAATCAATTAAGCAGCTACATTCTGCAAATTGGTTGCAGATATTCGGCATGTCTGCTTATGCTTCTCCCAGGCCAACATTTTAATACCGAATAGGGCTGGGCCTTGGTGGTGATAGCTGATTCGTGATTTAATACTCAACAAATGTAGGCGACTGAGATGTTGCAGTAATGTGACAAAGGTGAGTGGTTACTGAGAGTTTTAGTTAATGAGAGTAGGATGTCTCGTTATAAGCCTGGGCCCCTCTGTGTGCTGCACTTAGGAGAGGGGTTCGCAATCGTTGGGCCTCAGCTAGCTGTTGAGGAGGCTCGAGGGAGGAAAGTGAGAAACTGCTTTGCAGAGACCATGGGCAGGATTTTCATTGTGCCGTGGAGTCGGGATTGGAGGCGTGCGGGGGGTTAAAATCCCGAAATCAGGGGTCCCGACCCCTTCCCGCACCCAAACCCGCCTCCATGCCAGTTTCAAAGGAGGTGGGTACCCGCCCCGCACTGGGACCCGCCTACCTGAGGCGGGAAGGGATTAGTGCCAATTAACTGCCTGTTAACAGGTGGTTAACAGGCAGTTTTTAGCCTAATCCCTATTTTTGATGTTGAAGTGTAGGATTCCCGACGGCTCCAAACCACGCCAAGTTAGAGGAGGCGGGCCGTCGGGTTGATGGACTTGGAGGGGTTGAGATGTCTGTGTTCAGGTGAGTGATGTGTGCATGAGTGCAAAGGTACGTGTGTTTGGTGTGTCTAAAGTGATTAAATAAGTTCGACATACCTTTTCAGCTTTCCTTCCTTTAGGTTCCGGGAGTCCCTCATCTCATCGGCACAGAAAGCAGAATGGCTGCGAACTGTCAAAAGTGACAGCTTGCAGCTTTCTGTGCAGGAGAGATTTCTAACTGAGTCTGTGGAGAAGGACTCCGGTTAGAAGTAAGACTGTCAGTGTTTGACAGCTTCAAACAGCTGTGAAACACTGATATTTCATCTGTCAAAACCTCTTGACAGATGAAATTTCAGTTTGTAATGTCACCTGTTGCTGGGTGGCCCTTAATTGGCCTGGTGAGCCTGCTGGGCGGGCTCAACACGGTCAATCAAGTTAAAATCGCGTGGATTGGCCGCATCTCGATGGAGGCGGGACTACAACCCCGAAAGTTGTAGTCCCGCCTCCAACCCGACTCCTGAGTTAAATTCCTGCCTCATACATCCCATCATATCAGGAAACCTGTCTACATTACAACAGTGACTCCATTTCAAGAGTACTTCATTGGCTGTAAAGTGCTTTGAGACGTCCAGTGGTCATGTAAGGCGCTATATAAATGCAAGTCTGTCTTTCTTTTAGTGATTCAACAAAAATCACTACAACTATTATTATATTCCTAAAGGTGCTGCAAGTCTGCATGGTGTCAACAGCACCGTGCACAATGTGCCTCATTAAAGTATTTTGTTCAAGAATGAGCAGTTCTGCAACATTTACCTTCCTGCACCATTTACACTGTGCCATATTGGTAAACAAAAAATGTTCATTTATGGCCTTTAAAACAAGAAAAATTTATATTAAAGTGTGCTTTGTTATATTTCTGCTCTTTCCCCATTACTCCAATATTTTATTTCATTTCTTACGGTTTTAAACTATTTTTCGAAACTTGGGCATCATTTAGGGAAAAGTGAAATTGACACAAGCAGGTGTCGCTTGAGCCACTCGCATGATTAACAATTGGTCTGTTATTGTGCTGCTTTTAGACATGAGATACCATGGGAATACCAGTTTGACACACTGTTACACGGGCAGCACAAGGCAACTGCACCTTTTGAATTCTGCTAGGTCCCCATTTTATAGATGTAACTTAAGCAAAGAGATTGCACATAGGAACAGGAGTAGGCTATTCAGCCCTCAAGTCTGTTCCGCCATTCAGTTCAATCATGGATAATCTGTACTTCAACTCCATTTGCCTGCCTTTGTTCCATATCCCTTGATAGTCATAGAGTCATAGAGTTATACAGCACAGAAAGAGGCCCTTCGGCCCATCGTGTCTGCGCCGTCCATCAAGCCCTGTCCAATCTAATCCCATTTTCCGGCATTTGGTCCATAGCCTTGTATGCAATGGCATTTCAAGTGCTCATCCAAATGCTTCTTGAATGTTGAGGGTTCCTGCCTCTACCACCCTTTCAGGCAGTGAGTTCCAGACTCCAACCACCCTCTGGGTGAAAAAGTTCCTCCTCAAATCCCCTCTAAACCTCCTGCCCCTTACCTTGAATCTATGCCCCCTTGTTATTGACCCCCCTACTAAGGGGAAAAGTTCCTCTTTATCTACCCTATCTATGCCCCTCATCATTTTGTACACCTCAATCAGGTCCCCCCTCCGCCTTCTTTGCTCCAAGGAAAACAACCCCAGCCTGTTTAGTCTTTCTTCATAGCTGAGGCGCTCCATCCCAGGTAACATCCTGGTGAATCTTCTCTGCACCCTCTCCAAAGCAATCACATCCTTCCTATAGTGAGGCAACCAGAACTGCACACAGTACTCCAGCTGTGGCCTTACCAGCGTTTTGTACAGCTCCATCATAACCTCCTTGCTCTTATATTCTATGCCTCGGCTAATGAAGGCAAGTATCCCATATGCCTTTTTAACCACCTTATCTACCTGTTCCGCTGCCTTCAGGGATCTATGTACATGTACACCAAGGTCCCTCTGACCCTCTGTACTTCCTAGGGTCCTACCACTCATTGTGTATTCCCTTGCCTTATTTGTCCGTCCAAAATGCATCACCTCGCACTTTTCAGGGTTAAATTCCAATTGCCACTTTTCCGCCCATCTGACCAACCCGTTTATATCGTCCTGTAGCCTGAGGCTTTCCTCCTCGCAATTTACCACCCCACCAATTTTCGTGTCAACTGCGAACTTACTGATCATACCTTTCACATTCTCATCCAAATCATTTATGTCGATCACAAACGGCAAGGGACCCAGCACCGATCCCTGAGGTACCCCACTGGACACAGGCTTCCAGTCACAAAAGCAACCTTCGACCATCACCCTCTGCCTCCTGCCACTCAGCCAGTTTAGGATCCAAGGCACCCTGGATCCCATGGGCTCTTACCTTCTTGACCAGTCTCCTATGCGGGACTTTGTCAAAAGCCTTACTGAAGTCCATGTATACCACATCCACAGCATTTCCCTCATCCACACACCTAGTCACCCCCTCTAAAAATTCAATCAGATTGGTCAGACATGATTTACCCTTGACAAAGCCATGCTGACTATCCCCGATTAATCCTTGCCTCTCCAAGTGGAGACTAATTTTGTCCCTCAGAATTTTTTCCAATAATTTCCCTACCACAGATGTTAGGCTCACTGGCCTGTAATTCCCTGGTTTATCCCTGCTACCCTTCTTGAATAATGGTACTACGTTAGCTGTTCTCCAGTCCTCTGGTACATCCCCTGTGGCCAGAGAGGTTCTGAAAATTTGTGTCGGAGCCCCTGCAATCTCCTCCTTTGCCTCACACAGCAGCCTGGGATACATCTCATCCGGGCCTGGGGATTTATCCACTTTTTGGCCTGCTAAAACCACTAGTACCTCCTCCCTCTCGATGCTAATATGTTCAAGTATATCACAGTCCCCTTGCCCGATTTCTATGTCTACATCGTCTTTCTCCATAGTGAACACAGATGCAAAAAATTCATTTAAAACCCCGCCTACATCATCTGGCTCTACACACACATTGCCACTTTGGTCCCTAATGGGCCCTACCCTTTCCCTGGTTATCCTCTTGCCCTTAATATACTTATAAAACATCTTAGGATTTTCCTTTATTTTGCTCGCCAGTGTTATTTCATGGCCCCTCCTCGCTCTCCTAATTTCTTTTTTAAGTCTGCCCCTGCACTTTTTATACTCCTCTAGGGCTTCCTCCGTCTTTAGTCTTTTGTAACTGCCAAAAGCCCCCCTTTTTTTCCTAATGCATTTTTGTATATCCCTTGTCATCCAAGGTTCCCTTTGCTTGTTGGTCCCACCCTTGACCTTTACGGGAACATGTTGGCGTTGTACTCTCTCTATTTCCCTTCTGAAAGTCTCCCACTGCTTTGATGTGGATTTTCCTATAAGTAGCTGCTCCCAGTCCACTTTGGCCAGATCCTGCCTTATCATATTAAAATCGGCCTTCCCCCAATTTAGAACCCTTATTTCCGGGCCGTCTTTGTCTTTTTCCATGGCCACCTTAAATCTCACCGAATTATGGTCATTGTTGCCAAAATGCTCTCCTACTGACACTTCCACCACTTGCCCGGCTACATTCCCTAGAATTATGTCCAGTACCACCCCCTATCTTGTAGGACTTTCTACATGTTGGCTCAAAAAGCTCTCCTGGATGCACTTTAAGAATTCTGCACCCTCTAAGCCTTTCACACTCTGACTATCCCAATTAATATTGGGGAAGTTGAAATCCCCCACTATTATTACCCTATTATTTCTACACTTCTCTGAGATTTGCCTACATATCTGTTCCTCTATCTCCCCCTGACTGTTTGGGGGCCTATAGTACACTCCCAGCAAAGTGCTTGCCCCCTTTTTGTTTTTAAGTTCTACCCATATGGCCTCATTAGAGGAACCCGCTAATATATCATCCCTCCTTACAGCAGTAATTGACTCCTTAATTAATATTGCAACACCCCCTCCCCTTTTACATCCCCCTCTGTCTCGCCTGAAGATTCTATACCCCGGAATATTGAGCTGCCAGTCCTGACCCTCCCTCAACCATGTCTCCGTGATAGCAACAATATCGTACTCCCATGTGTTCAACAACAACTTCAGTTCATCCACCTTATTTGCAAGACTCCTTGCATTAAAATAAATGCCTTCCAGCCTTGCCATATTCCCTTTTGCCTTCACATATTTGCTCTGCCTTCCCAGCTGACTTGTTTTTTCCTCTGTATTTGGCTGTAAATCACCCCCTACTATAGCTCCACTCTGTATCCCATCCCCCTGCCAAGTTAGTTTAAACCCCCCCCAACAGTGCTAGCAAACCTCCCCGCAAGGATATTGGTCCCCCTCTGGTTCAGGTGTAAACCGTCCGACTTGTACAAGTCCCACCTTTCCCAGAAGCAGACCCAGTGATCCAGGAAACTAAAGCCCTCCCTCCTGCACCATCCCTTTAGCCACGCATTCATCTGTTCTATCTTCCTATTCCTATACTCACTAGCACGTGGCACCGGGAGTAATCCAGAGATTACAACCTTTGAGGTCCTGCTCTTTAATCTTCTACCTAGCTCCCTAAATTCTTGCTGCAGGACCTCATCCCTCTTTTTACCTATGTCGTTGGTACCAATGTGGACCACGACCTCTGGCTGTTCGCCCTCCCCCTCCAGAATGCCCTGCAGCCGCTCAGTGACATCCTTGACCCTGGTAGTCTTACCTAATAATCTATTCACGTTTGTCTTGAAAATTTCAATTGACCCAGTATCCACAGCCTTTTGAGGGAGCAAGTCCCAGATTTCCATTACCCTTTGTGTGGAAAATGTGCTTCCTGATTTCAATCCTCAATGTCCAAGCTCTAATTTTAATGCCCTCTTGTTCGGGATTCCCACAGCAGAGAAGCTGGTTTCTCTGTATCTACCCTATCGAATCCCTTAATCATTTTACATACCTTGATTAGATCACACCTCAACCTTCTAAACTCGAGGGAATACAAGCCAAGTCTATAACAACCTGCCCTCAGTCCTCTCACAACATGCTGTGTTTCTCCAGAAGCCTTTACAAACTGAGGTGGCTCTCATCTCTGGGCAGCGGAATCCTGAGAAGGACCTGCTGCAGGTTGCATTGTTGCAAGAACAGCCAGGCCCTAGCTGTTTACTGCCAATACGTGTGGGCATCTGAGGGGGCAGTTGGGAGGGCACACGTGATGCTGTCCCGCGAGACCATATCATGGTTGTGCCTCTTTTCCAGGCCATCAGTACTGGGCACTGGCTATGCTTGGCCACCAAATCCAAGCACACGAGTCTTTTAGTCAAATCACTGAGCTTCCAAATAAAAGAAGTAGAGCAGCAATTTTAAATTTACAAAAAGAATTCAGGTTTCAAACAATCTGGAACTCCTGCTTTGTATATCTCAGTGTAATCTTGGTACCAGTGACTGCAGTTGTATATTTTTTGTTGGCACTGCAGGGCCGAGGCCTGTACCCCATACAAATGTCGCAGCTGTGTGATTTGTGGCGGCCCTGGTACCATTCACCATTTTGCCAGCAGCGGCTGCTGCTCATTCCAACCGCCAACCTAAAAAACAGCAACTAAATCGGTGTAAACCTCTCTCTCTCTTTTAAGACGCTCCTTAAAACCTACCTCTTTGACCAAGCTTCTGGTCATCTGTTCTAATATCTCCTTTTGTGGATCGGTGTCAAATTTTGCCAATTGCTCCTGTGAAGCACCTTGGGGCATTTTACTAAGTTGATGGCGCTATATAAATGCAAGTTGTTGTTGTGTTGCTCCATGTGTGACGAGTCGTTTCCCCGCAAAGTTCAGGAGCTTGCAGAACCCGCAAGGCCACCAACTTTTTCCCATTTGCCTGAAGTATCTTGGCGGTGAGATTTATGGGTCTTCACTTATTAAAGCATATAATCATTATCCTATTAAGACTGACTTATTAATCATTGCAGCTACTTTGATCCAACTTGTGCAGCTAATTCGAAAATGCCTTAGAACTCAGTAAGAAAATTTACGTTCGGTCTTTATGCCACTTGTATAACTGTCGTACCGTTAGGAATGGGTTATTAAAGAACTGTGCTAATTTCTCATTTATATTTGCTAATTAATTTTAATTACAACATATTTTCCTCAAGTCTGTAGGTGTGGGTACAGTCATTATTGGGAAATGGTGTACTGTGATGCATTATTTTCTGAAAAAGGTTTTGCACTTCACTCTGGTAAACAGTCAAAATCCTTTCTCAATAAATTTTACAGGCGTCATTTAATTGTTTTTAAGATTACTAGCAGATTACCCATGGTGTTGCTCATAGTTAGCAGGAGAATGGGCCGTAATTTGCTGTAGCAGGGCACCTATGACGTCTGCCATTAGACTTGTCCTTCCATGTTTAGGATTTTACATTTTTTGCGTGGCAAGTTGCTGAAAGTGCGAGCTGATAACGTCGCAGCGAGGGCAGCACGGTGGCATAGTGGTTAGCACTGTTGCCTCACAGCGCCAGGGACCCGGGTTCGAATCCGGCCTCGGGCGACTGTCTGTGTGGAGTTTGCACATTCTCCCCGTGTTTGCGTGGGTTTTCTCCGGGTGCTCCGGTTTCCTCCCACAGTCCAAAGATGTGCAGGTTAGGTTGATTGGCTATGATAAATTGACCCTTAGTGTTAGGGGGATTAAATACGTGGGGTTACGGGGATAGGGTGGGATATGTGTAGGGGTTACGGGGATCGGGTGGGATATGTGTCGGTGCAGGCTCGATGGGCCGAAATGGCCTCTATCTGCACTGTGGGGTTTCTGTGATTCTGTGATTCTGTGAAACCGGGCATCTGGGACCCGAGTGAACAGGGCAAGCAACTGTGTATCTCCTTAACCAATCAGATTGAAGGATTGTAAAATTAACAGCGCTAGGACTGAACTGTAAATTAGAGTGGGTGAATTCAATGTCAAATCAGGTACAGAACGAGAAATAGAGAGAAAGAAAGATTGGAGTAAGAGAGAGAGAAAAAAGAGACAAAGGAAAAGTTTTTTTTTAAATTTAATTTAAAATTTTACATTTTTTAAATCTTCAACAATTAAAACCTGAAAATGAGACTCCACACTTGTAATACTTCATTTTCAGTGGCAGAGTGGCAGTAATTAATACTTATCACGTTGTTAAAAAGGTACTTAGACTTGAACTGATTGATTTAACTTTCTGTGGCGAGTTTAGTTTGTATCTACTGTGCAAATACAGCAACTTCGCGCCATTCAATGCGTTTCAGTGGAGAGGCAGGCAGCGAGATGCCGTTTTCACGAAGCGAACGGTGGAGCAGAGCAACTCGGACAGCAACTTTGGATTTTTTGAGTTTAACCACGCACCTGCCCCTCACTTGAAGTTGCTGTACCATTTGCGCATAAATAACCGCGAGCGCCATTTGCTTCACTGTTATTTTGACAGCAAAATCTGAGCCAATAAGTTGTTTTACAAGTATGGGAACATGAATGCACAATGCATATTGATGCGCTATCGATTCTAATAAAAGGCCGAGTAGAGTTCAGAACAACAGGCTTTTATTAACTACTGAATGCAACTACAAACAGATCAGGACTATGCCTCTAGTGGACAACCGAATGGCAGAGAGCTGCCGTGCAGCTGTCCTTATACCAGGTAGCCAAGGGCGGAGTCAGCTGAGGCATAGTCAGGTATAACAGTGAAACAAGAGTGAATGACAACAACAACAACAACAACAACAATAGTGAACACAGTGAACGACAGTGGTTTACCACACATGTCGACTGCCACTTAAAGACACAGCTGTGTTTAGCATGCACTTACCCTTTAAGACCACACAATCTAATTGCTGTGCACAACAGCATTCTGATGCTAATTGGTGTTGAAAAGGGAAGTTTTCAGTTTGATCGAAACTTGAAAATTCCAGGTTTCAGGTCAGACGAAAGCAGCATGCAATGACAGTTTTTTTTAATACATTTGACAGTTTGATGTATGACCGATTGAACATTTTTCATATTTATCTTAAAGGGGCTTAGTGCGACACTATGTTGGCTTTTCTTGACTGAGTTGGTGCATAAAGTAATACAATTACTTTTTGCTGCTTTAAGTTGCAGTCCCCAGCCTACTGCAGTGTGCTCTGTAGCCCATAGTAAATATAATTAATGAAACTTTTTAAAATACAGTTTAAGAACTTTTGATGGAACATAAAACCTCCAGCTGGGCATAGCTTGTCCTCTGGGACGCAGTAACATGCAGATTGTGCTATGTTTTCATCTTGCCTGATTGCATGTATAAAGCCACTGTGGACTCCTTAACCCCTGAAGTGTGACAGCAATTTGCGGCATTGCTTTCTGTGGGGTCAAACCCAAAGCATATGGCGCAGGAGGATTTGCTTCAGTTGCCCCCTCTAGCTCCATCGTGTGTTTACAGAGTTAAAGCGATGTCGCAAGGTAAAGATTTTCTGATGCGCACAGGTCTACGAATATAATGCTAAAGTTTTAACCCTCGGGCCCCCACTAAGAAGGCAATTCCTTCAGCAGAGCAAGTTCCTTGGCATACCAGCATGCTGTCATGTTGGGCACTTGGAGCTCTCGGTATCAGGCCACAAACAACAAGATCAGAAATAACAACAGAATGCTGGAAAAACTCAGCAGGCCAGGCAACATCGGTGGAGAGAAAATAGAGTCAACGTTTCGGGTCAAACCCTTTGTCAAGACTGGAAAAGCACAGGAAATGAAATAGATTAAAAGGCCGGGCTGGGAGAGAACAAAAGAGAAGTGAAGAGACATTAAGAGGTATTCAAAATGAGACGAGATTGTGATATGATTAGTGGAGACAAAAGACGGCTCTAGATTAGGTGTGAAATGCGCTGGCAGAATGGGAGACAGCTGCCATGTGGGAGAGAAAAAAAGGGGGGGTGGGGAAAGGGCCAAAACAAAGGTGTGGCTAAAAAATAAGTAAAAATGTAATGGGGGGCCGAGGTTATGATCTGAAATTGTTGAACTCGATATTGAGTCCAGAAGGCTGTAAAGTGCCTAATCGGAAGATGAGGTGCTGTTCCTCGAGCTTGACCAGAAGTTTGACGTGGTTGGCCATTGGTAACAACCAAGTGAAACTTCAATGTACTGACTGAGAAACAGTCTTCAGAAAGAGTTTTTAGCCAATTAGTTACCATATAAATACTGTGGCAACAAGAGGTCAGAGGCTGGGTATTCTGCGACGAGTGTCTCGCCTCCTGACTCCCCAAAGGCTTTCCACCATCTTCAAGGCACAAGTCGTAGCTTTCAAAATGGAATTGGATAAGTACCTGAAGGAAAAAAAGTGCAGGGCTACAGAGAAAGGGCGGGGGAGTGGGACTAGCTAAAGTGCTCTTGCAGAGAGCCGGCACGGGCTCGATGGGCTGAATGGCCTCCTACTGTGCTGTAACGATTCTATGATTCTACGATTCTAATTAAGGAGTGTGATGGAATACTCTCCACTTGCCTGGATGAGTGCAGCTGCAACAACACTCGAGAAGCTCGACACCATCCAGGACAAAGCAGCCCGTTTGATTGGCACCCCGTCCACCACCTTAAACATTCACTCCCTGCACCACCGGCGTACCGCGGCTGCAGTGTGTACCATCTACAAGATGCTCTGCAGCGACTCGCCAAGGCTTCTTCGGCAGCAGCTCCCAAACCCGCGACCTAAAAAATTGAAACAAAGAAGATAGGAGCAGGAGTAGGCCATTCGGCCCCTCGAGCCTGCTCCACCATTCAATGAGATCATGGCTGATCATCCAAACTCAGTACCCTGTCCCTGCCTTCTCCCCATATCCCTTGATCCCTTTTGCCTTAAGAAATATATCTAGCTCCGTCTTGAATATATTTAATGAATTGGCCTCAACTGCCTTCTGTGGTAGAGAATTCCACAGGTTCACCACTCTCTGGGTGAAGAAATTCCTCCTCATCTCTGTTCTAAATGGCTTACCCCTTATCCTTAGACTGTGACCCCTGGTTCTGGACTCCCCTGCCATCGGGAACATCCTGCATATAGTCTGTCTAGTCCTGTTAGAATTTTATAAGTTTCAATGAGATCCCCTCTCATTCTTCTAAACTCTAGCAAATATAAGCCTAATCGACCCAATCTCTCTTCATATGTCATTCCTGCCATCCCAGGTATCAGTCTGGTGAATCTTTGCTGTACTCCCTCCATGGCAAGAACATCCTTCCTCAGATAAGGCGACCAAAACTGCACACAATACTCAAGGTGTGGCCTCACCAAGGCTCTGTACAACTGCAGCAAGACATCCTTGTTCCTGTACACAAATCCTCTTGCTATGCAGGCCAACGTACCATTTGCCTTCTTAACCGCCTGCTGCACCTGCATGCTTACCTTCAGCGACTGGTGCACAAGGACACCCAGGTCTCGTTGCACTTCCCCTTCTCCCAATCTATTGCCGTTCAGATAATCTGCCTTCCTGTTTTTGCCACCAAAGTGGATAACCTCGCATTTATCCACATTATATGACATCTGCCCAATCACCTAACCTGTCCAAATCATCCTGGAGTTTCTCGACATCCTCCTCACAGCACACATGCCCACCCAGCTTTGTGTCGTCTGCAAACTTGGAGATAGTACATCTAGCTCCCTTGTCTAGATCATTAATATATATTGTGAATAGCTGGGGTCCTAGTACTGATCCCTGCGGTAACGCACTAGTCACTGCCTGCTGTTTATTCCAACTCTTTGCTTCCTGTCTGCCAGCCAGTTCTCTATCCAAGTCAGTACCTTGCCCCCATGTGCTTTAACTTTACACGCTAATCTCTTATGCGGGACCTTATCGAAAGCCTTCTGAAAGTCCAAGAACACCACATCCACTGGTTCTCCCTTATCTATTCTACCAGTTACATCCTCAAAAAATTCCAGTAGATTAGTCGAGCACGATTTACCTTTTGTAAATTCATGTTGACTTTGTCCGATCCTGTCACTGTTTTCCAAGTGCTCTGCTATTACATCTTTTATAATGGACTCTAGCATTTTCCCCACTACCGATGTCAGGCTTACTGGTCTATAATTCCCTGTTTTCTCTCTCCCACCTTTTTTGAATAGTGGGGTAACATTAGCTACCCTCCAATCCATGGGAACTGTTCCAGAATCTATAGAATTTTGGAAGATGACCAGCAATGCATCTACTATTTATAGGGCCACTTCCTTAAGTACCCTAAGATGTAGATTATCAGGCCCTGGGGATTTATCGGCTTTCAATCCCATCAATTTCCTTAACACCATTTCCCTACAAATACTGATTTCATTCAGTTCCTCCTTCTCATTAGACTCTATGTTCCCCGACATCTCTGGGAGGTTATTTGTGTCCTCCTTTGTGAAGACAGGATTGGTCTGTATTTCTTTGTTCCCCATTATCTATTAAACCATCCTGTATACACTCCAGGAATTCCTCCTCTACAGTATTGTTACTGATTTGGTTAGCCCAATCTATATGTAGATTAAAGTCACCCATGATAACTGCTGTGCCCTTATTGCACGCGACTCTAATTTCCCATTTAATGCCATCCCCAACCTTGGCATTACTGTTTGGGGGTCTGTATACAACTCCCACTAACGTTTTCTGCCCCATGGCATTGCTCAGCTCTACCCATACAGATTACACGTCATCAGAGCTAATATCCTTCCTTACTATTATGTTAATCTCCTCTTTAACCAGCAATGCTACCCCAGCCCCTTTTCCTTTTTGCCTGTCTTTCCTGAATATTGAATACCCCTGGATGTTGAGTTCCCAGCCTTGGTCACCCTGGAGCCATGTTTCTGTAATCCCAATCATAACATATCCATTTACATCTATTTGCACAGCTAATTCATCCACCTTATTACGAATGCTCCTCGCATTAAGACACAAAGCCTTCAGGCTTTTTTTCTAACACTCTTGGACCTTTTCGAACTATTATTTACTGTGACCATGTTTGATTTAAACCCTTGACTTCTCTGCTTGCCACTTTTGCTTTTCTCCTTCCTGTCTTTTGTTTCTATCCTTGTTTCCCATTCCTCTCTCTCCCTGCACAGGTTCCCAACCCCCTGCCATTTTAGTTTAAACCCTCCCCAACAGCCCTAGGACATTGGTCCTGGTCCTGGTCCTGCCCAGGTGCAAACGGTCCAGTTTGTACTGGTCCCACCTCCCCCAGAACCGGTTCCAATGTCCCAGGAATTTGAATCCCTCCCCCTTGCACCATTCTTCTAGTCAAGTATTCAGCTGCAATATCCTTCTATTTCTACTCTGACTAGCACGTGGCACTAGTTGCAATCCTGAGATTACTACCTTTGAGCTCCTATTTTTTAATTTACCTCCTAACTCCCTATATTCAGCTTTTAGGACCTCGTCCTGGTTTTTACCTATATCATTGGTACCTATATGCCCCACGACAACTGGCTGCTCCCCCTCCCCCTCCAGAATGCTCTGCAGCCGCTCCGAGACATCCTTGACCCTTGCACCAGGGAGGCAAGATACCATCCTGGAGTCTCGTTTGCGGCCACAGAAATGCCTATCTAGTCCCCTTATAATAGAATCCCCTATTACTATAGCTTTCCCACTCTTTTTCCTCCTGTCCTGTGCAGCAGGACCACCCATGGTGCCAGGAAGTTGGCTGCTGCTGTCTTCCCCCAATAAGCCACCCCCCCTAACAATATCCAAAGTGGTATATCCGTTTGAGAGGGGGATGGCTACAGGGGACCCCTGCACTTCCTGCCTGCGCCTACTACTCTGCCTGGCGGTCACCCATTCCCTTCCTGCCTGTGCAGCCTTTACCTGCAGTGTGACCAACTCCCTAAACGTGCTTTCCACGACATCCTCAGCATCGCGAATGCTCCAGTATGTATCCATTCGCAGCTCCAGCGCCGCAATGCGGTCTGCCAGTAGCTGCAGTTGGATACACTTCCTGCACACATGGTCGTCAGAGACACAGGAAGTGTCCCTGATTTCCCACCTAGTGCAGGAGGAGCATACCATGGCACCGAGCTGTCCTGCCATGACTTACCCTTCAATTAATTTAAATTAACTTAAATCAAATCAATACCACCAATTACACTACAATTAAATGATATACTCAAGGGCCCTTGGTTACTAGTACTAGAAACTATAACCACAAAAAAATTAAGACCTTCTAAACTTTATAAACTATGAACCTTAACTGTCAAACTATAGAGTTGTATAAATACTCCCTGGCTGTACTCCCTGGCCATACTCACCCAATCAGCTGCTCCCTCCTGCCCGCGTCACATTTTGAATCATGACATGGCTCTGGAATGCTGCCGCCGGTCTGAGATTGGTAAGAAAGCCCGCGAAAGTGAGTTTAAATACTCAGTGGGTCTCCGGTCTCACTGCTCCCGACACCAGCCTCTGCCACCTAGAAGGACAAGGGCAGCAGGCGCATGGGAACACCACCACCTCCAAGTTCCCCTCCAAGTCACACACCATCCTGACTTTAGAAATATATCGCCGATCCTTCAGCGTCGCTGGGTCAAGTACCTTCACCACACGGACTACAGCAGTTCAAGAAAGCGGCTCACCACCACCTTCTCGAGGGCAACTAGGGATGGGCAATAAATGCTGGCCTTGCCAATGACACCCAGATCCAATAAGCGAATACAGGAAACTTTAGTTTATCCGGAGGTAGTTTATCCGGAGGTTGTATGTCCGGAAACCTCGATCTACCGGCAGAAATCAGGAGCCGTTTTGTTAGGTTTTTTTTCTTCTCCTAGCATTTTTTTAAACAGTCAGTCTCTGGAAAGTCTCTCTGAAGCTGTTGCTAAGCTACAGAAATGCTTCCAAGGTACGGGCCGACTGTTTACAAGCTGTTGCTAAGCAACAGTGTTTGTTGTCAGATACGGAGATGAAAACCTCCGTATGCTTCAACATTAACTTTGTATGTCCGGCAGATTTGATAGATCGGCAACAGCTCGGTCCCATCGGTGCCGGATATAACAAAGTTTCCTGTATATGGAAAAAAAAAATTGGTTCCCACCTCCAGAATAGATCAGAGCTTAGACTATGGTTACGATAGTGCAGTGGTTATGTTACTGAACTCGTAATCTAGAGGCCTGGACAAATAACCCCGAGAGTGTGATTACAAACCCCACCATGGCAGTTTATAAGATATTTTATAGTGTATATTTTATTAATGTTGCAATAATATAGGAATAAAACTGTTACGGGTATCTCGGCATTAATACTGCAGTATTATGAGCTTTTTCACTATCCAAATGTGTGAGTTGAAATGTAAAATAACAGTCTAGAATTCTCTGGAATTGCCAGCATCGCAAAGGTTAATCCTAAAACCATTAAGTGGATTTATGATTTTGAAACCTTTCGGTACAATATGCAGGCTACAATAATGAGTTCTAATGCAAAAGATAAAATCAGTAGAGACTTTAAATTGGATCTCAATATTGTGTAAAATATCAATATTGTTAAGCCTATTAGCTAGCAGATGTAAATCTGCTGATATTCCTAATATACGATTTATCCTGACATTTCAAGTTCAGGAAATCTATTAAAATCAGCTTTCTTTCAATGGCTCAGCTGGTTCCAATGGTGAATATTTGAATCAGACAGAACATATTGATCCCAAGTTCAATTCCCAGTCTGTGCTAAGTTAGCTGCTCTCGGCTAGGGTGGCAGCAGGGTTTGTACCATTGGTTGCAGCACCTCTGGAGTAGGGAGGAAAAAATCTGCCAGAGTAACTACCGCTGGCTGTTCAGCGACTACCGCTGGCTGTTCAGCGACTACCGCTGGAAGTACATGTGTGGCTATGGGATAAGGACAGAATCGGCTGCCGTGCACCCCACCCTCGCAGTTTAAATTGTCTACTGAGGCTCACGTGTAAAATGGGCAATAAACAAGGTATTGAAGAGTGACTTCAACCCGGAGAGAGAAAAATGTAAAACTGTCAGAAGCCGGAGAGGATCTGACCTGCAGATGCACTTGTTCACTTTGGTTGTTGTTGTTTTTCAGATGATTCAGACCAGCAAGATGCTGATTGAATCTGCTGATGCTGTCTACGTGAAGATAATGCAGGCTCAGAAGGCTGGTGAGTGCTACCATCTCTATCGCATGCATAGACTACATGCTGAATTCTCAATTAATGTGGCAAAGCTGGTGCACGCAGAGTTAAAGTGAGTGGGTTTGTGCCTACTATTCCTCATCCAGCAAATGCTTGGTCTTAGGTGGGGACTTATTGAAGGAGGTGAGACACTGCCCAAGATTGAGAATCTATGGGGAGCTAATGTGCGCTGGTATGGCATGAGAAAGAATTTAGCGTCGCTAGCAGCGCCAGAATTTATTGCCCATCCTTAATTGCCCTTGAGAAGATGGTGGTGAGCCACCTTCTTGAACTGCTGCAGTCCGTGTGGTGAAGGTACTCCCACAGTGCTGTTAGGGAGAGAGTTCCAGGATTTTGACCCAGCGACGATGAAGGAGCGGCGATATGTTTCCAAGTCAGGATGGTGTGTGACTTGGAGGGGATCATGGAGGTGGTGGTGTTCCCATGCGCCTGCTGCCCTTGTCCTTCTAGGTGTAAGAGGTCGCGGGTTTGGGAGATGCTGCCGAAGAAGGCTTGGCGAGTTGCTGCAGTGCATCTTGTAGATGGTACACACTGCAGCCATGGTATGCCGGTGGTGGAGGGAGTGAATGTTTAAGATGGTGGATGGGATGCCAATCAAGTGGGCTGCTTTGTCCTGGATGGTATTGAGCTTCTTGAGTGTTGTTGGAGCTGCACTCATCCAGGCTAGTGGAGAGTATTCCATCACACTGCTAACTTGTGCCTTGTAGATGGTGGAAAGGCTTTGGGTAGTCAGGAGAGGAGTCACTCACCGCAGAATACCCAGCCTCTGACCTGCTCTTGTTGCCACAGTATTTATGTGGCTGGTCCAGTTAAGTTTCTGGTCAATGGTGACCCCCAGGATGTTGATGGTGAGGGATTCAGCGATGGTAATGCCATTGAATGTCATGGGGAGGTGGCTAGACTCTCTTGTTGGAGATGGCCATTGCCTGGCACTTGTGTGGTGCGAATGTTACTTGCCACTTATCAGCCCAAACCTGAATGTCGTCCAGGTCTTGCTGCATGTAGATGATAGAATTTTGACAAAAAGGAGCAGAAATCTTCATGAACTAACTCTTGACTCCATTAGGAAGACCCAAGTATAAGTCTAAGTCTGGATTGTCCTTCACAGTTGGCTTTAAGCATGTGTGTTTGCATTTGACCGGCTCCTACTGGACCTCTAGATTGGGCATGTTAAAGCCATGTAGAACAGAACTATTGGGGACCTGCATGACTCCTCCGATCGGAAGCTTCTCTTGCCCAAACCTGAAGCTGCATTGGTTAAATTACCCCAAAACGTTTTCCCTACCATTTGAAAAGGAAGTGTGCATTGAATGGGGGAAACTCCAGCAAAAAGTCCCATAGATAAAGGCTATTTTCTTTGTTAAAAAGGGCTATAATTTTCTGCCATGAATTATATGTTGTGTTGCTCAATTTACAGAGCAGTTCTCAATAGTGGGCTCCCTTTTAATAAACTAACAGTAAGGAGTTACGATTAACACCCCTTTTCTTTACACGCTTAAAAAAAAAACACTTTTTGTTTAATCGCTGAATGTCAATAACCTCATTGGGAGCTGCTTTGCAGGATTCACTGAGCCCAACAGTATGAGGGAGCTCAAATAGCATCTGTAGACAGTCATTAGACCAGGTGTTAGAGAACTTGCCTTTTGAGCGGCTCATCTCCCTCACACTATTATGCAGTGACTTGTTCGAAGCAGATTCCCTGGAGACTTTTACCAACATTCATGCATTGAAAACAAAAATCAACTGAAGAAAGGATGCTAAATCCTGATCATTTGTAACTATTTGGTTTGCAATTGTTCTTTATGTTAAGTTGTAATTTCACCACATGCAATGGCCTTGCATAAATTTTAAGAACAATTGTTAATGTCCATCGGATATAGAAAAGCTTCACTTCTTGAATTTTTAAAACAATAGTTTTACCCCCCAATTATTTTCACTCCTCTCCTGAAAATGCTGATTTGTATCGGGGTACAGTTCCATGTGAGTACCATCAAACTATTTGATCATAGCCTCTGAGGGCTATTGCAACATCCCAGTTCCCTCCTTTGATGGAATTAACTAACACAGCACTTGATTTTTAGGTGGTGTACTGATTCATTTATTTCAGTGACCATGAGTGAAGCACAAACCTCAAGGTGTTTTCCAGGCTGCCTCCGGTATTGGATTCAATTCAACCTGCAATTATATTCCAGTCTGAAGCAAATCAATGGATCCAACTGTTGCCTTCAGCCAGTTTGCAGAATGCTGGTCAGCAGTACATTGGATTGAGAAATAGTGTTAGAAAACTGGATCATTCATAAGATTTTAGAAACCGAGCATTAACGTTTAAAGAGACGATAGCAAAATACTGCAGATGCTGGAAATCCGAAATAACAACAGAAAATGCTGGAAAAACTCAGCAAGCCAGGCAACATCTGTGGAGAGAAACTAAAGTCAACGTTTCGGGTCAAACCCTTTGTCAAGACTAAGGGTTTGACCCGAAACGTTGACTCTATTTTCTCTCCACGGATGTTGCCTGGTCTGCTGAGTTTTTCCAATGTTTAAAGAGAACCTTATTCTATAGTGCTGCGACAGTGCCTCAACATGACATACAGCTGAAGGCGGAACAGACTCATTATGATAACACTACAGGATAAGGTCCCACACACTTGTATGTGCTTCACCATATCTTGCGGACGAGACCAGAACTAGGGGCCATAAATAAAAGATAGTCACTAATAAATCCAGTAGGGATTTCAGGAGAGACTTCTTTATCCAGAGAGTGGTTAGAATGTGGAACTCGCTACCACAGGGAGTAGTTGAGGCAAATAGCATAGATGCATTTGAAGGGAAACTAGGTAAGTTCATGAGGGAGAAAGGAATAGAATGATATGCTGATGGGGTTAGATGAAATAGGGTGGGAGGAGGCTCATGTGGAGCATAAACACCGGCCTGTTTTTGTGCTGTAATTTCTATGTCATTTCATTTTATTTCTTGTGAAGGAAAAAAATGTGGGAATTTACATCTTGGAAATTCACTCAAACCCACATTTGACTTAGTGGACAGAAATTGCTTCTCTGAAAGTTTCTCAATGGTTTCAGTGAGAAGTGGGGGACACGAGAGGCTGAAGGAGGGCACTGAAATATCAAGTCTTAACTGGACTCAAACAGTGTGAAAATGCCAGCTCCAGTTAAGAGACCAGGGCCTAGAAATTGGAGGTGTTAGCGCTGGCTGTTGAGACCTGTTTTTTGCAGAAAGAATGGTGGCCACCTCACTTCTGCCCGCTTCCAGTGGGTCCTGCAGCGGTCGCCATTTTTGGCAGGTCAGCAGTGCTGACGTTGCCTGCGTTCATGGCAAGTATTTTAATTAGCAGCAGGGTGACGTCAATCTGCGTGCAATGCCGAATTACAGCATGGGGCTCTCCTCTTACCGCCCTCTCCAAAGCATGCCTTTGCGTGCAGCCGTTGACAACGTGGAGAGGCAGGAGAAAGCGGCGGTGAGCTAGAACCCGTACAGTAAACAGCTGTTGGGATAACTGTTAAGTATGGCGTGCTATTGGAGTGAAAACTGCTTCCAATGCGATGCATCAAATACTTCCCGCCACCCCCTCCCCCCCTCAGTCAGTCAAATAGTATAGGAGATAAATATTTTTTAAAGCAACTGTACTGTACTGCAGTTGTAATAACCTCAGGAAAAATCAAAGCTGCATTTCCTTAAACTAGAAAACCCCAATGTATAAAATTTAGGAACTGATAAAATGATATGCAAAATTTGGAAGTCTACTTTTAAAAGGCTTGACAGCATATTCTCACCAAGAGTTCATCAAAAGTCTGCTGTTGTTAAAAATATTATTGAACTCTCCTCTGCACCATTCACACTAGTAAACTCCTGACCGAAAGTTCATGTTCCCCTTTTTAAAAAATTTATTTCCATTGATGTCTCATGCAACAGTTTAAGGACATCTGTGCCACAGTCTTACGTGGCATTTTCAGTCACAGTGCCTCCAGATCTGATCCTGTGCTTTAAGACACTCTCTCCAGGGAGTGAATCCCCTGTGAATATGCAGGCTAGTGAACGGTCACTGGTAGCTGCAAGACAGTGCATTGCCATCCCCCTTCCCCTCCAGCACCATGGTGGAGCACAAACCTCCACATAGCAGCCATCTGGGTGACACATCTGTGGACCTATGACAGCCAGCGAAGTTGGGAGTACCAGGCAGTCTGGTACCCATTTGTGGACCCCACATAAGACCCAGAAGTACGAGGGGAGCAGTGGACAAATAAATGGCTCGTCACCTGCCACAACACAGACTCGATAGCAAAACCCAGAAGCCGTCGCCAAATGATCCGACACAGCACGTTGCCCGAGAGCGCCTCACCAATCCTTGAGATGCAACCATCAGCCTCCTGCAGAGGTTAGCGCCGGGAAGAGCGCGTTGCACAACAGATTCTCTGCTCCGCTCATGTTAATTAACGGGCAGCACCTAAATATGGGTGCCGCCTGTGCTCTTTGTGCGGCCGGCTGTCAGCCTTGGCCTGCACTGTTACCGGCACGTTTCCGGCCTACTCGAATTTCTAGGCCCAGGTATCTATCATGAGGTTAAAAAAAAAAAGTTGGAACTCAATGTTTGAGGCTCAGTAGGTAAACACCCTGCATGGTGTGGCACTGAGTCACAGACCATGAAGGCCCTGGTTCCATTTCTTTTGAGTTAACTGATCTACAGCTGCGTCTACAGTTAGCTTCAAGATTTGGGAAAATCAGCCAGGGTTCCTGTGTCAATGACCACTGCTAGAAAGTACATCGGTGTGGACATCAGATGAGGGTGGAATCAGATTTGGCTATGATTGCCTCCCATGGTCATATAGATGGCTGACTTTCACTTGTACATGAATAAGAGTGATTCGGGCAAGCTACTGGAAGGCTGTTGGTGCTAGCATGAATCGCCACCTTCAGGAGAGGAAAAGGTGAAAGGCAGATATTTAGAGAGGAAGCACAAGGATGAGAATAGTGTGAGGCTTTATCCTGGAATATTCCTTTAAACAGAAAACTGATATTCAATTTTTGCCAAAGAATGTGGGGGTTGGGGACCGTGCTCATCCGAACTGCCACATGATCCTCTGTTATGTTGGGATAAATCTGTTCAGTCACGAGTATCTTTCATGGCTTATTTATATTGAGACCTGGTGCCGGAATTCAGTCCATCTTTGGACAGTCGCACTAGGTGGGGAGGTGGAAATAAAATCACATCAGTGCAGACCCACACCCTCCTCTCTGCCTGTTGCCTCTCCCAGCCTGACAGCTGCACCTGTCCAGCCTGCTATAATACAAGAATATGTGCATACTTGAGTGTGTAGAGCACATGTGTGGGTGTGCAAGCAGGGTAGGTTTTGAGGGCTTTATTTTGAAATGATTATAGCAACTCCAGCCCTCTAAATTGACAGGAGGGCTGGCCGGGACATATGTGGATTCTGGCTGTCAGTTTATAGTAACGAGCGTCCACATGTGGCTGAATCCTTGCCAGGGTGAGACCCGCCCCTTAAGGTCAATGCTGATCAGAGCCACATAGCTTGGGTTGTTTACAGTGACGAGAGGTAGTTGGATTTCAGGACAAATCCGGTTGCATCTTGCTGCTAGAAAGGAGGCAACAGGCATGGCTTGTTTTCTTGAGTTCGAAGCATTGGTCGGTGGCAGTCTGGAAATAGACCATCTGTGCAGAACATACCACTGCAGTGACATAATTGGGAACAATGGGCCGTGGCAGCACTCTGCATTCATGATATTATTGGAATAGAACTTAACGGTGTCACTGATTGGGAAAATTCTCCACACAGCTGCTTCTATCAAACATATAGGGGGAAAAATTCAGTTGGTTTGCGCCTCCCATTAGCGCCTTAAGAGGGCGCTAATGGGGCGCAAAGCAACTAGCGCCCGGGCGCGGCGATGTTTGCGCCGCTCACGAAATTAACTAGACATTTTGCGGCGCCCCTAAACACTACCGCCACGATCTCCTGCGCCGGCAGATCGTGATGTCAGTCAAGTGTGCAACGCCCCGGTAGCGCCCCGGACCGGATATTGAGTGGCGCCCCCTGCCTTACCGCCTGCCGCTAGCAACGACCGGTTGAGGGGAGCGTTTTGCAGTCAGGAAGGGACTGAGGGAGCGCTATTTAAAGGTGACCGCTTCCTGCCTTTTTTTGTTGGTGGCATTTTTGCAGCACGCATTCTGAGAGAGAGAGAGAGACTTCTGGAAAGATTCAACGCTGTGTGAAGGAGTTTTGGGTACTGAGCAGCACTTTGCTGGTTCATTTTGATTTGCCCTTGTTTCGATTTAGAAGAGACTGTGGGGGCTGCACTCTGAGCTCTTTCCCTGGGCCACTCCATTGTTCTTTCCAGCAGATTTGATGTACAGGTCTCTCCAGGCTGAGATTCAAGTCTGCAATGAGCAGGATGTGGATGGAGAGCAAGATCAACCCTCCCCTTTTAAGAACTGGCCGGCGCCATTGAGTCTGTGTTCCATTGCTGACTGACATCACATGGGCTTCGCCAGTGCTCTGAGGTAGCGCCTCGCTCCTCGGCCTTAAGAGAGGTGTGTAGCGCCTGATTTAGCGCTCCAATCACCTCCAGGGGCGATAAAAGCCAAGTTTGTAGGTGGAGGCGATAATTAGCGCCAGGCGCTAAACTTTGCGCACGGCCGATAATCGCGCCCCAAATGGGGCGATACTGAATTTTCCCCCTATACAGAACATTAAGATTATGAGAACGAGGAAGAACTGAGAGGCATTAATAAGTGTACAGTATCTCCCCTCATTACATTTTAAATCAGTTAGACATTCCATCATTGAGCGACTGAAATAAAACTTATTGTTTGAACCTTTAATTTTATCTGAAATATATTTTGATGAAATAACATACTGTCAGTGCCTAGTAAGTAGATATTGTTACATAGAATTACAGCACAGAAATAGGCCATTCAGCCCAACTGGTCTCTGCTGATGGGAGCCTCCTCCCACCCGTCTTCATCTAACTCTATCAGAATGACCTTCTATTGTGTTTTCCCTTAAATGCATCTATTAAGTGCATCAAGCATTGTGTGGAAGATACATGGATCTAGACTACATTTCTGAATGAATTTGCTGTGCAGCTATGTGTATATATAAAGCCCAATAAATCATCTAACAACCAGGATATTATTACCATTCTCAGGCTAATACTTTTAGGTCGATGCCAGGAACACAAGAGTTGATGTAGCTGGACCTCAATATTGTGTATTGTAGGGACAAAAGGCACAGTGCAATTTTATTCTTTACTTCATGTGAGGATAGAGGTGTATTTCCCCAAATTATCAAAATTTTATCTTTAATTTACATGGGCTCTTTGTCCTAATGAGAAGCTCCAGCTCCAGCTCCAGCCATAAGCCATGGCTTTGTAATTTTTTGAAAAAGGATCACTTATTACATACCAGAAAAACCTAGAATCAAATGAGATCTACAATCCATACACGATTGAGAGCTAAGGAAGTGCGAGATATTTAGAATTGCTTTAATTAATCTGGCAGTGTTTACAATGACCTTCATAGATTGTGGGGTAAATTTTCATTTTATGCGAATCGGCAGCCCGTTTTACATCCCAATTTTTATTTCCAGTGAAAAATATGGGCTGAAATCTGGCTCTGTCGGGTTGGGGGTGGGGGCAGGGGGAGGGCGTTTCCCAAGCTTCCCCAGGAAATTCCTCCCTTTAAACCTGGTTTGAGTCCCTTTGAGAGCTCTTGAAGGCCCCAAAATCTTTGCTAGAATAAGATAATTAATCTCCGAAGGAATCAAGTTGGAGTGGAATCGATTATCTTCTCAGATTGGAGTGGAATCAAGTATTTTCTTGAGTCGGTATGCAATCAAACACTTTCTCTAGTTGGAGTAGCCACAGTGGGAGCTTTGGATATTGGGAGGACTGCACTGTGGCTGAGAAGGGCGGATGGGCTCGGGCAGGTGTTGGTGCTGGCCCCAAGTATGCAAATGACCTCATGCCTGGTATTTGGGACGGGGGGGTCTCCAGTCTTGGGCAAGAGGGCAAGCTCCAGAAATGTCCATGCTCTTCTTTCTTTGTTATTCAAAGACAGTTTCTTCATGCGTGTCTCTCGAGGTGAAACCAACAGCTACCACCTTTAACCTTTGACCCCATCTTTACAGTCTGGGCTTTTCCTGATGACAGTTGACAATAATTTTAATAAAAAGGATCGAGTGTCTTATCAACTGAAACCTGCATCTTTATTCTTTGTTGTACTTGGGTCAGCATAGACTAGGCATAACAATTAACTCCAATCATGATAACTTGATCCCTGGAATATATTTTGGATGCCTGCCACTCTCCTGTCTTCTAGATGCCAGAAAAACATTACACCTTTTAGACTAGTTTAACAAGCTACTGTTCTGGATTTATTTACAAGTAAAATGATACTTGGAAGCAAAAGACATAGACAAACTATTAAACAGCACAATACCTGTATGCGAGAACTATGATCAGTCCACAAAAGGTTTATATGCCCTTTTGAGAAAGCTGCCACTTCATAATTCCTTGAATAAATCAACTGAGCCTTCTCTCACCTTGGTGCACCATCAGTCTTTAGACAGGAGATGTTAAATGTAGAATATGTGAGAGATGTCGAAGCTGGTGTTTTTTCCAGGGCTGATGTATATCTCATGGAACATCTCTAAAGCCAATTCCCTTGAAGTACTCAGACAAACAAAATATTAATAGGCTTCATACGTTGGCAAACAAAAGGGTAACATCTTGTAGCTGCCAGATTTCCCAGCAAAATAGCCTGCTTGTTTTTGACAGTAATCAGAAGTTACATTTTCATCTGGCAAAAATGCTGCATTTGTTACCATTTTAAACATGTTGCCCCAGCCATCAAGGAAATGCTATTTTTCAGCCAATTTGAGGGACTGTACCCTGCCTGTTTCATGCAGACTGGGTGTGTCGGGCCCATTGTATTGTACTTCGAGAAAAGCCTAGCTATTTGAACGTATGCAAAATTAAAGATAGAAATTCCTATTGTTGTTACAGGCTCTACACTTAATCCTTCCTCATCTGTTTGCCATTATTGATGTTGATGTCTCCTTTGGTGTCAAATGGAACTTTTCTTCCATTGCTAACATAGTCTCCAAGAAATTAGTGTTCTTTCCTTTGGGCCAAACCGTTCTTTTGCACCGCAACAATTCTTAACTCTGTATATACCCTAAGCCTATCCAAGACTTGAATACTGTTCCCATATATGAGGACATTTAACTTAAGCTTCTTGCTTCCTGCCCAGAAGTGCATCGCCTGATAAATTATCCTGCTCTCGCCTGCAGCCTCCAACATCTTTTGTAATTTTTCTCGTCTTTGTTTACTTTATTGATACTACATTGGTCAGTGAACCTGTGAACTTCTCTTGTTTTCTCGAAGCATCATTTTACGTGCTCTTCCTCCTCCTTAGTACGTTCTCACTGTGTTGAAAAAAGACTGATTGCCTAGTGTCCTACTCTAATTCTTTTCCAGGGCTTCAAACCTGTGGAATTCTTTATCTCCCTAATCTTTCCTTCCACCCACACTCTTGAGTTTTAAATCCCAGATTTGGTGGTGTTCAGTTATTACGTCTGATTTACCTTGCCTTCTCTTTTACTCTTTTCAACCTTGGTGGCATCCTGTGCAAATTATTTAATGAACAATATTCCCTGGTTAGGTTGGTGGTCCTTTATCAAGTGCCAACCTGTACCCAGCTGCTTGGAGACGTGTGTGAAGAGTGACCCAGACTGACTTTCTTTCTCTTGATACTTGGCCCGCCATCTGAGAGTTTGGCTGCGATCAAAGACTCATTTTGTGGGGTATCATGTCTTCAGACCTACATCCTGCAATGCTGTTAAAACACTGTGCCACTGAAGCTGCTGATTGTCATATAATGGACTCTGTTTGGGAGAGTGGGCAAATGGCAATGTGAACTACTCCACTGTTTGATTGCTCGTGGTGCTCCCTTATATATAGCCCCGTAATAATACAGTGGTGTGGCGACACGCCACCACTGGACACAATCCGCTCACGGCGGTACGGACAGTTTAAGCAGACGCCCCCAACCGGGGGCCCTTTCCTCCAGCAACTTGTTTCCCACAGGGACAGGCTGCCGGGAGCACTTCCTGTCTGGGGAGTATTTAAGTCAGGCGCGGGCTCTTCCAGTTCCTGTTTTGCCATGAGGCTGAAATAAAAAGCTGTTCCGTTTTACTAGCTCTGGTCTCGACTCCCACGTTTGCCGCGGTATCTCAACACTGGTGACCCCGACGCTCAGGACGAATCCTAAGCTAGCATGGCGGATACAAACGCAGTCACGGTTAAATTACCAGACTTTTGGGAAAACTTGGCCGAAGCCTGGTTCGTTCAAGCCGAGTCCAGATTCCGGCTGAAAGGCATCACAGGCGACACCACGAAGTACGACTACCTCGTCTCCTCGCTCACGTACGCTACCATCTCCAAAGTTTGGGCAGCGCTGCAGGACCCACCACAGACTGGCAAGTACGAACATCTGAAGGCTGCGCTCCTTAAAAAATTTCAAACGTCCTCTTACCAGCGCCACTGCCAACTCCTTGACCTCCCCGGTCTTGGTGACGCTTCACCATCAGACCTGCTTTCCCACATGCTGTCCCTCGCGGACGACAAGCCCCCCGGCGCCCTCTTTCGCACGCTTTTCATTCGGCAGCTTCCCGCCAGCATCCGTCCGCTCATTGTGGAGTCCGGCTCCACGGACCTGAATGACATAGCCGAAAAGGCCGACCGGCTGCTCTCTGCACAGTCCGCGCGCGACGTCACGCCCGACCTCGCGGCAACGACCACGCGGTCTCCCCGGCCCACCAGGCCTGCCCGCCCTACCACTCCGGGCCACTGTTACTACCACACCCGTTTTGGCACTAAGGCACAACGCTGCACGCCACCGTGTACCTTCAATTCCCCCCCCGCACCGGCCCCCGCGATGGCCGTGGGGCAAAAGGGGCCTCTACTGTACGTCACTGACGACAGAACCAACCGCCGATTTCTGTGCGACACAGGGGCCCAGCACAGCATCACCCCTGCCTCCGCCCTCGAAATCCAACGCGGCACATGAGGTATCACGCTGGCCGCCGCCAATGGCTCGGACATCCGCACATATGGCACCCGCATGGTCACGCTCGACCTCGCGGGCCGCCGCTACCGCTGGGAGTTCCTCACCGCCGAGGTCCTCTGCCCACTCATCGGCGCCGACTTCCTACGCGCCCACGGCCTCCCTGTCGACATTCCAAGGCACCGCCTCGTCGACGCCAACACTATGGCCACCATCCCCGGCGCCTTTACCCTGGACCGTTCGGCCAGCCTGACGACCTACTGCCTCGCCAGGGCCGTGGACGACTACTCGGCACTCCTAGCCGAGTTTCCCGCCCTCACCAACCCGACCTTTTCGGCCAAAGCCGCCAAACACGGGGTGGAGCACTATATTCCCACCACCGGCCCTCCAGTTTCTGCCCACGCCCGCAGGCTCAACCCGGCCAAGCTGGAAATCGCGCGGGCCGAGTTCACCACCATGGAACAACTCGGCATCATCCGCCGCTCCAGCAGCCCCTGGGCCTCGCCCCTCCACATCGCCCCTAAGCCCGGCGGAGGCTGGCGCCCTTGTGGGGACTACCGCCGCCTTAACGACGCCACCACCCCCGACCGATACCCGGTGCCTCACATCCAGGACTTCTCGGCCCGACTGGCCGGACGAACCGTCTTTTCCAAAGTCGACCTGGTGCGCGGTTACCACCAAGTCCCCGTACACCCCGCGGACATCCCCAAAACGGCCGTCATCACCCCATTCGGCCTGTTCGAGTTCCTGAGGATGACCTTCGGCCTCAAGAATGCAGCCCAGGCTTTCCAGCGCCTTATGGACTCGGTCCTGCGGGACCTGAACTTCCTATTCGTCTATCTAGACGACATTCTCGTGGCCAGCTCCTCCAAACAGGAACACCTCGAACACCTTCGCGTCCTGTTCGGGCGCCTAGCCCAACACGGGCTCATCCTCAGCCCGGCGAAGTGCCAATTCGGCCTAACCGAGATCGATTTTCTCGGTCACCACATCACCCCTACTGGGGCCGTCCCCCTGCCCAACAAGGTGCAGGCCGTCCAGCAGTTCCCCCACCCCACAACCATCAAGGGCCTCCAGGAGTTCCTCGGGATGGTGAACTTCTACAACAGGTTCATCCCCAGAGCTGCAGCCCTCATGAAGCCCCTATACGACTCCCTCCGAGGTAAATCCGGCAAGATGGCCGTAGCCTGGACCACTGACACGTCAGCCGTCTTCGACGCCACCAAAAACGCGCTCGCCGACGCCACTCTGCTCGCGCACCCGAGGGCCGACGCCCGTGTCGCGCTCACCACCGACGCCTCCGACCACGCGGTCGGGGCCGTGTTCGAGCAGTGGGTTAATGGCACGTGGCAGCCACTTGCCTTCTACAGCCGCCAACTGCGCCCCCGGAGGTCAAATACTCCACTTTCGACCGCGAGCTTCTCGCGCTCCACCTGTCGGTCCGCCATTTCAGGTTCCTCCTGGAAGGCCGCCCCTTCACCGCGTACGTGGACCACAAGCCACTCACATACGCGATGGCCAAGCACACGAACCCTGGTCCGCTCGGCAGCAACGCCAGCTCGCGGCCGTGTCTGAGTTTACCACGGACATCCAGCACGTCTCCGGTAGAGACAACGTTGTCGCCGACTGCCTTTCCCGTCCCGCCATCTGCGCGAATCACCTCGCGGTCGACTACGCGCAACTAGCAGCGGCCCAGCTCACGGACCCAGACCTCCTCTCAGCGGCTACCAGCCTGCCAGGGCTACGCCTAGCCAAGGTCGCGCACGGGCCCGAAGCCACGGCAGTTACTTGCGACATCACACTCCGCCAACCCAGGCCGGTCGTCCCTGAAACCTGGCGCCACCGCGTCTTCGACGCGCTCCACGGGCTCTCCCACCCGGGTTCCCGCGCGTCCGCCAAACTCCTCTCCCAGCATTTCGTTTGGCGCGGCCTCAGCAGAGATGTTCGGACTTGGGCCACCTCCTGCCTCGCCTGCCAATGGGCTAAGGTACAACGGCATACAAAAGCACCCCTGGGAGACTTCGAGGTACCCAGCCGCCGCTTCGACCACGTACACGTCGACATCGTCGGGCCCCTGCCGTCATTGCAAGGCCAGACTTATCTCCTCACGATGGTCGACCGCTACACACGCTGGCCTGAGGCAGTGCCGCTGACCTCCACCACCACAGCCGACATCGCCAGGGCGTTCGTTAACACCTGGGTAGCGAGGTTCGGCGTACCGGCCGACATAACCTCCGACAGAGGCGCCCAGTTCACCTCCGAACTCTGGACGGCCACAGCACGCAACCTCGGTGTGACGCTCCACGAACCACGGCGTACCACCCGCAGGCCAACGGGCTTTGTGAACGCTTCCACCGGTCACTCAAGGCTTCACTCCGCGCCGGCCTGCAGGACAGTACCTGGACTGACCGCCTACCGTGGGTACTACTAGGCTTACGCACCGCGGTCAAAAAAGACCTCCAGTCCTCGGCAGCGGAGTTAGTCTACGGACAACCGCTGCACGTCCCAGGCGAATTCCTTCCGGAGGCTACCACGCTTTGGTCGGCCGACCAGCAGCGGCTCAACTTTTTCTCTTCTGCTCAGCAGTTCGCCCCACTTCCGGTCAACCGACACGGCGAACTCGCACCTCACGTTCCGCCAAATTTACAGCAGGCGCGCTTCGTCTTCGTGCGACACGATGCGCACCGTGGACCCCTGCGACCCCCGTACGACGGACCGTACGAAGTACTACAAACCGGGGACAAGGTCTTCAAGCTGCGACTCGGCGACAGGGTCGAGACAGTCTCCATCGACCGGTTCAAACCAGCACACACAGAACCAGGGGAACAGGTCCCCGTGGCCCGGCCTCCAACTAGAGGCCGTCCCGCCAGCAAGCCAGCACAGCCGGCGGTGAACCGCCAGGCCCCGCCAACTAGACCGGCGATAACGCAGAGCCGCTGCAGCAGAACCATCAGACCACCGTCACGACTCGTCCACTCCTCCTAAGCGGATTCTGGGGGGAGCTCTGTGGCGACACGCCACCACTGGACACAATCCGCTCACGGCGGTACGGACAGTTTAAGCAGACGCCCCCAACTGGGGGCCCTTTCCTCCAGCAACTTGTTTCCCACAGGGACAGGCTGCCGGGAGCACTTCCTGTCTGGGGAGTATTTAAGTCAGGCGCGGGCTCTTCCAGTTCCTGTTTTGCCATGAGGCTGAAATAAAAAGCTGTTCCGTTTTACTAGCTCTGGTCTCGACTCCCACGTTTGCCGCGGTATCTCAACAGTGGAATCATTTAAGGATCATTCTTTAAATGAACATAAACTCGATTTCTCGCAAGCGTGGAAATATATGGATTTAATTTTGATTTAGCAGAGGGAGACCAATAACATGATACAAAATAGTCTTATGAAAAAAAAATCCCAATTTCATCTGTGAGTTAAAATCTTAGTTACCATGGTGATGACATATCTGTATGAAGTTTTTAAAGATCATATTGTGAAAAATTTCAGTAATACTTGATGTGTCAGCAGTCACTGACACAGTTACCTTAACCTTGACCTCAAACAAGCATACTTCCCCTTTCTCAGTTTCAGATTTGATCTCTCCTCCCCTGCGGTCAATGATTGTTACTGGCGTACAGCTCCTTGGGTGCCAGTAGCACTTGTGTACCTCACCATACCACCTATTCTGATTCAGTCCAGTTCTGAAAACTAAGTGAATGCTTGGATTTCTTTTTATCAGTTTAATTCCTGTGGGGGTGTTGAGGTTGCCATTGGCAACAGTGCTGTAACGAAAGAAAGAACTCGGGCAGGATTTTCATTGGGCCGTGGAGGCAGGATTGGAGGTGTGTGGGGGGTTAAAATCCCAAAATTGGGGGGCACGAATCCATCCCGCCTCCAACCCGCCTCCATGCCAGTTTCAAAGGAGGCGGATACCCGACCCGCACTGGGAGCCGCCTCCCCGAGGCGGGAAGGGGAGCAGTGCCAATTAACTGCCTGTTAACAGGTGGTTAACAGGCAGTTTTTAGCCTAATCCCTATTTTCATTCTTGAAGTGTGGGATTCCCAACAGCTCCAAACCACGCCAAGTTAGCGAGGCGGGCCATCGGGCTGAAGGGCCTGGAGGGGTCGAGATGTCCGGTGTTCAGGTGAGTGATGGGTGCATGAGTGCAGAGGTAAGTGTGTTTAAAGAAGTTTTACTTACCTTTACAGCCTTCCTTCCTTCAGGTCTCTGGAGTCCCTCATCTCACCGGCACAGAAAGCAGAATGGCCGCGATCTGTCAAAAATTGCAGCATTCAGCTTTCTGTTCCAGAGAGATCTCTAAATAATCCTGAGAGGAAGGAATTAATTTGGAGTACAGGTTGTCAGTGTTTGACAGCTTCAAACAGCTGTGAAACGCTGATATTTCATCTGTCAAAAGATCTTGACAGATGAAATATCAATCTGTGACGTCACCTGTTGTTGGGTGGTCCTTAATTGGCCTGCTGAGCCCGCTGGGTGGGCTCAACAAGGTCAATCAAGTCAAAATCGTGTGGGTTGGCTACAACTCAATGGAGGCGGAACTACAACCCTGACAGTTGTAGTCTCGCCTCCTCAATGAAAATCCAGCACCTCATCGTGTCCTCAGGATATCCCAAAAAACTTCACAACCAATGAATTACTTTCCAAGTTCACTTCTTATGTGCATGGCAAGGTCCCACAAACAGCAAATGACTGACTAATCAGATAATCTGTTTTTGGTGGTGTTGGTTGAAGAAGGAATGCTGGACAGGACACGAGGGCAACTCCCTGCTTGTCTTTAAATAGTGCCATGGGATCTTTTCCATCCACCTGAGTGGGCAGATAGGGCCTCAATTTAGTGCATCATCCAAAAGACGGCACCTCCAACAATGCAGGATTCCCTCAGTGCTGCTTTGAAGTGTCAGCCTAGATTATGTGCTCAAGTCCTGAAATGGGGCTTGAACCCATGACCACCTGAGTCAGGTGAAAGTGCTACTAACTGAGCTAAGCTGACACAAGGTGTATGGTAAATGAGGCAGTGCTGCTGCATCTGGAGTTGCTTAAACTCACCTAAAGAGAGGTTCTGCTGGTGCCTCTGGAGGCAACAGCACCATAGGAGGAATATAAACTCTGACCCCAGCAGTGCAGGCCTCCACCTTTTCTAACCATGGGTGAGCTGAGTACTTGGCCAGTTCATACAGGCCAGTGATGCAGTTTCTCTGGTTGTTTATAGAATCAATCATAGAATCATACAGCACAGAAGGAGTCCATTCGACTAATCGTGTCTCTGCCAGCTCTTTGAAAGAACTATCCAATTAGTCCCACTCCACTCCTCATTCCCCCAAACCCTGCAAATGTCTCCTTGGGAAGGTGAGCAGAAAATAATCATAAATAGCGACTTTCAAACACTTTTATATATGGGCAACTGTTTGTGTTTTGGTGCTGTGGATTCTGCCTCGTCATGTAAGTATGGCTATTACAGAACCACTTCTATTAGAAACAGCTCTTTGTTGTCAACAAGTCATAAATTGGACATTCTCCAAAAGTTAACCACTAATGGTACAGTAACAGATAAAGATAACCATTCATTATTTCTCTTAACGTTTTAAAAACGGAACTGGACGGTTTCTCCAATGGCCCAGCAGATTTATCTGGTGCCCAGTTGTCGTACAGACAGAAATTCCCAGGTTCAATCCCTACACTGCGCTGAGCAAGCCAGGTTGGCAGGAGGGGTGTCGCACTCTGCCTCAGCACCCCTATGCAAGCTTTGGGTGAACATTGGGGCTGGCTGAGATACCCTCTGTGTTCCAATTTCTTGCTGCCGATCACTGCCGACACTCGCACACGAAGTTTAGACGAGATACCATGGTGACTAGTGTTTCAGGAGGAGAATGAAGCAAATGGATGAAAATTTAATAAAACTGAACGAACTATATAGCTTATAAATATGCACTACAACAAAACGAGGCCATTTGCATCAATCAAGAAACCAAATATTAATATTTAATAAACAACGTACTGTAGTTCTTTTGCAGCATATCAAAATGTCTCAAAGTTGAAGCCACTTGGCTTACTTCCACTGAGCATTGAACAAATGCACAGCCCTTATTTTTTCCCTAAAGCACACTAATATTTAAGTAGCTCAGAACAAAATTTATGTTTCAAATTGATCTTAAATCATAAAGTGCTTTTAAGGATAACTTGATTCTGCTTTGCTACTTCTCCCCAGGTAAGTTGAGAAATCGTATGGTAGTATGGTGAATATTTAATTCATCAGGCCTGTATGGACCCTTAACTAAGGTGCCTTTGTTGTGTCCAGCTCTATATCTCAATGGGCTGGATTTTGCCAATGGGGAGCTTTTGGAGGCGGGACTCCCACTTGTCAGGTTTTAGTCCCGCCTCCATCAACTTCTGGCCAACCCACGCTATTTTCCCTCGATTGACCTTGTTAAGCCCATCCAGTGGGCTTAGCAGGCCAATTAAGGGGAAGCCGGTTGCAGAGAATGTCAGCGTATGACGTTTCATCTGCCAAGAATTTTTGACAGATGAATTGTCATCGTTGGACAGCTCTGTGAAGCTGTCAAACACTGACATTCTCTGTAGTTTGATGAGGTCTTGAATTCAAGACCCCTTTCTTTTGTAGAAATTAGATGGTTGCTGCGTTGGCGAATGCAACAGCCATCTGTCATCTCTACCACGGAGGTGCGAGACTCTCCGCATACCTAACGATTGAAGCCTGCAGGGAGAAACAAAGGGAAGTACACTTTTTCTAACACTTTGTACTTACCTCAGAAACTCACCTCTCCCCACTTGCACCCATCACTCACCTCCACAGCACACTTTTGGATCCCTCCGACCCCCGCAGACCCACTATTCGCCTCGGTGACCCTGGCGGGTTTCGGAGCCTTCGGGAAGCCTACACTTGTGTGGGTAAAATGGAGATAATCCTATTTTCTGCCTGTTAACAGGCAGTTAAGTGGTTGTAATCCCTTCCCGCCTCCAAGGAGACGGGACCCGGCGCGGGACAGCTACCAGCCTCCTGGCAAGATGGCATGGAGGTGGGTTGGGGGCAGGTTGGGCACCCGCCCCCAGATTCTGCCATTTTCCCGGCAGTCCCGCATCCATACCTGCCTCCCCAGGGCTGGCAAGATCCAGGCCAACGTATCACTGCTTCTCTAATGTTGAGTAACTTCCACATTTAATAAAGAATTGACCTGTCAGCTTCCCTAGAAGCAGCGTTCCCAGATTGTGACCAGACTTTTTCCCTGTAGTTTATGCCTAGTCCTTTCCATTTTCTGCCTGCATTTTTCCTCCTTTTTTCACAAATGTGCTGAACAGGGAATGGAAATGGTGAGCCTGTTGGGGCATTATGCTAAATAATAAACACTGTCATTTTTAAATTGGCGAGACAAAGGTGAATGACTAAGGCCCATAGTATAGAACACCGTCAAGGCAAAATGGGAAGAGTGTTGGAGTCGACAGAAATCAACAGGCTGAGACTTTTCTTTAAGCAAAAACAAAACGTGTCTTACTTTAATCAATCTCCACGAGGTCTGAAGGCTCAGCCCCGTCATGACGTCATCACGTTCCCGATGCTCTTAAAGGGACCCTGCACCAATAACCCAACCCAGCATGTACATATCACAACATTGCTATACAAAGTGAATTGTGTTTAGGTACATATAACAGCATTGGCTATACATTGTGTTATTGTCCCTATGTGGTCTCCGCCACAAGAGTAACTAGACGATGAACTTCACTTTTCGAAGCCTGCCGGTTGTAGGAGGAAGAAAAGACTGAGGTACGTAGGGAGTTCCAGAGTTTTGAGGTGCCAGGAAACAATCAGTTTTGAACAGGAGATTGTATGGTGAGTTTTGATTTCAATACAGTGGGAATGTAGAGGGTGGAAAAACATGTACAATTGTAGCTTAGAGGGAATCGGTGAAGCGTTAAGAGGAACACTGACCATAGAGGTATGGTTATTAAAGAGAAGTTGCGATGGAGAGAGCGGACTAGACACGAGACTCCTGTCAGGCAAATCTTTTCTCGTGCTGCCCAGGACGGAAAGAGATGCTAGAAAAGTTTCCCAAGATATGGGAGCAATGTTAAAGTCTTGGACAGACTTGCGCTTTATAGAAAAAAGAAAGACTTGCATTTATATCGTGTCTTTCACAACCTCAGGACATCCCAAAACGCTTTACAGCCAATGCAGTAGTTATTGAAGTGTAATCACTGCTGTAATGTAGGATACACGGCAACCAATTTATGCACAGCAAGCTCCCGCACACAGCAATGAGATAATGACCAGATAATCTGTTTTTAGTGATGTTAGTTGAGGGATAGATATGGCCATGGAGAATTAAGGCTTGTTAAACAACAATGATTGGCATGAAAAAGTAAACCAGGGTCCTTAGACGTAACGGCACCGATCAAGAGCAGTTATGCTTGGTTAAGATGGGTACACTTCATTAGTCCACAGGTGTCCATTTCACAATGGAGCCCATGCGTTGAAAACTGGGTGTTTTGGTAATAACCAGATGGCACCCATGGGGAGAGTGCTCTTATAGAAACATAGAAGATAGGAGCAGGCCATTCGGCCCCTTGAGCCTGCTCCGCCATTTAATGAGATTGTAGGAATCTGCGGATTCCTATCTAAATCACTGAGGTCAAGTCAGTTCAGTAAATTAACCGAATTTAATTAAACTGATGAACAAAACAAAATATGCAGGAGAAATCACAAACAGGTCTGTACAGTAGCTAGTTCCACGAGGACTGAACTTAGAACCGCCCACCTCTGACGTCATGACGTCGCCACGTTTCCCGCCACTCGGGGCACCACGTGACCAACGTGATGACGTCATCGCGTTATTTCAGGGTTTTTACAGAAAGCTTGTTTACTCTCGGCAAACGGACCTAGGTGCTGTAACATTGCTTTAAAGACAGTTATTCACTTGTACAGGAGTTCCTTTGGTGGTTTTACCACAAGATCATGGTTGATCATCCAAATTCAGTACCCTGTCCCTGCTTTCTCCCCATATCCCTTGATCCCTTTAGCCTTAAGAAATATATCTAACTCCTTCTTGAATATATTTAATAAATTGGCCTCGACTGTCTTCTGTGGTAGAGAATTCCACAGGTTCACCACTCTCTGTGTGAAGAAATTCCTCCTCATCTCAGTCCTAAATGGCTTACCCCTTATCCTTAGACTGTGACCCCTGGTTCTGGACTCCCCCGCCATTGGGAACATCCTTCCTGCATCTAGTCTGCCTAGTCCTGTTAGAATTTTATAAGTTTCAATGAGATCCCCTCTCATCTAAACTCTAGCGAATATAAGCCTAATCGACCCAATCTCTCTCCATACGTCATTCCTGCCATCCCAGGTATCAGTCTGGTGAATCTTCGCTGCACTCCCTCCATGGCAAGAACACCCTTCCTCAGATAAGGTGACCAAAACTGCACACAATACTCAAGGTGTGGTCTCACCAAGGCCCTGTACAACTGCAGCAAGATATCCTTGCTCCTGTACTCGAATCCTCTTGCTATGAAGGCCAACATACCATTTGCCGCCTTAACCGCCTGCTGCACCTGCATGCTTACCTTCAGCGACTGGTGCACAATGACACCCAGGTCTCGTTGCACTGCCCCTTTTCCCAAGCAATTGCCGTTCAGATAATAATCTGTCTTCCTGTTTTTGCCACCAAAGTGGATAACGTCACATTTATCCACATTATACTGCATCTGCCATGCATCTGCCCAATCACCCAACCTGTCCAAATCATACTGGAGTTTCTCTGCATCCTCCTCACAGCACACACGCCCACCCAGCTTTGTGTCATCTGCAAACTTGGAGGTATTGCATCTAGTTCCCTCGTCTAGATCATTAATATATATTGTGAATAGCTGGGGTCCTAGCACCGATCCCTGCGGTACCCCACTAGTCACTGCCTGCCACTCGGAAAAAGACCCGTTTATATCCTGTAATGCCCACTGCAACCTATTAATGGGGCATCCTGTGTGTATGTGTATGAGAGAGTGAGATTTCCTCAGAGCTGCTCTCACTCCAGGGTCACAGCTTCGCTCTCCCTGTGAAGTTACGATAGCAGAGTGGGAGCAGCTCTGACGAAATCCCAGACCTCTGCCTTTCTTTGAAAGTATCTATCTTTTTTGTTTTTCTGTTTCTTTTTTCCTTTATCTGCATCTCTTGCACTCTCGGTCCATTTCGCTCTCTCTCAGTCTCTCTCACTTTTTCTCTCTTTCTGTCTTTTAAATCTTTTTATCTCGCTGTCTCTGTGACTGTCTCTTCCTGTTCCTCTCTTGTAGATTCATAGCTTTTCTTATGACTTGTGCACAAGTCACTTTTTCCTGTAAAATTATGGGAATTCCTCTACATTTGGGAATATTGTTGGAAAGAATCATTAAAAAATTTGTTAGATCTGTGCCAAAATAATATTAGTAATATTTCAGTATTAACAATGAAGACAGTCCTTTTATAGAACCCCTTCCCGGATTGTATTTTCCAGAGTTGATTGACCATTCTAAAGCTAATTAAATATAATTTGCAATATTTATCTCTACAACTAAAGGGAATGGGGCAGACTTTTTTTGTCAGTTGATGTCTATTTTGGGAATTAATTTGGGATTATTTAAATTTTAATGTAGGCTACGTCACTTGAAATCTATCAAATGTATTACTTTATTTCCAGTTTGATCAGGAAGTAACTGGAGACCTGTTTTGTGCTGAGGATTTCATGGAGTTATCCTCCACTTTTACTAAACAGATAACAATCTGTCTTTTTTCTTCCATTACTGCTTCACAGACAGGCTGCAAAATCTGCTGCGATTTATTCTATCATTATAGCTCTGCAGGAAAAAAAGGGAAAGAGAAAGCCTATTGATATTTGCAAGGTTTAATGGTGTGACCTTCAATGAGTGAGTGGTTTGTGAATGTGATATAACTGTGCCTATTCTTACTGAGATGGATGACGGCAAGGGTCTGCCAGAATTACTCTCCTCTTCTGAGAGAGGTTCTGAGGGCAGCGATTTAATAAACATGGGAGATGGAACCAGAAGGTGCCTTACTGTTGTCATCTTTCCAGCAGGAGGTTATTGCTTACTGATGTACCAAAAGGTCCACATAGGGCAATACATTTACTATTGAATGGATCCCCCCTCAACAATCAGCAACTGATTGAAAGAAAGAAACAACATGCTTTCATTTCTGTAGCGCCTTTCAGGAACTCAGGACATCCCAAAGTGCTTCACAGCCAATGAAGTACTTTTAAAGTGTAGTCGCTGTTGTAATGTAGGGAATGCGGCAAACAATATTTACACAGAACTCCCGTGAAACCAGCATCCATATTAGATGAGTTGTGTTGATACAGATTCTGATTCAGCTCACAGTCTTTTTACCGGGTAAACAAGGCTATCATCCTAGTTCCTTTTTAGGGAGCCTCTGCTATAGTACGCTGGCACTACGCCAGTGCACATCAGTTGAGATTGATGACCAAAGCTCATCAGTGTGGTTGGAATTTCAGACTAATATATTAATACAGTACAAAGTCCAGTATAGGGCTTCCCCAGTGGTTAAGGCAAATGGAATGCGGCACTGGGTCGCTAAACCAGGAAAGTCCCACATTGGATCTCTGGTCTGTACAGATAGCTGATCTCGGGCGGGTTTGCGGTGGGAATGTTAAAATTGGTTTCGGCGTCACTAGTCAAGAGAAGGGAAATATCAATTCGGGTTCCCGCTCCTGATCGCGATTCAGTGACCCCTGCTGGAAAGTGTGTGTATTGACACTGAAAGGGGACAGGGTCACGTGATTCTCTCCTTTTAGAAGTTGAATAGCCTACCAATGCTTACTGCCTAAGTTCAAACTAGTTGGGTGAGGTAATGGAAGGCTATCAATATCTATGAAATGATATAAATCACTACCTTGAGAAGGGAAGAAAGAACAAAATCAATTTAAAACCACTCTGATATTGGGCAACGTCAGATGATACTTTTGTTATACATTAACATTATTTTATTGCTTTCTGATGTTCTCAGTGCTGCTGTCATTCAAAGAGAGATATATCATGTATATCATTTATATTAACGATTTAGACTTTGGAATCAAAATACAATTTCTAAATTTGCAGACAACAGCAAATTGGGAGGGATAATCAACACTGAGGAGGACTGCAACAAATTACAAGAGGACATGAATAAACTTGCAGAATGAGCTTATAATTGGCAAATGAATTTCAACACATAAATGTGAGGTATTACATTTTGGTAAGAAAAATAAGGAGGTCACTTATTATTTGGAAAATAAGAATCTAAATGGGGTAAAGGAGCAAAGGGATCTGGGAGTACAAATACACAAATCACTAAAGGTTGTGATGCAGGTCATTAAGGCCATAACAAAAGCAAACCAAGCATTAGGGTTTATTTCTAGAGGGATACAATTGAAAAGTAGAGAAGTTATGCTAAGCTTTTAGCGAACCTTGGTTGACCCTGGGATACTGTGTACAGTTCTGGTCACCATCTTATGAAAAGTTTATAGAGAGGCACTGGAGAGGGTGCAAAAAAGATTTACAAGGATGATACCAGAAATGCGAGGGTTTACCCATCTGGAAAGGATGAACAGGCTGGGTCTCTTTTCTCTTGAAAAGAGAATGCTGAGGGGTGACCTAATAGAGGTCTTTAAAGTTATGGAAGGTTTTGAGAGTAGACACAGAGAGTGTGTTTCCATTTGTGCGGAAGAGCAAAATTAAGGCCATCAATATAAGATAGTCACCAAGAAACCCAATAGTGAATTAAGAAGAAACTTCTTTACCCAGAGAGTGGTGAGAATGTGGAGCTCGCTACCACAGGGAGCAGTTGAGGTAAATAGTATAGATGCATTTAAGGGGTGGCTAGATAAGCATATGAGGGAGAAGGGAAATAGAGGGTTATGCTGACAGTTAGATGAGGAACACGGGAGGAGGCTCAAGTGGAGCATAAATGCCAGCATGGACTGGTGGGGCCGAATGGCCTGTTTCTGTGCTGTATATCCTATGTAATTGTGACTTCATTTGCTGTATAATATCAGCCAACTGATTGTAACATTATCAATTTAGCAGCAATTAAAAACATTCAATGTTGTAATGTCAGTGGTTCACCAGGCAATTCAGGTCTCACTGCAAACTACCAGAAGGCTATCTCATTTTTAATCTAGTGTTGTCGCAGTTAATTCTGATTATCATGACAAGGAAAGATTGAGTATTATGCTTGCCGTGGGTTTTGCATATCCCAACATGTCAATGTGTTGTTACCAATTACTGTAGCCTCAAAGTCACCTCATTTATTTTCTGACTTCAAAAAGAATGCTAATAACACCTTGTACTTCTCTAGTGCTCTTACATTTTTGTAACGCACGCCTTTACTACAGTGGCTCGTCATTACCAGCTCCTGGTTAATATTGTGTGATGATTTCTACCGTAATCATTACTGCTTCAAAGCAACCGTGCATGTTGGGGAAAGCTCATGGACGTCGGTGATTGCAAACCTGATTTACTGGCCTGTATGGTGCAGGCAATTCTACTTCAGCTGCTGCTAGTTGCCCGCAGCCAAAAAAATATGACCGCCTCTATTTCCCCACGGTGACCACCTTTGTGCTTATGTTGTTGTCGGAAGTGCAGCTGGCATCTGATGTGCTGCCTGAAGCCACCTCTTTTTTGGTGGGTGACACCATCTCTGCTGCAATGGCACCACCTCATTCAAATGACTGCTACTCCTATTGGGATTTTACCCAGTCACTGCCACAATGGGCATTACTGTGTCCAAAGGGAACAGCATAGACTTCCAAGAATGCATTCTTTTTTCGTTTTAAGTTCTAAACTAATAGGCTCACGCCAAACTGATCACCAAACACGAGGAATGGTCATTCTGGGAGGGGGAGCGATCTCAAATTTCCACTCCTGAGTTATGAATATGAAATGCAGGGCGGTTTTAACTTGCCTACAGCACCCTGATATTATAGTAACTTCCGGCTTCAGAGGAATATTACCTGCTGCGCCAGTATGGCATTCTGGAATTTGTCTTGGACGTTCCCGCAAGTGGGTGATAGCGAATTGGCAGCCCATTTTACACTTCCCTCCAATTTTCATTTCCAAAACAAACTCTGTTCCTTGCACTTTTTTGCCCCTATGAGCACTTGCAGCAAATTAGTGCCGTTTGAAGAGAATTCAACAGCAGTTTTGTGTCCCAGTCTTGGTTCAACTATTTGTCTTTACAGACAGGAGACCCCTGTTTATCCGACCAGTACTCAGGCACAGATTTAAGAAGCGGAAGGACATGAACGTTAACCCACTGACCCGCCTGATTTTGCACGGCTTACACTTTTCTTTTAGCAGTCTGGTTCAAAATTTCAAATTTCGGTGTCAAACGTTGTTTGGTAAACAGTCCTCTGAAGCGCCTTGGGACGTTTTACTCCGTTAAAGGCGCTCTATAAATGCAAGCTCTTGTTGTCTGACTCATTTCACAAGAAGTGAATTTGACCTCTGAACCCTAAAATTCAAATAATGGTTGTTCCAGGGTTGCTTTCCAAAAAGGATATTTTCCAACTCTGCTTCTGATTTGTGGTTACTCGTGCTGTACAGACTGATTAGTGGGCGGAGTTTACTATCAGCAATAATGGAAATCATAATCCTGGCTGCTTTCCTCCTGGCCTTTATCTCTATATCACGACACTTCCTGTTGATCTGTGCCACATTTTTTTCCACACAGGATGTTCTATTGTTGTGGTGCCAGAGAATATTGTACAGTTGGTGGTGAGGTGGTGGAAGAACCATAGCCACCACTTCTTGCTGCAGAAAGGGAGACTTTGCTGTCTGACTGGCTGATGAGTTCTAGAAAACTCTCCCTGGCCACTAAAGAGGCTGTGTCCCTATTGCAGAATCATTATTTCCCCCTGTATAATGAACTGCTTGGAGGGTTGCAGAGGTCACGCATCATCACAGTCTTTGAAATTATTTCAATTAACGCAGAGCACAGCAAAATGTTTTAGTCACAGTCTTACCAGATCTTTTTCTCTTTTCTGAAATGATGGTTGATATTCATAACACAAAAGCAAAATACTGTGGAGGCTGGAAATCTGAAATATAGACGGAAAATGCTAGAAATACTCAGCAGGTCAGGCAGCATGCCTGGAGAGAGAGAAACAATGGTAATGCTTCCGGTCGATGACCTTTCATCCGAACTGGAAAACGTTAGATATGTAACAGGTTTTAAGCAAGTACAGAGGCAGGAAAAGTGGGGAGGGGAGGACTGAACACAAGGAAAGGTCTGTGATGGGGTGGAAGGCAGGAGGGAGATTCATACATTACCTGGCGGACAGAATAACCTAGTCAAATCTGTACGAGTGGAATATCTGAAATAAAAACAGAAAATGCTGGAAATAATCAGCAGGTCCACTGGCATCTGGGGAGAAAAAAAAGGAATAGATTGGCTAATATCTCCGGTATCAAACCTTCGTCAGATCATATTAGACTTGCTGTGTGTTTCCACCATTTTGTTTTAATTTCAATATGGTGACATCATGTGTCATGTATAATAGTAAGACTATGTGTGCACCTGAAAGTCAATCGATTATTCCAAGAGTGGGAATTCTGGTGTGAAATGCAGTGCTGGGAAATTAAATGCCATGTTATCATTACCAATATCACTGCCCTATAACACAGCAGGGAACCTCATGAGCATACATGAGTGTTTAGTACAACCCAATTCATGTGCCATTGGTGTAATTAGCAGTAAAATAATTGTTAGTTATTTCTCATGTTAATTCCGATCTCATTCTGGGAATCCAGATGAGCTTCCTTAAGAACATAACATAAGAAATAGGAGCAGGAGTAGGCCATTTGGCCCTTCGAGCCTGTTCCGCCATTCAATAAGATCATGGCTGATCATCTACCTCATCTCCACTTTCCTGAACTATCCCCATATCCCTTTATAATATTCAAAAATCTATCGATCTCTATCTTGAATATACTCAATGACTGAGCCTCCACAGCCTTCTGGGGTAGAGAATTCCAAAGATTCACCACCCTCTGAAGAAATTTCTCCTCCTCTCAGTTGAAAATGTCCGACCCCTTAGTCTGAGACTGTGACCCCTGGTCTGGACTCCCCAGCCAGGGGAAACATCCTCCCTGCATCTATCCTGTCAAGCCCTGTAAGAATTTTGTAAATTCTTCTAAACTCTAGAGAATATAGGCCTAGTCTACTCAATCTGTCCTCCATAGGACAATCCCCCCATCCCAGGAACCAGTCTGGTGAACCTTCGTTGCACTCCCTCTATGGCAAGTATATCCTTCCTTGGGTAAGGAGACCAAAACTGTACACAATACTCCAGGTGTGGTCTCACCAGGGCCCTATATAATTGCAGTAAGATGTCTTTACTCTTATACTCAAATCCTCTTGTAATAAAGGCCAACACACCATTTTGCTTTCCTAATTGCTTGCTGTACCTGCATGTTGACTTTCAGTGATTCGTGTACAAGGACACCCAGGTCCCTCTGAACACCAACATTTCCCAATCTCTCACCATTTAAAAAATACTCTGCTTTTCTGTTTTTCCTACCAAAGTGGATAACTTCACATTTCTCCACATTATATTCCATTTGCCATGTTCTTGCCCACTCACTTAGCCTGTCTATATCCCCTTGAAGCCTCTTTGCATCCTCCGCACAACTTACATTCCCACCTAGCTTTGTATCATCAGCAAACTTGGATATTATACATTTGGTCCCCTCATCCAAATCATGGATGTAGATTGTTTGAGCACACCTGTGTGATTGCTTAAAATTGCGAGATGATGGTTAGGTATATTTGCTGTTTAGGTAGAAAAGTCGTGATCTTTTTTATATGGGTGAGGGAGGGAGTAGCTTCTGAAGTAATCTGGTTGCCCTTTGTATTTGTTTCTTTGCCCCTCCATTGGCGGCCGTGCCTTCAGCTGTCTCAGCTCTAAGCTCTGAAATTCCCTCCCTAAACCACTCTACCTCTCCTCCTTTCAGACGCTCCTTAACAACCTAGCTCTTTGACCAAGCTTTAGGTCACCTGTCCTAATATCTCTGTGTAGCTCGGCGTCAAGTTTTAACTGATTATGCTCCTGTGAAGCGTCTCCGGATGTTTTACTACAATGAAAGCGCTATATAAAAGCAAGTTGTTGTTGTTTGTTAGGCACTCCTTATTTGCTTCAACAATAGTGTTCTACCTGGAGACCTCCACCCTGAGGAAAACCATACTCTCAAAATATACAGTAACGGAAATAATCGAGTAGGTCAAATGAGATGCAGGAAGGATGTTTCTGATGGCCGAGGAGTCCAGAACCAGGGGTCATAGTCTAAGGATAAGGGGTAAGCTATTTAGGACTGAAATTAGGAGGAATTCCTTCACCCAGAGAGTGGTGAACCTGTGGAATTCTCTGCCACAGAGGGCGGTGGAGGCCAGTTCATTAAGTATATTCAAGAAAGAGTTGGATATATTTCTTAAGGCTAAAGGGATCAAGGGATATGGGGAGAAGGCAGGGACAGAGTACTGAATTTGGATGATCAGCCATGATCTCATTGAATGGTGGAGCAGGCTCGAAGGGCCGAATGGCCTACTCCTGCTTCTATCTTCTATGTTTCTATGATACAGAAACATGCTGATCTCAGAGACCCTCTGGAATCCTGTCACGGAGCATCCAGGGTTCAGGGATCCAAGTTTGAAAACCAAGGCCTAAGCCATCTCCCTTTTACTAGGGTGCATGCCTATCCTTTCATTAAAATATCCTGCCAGGCAACCTTATGTAAAAATAAGTAGTTGGGGATTTCTCGAAATGCCGCATAGACATGTTCATTTTTTTACTTGATTTCTACTGGGATCTATTCTTCCAACAGTTTGTAATTAAATATCCTCCTTTCAAGAAGAGCTCAATTGCCCAGCAGAATGGTTCTGTTAAATGAAAATCTTGGTAGCTTGTAAATTTCACACTTTTTTCAGCAACCTGTGTCGAGATATTTTATTGAATTTATGCCCGTAAATTGCAGCAGCACCTTGCTCTAAATGTCATGTTTCAGAGACATTACCATTTAATTCCAATATCTTGGGGCAGATTATACTCTGTACATGAAGCTGAAGAACAATTCTTTGATTAAACTGTCGCTACAAAAATCTCTTCATTTCAGTTAAAAAAGAAACCTTTAACTTCATACACAGGGCCTTCTCAATTTATTGAAAGATAAGACACTGGAAGAATCCATGCTAATCTATAAATCCTGCATTGAATAAAGCTCTCGGCCTCCATCACCCAATGCATTAAACTGCTTTCAGATGCTCCACTACAGCAGATGTGAGATGCTTACTATTTGTCGTGTTGCTGTACGATATAATGTGCTTCCCTCCAATGTATCCTCTATTTTTCATGATCGTGTTCTTGCTTCCCACCACAAGCCCTCTGCCATCAGGGAAAATGTAAGATTGTTCGATTCGTCCATAGCTGTTGTCAGAGCTGCTGCACAATCAATTGACGGGAGATCTGGATCTGTTTGATTGCTTCCTTCTGCAGGCCACTCTGCTTTGTTGATTGACCAGACTACTCTGCGGGAAGTGACTTGGAGCAACAGACAGATCCAGAGCTTAAACTCGCACCTTGATCAGGGCGGGGCGAGTGGGGGGGATGTGGGGAGTGCAGTGACTGGTTCAGTAACTGGTTGTCTCACTGGATACAATGTACTCTGAGACTCGCGCTCTGTCCTCTCAGTCATTATGAGACTCGTCAACATATCGTCTAACAAACTTTTTTTGAACAACTGTTTTCTCATGAGTTTTGGGGTAAAGTTTTCTTCCTTTTCTGTATTTTCCCCTGTTCTGTGCTTGAGGTGACTTTCTTTAAGGCATGTGCTTTAAAGGTAATGTTGTGCTAGATACTATTTTTCTACTGTGGTGAAGATAATGGGCCATAAATTGCTGTAGCAGGGCATCTAAGTTAGTTAGACTTGCCTTTGCAAGTTTAGGTATTTAAGTTTTTTGTTGAAGTTGCTGAAAGTGTGAGCTGATAACGTCGCAGCAAAGGAAACCAGGCATCTGGGATCTGAGTGAACAGGACAAGCAACCAATCAGATTGTAGGATTGTGAACTTAACTTAGTGTGGGTGACTTCAATGCCAAATGAGGTGCAGAAAGATAAGTAAAGAGAGGGAAAGAAAGATTGGATTCAGAGAGAGAGAGAAAAAAGAGATAGAAAGAGAAAGTTTAAAAAAAAAATTAAATTTGACATTTTTAAAATCTCCAACAACAATAAAGACCTGAAGGAATGAGATTCCACGCTTATCAGTGCCAGCGAGATTGACAGTAATTAAAACTTATCACGTCATTAAAAGAGTACTTGGACAAGACTTAACTTTCTGTGGCGAGTTTAATTCATATCTACAGAGCAAATACAACATCTTCTCCCCATTCAATGCATTTCAGTGGTGAGGCAGGCAGCGAGATGCCGTTTTTGCGAAGCTAACGGTGGAGCAGCGCAACTCGGACAACAGCGTTTGGATTTTGAGTTTAGCCGCGCACCTGCCCCTTGCCTGAAGTCGCTGTATCATTTGCGCATGAATAATGGCGAGCGCCATTTGCCTCAGTTATTTTGACAGCAAAATGATGGCCCATTATTTCCTCATCTTTCCTTAAAGTCTGTTCTGTCATAGGAATGGGATAGACTTACATGTTGTGAATGCGGTTCCCTTTCCATTAAGCTTCTACTTTGTCTTCCCCCCCCCCCCATTTTATTTTGTGCTCCAGATCTGCACAGTATGAATATTATAAAAAGATACCCAACAGTCGCCCCAAATGGGTTAGTGGGTAAATGCAAGGCCCAATGTGGCATTGGAGCCACGCAGATCAGGAGAGTCCGCAATTCAACTAGGGCAGCAATAAGAACTCTACAGTAAGCTACAGTGCTCCTGAATTAAGGAGGGGGGAAATTAGCAACAAACCTTCCTTTTGATCCCTAATCGAGTGGCCTGTTGTGTATAATACTTGTGTGTAGATGTTAAATGCGGTTTGCACCTGGCCTGGCTATGATGACTCCCACTGTTGACTAGATTGTCAACCCTCATTGTCTCGGGTCAAACATGAAGGCTGAAATAACAACAAAAAACGCTGGAAAAACTCAGCAGGCCAGGGCAGCATCCGCGGAGAGACAAACAGAGTTAACGTTTCAGGTCGATGACCTTTCGTCAGAACTGGAAAAAAGCAGGAAATGGAAAGCAGGTTTGGGGGCTGGGAAAAGGGGGAGGGGATGAAAGAACAAAAGGGAATGTCAGTGATAGGATAGAAAGCAGGAGAGATTAAGAGACATTGAGAGATATTAAGAGATATTCAAGGCGAGAGGAGGTGGTAATAGGACAGGTTAAGGAACAAAGGATGGCTCTAGATGGGTGTGAATTGCGCTGGCAGAATGAAGGACAGCTGCCATGTGGGACGGAAGAAGAAAAAAGGGGGTCAAACAAAGGCTGATTGGGTGAAGTACCATCAGGCTTCCATTACCGATTTATTCTTCTACTCCAACATGACTCAGCTGTTTGAGAGGAGGGGAGAAAAGTGCTGGGGGGAAATTTTTTTAAGTGACAGTCTCACATTGTGATATCAGAAAAGTAATGTTGTGTTCCTTTTCGTTTAATGTCTTAATCTACACTGAAGCTCACATTCCATGTCTGATGAGTTTTATTCATCCAAATGCACAGGGCTGGATTTCCATGAGGGTTTGCATGGAATTGGATCAAAGGAAGGCCTGAAAGGACGGAAACTCCAAAAAGCGTTTGAGAGCTTTGCATGGAATATCACTGTATTAAAAGTAAGTAACTTCCATACTCTGGGCCTCCACTGATCTCCCATAACCTTCTGGTGGAGCGTGCACCAACAGCCATTGTGTCTGATCTGCTTTACCTCCCGTACAGGCATAGTACACATTGTACTAGCAATTTCAGCTCCAACAAATTAAAAATGAATCGATCATTTGTACCCACTATAGTTCACCCTTTTCTGAAGGATACTGCTTTGTTTTTCTTAAATAATAATGTTTGACTATCGGGATTGTTTCAGAAGATTCTGTGTAATCTGTTACTACCACCATAGAACAGAGCACCTCTTTAAAATAAAAATCTCAGTGAGCCACCCTAAACTCCTCCTCTACACTTGCTCTTAGAGGCTGATATCATGTCACTGCAGCTCAAAATCTATTCACTTTTAATATTTACTCAACAAGAACTTGAAAAAGTCCTCACATTACTTGACACAAGGACAGTGCAATTGCACCCATGTACGATTTAATTTTACTTTACATTATATCTTCTGACCCTGATGCTAAAATATTTAATATGTGCATTTGTTGGTGGTGGTTTCAGGTATATTCATGTGTGAGATGATGTACACAGTCAGTGAGCAGGGATGAAAGAGGCAACCTAGGCCAGCAGTGAGAAACGATGCAATTTTAAACTGACAGGAATATCCCGACATTGGTGTGAATTCCGAAAGCTGGCGCCATGTTCACATCTGTTTTAAGGGACAGCGTGTTACCAGGTGCTGCGGTGATATGGGCTTCATTTTGGCACTCATCACTTCACCAGTTTTTGTAAAGAAAAATCAGAAACGGGCATAATAGGATATCATGTATAGGAAGGATAGGCATAAAGGAAAAGGAGGTGGGGTAGCTCTGTTAATAAAGGATGAAATCAGTGCAGTGGTGAGAAATGAAATTGGCTCAGATGTAGAATCAGTTTGGGTGGAGATAAGAAATAATAAGGGAAAGGAGTCACTAGTAGGAGTACTCAACAGGCCCCCTAACAGTAGCTACACGGTAGGACAGAGTATAAATCACAAAATAATAGGGGCTTGTAAGAAAAAGATACTGCGATAATCATGGACGATTTTAATCTTCATATAGATTGGACAAATCAAATTGGCAAGGGTAGCCTTGAGGACGAGTTCAGAATGGTTTCTTAGAACAATACGTTGTGGAACCAACCAGGGAGCAGGCTATTTTAGATCTTGTAATGTGTAATGATGTTTCCCCTCGTGGGGGAATCTAGAACTAGGGGGCATAGTTTCAGAATAAGGGGGTCGCCCATTTAAAAACTGAGATGAGGAGGAATTTCTTCTCTGAGAGTGATGAATCTTTGGAATTCTCTACCCCAGGGAGCTGTGGAGGCGGAGTCATTGAATACATTCAAGGCGGAGATAGACAGATATTTGAGCTACCGGGGAATCGAGGGTTATGGGGAGCGGGCGGGAAAGTGGAGTTGAGGCCAAGATCAGATCAGCCATGATCTCATTGAATGGCGGAGCAGGCTCAAGGGGCCGAATGGCCTACTCCTGCTTCTTATGTTCTTATGTATGCTGGGCCTTATTATTGATTTGATATTGTGGCACTGTTTAAACCTATATCCGTAGGAATCCTCTCACTAATAACTGAAGCTATGGCCTTTACAGCTTACAGTGAACGATGAACCAGATTGTTTCACTTTTTCAGAAACTCTTCAATTGAAACCTATTTTTATTAAAACATGGAAGCAAATCTTTTCATACACTGTGTTGAATCTTTTTGTTCAGGTATTTCAACAGTATGTCAGCTTACATTTTCTTTGCTTAATGGCTCCGTTAACAATCAAAGTTAAAAATAAACTAGTGCTTGAAAGATCCTGCTTTGATGCAAAATGGAAGTGGCAAGGTCAGTAACTTCATCAAATAAAACATTAAATAATAATGCTGTCACTGTGTAACAGATTGTAACTGAAGTAACAACAAGTCAGACTAAAATAATTGTCATTCCATACAAACCCTGCAATAAAACAGCGATCCTCCTGGAGATTACATCATTTTGGTGCTGTTGAACCACATGTGATATTAAGGAGTTCAGTTTCATAAATTTTTGATTTAAATCCTATGATATTAACACGGTCAATTTAAAAAATGTTAGGTTTAAATCCTCTCTCATTAACCTGGTCAGGTGAAGTAGGGAAGTCTTGCTGCAACTGTACAGGGCGCTGGTGAGACCACATCTGGAGTACCGTGTGCAGTTTTGCTCTCCTTATTTAAGGAGGAATATACTTACATTGGAGGCAGTTCAGAGAAGGTTCACGAGGTTGATTCCTGAGATGAAGGGGTTGTCTTATGACGGAAGGTTGGGCCTCTACTCATTGGAGTTTAAAAGAATGAGAGGTGATCTTATTGAAACATATAAGATTCTGAGGGGGCTTGACAGGGTAACTGCAGGGAGGATGTTTCCCCTTGTGGGGGAATCTAGAACTAGGGGGCATAGTTTCAGAATAAGGGGTTGTCCATTTAAAATGGAGATGAGGAGGAATTTCTTCTCTGAGGGTCGTGAATCTTTGGAATTCTCTACCCCAGAGAGCTGTGGAGGCTGAGTGATTGAATATATTCAAGGCGGAGATTGACAGATATTTGAGCTACAGGGGAGTCCAGGGTTATGGGGAGTGGGCGGGAAAGTGGAGTTGAGGCCAAGATCAGATCAGCCATGATCTTATTGAATGGCGGAGCAGGCTCGAGGGGCCGAATGGCCGACTCCTGCTCCTGTTTCTTATGTTCTTGTGTTCTTAGAAATGTTAGGTTTAACTCCTATGATAGTAACACAAGACATTTTAGAAATGTTAGGCTTAAGTCCTCTGATAATATCATGGTTAGTTTCAGAAATGTTAGCTTTAGTGGAACATTCATCTGCTCCTCTTGTGCATTGCAAAGTTTGGTGTGGAGATGCCGGAGTTGGACTGGGGTGGACAAATGTAAGAAGTCACACGACACCAGGTTATAGTCCAACAGCTTTATTTGAAATCACAAGCTTTCGGAGCGCTGCTCCTTCTTCAGGTGAAGTGGAGAAATGCATAAAGACACAGCTTATATAGTCAGAGAATCATGTCAGATGTTTACAGGTAACCTTTCCAACTGCCATTTATCACACCTCGGCAGAGAGATAATCACAGCAGTCAAAGGTGTGAATGGTGTCCAAACAGGTCAGTCAGGGAAACATTACATCAAAGAACAATGAGGTGGGGTCACAAGGGGTCAAATATTGCAGATGCTGGGGTCTGTATGAAAAACAAAAAAACAGACAAAAAACATTTTTTTGGGCTGGAAATCACAGCAGGTCCGGCCGCATCTGTGTAGAGAGAACAAGCCAATGTCGACTCGAGTCTGGATGACCCTGCATCAGGTGGGGTTACATGTAGCGTGACATGAACCCAAGATCTCGGTTAAGGCCGTCCTCATGGGTGCGGAACTTGGCTATCAGTTTCTACTCGACGATTTTGCGTTGTCGTGTGTCTCGAAGGCCACCTTGGAGAATGCTTACCCGAAGATCGGAGGCTGAATGTCCTTGACTGCTGAAGTGTTCCCCGACTGGGAGGGAACACTCCTGCCTGGTGATTGTTGTGCGGTGTCCATTCATCCGTTGTCGCAGTGTCTGCATGGTCTCGCCGATGTACCATGCTCCGGGGCATCCTTTCCTGCAACGTATGAGGTAGACAACGTTGGCCGAGTCGCATGAGTATGTACCATGTACCTGGTGGGTGGTGTCCTCACGTGTGATGATGGTATCTGTGTTGATGATCTGGCATGTCTTGCAGAGGTTGCTGTGGCAGGGTTGTGTGGTGTCGTGGTCGCTGTTCTCCTGAAAGCTGGGTAATTTGCTGCGAACGATGGTCTGTTTGAGGTTAGGCGGCTGTTTGAAAGCGAGTAGTGGAGGCGTGGGGATGGCCTTAGCGAGGTGTTCGTCGTCATCGATGACATGTTGAAGGCTGCGAAGAACATGGCGTAGTTTCTCCGCTCCGGGGAAGTACTGGACGACGAAGGGTACTCTGTTGGTTGTGTCCCGTGTTTGTCTTCTGAGGAGGTCTATGCGATTTTTCACTGTGGCCCGTCGTCCTACAGAACAGAACGGACTATTGCAAAGAAGTATACTGACAACTGGACAACCAGGAACACTACAGACAGTTACCCGCAGATCCGACCAAAGAACACACCCGCCAACTCAACAGACTGATCAAAACCTTCGATCCAGACCTTCAAAGCATCCTACATGCTCTCATCCCACGTACTCCCCGCGTGGGAGACTTCTACTGCCTCCCAAAGATACACAAAGCCAACACACCTGGACGTCCTATCGCATCAGGCAACGGAACCCTGTGTGAGAACCTCTCTGGATATGTCGAGGGCATCCTGAAACCCATCGTACAGGGAACCCCCAGCTTCTGTCGCGACACTACAGACTTCTTACAGAAGCTCAGCACCCACGGACCAGTTGAACCAGGAACACTCCTCGCCACGATGGACGTCTCGGCACTCTACACCAGTATCCCCCACGATGACGGCATCGCTGCGACAGCCTCAGTACTCAACACCAACAACAGCCAATCTCCAGACGCCATCCTACAACTCATCCGCTTCATCCTTGACCACAATGTCTTCATCTTCGACAACCAGTTCTTTACCCAAACACACGGAACAGCCACGGGGACCAAATTCGCACCCCAATACGCAAACATCTTCATGCACAAGTTCGAGCAAGACTTCTTCGCTGCACAGGATCTCCAACCAACGCTATACACCAGATACATCGACGACATTTTCTTCCTATGGACCCACGGCGAAGAATCACTGAAAAGACTACATGATAACATCAACAAGTTCCATCCCACCATCAAACTCACCATGGACTACTCCTCAGAATCAGTCTCATTCCTGGACACACGAATCTCCATCAAAGACGGACACCTCAGCACTTCACTCTACCGCAAGCCCACGGACAACCTCACGATGCTTCACTTCTCCAGCTTCCACCCTAACCACGTTAAAGAAGCCATCCCCTGTGGACAAGCCCTGCGAATACACAGGATCTGCTCAGACGAGGAGGAACGCGATGGACACCTACAGACACTGAAAGACGCCCTTGTAAGAACGGGATATGACGCTCGATTCGTCGATCGACAGTTCCGACGGGCCACAGCGAAAAATCGCATAGACCTCCTCAGAAGACAAACACGGGACACAACCAACAGAGTACCCTTCGTCGTCCAGTACTTTCCCGGAGCGGAGAAACTACGCCATGTTCTTCACAGCCTTCAACATGTCATCGATGACGACGAACACCTCGCTAAGGCCATCCCCACGCCTCCACTACTCGCTTTCAAACAGCCGCCTAACCTCAAACAGACCATCGTTCGCAGCAAATTACCCAGCTTTCAGGAGAACAGCGACCACGACACCACACAACCCTGCCACAGCAACCTCTGCAAGACATGCCAGATCATCAACACAGATACCATCATCACACGTGAGGACACCACCCACCAGGTACATGGTACATACTCATGTGACTCGGCCAACGTTGTCTACCTCATACGTTGCAGGAAAGGATGCCCCGGAGCATGGTACATCGGCGAGACCATGCAGACACTGCGACAACGGATGAATGGACACCGCGCAACAATCACCAGGCAGGAGTGTTCCCTCCCAGTCGGGGAACACTTCAGCAGTCAAGGACATTCAGCCTCCGATCTTCGGGTAAGCATTCTCCAAGGTGGCCTTCGAGACACACGACAACGCAAAATCGTCGAGCAGAAACTGATAGCCAAGTTCCGCACCCATGAGGACGGCCTTAACTGAGATCTTGGGTTCATGTCACGCTACATGTAACCCCACCTGATGCAGGGTCATCCAGACTCGAGTCGACATTGGCTTGTTCTCTCTACACAGATGCGGCCGGACCTGCTGTGATTTCCAGCCAAAAAAAATGTTTTTTGTCTTTTTTTGTTTTTCATACAGACCCCAGCATCTGCAATATTTGACCCCTTGTGACCCCACCTCATTGTTCTTTGATGTAATGTTTCCCTGACTGACCTGTTTGGACACCATTCACACCTTTGACTGCTGTGATTATCTCTCTGCCGAGGTGTGATAAATGGCAGTTGGAAAGGTTACCTGTAAACATCTGACATGATTCTCTGACTATATAAGCTGTGTCTTTATGCATTTCTCCACTTCACCTGAAGAAGGAGCAGCGCTCCGAAAGCTTGTGATTTCAAATAAAGCTGTTGGACTATAACCTGGTGTCGTGTGACTTCTTACAATTGCAAAGTTTGGCAAAGAGATTGTATTAAATTGTCTTCCCTTTTAGCCCTGTTTCATCATGCAGCAAATAATGGCTCAAACTCTTGATGCCACAGAAGGTTGTCGGAGTATGAAATGCTTTGCCACGGGCTGTGGATGAGGTGGAGACCAGTGTGCCTCAAGGGAAAATTGAGTAAACATTTGAAGCATTGTCTATGGGGAGAGAGTGGAGCAGTGAGATTAGTTTTGGGTTGCCCTCACAAAGAGCTGGCACAGGCAGGATGGGCAGAAAGGCCTCCTTCTGCAAACGTTTTATGTTTTTTCATGGTTCCTCGCACTAATGAGTTCCAGACAGTGGCGTAGTGAAGTTCAAGTAATTTCTCAACTCGCATTGTTTTAATACAATCAATTTTTGTGTGTGTTTTCTTTTAATGTTGTGAACCTGTGGCCATCCTTGGGGCCTCTGCTAATGATGCTTTTGAAGCAGCAGCTGAAAGCTGTGTGCGAGAAGGATCCAGAGTTGCTGTTCGTCTGATTTTTGTTCTTATTATTCTCCCTCTGAAGAGGCTCCTCCCACTATGGGCACAGCTGTGACCAGAGCCTGGCCTGCATCGAATCCCCGAGGGCAAACCCATGACTAACTAACCCATAACTGGAAACATTCACACACTGCCATGAATCAGTCATTCATGAAAGAAAGACTTATGAAATAATACTGAGCGGCCTGCGGGTGGTGCTGTCCAGGGAGAGTATAAATACTCGGGCTTGCGCAGGACATTCTTAACAGGAACTAGTGAAGGACACAACTAGACCATCATGTTGTAAAACAGTTGATTAAAGCTTTGTTTAACGCTTAGACCAAGTGCCTAGTAGTTTTCTTATGTCACACACTACATAGATTTCAAAACCTACGTTACTTTCAAAAAAATATAGAGAGTCACTATTCCGGAGCAGAACTTTTAAACTTGTATTTTTGGGGAGTTTTTTTATATACTTGCTGAGATGAGGAATTGTCAGTGGAGAGGAATGGAATGCTTCTGACACTCGGACATAGCATCAGGCAATCCCAGGTCAGGTATAGTATCATGGAATGCAGAATAAAGCTCTCGCCATTCTGTCCCAGCCTTCGAAGGGCTCCGATCGAGCCTCTGTCACATCTTACCAGTTTCTTCACAGGAGACCCTCTGTCTCCTAAATTGCCAATTTAGGAGCAGTTTTGCGGTGCAGATCGGCATCACTTCAAACTGGGTTGTGATTGGTCAAATTCATTTCACAAAAGACCATTTCATCCGACAGAGAGAGAAGACTTAATCCTAGCAGTCTGGATTGCATTAGAACTAGGTCCCAGATTTGAAAGGCCTGTGGCTAACCCACTGTGCAACCCATCCCCAAGTTATTTCACGTCCAGTTGCCTGCTGTAAAGCCAAACACTGCAATGTAACTGAACAACTCTGGTTATAATACGGCATGCAATCAGCCAGCCGGGGATTACTTGGAATTTCTCTACAAAGGAGAATGAGAATATTGAGGTGTCCTCTTTGTCAGCGCGACAATATCAGCCTCTGTTGAGACCTGCATGCATCATTTGCTGTAGAGAATTAAGCTTTTTATCTAATAAAACTTTTGCATGTAGTACATGTTACTGGTACGGAATAACAATCTGCTGATAGGGTGTTGGAAAGTGGTCAAATTGGAAAATGTGTGAAGACCTTGGATTTGCTACATGAGATTTTTTTGTTATTGAAACAATGGTTCACTTCAGTGGTTTGCAGCATGAACAAGTTGATTTCATGGAGCGCAGTGGGACTGAACTGTGGAGACCTAGGGGGAAAAATTCGATCGCGCACCCCTTAGTGCCCCAAAAAAATTAGCGCCCCGCGACGTAAATTGAGTGGTGGCACCCCAAGCAGGAGGTGGGGCGCCACTGGAAGGGCTCCCCCTCCTTCCTGGGATGCTACTGTTCAATATCGCAGCGCTACGTGCAACAGCGCCACGCGCGTCACGGTATTACAGGCCTCCCTCCCCTGATTAAAGGGGAGTGGCCTAGTGCTGCATGCACCGGGTCCCCGCTGCACCACCAGGGAGTGCCAGGCTGACCGATCGCAGCCGGCACCCTGTATGAGGCGGCGAAAGGGGGCAGGTGCTGGTAGGCGGCCCAGCACCTGCCCTTTAATTTGCACCGCCACGGCGCAAAAACTCCACCCTGACCCTGTCGTACATATCGTCCAGCGGTAGCTCGGGGCGCAACTGAAGTTTGCGGCCGGGGCGATGACGTCATCACTGGAGGCGCAGCGCCGCGGGGTGCTAATGGCTACCGCCACCGCTACCTCTACCTCTCACTGAATTTCGCAGGAGGCGTTAGCGGCGCCGCGCCCGGGCGCTAGGGGCTTTGTGCCCCGTTAACGCTCCCCCCCCCCCACCCCGTGCGCTAACTGGAGGCGCAAAGCGACCCAATTTTTCCCCCCATGACTCCAGTTAAGGAGAGTTTCATCATCAAAGGGCACAAGTTCAAAATCAACTGTTACAAAGCATTCTGATTAACATCCTTTTCATTTGTTTTGCTGATTTAGATACTTCAATTTATTACTTAAATAGCGAGCGCTGAGGACCTTATTTGACCAATCACAACCCAGCTTGTAGTGATGCGGGCCTGCTCCGCAAGACGACTCCTAACCTAAATTGGTGAACTAACTCTGACAGAAGGACTCCTTCTGTTAATAAGCTTCAGTTACTTGGTGAACTGTCTTGAATGGAAACAAAAACAGAGAACGCTGGAAACACTCAGCAGGTCAGCCAGAATCTGTGGAGAGAGAACAGATCGAAGTTTACGCTTTGGGTGCAGACATTTCCGAAAGGTAAACCGGTCCCAATCTCTCCACGGATGCTGACTGACCTGAGTGTTTCCAACATGTGTTTCTGTCTCCAGCATCTGCAGTATTTGAAGATGTGGCTGTGTCCAAGTTAACGTTGACAGGAACACGGGCGGTGAAGCAGGATGCTTCGGTGATCGCGATGGTTCTCATAAATTCCCTACCTAACTCCATGGCAGGAACGCCATCAGTTCAAGGAGTACAGTGGTCAAACCGCCATCACCTTCTCGGGGCAACTAGGGGTGGGCAATGAGTGTAGCCTGGCCACTGTCATTTACAAAAAGCGTTGTTTGACAGCATTTAGTTGTGAAACCACGGGTAAAGTTTCATTTTCACCACAGGGGCGGTGACCTGGCAGAGCAGATTGATGCCCATTATAGAAACCACCCAATTTGCATCCTATTTAAATCGGGTAGTGAAAGTGAAAATTCCCCCCCCCCCATGTTCCAAATACAATGCAGATGAGAAAAGGATATTACAGCATTGATCATTTTAAAAAGAGTATTGATATTCTTTCTCTTGAGATTATTCTATTTGTATTTGGAAATGATATGCTTGTGTTTTGTCTAATTGCTTCCTCTAATAGCAGTGTTTGTGGTCTCTGTTTATCTATACTTTGTTATCTATATATTTCTGTCTAACCCATGAATCGCTGTGTATCTTGCTTTATCTTTGTATCTGCACCTCAGCCTATCTGTTCTCTTGTGTAACTGGCTGTGCCTGTTTGTCGTTCTTTACATACTTCTCTCAGAGGATGCCTGAGGGAGGGGCAGGGCGGGGGGGTATGGGTTTTGGGTAGGGTGAGGAGGCGAAGTTTGTGAGAGAACATTAGTGAGCAGGGGGTCCGGGTTGCTTGGCTCATTTCCAAGAGCCCAGAGAAGAAGAAAAAACTGTGGAATGTAACACAGAAATGGGAGACGATCCAACCCGTGGGAGAGTAGCTTACACAACTTCACTTAAACCCACCGCATTCACCAGAAAAGCTGTGCTGCCACACAATAAAATAAATGTAATCCCCTCCCCCAGTATTTTCCTCATTTAGAACCATGTTTGCTGAGCTGTAGCTCGTGCTGCTGCTCGGCTTTGATTGGATGCAAATCTCTGAACTGATCCTGCTGGAGTCCAGAGGTGAGAACATACAAGGAGGGCTGGTCGCCCGATCAGACGTACCTGGTGAGGAGTGTTGCTCACAGAGAGTGCTATTCAGGAAATGGAGCTGTGTGAGAGAGCCAGCCATGATCTAATTGAATGGCGGAACAGGCTTGAGGGACTGAATGGCCTACTCCTGTTCCTACGTACCTGAGAAATCACGGGCTTGCAATGTCGGAGTTTCCATTCGTTGAGGGACAGAAATTCTGCCAGTTGGGGCTAGCGATTTCCTGAGCAGCGATCGCTGGTCGCTCAGCTCCAATCTGGGCCCAACAACAGGCCGAGACTACTTTCTAGGCCTTGGTGTTCCTTAAAGTAGTGGAGCATCGTATAGTGTCTGTCTGGTGGGGACGGAGGGAAAGGTGGGGGGAGGGTTGCAGGTGGAGGGAGGGCTGGCGGGGGAGGGTGGAATCTGTAATAGAATAACTATACATGGACTGGATGGTTGGACCAAATGACCTTTCTTGGCTCTGGACTTTACTGATCCTGCACAGGTTAGAGAATTACACTATGGTACTCTAGTCCAATTTCCCACATGTTCTAATTTGGGTGGATCTCACGAAGCTGTCTTTCAATCTATGCCCAAATTAGCACAGAATCTGATCATAGGGAAGGGGACGGCAATGCTTTAACACCATCATGGTGGAGCTATCTGAACAAAGCTACCCATGAATGTGGAGGGATGGCTAAGAATAAAGATATGATTTGCAGCAAAGCAGCAATTCCTTCACAACAGAACACAGTGGAGTGAACATGGAGCTCGGTGCCTGAGGGATGGGAGTTGACTCTTCTAGCTTTCAAATAATTTTTTTTAAAAGGCAGCAGTATCGACGGTGAATAAATATTTAGTCCAATTAACAATATTTTACACCTGGGGATAGCAGGCTTCCAATATCAATAAATTTCCTGCAGGCCCCGCTTACTGTTTAATTTAGGAATCTATTCAACAACAACTTTCATATCGCGCCTTTAACACCGTAAAACATCCCCAGGGTGCTTCACAAGGAACTTGAGGGTTTTTTCCTCCCCTATTTTTCTGAAATCCTGGTCTGCACTGAGGAAAATCATGGAACAAATGCTTTGCATAGATCCATGTGAATGGTGGACCGTCGTCGGCACTGCAGCAGCCTTCGCTGTTGAGTAAAAGAAACCTGGGTGTGAGGAACTTGTGTGAAAAAAAAATAAGAAAAAAGAATCATTCTAGCTGTACAACATATACAACACGGAGGTACAGTGTACCATGTTATTATTGCTTCCCCATGGCCCAGTTCGCAGCTGGAACACGGAACGCTGCAACAAAAGAAAATCGAAAAATTCTAAATATCCATCATTTTTTAAATTGAAGATGGACGTGCAGAACTGGGAATTTATAGTGTGTGTGGTGCCCCTCTGTGGTGAGTTTAACATATTACAGACCATACCTCTCATTCTTCTGTGCCCTGCATCCAGTCTGTAATATAGTTCGAAGCAGCATTGCTCCAAAAGTCCCCGAACTAACACTAATACAGATGACCATTGTCAGCTGTTAAATCAGGAGAGAGAGAGATCAGAGTAAAATGCCTGGACAACTAGGCTGCTGGGCAGGCGGGTGCTCCAGATGTGTGCCTACATATTTGTTTGGATGTGGACTTTGTTTCCCTCAAAAAGCTTTTGTTACTGGCAGATCAGATAAATGCTGCCCCCCCCCCCCCGCCCCGACAAGGCTGATCATTTATTCCATTCCTTCACAACTGCCTGTGGGCAATGGGACGGATTTAATGCACTCCAGTTGACTCATGGTCCAACTTGCAGATGGGAGCGCACGAGTGTGTGGTATCACAGCACTGTAGGCTGTGAGTGTGTATTCGCTGTTCTCTTTCTCCCTTCCCTCCGTCACCTCCTCTCCACGAGGAGTTGCTGAACTCGGGCAGGTTATCTGGGGGGCAGAGGGGGGAGGAAAGGGAGGTATTTCTACCCCCTCGACAGGTGCAGACTGTTGCCTGGGTAACTATAGGGCAGAGGGAGCCTGTAAGAGGACAGAAGAAGAAAATCAGAGATGTAATTTGATCAATATATCAGACTGATATAGATGGAGGTTTTGTGATGGGGAGTGGCAGTTACAGTTGGAGTCCGTGTAAATCTGTGGGAAAGATGCGAAGAATCAAATGGATGAAGTTACAAAAATAAGACAAGACTCCAGCTGTTGCATGTCACCACGATTTAAAAAGTGTGAATGGAAATTGAATCATTGCAGCTAGACAGGTGGGTATTAGCAAGTGAAAGTGAAATCCCAACATTAGATCCTTTGCAGGGTGTGGCTGGGACCTGAGGGGGACACTTTAATTTACATTTTGGTGATGCGCGCATTGCAGAATTAACTTGCTGAAGACGGGGATTCATGAGGTGGTTCCATGGGCGCTGTGACATCAAGGTGAGGGCGCTCACTGGGAGTAGGGTGGCGGGGCGCGGAGGGATTACGGATTCACGGGTGCTGCCAGCACTCCTATACCCGTTCTTGACCTGTGAGCCTAGATGGTGAGTGTTGGCAGGCTATTCCACTGCAGGGGCATCACAGCCGTGCCTGATCTTGCATCTTCGTCCAACGACACATGCCATTATGGGTCATTGGATAGTGATGAGGGCCGGAATTTTACCGGGAGGGAGGGATCGGAGGCGAGTCGGCTGTCAAAATAGAAAAAATTGACATGGGGTAGATTTTCCTGGAGCCGTCAGGCGGGGTTTCAGGTGGGTGGGGGTGGGGGGGTCCATCACTCAGCCGGCACTGAAAGCTGAATGGCTGCGATCTGTCAAAAGTGACAGCCTGCAGCTTTCATTGCCGGTGACCGTTCTAACTGAGTCTGTGTAGAAGGACTCAGGTTAGAAGTCAGACTGTCAGTGCTTGACAGCTTCAAACAGCTGTGAAACACTGATATTTCATCTGTCAAAAACTCTTGACAGATGAAATTTCAGTCTGTGACGTCACCTGTTGCCGGGTGGCCCTTAATTGGCCTGCTGAGCCCGCTGGGTCAATCAAGGGAAAATCGCGCGGATTGGCCGGACGTCGATGTAGGCGGGACTTCAACCTTCCCGACAGCTTTATGAAAATCTACCCCATCGGGTCAGGAACCCGCTGTTAAGCCGCCTCCATGCGAGTCTTCAGGTGTCTGGTCTGTCCGCGCTGAACAGACTCGACACCAAGCGGCGGGGGAGACAATTTAGATCTTTAAATGGCTTGTTAAGAGGTAATTAAGTCCTATTTTAAGCTTACCTTTAGATTTTGAGTTTGCCAACGGCTTCCCCGCTGCTCGGGGATCACATCTGCTAGGGAGGTCGGGTACTGTGTCAGAACGGGATCATTTACTAACTTGACAGCTGCAAATGGTCTATAAAAGCTCCCATTTCATAGGGCTTTACTTTCCAAGCAAGCTGTTGCTTAATGCATTTGTAAGACAGACTGAGCTTTATGCAGCTTTCAAGTGTTTGGAGCCAACTCTGTATCCAGTGTCACCTCATTGGAACAACCTCTCTCACCATTGACAGACCGCTTCTGTCATCTCAACCTCACCTGCCATCTATTACATCAACATCGGCGCCCTTGAAATAATCTCACCTTGGTCCTCAGAATCCCACCACGATCAGCCCCAAATCCAACATCACCGGGCACACCAGAAGCACCAACATCAACATCAACCTTTTCTGCAATCAACTGATACTGCAAAGGACACAGGGCATCAGCACCCGACCACATTGCTGTCCGGGACGCCAGGGATGGCATCACCATAGCCAGATTTACTTCACTTGATGCTGCACACTCTGGCTGATGTGCCAGGTTGGCAGCACCCCACACCAACACTATAAAGCATCCCTACAATGCCCAAGCCATTCCTTTCACACTCATCACCATTGCGGGGGGTACCGTTATGTCTCACTATTCACTGCAACTCACTAAGCCACTTCCAAAGGCGCACACACATCTGTCCAAGAACGCAAAGTGTTGAAATAAAGATTTCAATGTTTGACAGCACATTACCAGAAACTTCACATGAACATTGACTAAACCACCCAAGTGCCTACCCTTGTGTGGTGTTAGTTGGTATGCTTGCAGTAGGATGAGGGTGAGTGTGAGGGGTGGCTAGTGAAATAGGAAAGTGATAATGTAGATAGAGAGGGATGGGTAGATGTGCAAGGTAAGTTGGTGTGAGTAAGGATGTGCAGGTGTAGGGTAGGGATGGCAGAGTGATGGGGATGTGATGAGTGGCACAGCAGGATGAGGTTGAGTGTGGCTTGGCAGTAACGTTTCGTGATCTACTGAGACCATTGAAAGGTTTGTGCCACTGCAGCCAGGTACTCCTGACCACATCCCTGCTTGTGTCCTCCTATGCAATGTGCAACCAGGCTGCGTTGGTCTCCTGGGGAGGTCTCTTCCGCATATTGGAAGGGAAGAGAACTTCCCTGTGTGCTGTGACTCCCTCCATAAGCATATGGAGGGAGTCCTGGGAGAGCCTGGGTGCAGCCGTGCACCGTTGTGCAATGCTTGTCAGTGTTTGCAGCACCAGAACTATCAAAATCAATTTGGACATGGCCCCTTTAAGGAAACCGACCGATGACGCGTCATCAAATGACATCATCAGACCCGCTTCCTTTTAATTGGTCGGGAACCTCGTTAGGCGAGCTTAACAAGCACAATCAACATAAAATCACTTGGAGAGTGTGGGCTGGAGCTGGCAGGGGGCTGGAACCGTGTTACTGACCCCAACCACCCTGGACCCGCCTCGGTTGGCGAAATCACAGCTGAGGAGCGGGAATCTTGGATGAAATCCTTTTGCCCCTTAGCCCAAGGGTGATTGAGGCCAGTTGTAACACTCTTTACTGCTGCCCTGGCCAAGACCTACTAGCGTTGCACAGGCTGGGCCTCAAACCCAGGGACTTCCTGGTCTTTGTTGCTCAGTATCAAATGTGCTTTTTTTTTTTAACATGTTCAGGAACGGATGCAGAGCGAGTTTATGCCAAGGGCAGGTGTGAAATTAGTCCCCTGCTCTAGCAGCACACATCAGGCACGAGACTTTCAAGGTTGAGATTTGCTGGCATGTTGTAAGTGTCTCATCTCGACCAAAAAGTAGGCCAGTGAAAAATACATTGGTGTGGCAGAGCCACTAAGGGACTCTGAACAACTGTACATAATTCCCTTTAACAATCTGTTAGCTACAGCCTGAACCTGTATCTTTGTATATACTGTTTGCATGTACAGAACGCGGTCCCTTTAAGAGCACGGGCAAACGCGATGACGTCATGCCGTTAATCACGTGATCCTCCAACGGCGGCAAAAACATCATGACGCCGTCCATGGGACCGCCCTGGCAGTGCTCGTGGAGCCCTCGAACTGTAAAGACCTGTATCCGTAGTTCTTTTGCATTTGTCTGTTAAACTCAGTTAGTTTTACATTAAACTTCTTTTGATTGATCACCTGAGACGACCTCAGTCTCTTGATAGGAATTAGACCATTCCTACATTGGCACTCCTGAGTTTGTACTTTTAAAATGAAGGTGGGGCTGTTTACAGCAGCAAGAGGAAGCCACAATGCTTAAAATAAAGCAGGCGACAATGTTCTGGTTTCTAAAACATTGCAAACATACACTGATCGGAATAAACAGAACAGTACTGAGTTATTAAATGCAGAGTTACTGCTGCAATAAATGGAGCACAGTTCAATCTGTGGCAATGAAGTAACATGCTGGTCACCAGCCCTGCTTGCCTCTTGCTTCTGTCCTGCTGCCCTTCAGTCAGTTTTAACAAGACACACTTTTTGTGCGGTTTCTCTTTTTGGCGCCCTTGTATCTCGAAGGTTACTTTAATACGATGCCCAGGCAAGTACTTCACTTGCTGACAGTGTATATTTTCCTCTCCAGCTTTCTCTCTTTTTCTCTCCTCTTTCCCTACTAAGGTATTAACCCTTTGTGGGGTTACCTTGCCCAACTGGCTATTATTTATGCGTAAGCCTTTGAGAGTGAGCTAGCCTTCTGATTTTAAGGTTAGGCTTAATTTAAATGTGATAATTACCTCCCAAAAGGTAGATTCCAGAATTTGGGTTAACCCCAATAAAACTCCGAAATATCAATGATGCCGCTGAAGCGACTGGTCTCCCTGTTGATTCGGGGAGCACTTAATTTACGCTGCGTACAACTCGCATTTATATAGCGCCCTCGAAAAGAGAAGGCTGAGGGGTGTTAGGGTAGACGTGGAGAAGATGTTTCCACTTGTGGGGGAGTCCAAAACTAGGGTCCATACAAAAGAGATCGTCACTAATAAATCCAATAAAGAATTCAGGAAAAAACTTCTTTATCCACAGTGTGGTTGGAATGTAGATCTTGCCACCACATAGAGTAGTTGAGGCAAATAGCATAGATACCATTAAAGGGGAAACTAGATAAGTACACGAGGGAGAAAGGAATAGACGGATATACTGATAGGGTTAGATGAAGTAGGGGGGGCGGAGGTTCGTGTGGAGCATAAACACCGGCATAGACCAGTTGGGCCGAATGGCCTGTTTCTGTGCTGTAAATTCTATGTAACATCCAAAGGCATTTTGTAGGGGCGTAATTTTTTTTAAAAGAAAAACTGAAAATAAACCCTCCTGAAAATAAATTGGGTTAATGCATTGAAGTCTGTGACTCCCTGAATGATGCTGTGACCCATTCATGGTTTGCAGGTCAGTGCAGTTAAACCATGTTGTTGAGATTACTTGCTTTACAGTATATTGTGTCAGCGAGCAGGCAAGCTGCAGTCACTTTAAGCGCTGCACTAGAATTGCTTGCGCTCCCTGCCAGAAAACAGTGTTTTTCCAATTCTTGTTTTAATTGAGGAGCTGAGGTGAAGAGCCACAGGCCCATAGCCTGGGACGTCAGCAAAATTGAAAAGAAGGTGAAGAAAACACGAGATAAATCAGAAATACTGATTAAGTCACACTAAGCTTGGGGTTCTTAAAGCCTGCAGATTTGTACTAGGAAAGAAAGACTGAAGAAGATAAAACTTCAAGTTTTGAGCTGCTAGGAAAGAATGAGTTACACAGGAGTTGATTTCCATTTAGTGATGTTGGAGGAAGTGCATGTAGGATACAGCCATTGATTTCTATGCAAGAAGAGACACTCGTATGAATGAAAAGGCCTTTGAGTCCATCCAGCTCTTCCCGTTCATTAGTTACACTTTGAGACCCTACAGCCTACTTCCACCTCCTTTCCAGTCTTGATGTTAAGCCCATACTATTCTGCTGAATCTGGCATCTGTACATTTTCCGTTTGAAGGCCTCACCTGAGGCAGCTTTCTTTTTGTGCTTGGTACGAGCCTATTTCATCAATTAAGAATTCAAGTTATGAGTTGTTTACTGCTTCACTAGCTTATTAATCATGGCCAAATTCAATACCAGGAACTTCTCACATCCACTCGATCAACTTTCCCCTCATGATCGTATCTGTAATCCCCAGTCTCGGTGCTAACACCAGGGATACATGGACAGGTATTACTTCTGCTTGAAGACCATATTCTGTAATCCCTCCAAATTGCCAGTTATAGAAAAGATTATAAAAACAGAAAATGCTGGAGAAACTCAGCAGGTCAGGCAGCATCTGTCAGACGAAAGGTCATTGACCCGAAACGTTAAGGTCTGTTACGATAGCAAAATACTGCAGATGCTGGAAATCCGAAATAACAACAGAAAATGCTGGAAAAACTCAGCAGGCCAGGCAACATCCGTGGAGAGAAATTATAGTCAACGTTTCGGGTCAAAACCCTTTTTCAAAACTGGAAAGGAAATGAAATAGATCGAAGGCAAGGCTGCGATAGAACAAAAGAAGTAAAGAGACATTAAGAGGTATTCAAAACCAGACGAGATGGTAATAGGACAGTGGAGACAAAAGACGGCTCGGATTAGGTGTGAAGTGTACTGGCAGGACGAGAGACAGCTGCCATGTGGGAGAGAGAAAAAAAAGGAAAGGGGGGGGGTAAGGTAAAACCCAAAACAAAGGGGTGGAAAAAATATATATAAGTAAAAATGTAATAGGGGCTGAGGTTATGTTAACTCTGTTTCTCTCTTCACAGATGCTGCCTGACCTGCTGAGTATTTCCAGCATTTTCTGTTTTTATTTCAGATTTCCAGCATCTGCAGTATTTTATTTTTGTAATAGAAAAGATTATGGTGGACTTGCATTGCTGTACTCAAAGGATGATAAATATTTACCTGCTAGGTAAGAGTGGTGACAAAGAAAATTGGGGTGTTCAAAATGAAGCTGGGCTCTAGGCTGGGAGAGATAGGGTATTAGCGGAAGAAGGATTGATTTGGCTAATTGGCCTTTCCACATCCTTGATGGTTCTTATGATCTTGTAACTCTAGTCCACCACCTTTCTTGAATGTAGCAGCTGGACTGTTGCATTTACATTCAGGATTTTCCATTCTCCAACAACACTAAGCGTTAAAAATGCCTGGTGTGTTGACTCTGCTGAGGCAATTGGGAGTAATATTAACAGAATAGCGTAAAGAATCTCGGTGTGAGTAACCCCTGTGCATTTGTCTCTTTCAGGGTCAAGCAGATCTCCTGAAGCATGCAAAGAACGAGGCATTGGATAACCTGAGACAGATCCACTACGCAGCACAGTCCTGTGGTATCAGTAAGAACGGCTCAACATCTCCAGACCTACTCAGAACACGGGGAACTCTGCAGAGCATTCCCGAAAGTGAAAGCACAAGTGACAATGGGTCTTGCTGACCCCAGCAGGCGCGGGAATGACGAGAAGTTGTAAATAATACACACACACACACACACACACACACACACACATTCTCCCTTCAGCCACTGACAGGTCATTTTGTTAGACATGAATTGGATTTGACAGAGTCATCTAATAGCATTTCATTTTAGAAACAAGGTCACATACTTGGCAACAATGCTGCTTTTACTGAATCATCACTACTCAATACTTTAGAGCAGCGCTCCTCACACACGTTTCATTGAGGGCCACAGTCCAAGTCAATGTCTTGCTCAAGCGTTGCTCTCAAGATTGCTGTAGTGGTGGGATGTGGATCTAGGCCTGCAGTTCCTCACACAGTGAGCTCCTAATCTTGATTGTGCCTCTGTGGGCATTTGCCAAGTGCAGGTTAATTATAGGGAGAGAGAGAAAAAAAATACCCATAGAATCAATAGTTCTGTTAAATAGTTGTATTTTAGCAAAATCCTTTTGCCTGCTGTTTGGAAGCTGGGATACAGTCCATGAATGGAGGCCCAGAGACGCCTGGAACAGCAAGTCTGCTGGAGGTCACAGGTCAAGGGCCCCACAATGTTCTGGATATTTTTCAGCCATATTTCATTAAGCAGGTGAGCGGCTGTGATTTAAAAATCGCAGAACACACGGTACATGTTCAGCCTGTTGATTGTGAATGGGTGGAAATCTAGCCCAAGTGGTGATGCCGGACTGTGGCTGAGCGCTTTATTGTAGGTCAAACATTTGCACCAAACTCCTCCAATATTTACGTCGCTTCCAAACTGAGATTGGAATTCAAGCTACTTTTCATCACCAGTAATGTAAAACAATCATTATTTCAGTGAAGCGGAACAATGCGTGCCCTCGCTGTAAAACAGTCACTGTATTTTAGCTTCACTTCAAAGGGACTTGTCAGATCCAAATCACTGTCTCACTTCCAGTTATTGTGACTAGGCAGTTACAATAGAATCTCATTACCACCCACCTGATAATGTGTGTCTGTGTAATAAAGCCATGCAAAATAATATTTATGTTTCTCATTCTAAATTTCTACATAAATTGTTTTTTGAAAACTAATTTGTCTCTTTATCTTCAGCTGTTGATCAGGAATGAAAGAAAGTCATTTACCACCGAAAGCAAGAACTTTTTAAAGTTCGTGACGATTAATGCAACTAATAAACTCCAATACTGGTTCATGTTTCTGGACTTGACACAGCACTCATATTTCCCCGCCCTCCCCATGTGTAAAAAAGACGGGCAGAAGGATTTTATTTTAGTACTTTTTGTTGAGTTTCTCAGTGATGTCATTATGCTGCTATAAAAGAAAAAGCATTATAAATAAACTAACTGTTCTTCCAGCTCTATGAGGTGTGATACTTGGCACAATTCAACGTTAACAGAAAGGAATCAGTTGAAAAATGAGTGATTGCCGTGCAGTCACTGCTGCAGCCAACTGTGCTGTGATTAGTTGGAAAAAATGCAAATACTTTTATTTAAGGAAATGGAAATCATAGGCTGCAAAATGGAGGCAGGAGGCTTCTTTTCAAATTTTGAGTGAAAAAATGTGTTGTCCCAATCTGTCTTTTGCCCAGGGAAGGGTTGAAGAGTTATTATTGACCATTAAATGAAGCAGGAGGTCATCGATTTAAAATCGTTAGCAAAAGATCTAGAGAGGAGATGAGGAGAATTTTTTTCTCTCCGAGAGTTGTCGGGATCTGGAACGCTCAACCTGAGAAGGCAGCGGAAGCTGATTCCATCAATAATTTTAAAAGGGAGTTGGACAGGCCCTTGTGGATGAGGGCTACGGACAAAAGCGGGGCAGTGGGACTAAGCACAGCTGCTTTTTCAAAGAGCCAGCACAGGGGCGACAGGCCGAATGGCCGCCTTTTGTGCTGTAGGTTTCTCTGATTCTAAACCATGAAGAGCAATCGGATTAACTACACCAATTATCGATTTTTGAATACTGGGTCATGCTGCCTCTTCTTTCGTTTGTGTGCATATCTCCTACTGGATGCTGCATTCTAACTTCCTTACTTTCAATTTCTATGTAACAATGTTCTACTACTAACCCTGTGATGTAAGCCCCCAAAGTGCGGACCAAGTGATATACAAGGTCAACGTCACTGGCTTGTTGAAAAAAAGACAGACCCAATAATTGAAGTCAAAATGGTTTATTCAGGCCTGGGGAGAGCTCCTCATGTCCCTACAAGAGTCCCAACTCCAACGAGCCTCTCAAAGTCCACACAGTTATACAAAAATTAAGGCCCTGCCCTAGGGGCGGGGATAAGCTTATCAGCATATAGAGTTATAGCTAAATTGTAATTATAAAACCGTGACAGTTCATCTTCTTGCCGCCCCCAATCCCCACATTTCGTTATCAGTTGGTCCCGTCACCTCTTGTGACCATGGGCCTCATCTTAATTACTTTACAACCATCCATTTGCCCGTAGTCAGATGGTTTTGCTTGTTAAGTGTTTTCTTAAGATACCGGTCCTTGTTAAGGCGGGCAAAGCACAGACTTTCGGTCTCACTTCGGGTCATCTCTGCAAAGCAAACACATTCTAATTAGCCCCACTATATTTTGAAGAATGGAACCCTGTTGTGATTTACAATAAACGAATTCTTAGGTGCATATGTGTCGCCCCGCTTGACCAAACACACATCCTCCTCAATCTTCCCATGAGTTGTTCTGCAGTTTAATCTCTCAGCATTTGAAGTCACTTAATCATGTTTAAAACTTAGCTGGGTAAATGCAATATACAAACCTCTATTGTTCAACTCAGAGTATGAATTAACCCATTACCTCCGCCTTGTACATTGGTGTTGCAATTGAATCCTGGTTGTCTTGCCCTGTTATACCCAATTTTTTAATATCTTACTTCACCCTGTTCTTCCAGCTATATGAGGTGTGATACTTGGCACAAGTCAACACTAGCAGAAAGGCATCAGTTGCATTCTGCTTTTTGTGCTCATTGGTTATTCAATCTGCAAAAGGTTCTGGATTGAAATCTGAATAATGGATGCTTCTGGACAGTGACCCTTGTGTCAAAGACAGCCTGTGTAGAGATTATTTATCAAGTGATTCTTAAGAAGGGTCCTGTCATTTGTGCATTCTGTTCGAAGTTATATGGTGGAACCATTTATCTGTATTGATTCTCCCAAACATCGATGATCTAGAAATCTCAAACTAAGATTCCATTTCAACTTCAGAAGTTCAGTATTGGATTTGAAAGAAAAAGATTGATACAGTTATGTCTTTCTTTCCCTACATACCTTTAGTATGTTTTTAAAAATATGCGCTGAGAATTTCCTTGGAGGTTCTCCCGGTCAGCAGCCATAACTTCAGTGGAAGATCGAAGGAAACCTGGGATTAACTGCGGAGAAACCGTGTAAGCAGGGTTTCTGCCAATCTTCCTCTGAAGTTACAGCGGCCAATCAGGAGAATCCGCTCAGAAATCGCATTGATGGTGGTCAATAAAAGTGTTTATGACATAGTGGGAGAATCTTAGTATGTTTTATTTGCGTAGTTTCAGCAGGTGGTCCAATTGGATGGTTTTGATCCTTTCTATAGTGGCTCTCCAACAAGAGAGAGTCTAACCACCGCTCCTTGACATTCAACGGCATTACCATCACCGGAATCCCCCACCATCAACATCCTGGGGGTCACCATTGACCAGAAATTTAACTGGACCAGCCACACAAATACTGTGTCAACAAGAGCAGGCCAGAGGCTGGGTATTCTGCAGCGAGTGTCTCACCTCCTGACTCCCCAAAGCCTTTCCACCATCTACAAGGCACAAGTCAGGAGTATGATGGAATACTCTCCACTTGCCTGGATGAGTGCAGCTCTAACAACACAAGAAGCTCGACACCATCCAGGACAAAGCAGCCCGCTTGATTGGCCCCCCATCCACCACCTTAAACATTCACTCCCTCCACCACCGGTGTATCGTGGCTGCAGTGTGTACCATCTACACGATGCACTGCAGCACCTCCCAAATCCACGACCTCTACCACCTAGAAGGACAAGGGCAGCAGGCGTATGGGAACACCGCCACCTCCAAGTTCCCCGCCAAGTCACACACCATCCTGACTTGGAAGTATATCACCATTCCTTCATTGTCGCTGGGTCAAAATCCTGGAACTCCCTCCCTAACAGCACTGTGGGAGTACCTTCACCACACGGACTGCAGCAGTTCAAGAAGGCGGTTCACCACCACCACCTTCTCAAAGGCAATTAGGGATGGGCAATAAATGCTGGTCTTGCCAGCGATGCCCAGATCCCATGGACAAATTTTAAAAAATTGGAATGTGTGCCACCCAGCAGATTGTTGGATAAATATGGCTCAACACAACATCATTCCCAGAGAAAGTTAGTGCCGGATGCTCTTGAACTCTCCAGTACATACTAATAAATTTAGAGTCTTTGTTGGAAGTGAGGAGCAGAGCTGTGTTGATTCAATTTTTGGATGACCAGAATTTAAAAGAAACTGTGAAGGGCTAATGTGTGAACCAGTAATCATGGGATTATTCCTGTTTTTGCACAAAGCTTGAGCGTGAAGGGCTCTGAAACAAAATCTGAGAAATTACGGTTTACCTGAATGTATCTGAATATGGTTTGGTTCTGAATTTGAGATCATCCTTATATCATGGACCTCCTGCAGAGCTCTTTTAACCACTTCCTGCTCTGTTTTGGACGTTCATGTAGGCTTATCAGGCTTGAAATTGGTCTTCCGTGGGAGCGCAAAACTGGAGATTGTGCATCGGCAGCCCGCTTTATACTCTGTCTTATTTTTCTCTTCCGTTGTGGAAAAGAAAATCGAGCGAGGTGTAAGACGGGCTGCCGATTTGCTATCTCCCATTTTGAGCTACCGCCAAAGACCAATTTCATCCCCACAGTCTCCATTCTGTATCCTAGTGGCATCACTGCATTTCCTGGATGCATATCTCCCCTGTTTTCTGAGTTATATTACTCCGTATCTTGCAGATTAGCAGGTGTAAAACTACATTCATTGATATGAAGATATAGAAAATCAAAGGTGGTCATGTCTTTGTACTGTGGACTGGTGCTCTAAAAGGAGGATCTTTATATAGTAATATATACGCCTGAGGGCAGCATAGAATTAACACTGATTACTCCAGTGGAAAGTGTATTATGCTTGTTTAATGGGTGTAATGGATGGCCATTGTGTATTGGATAGACAAATAAAAGAGCCAACCAGAGTATCCCTGACCTCAATGAGTGGAAGGTTTAAAAAGTTGGGAAATATCCAATTATTAAGAGACAAAACACAGGATCATTTTTTTCTTAATTTTCTCTGCCATCTTTCTTCCCTGCTCTCATCAAGATGTTGGTTCCTTGCTGGGATTCAGTATTATGGGGTGCCCTGCTTATTGTCCTTTGGCACCTTGCCCAAGTGCCCGTTATTTAAAATAACAACAGAAAACGCTGGAAAAACTCAGCAGGCCAGGCAACATCTGTAGAGAGAGAAGCAGAGTCAACGTTTCAGGTCGAAACCCTTCTTCAGAACTGAGAAAAAAAAGGCAGGAAATTAAACAGATTAAAAAGGCCAGTTTGGGGGCTGGGAAATGGGGGAGGGGATGAAAGAACAAAAGGGAAGGTCTGGGAGGTGAAGAGACATTAAGAGATATTCAAGACGAGATAGTAGTAGGACAGGTAAAGAGACAAAAGATGGCTCCAATTCTGTTGTTATTTTGGATTTCCAGCATCCGCAGTATTTTGCTATCGCCCGTTATTTAAATGTGAGCCTTGACGATGAATATGGGCAGGCTATTCCTGCGTGAGGACATCACCACCAGGTCTGATCCTGTCTTGATCCAATGTCCATGTGCGCATTTTCAGCTGGCGTTGTTTGATTATCAGAAGCAAAAAGCCTGGCTAATTTTCTTTTCTTTCCCCCTCCCTAACCCCGTGGCCAACAGGAGCACCCTTACCATTGTCCCAGCTGAGATCACCTCAAATAGGGATTGAAGCTGAGTGTGTCTGGTTCCTATGGCTCATCTACTTACCATCATAGAATCTTACAGCATAGAAGGAGGCATTCGGCCCGTCGAGCCTGTGCCGGCTCTCTGCAAGAGCACTTCAGCTAGTCCCACTCCCCCGCCCTTTCATAGAAACATAGAAGATAGGAGCAGGAGTAGGCCATTCGGCCCCTCGATCCTGCTCTGCCATTCAATGTGATCATGGCTGATCATCCAAATTCAGTACCCGGTCCCTGCTTTCTCCCCATACCCCTTGATCCCTTTAGCCTTAAGAAATATATCCAACTCCTTCTTGAATATATTTAATGAATTGGCCTCTACTGCCTTCTGTGGTAGAGAATTCCACAGGTTCACCACTCTCTGGGTGAAGAAATTCCTCCTCATTTCTGTTCTAAATGGCATACCCTTTATCCTTAGACTGTGACCCCTGGTTCTGGACTCCCCGGCCATTGGGAACATCCTTCCTGCATCTCCGTAGCCCTGAAAATGTTTTTCTTTCAGGTACTTATCCAATTCCCTTTTGAAAGCCACAATTGAATCTGCCTCCACCACCCTTCAGGCAGTGCACTCCAGATCCTAACCACTCGCTGCGTAAAAAAGCTTTGACTTCATGTCGCTTTTGGTTCTTCTGCCAATCTCCTTAAATCTGTGTCCTCTGGTTCTCGACCCTTCTGCCAATGGGAACAGTTTCTTACTATCTACTCTGTCTAGACCCCTTATGATTTTGAACACCTCTATCAAATCTCCTCTCAATCTTCTCTGCTCTAAGGAGAACAACCCCAGCTTCTCCAGTTTATCCACATAACTGAAGTTTCTCTTCCCTGGAACCATTCTTGTAAATCTTTTCTCCACCCCCTCGAAGGCCTTCACATCCCTCCTAAAGTGTGGTGCCCAGAATTGGACACAATACTCCAGTTGAGGCCGAATCAGTGTTTTATAAAGATTCATCATAACTTCCTTGCTTTTGTACTCTATGCCTCTATTTATGAAGCCCAGGATCCTGCATGCTTTTTTAACCGCTTTCTCAACCTGCTCTGCCACCTTCAACGATTTGTGCACATATACCCCCAGGTCTCTCTGTTCATGCACCCCCTGTAGAATTGTACCCTTTAGTTTATATTGCCTCTTCTCGCTCTTCCTGCCAAAATGTATCACTTTGCACTTTTCTGCGTTAAATTTCATCTGCCACATGTCCGCCCATTCCACCAGCCTGTCTATGTCCTCTTGAAGTCTATCACTATCCTTCTCACTGTTCACTATACTTCCACGTTTTTGTCATCTGCAAATTTTGAAATTGTGCCCTGTACACCCAAGTCCAAGGGTTGGATTTTGCTAATGGGGAGCTTTTGGAGGCGGGGCTGCTGCTTGTCGGGTTTCAGTCCCGCCTCCATCGACTTCTGGCCAACCCACGCTATTTTCCCTTGATTGACCTTGTTAAGCCCACCCAGCGGGCTTAGCAGGCCAATTAAGGGAAAGCCGGTTACAGAGAATGTCAGCGTATGACTTTTCATCTGTCAAAAATTTTGACAGATGAATTGTCATCATTTGACAGCTCTGTGAAGCTGTCAAACACTGACATTCTCTGTTGTTTGATGAATCCTTGTATTCAAGACTCATCAACTCTCTTGTGAGCGGAAATCAGATGGATGCTACATCGGAGAATGCAGCAGCCATCTCATCTCTGCCGGTGAGATGCGAGACTCTCCGCATACCCAACTCTTGAAGCCTGCAGGAAGAAACAAAGATAAGTAAACATTTTCTATCACTTTACACTCACCTCACACACTTACCTGTCCACACTTGCACCCATCACTCACCTTCACAGCGCACTTTTGGACCTCTCCGACCCCCGCAGACCCACTGCTCGCCTCGGTGACCCTGGCAGGGTAAAATGGGGATAATCCTCTTAACTACCTATTAATTACCTGTTAACAGGCAGTTAAGTGGCTGTAATCCCCTTCCCGCCTCAGGGAGGCGGCTCCCAGCGCGGGACGGCTACCCGCCTCCCAGGAAGATGGCACGGAGGCGGGTTGAGGGCTAGATGGGTAACTGCTCCCAGATTCTGCCATTTTCCCAGCAGTCCCGCCTCCAAACCTACCTCCCCAGGGCTGGCAAAATTCCCCCCCAAGGCATTAATATATATCAAGAAAAGCAGTGATCCTAGTACCGACCCCTGGGGAACACCACTGTATACCTTCATCCAGTCCGAAAAACAACCATTCACCACTACTCTCTACTTCCTGTCACTTAGTCAATTTCGTATCCATGCTGCCACTGTCCCTTTTATTCCATGGGCTTTAACTTTGCTGGTAAGCCTATTATGTGGCACTTTATCAAATGCCTTTTGGAAGTCCATGTATACCATGTCAACCCCATTGCCTTCATCAACCCTCTCTGTTACCTCATTAAAAGACTCAATCAAGTTAGTTAAACACGATTTGCCTTTAACACATCCGTGCTGGCTTTCCTTAATTAATCCACACTTGTCCAAGTGACTGTTAGTTTTGTCCCGGATTATCATTTCTAAAAGCTTCCCCACCACTGAGGTTAAACTGACTGGCCTGTAGTTGTTGGGTTTATCCTTACACCCTTTTTTGAACAAGGGTGTAACATTTGCAATTCTCCAGTCCTCTGGCACCACCCCTGTATCTAAGGAGGATTGGAAGATTATGGCCAGTACGTCCGCAATTTCCATTTTTACATCCCTCTGCATCCTAGGATGCATCCTATCCGGTCCTGGTGACTTGTCTACTTTAATTACAGCCAGCCTTTCTAGTACCTCCTCTTAATCAATTTTTATTCCATCCAGTATCTCAACTACCTCCTCTTTCACTATGACTTTGGCAGCATCTTCTTCCTTGGTGAAGACAGATGCAAAGTACTCATTTAGTACCTCAGCCATGCCCTCTGCCTCCATGTGTAGGTTTCCATTTTGGTCCTTATCGGCCCCACCCCTCCTCTTGCTATCCGTTGATTATTTATATGCCTATGGAAGACTTTTGGATTCCCTTTTATTTTAACTGCCAATCTATTCTCATACTCTCTCTTTGCCCCTCTTATTTCCTTTTTCACTTTACCTCTAAACTTTCTACATTCAGCCTGGTTCTCACTTGTATTCTCAACCTGACATCTGTCATATGCCCCCTTTTTCTGCTTCAACTTACTCTCTATCTCTTTCGTCATCCAGGAAGCTCTGGGTTGGGTGGGAAATTTGAAAAATCTTGCAGTGGGTCGGGCACCCACTGTCATCCCGCTCCCACGCGCCTTTCCCTTGGGTGTGTTTGCCGGTAGGGCAGCGACCCGAACGGCATGGCTGGTGAGCTAATTTTAATCATTATTAGGTACTTGTCAGATCATTAGCGAGTCTTTTTAACCTTACTTTTCAAATTTCCCTGGATGACCACGGGAATCACGCAGCTCGGGAACCACGTCTGTCAACCACAGTATGGAAAGTACAATAAAAACTCCCACCTCACAGCTGATCACTTTCCTTAGGCAGAAGCTGTTGCTGACTGCATTCCCAGCACAGATTTAGCTTTCTACAGGTGGCAAGTGCTTCCAGCAAAGTCACCATCCAGTCTCAACTCATTGTTAGAACCTATCACACCATTGACAGATTGCTTCTGTCATATCAACGTCACCTGCCATCTATTCCATCAGCATAGGTGCCATATATACTGTCTCACCTTGGTCCTCCGAATCGGACCATGATGAGTCCCAACACCAGTAGCAGCAGGCACACCAGCAGCACCAACAACAACACCACCAACCTTCTCCTCAACCATCTGATGCTCCACAGGACAGAGGGCATCAGCGCAGGGCTGCACCGTGCCAGAGGCGATACCCCCAACACAGCGTATACAGGCAGAGGATGAGCTTCCTCAACATGACTGAGCAGCAGTGCCAAAGGAAGCTCAGGCTATCGCCTCAGGTCGTCGCAGACATTTGCACATTGCTGGAGCAAGACCTGCAGCCCAGAGGACCGGGTGGACACTCCTTACCAGTGGTTGTCAAAGTCACCAGTGCCCTCAACTTCTTCGACTCAGGCACTTTCCAGGGATCTGCAGCAGACATTTGTGGCATCTCGCAATCGGCCACCCACAGATGCATCACACATGTCACGGATGCCCTGTTTGACAAGTCAGCCAATTATATCAACTTTGTCACTGATGAAGCCAGTGTTACTGAGCGGGCGCTTGGCTTTGCCACTCTGACTGGCCTCCCACGGGTGCAGGGCATCATCGACTGCACGCGTGGCAATTAGGGCACCACATCATCACCTAGGAGCGTTTGTCAACTGCAAAGGCTTCCACTCCCTCAATGTGCAGCTCATCTGCAACTATAGGAAGAGCATCCTGCATGTGTGTGCCAATTCCCTGGCAGCTGCCATGACTCTTTCGTCCTGCACCAGTCCACCCTCCCTCAGCTCTTCACTCCTCCAAACAAACTTTCCGGCTGGCTGCTTGGAGATAAGGGCTATCCATTGAAGATGTGACTCATGACACCCTTGAGGAGGTCGAGTACTGAGGCCTGGGAGAGATGTAATGAAAGGCACATTTCCACTAGATGTGTCATAGAACAGACATCTGAAAATGCACTTCAGATGCCTTGACAGATCTGGAGGAGCCCTTCAGTACACACCAGCCAGGTTCTCCAGAATTGTCATGGTGTGCTGTGCCCTGCACAACATAGCACAGCAGCGAGGATTAGTGCTGCACAAGGAGCAAGGCACTGAACGCACAGCCTCTTCAGAGGAGGAGGAGCAGGAGCAGGAAAAACTGCGAGCCAGGTCCCACCAGTACCCGAGCACATTGCTGCCCGGGAGGCCAGGGATGGGCTCATCATGGCCAGATTTATTTAACTTTACGCTGTACACCAATATGGCTGCCACATGCTGTGCCAGGTTGGCACCACTCCACAGCAACACCATAAAGCATTCCTACAATGACCAAGCCATTCCTTTTACACTGACCACCATTGCTGGAGGTAACATTATGTCTCACCATTCACTCCAACTCACTCAGCCACTTCCAAAGGTGCACACAAATTTGTCCCTGACCGGAAAGTGGTGAAAATAAAGATTTTTATGTGTGACATTACAGTAATGGGAACTTTACAGAATCATTTAACAAAACACCCAAGTGGCTGCCCTTGTGAAACTATTTGTGTGTCATCTTTCTCTTACACGTGCTTCTACAAGCTGCTACCCCGTGGCCTCAGCAAGGTAGAGGCTGCCTGGTCACTTCCCTGCTGCGACTGTTTAGATGCTTTTGACAGACGTCCTCTGGGTTTTGGAGCCTCTGATGGTCCCGCTAAAGTCTGCTCCTCCTGCAACTGTGCAGGGGCAGAATCGGCCATCGCGATCTGAGGAGGCATCTGGGGGTCTGACTGAGGGGGTGGCAACGAGGGAGAAGTGTGAGCACTTTGAGAGGAGCCCCCACTTCCATGTCCCCTCTCACCATCATCCTTCTCATGGGCCACCCGCACTTCCCTGCTAGCAAGGAACTGGAGAGCACCTTGCTGCACATCAGTGGGGCCATGAGGACCCACTTCTACATTGACATCCCTCCTAGAGAGGAGGTCCATGCGCCTCTACCATCTATTCACCATAGAGACCTTGTGCTTCTGTGAGTGGGGCATTAGCTGATGGACCTGTGGGAGAGTAAAGAGATGAGTTAGATATGCCATATGAAGAATGGGTACACATACCATTATGCACATTATGACCATTCGGTGGCTGCTGACATCAGTCCCCCTATGACTGACTGATGTATGTCATGTAGCTGTATGAGATGTAATTCTGTCACCAGGTTGCTGAGATGTCCCCCTCTCTCCATCTCCCACCTCCAGCTGCTCAGCGACTCCAGAAACTTCCAAGGCAGCCTCCTCTGCTGATGTTAGGGTCGCCAATGGTGGCGTTCCACCTCCGGTTCTATCCCTCTCCCTCTTATTGTGGGCTCTCTTTTCCTGTAAGGAGAGAAAGAAGAGAAGGTTGAATGAGTGTGATGCAATGACTGTAAGGAATGGATGGGTTACATCTTTGGATGGGTTGATGAGCTGGAGTCCGAGCTTCAGACACTGCGATACATTAGGGAGGGGGAGCGTTACCTGGACACTAAGTTCCAGGAGGCAGTCACACCCACTAGATTAATTACTTCCAATTTGGCCCATGGTCAGGGACAGGAGGGTGTGACTACAAGCGAGGCAGGTATTGGGATCCAGGAGGTAGTGATGGAGGAGCCTCAGCCCTTGGCCTTGTCCAACAGGTACGAGATTCTTGCTCCCCGTGTGGACGAGGGCAGGGAGGATGAGCAATCTGACCACAGTACCGTGGTACAGGGAGCCATTCAAGTGGCCGGGGCGGGGGGGGGGGGGGGCGGTGGCGGGGGGAGTAAAAAGAAATGTTGTAGTGATAGGGGACAGTCTAGTTCGGGGGATAGATACTGTTCTCTGCAGCCGAGAGCATGAGTCCCGAAGGCTGTGTTGCCTGCCCGGTGCCAGGGTTAAGGACATCTCCTCTGGGCTGGAGAGAAACTTGGAGTGGGAGGGGGAGGATCCAGTTGTCATGGTCCACGTAGGTACCAATGACATAGGTGGAACAAAAAAAAGGTTCTGCTGAGAGAGTATGAGCAGCTAGGGGCTAAATTAAAAAGCAGAACCACAAAGGTAATAATCTCTGGATTACTACCTGAGCCACGAGCGATTTTGCATAGGGTAAATAAGATCAGAGAAATGAACGAGTAGCTCAAAGACTGGTGTGGGAGAAATGGGTTTTGATTTGTGGGGCACTGGCACCAGTACTGGGATAAGAGGGAGCTGTTCCGCTTGGACAGGCTTCACTTGAACCATGCTGGGGCTAGAGTCCTGGCAAATCGAATAACTAGGGCTTTAAACTAAATAGTGGGGGGGGGGGGGGGGGGGGGGGAGAGTCCAGGTGAGCGGGAATTTAAAAAGTCAATGAGAAATGAGAAAGCAATAGAGCAGGATAGAGATGGGGGAAATAATAACCAGAGTGTGACAGGAAGGGACAGAGGCCTAGAAATTCGGTTGGTAGCGCCAGCGATTAGCGCCTAAAGAGCCCGAGAATTGGGGCGTTACCCAATTTTCGGGCGGGCGCAGTGAATATAGTGCCACCTCCCATATTGAGTATGATCTTAGCGCCGGCGCTACCTCTTTGCGCGCGCCCGCGGGCGCAGGCAGATCATGACGTCATTTCAGTGTGCAACGCCTTTTTTGCGCCCCGGACCGGATATTCGGTGGCGCCCGCAACCTTTCCGCCTGGCGCTATTAGTGACAGTTGGATGGAGCGTTCCCAGGCCCTTCTCGGACTCGGGGGGCACTATTTAAAGGGGACAGCACTAGTATAAAAGCTGCAGCCATTTGGGCTGGCCATCCTGATCGTTGCTGGAGAGAGTTGCTGACCTTCTGTTGGACAGTAATTTTCTCATTGAGCCTTCGGAGGCACTGGCACTGGCAGCTTGAGGGCCCGGCTCCCGAGCTGGTGATGCAGCATCTGAAAGCAGGGAGGTGGAAGAGTGGCTTTAGCAAAAGGATAGGTTGGCAGCAAGGGATGCCAGATTGCAGCAAGGCTATGACATGGGTCTACAGTGAGAAAGCATGCTGGCGGGGGGAACAAGTGGAAGGAGACAGTTGTAAAAGGTGAGAACCTTTCCATCGCTGTCGACAATGGGGTCGGTAGCTGCAGTGGTTACAGGACCACTCAGACGTCCTCCAAGAATCTGGTGGACTCTCTCCTCAAGATCCGTGAGAGTGATCACTTGTGGAGGTCCTCGACCGGTGCGAAGCTGGTCTTTGCCAATCCTCGCCAGCTTGGACTGCAGGGGAAAGGAGGGGAAGTTATGTTACCTGATGCCCTGAGTGATCATCTCATGCCCCCCATGGTGCAAGAGCCCTTACATGACACCCTGAGTCAAATGTGCATGTGTGTGCCCAGAAAGGGCCATGGGTGCTTGCTGGCAGATGGCCAATGGGGCACAGGCCACCCTGTAGCCATAAAGTCAGGTGCAAATGAAGGGATGCAGAAGTTTGCAGGAACAACACCCACCCTCACGACCTGAGTGAGGTCGTTGAATTTCTTTCTGCATTGGACAGGGCTCCTGGTCACCATGCTGCTGGAGTTGACCCTCTGGCATACATCCCTCCAAGCTCGTCGGTAGTCCTTATGATTCGGCCTCCTGCCATTGTCTGGGTAGAGAACATCTCGCCGGCGCTCCACTACGGCCACCAATTGCTCCAGAGCCTCATTGATGAAGCGCTCTGCTCTCTGTCTCACCTTCTCCATCTGGTCCAAGTTTTTATCGCCAGAGAAGGGCCTGCACTGATTCTGAGGCCTGCAAGGCGCAGAGTGTGGATGCTGAAGCTGACTGACCCTCCCCTTTAAGAGCTGGCCGGTGCCTGGAAGTCTCGTGGTCATCGGTAATTGAGAGCACCTGCGCTGAGCCCGTCCGCTTCGATATTGGGTTGCGCCGGAAGTTTAGCGCCTTAGGAGTCCCGTGTAATGCCTGAATTCGCGCCTCAATCACCTTTAGGGGCGATGCAACCCAATATCGCGCCAGGTGGCGATAAGTTGCGTCTGGCTATAAACTTTGCGCTGCGCCAATTCTAACGGCCCAAGCGGGGCTATACCCAATTTCTAGGCCAGAATGTTTAAAAATAAGAGTGCAACAGAAAATGGGGCCAAAACAAGGAGAAATGGTAAAAAGACAAAGTTAAAAGCTCTATATCTGAATGCATGCAACATTTGTAAAAAGATAGATGAGTTGACAGCACAAATAGATACAAATGGGTATGATCTGATCGCCATTACAGAGACATGGTTGCAAGGTGACCTGGGCTGGGAACTGAATATTCCAGGGTATTTGACAATTCGGAAGGATAGACAGAAAGGAAAGGGAGGTGGGGTGGCTTTGCTGGTAAAGGATGGGATCAGTGCAGTGCTGAGAAGTGATATTGGCTCAGAAGATCAAGATGTAGAATCGGTTTGGGTGGAGATAAAAAATAATAAGGGGAAAAGTCTCTGGTGGGCGTAGTCTACAGGCCCCCGAACAGTAGCAATACTGTTGGACAGAGTATAAATCAACAAATAATGGAGGCCTGTAAAAAAGGTACAGTAATAATCATGGGTGATTTTAATCTCCATATTGATTGGACAAATCAAATTGGCTATGGTAGCCTTGAGGAGGAGTTCATAGGGTGCATCCGGGATGTTTTCCTAGAACAGTATGTAATGGAACCAACCAGGGAGCAGGCTACCTTGGATCTGGTACTGTGTAATGAGACAGAATTAATAAATGATCTCATAGTAAAGGATCCTCTAGGAAAGAGTAATCATAGCATCGTTGAATTTCAATTTCAGTTGGAGGGTGAGAAAGTTGTATTTCAAACCAATGTCCTGATCTTAAACAAAGGCAATTACAATGGCATGAGGGCAGAACTGGCTAAAGTGGACTGGAAAAATAAATTAAAGGGTAAGACAGTTGAAATGCAGTGGCGGACATTTAAGGAGATATTTCATAACTCTCAACAAAAATATATTCCAGTGAGAAAGAAAGATTTTAAGAGAAGGGAGCACCATCCATGGCTATCTAAGGAAGTAAAGGGTGGTATCAAATTGAAAACGAAGACATACAACGTTGCCATGATTGGTGGGAGACCAGAGGATTGGGAAATCTTTAAAAACCAGCAAAGGATGACTAAAAAAATAATAAAGAGAGAGAAGATGAATTATGAGTAAGCTGGCAAGAAATATTAAAACAGATAGTAAGAGCTTCTACAGGTTTATGAAAAGGAAGAGAGTAGCTAAAGTAAACATTGGTCCCTTAGAGGATGAGACTGAGGAATTAATAATGGGGAATGGGGAAATGGCAAAGACTCTGAACAAATATTTTGTATCTGTCTTCACGGTAGAAGACACTAACAACATCCCAATAATCAAGGGGCCACAGGGAGAGGGCAACTAAAGACAATCACTATCACTAAGGAAATAGTACTCGGTAAAATAATGAGACTAAAAGATAACAAGTCCCTTGGACCAGATGGCCTGCATCCCAGGCTCTTAAAAGAAGTGGCTGCAGGGATAGTGGATGCATTGGTTGCAATATAGCAAAATTCCCTAGACTCTAGAGAGGTCCCAGCAGATTGGAAAACTGAAAATGTAACACCCCTATTTAAGAAAGGAGGGAGACAGAAAGCAGGAAACTATAGACCAGTTAGCCTAACATCTGTCGTTGGGAAATTGCTGGAGTCCTTCATTAAGGAAGTAGTAGCAGGGCATTACAGTTTTGGTCTCCTTATTTAAGGATATACTTGCATTGGAGGCAGTTCAGAGACGATTCACTAGGTTAATTCCAGAGATGAGGGGTTTGACTTATGAGGAAAGGTTGAATAGGTTGGGCCTATACTCATTGGAATTTAGAAGAATGAGAGGTGATCTTATTGAAACATATAAAATACTGAGGGGGCTCGACAAGGTAGATGCAGAGAGGATGTTTCCCCTCGTGGGGAAATCTAGAACTCGGGGGCATAGTTTCAGAACAAAGGGTCGCCCTTTTAGAACTGAGATGAGGAGGAATTTCTTCTCTCAGAGGGTCGTAAATCTGTGGAATTCTCTGCCGCAGAGAGCTGTGGAGGCTGGGTCATTAAATACATTTAAGGTGGAGATAGATAGATTTTTGCAAGATAAGGGGGTGAAGGGTTATGGGGAGCGGGCAGGGAAATGGCTTTGAGCCCAAGATCAGCCATGATCTTATTGAATGGCGGAGCAGGCTCAAGGGGCCAAGTAGCCTACTCCTGCTCCTATTTAGATTGGGCCAATACTCTCTGGAGTTTAGAAGAATGAGAGGTGATCACATTGAAACATATAAGATTCTGAGGGGGATTGACAGGGTAGATGCTGAGAGGTTGTTTCCCCTGGCTAGAGAGTCAAGAACTAGAGGCCATAGTCTCAGGATAAGGGGTCGGCCATTTAAGACTGATATGAGAAGGAATTTCTTCACTCAGAGGGTTGTGAATCTTTGGAGTTCTCTTCCACAAAGGGCAGTGGTTGCTGAATCATTGAGTATATTCAAGGCTGAGATAGATAGATTTTTGGACTCTAGGGGAATCAAGGGACATGGGTCGGAAAGTGGAGTTGAGGTTGAAGATCAGTCATGATCTTATTGAATGGCGGGGCAGACGTGAGGGGCCTACTGCTACTCCTAATTCTTATGTTCTCATGTTCTTAAATACTACAGTTGGTGTCCAATGATGTGATTCGGACCCCAACTATATATTAACCCTGGTTAGCTCTGTTCAGTGCCCGGTACCAGCCTCGCCAGGAACATTAGTCTTAAAGGTGCAGAGGGCCAAAAAAGTAGGTAACTTTTTTTTTCCTTGTGGGGCCTAGAGGAGTAGGAGTGTTCCTCCGGGCCCCACAAGGAAACCTTTAAAAAACGGAAACCGAGGGCCCCGGGCCTCCCTTCCCCGATAGCGATAACCTACCCCCTCCACCACTTACCTGACTGCCGGCGACCACCCCTGCGGCCTACTGCCACACTCGCCCGACTCCCGCCCATCATCATTGATGTCGAGTTCGGGCGGGAGTCAGACCTGGTATATTTACAGGAGCCCCGGGAGTTAAAATTGCCTGGACCTCATGTCGCCAAACCAGAGTGAACCTGACGCTTGTCCCACTGACCCCACCCTAGCCCCTCACCCCCAGTTAAATCAAGGTCTCCAATTCGTCAGAAACCCATTTGGAGCTTCTAATGACCACTTCTCCACAGTGACGAAGGTAGGATTTGGTCATGGTGAGAGGCTGTACTTTCATCAACATAAAGTGAGTTCTCACTTTTCTGGTGAAGGTTTCCTGAAATTTAGAAATGACTACAGCAAACTTTTACAAATTTGAAACCAAAACTAACTTGCATTAAAGTGATTGTTTTACATTCTGTCTACTTGCACAAAAGGTTATGACATGAATCTTGTCATTCATGTGGAAAGACTTGGTGGCGCTGTCCAGGGAGAGTATAAATACTCGGGCATGGGCCCAGCTTGCTCAGGACTTCTTTAACAGGAACTAGTGAAGGACACAACTAGCTCTCCACGTTGAAAAACAGTTGATTAAAGCCTTGTTTAATACTCAGACCAAGTGCCTAGTAGTTTTCTTACGTCAGGTTACTTACCAGCATTTCTTTTATAGCTGACAAACCTATCTTCAACTCACACTCCACCGAACTAAATGATACTTCACAGAAAACTTAGAAGATAGGAGCAGGAGTAGGCCATTCGGCCCCTCGAGCCTGCTCAGCCATTCAATGAGATCATGGCTGATCATCCAAATTCAGTACCCTGTCCCTGCTTTCTCCCCATATCCCTTGATCCCTTTAGCCTTAAGAAATATATCCAACTCCTTCTTGAATATATTTAATGAATTGGCCTCCACTGCCTTCTGTGATAGAGAATTCCACAGGTTCACCACTCTCTGGGTGAAGAAATTCCTCATCTCTGGCCTAAATGGCTTACCCCTTATCCTTAGACTGTGACCCCTGGTTTTGGACTCCCCGGCCATCGGGAACATCCTTCCTGCGTCTAGTCTGTCTAGTCCTGTTAGAATTTTATAAGTTTCAATGAGATCCCCTCTCATTCTTCTAAACTCCAGCGAGTATAAGCCCAATCGACCCAATCTCTCCTCATACGTCATTCCTGCCATCCCAGGTATCAGTCTGGTGAATCTTCGCTGCACTCCCTCCCATGGCAAGAACACCCTTCCTCAGATACTTCCCACTATTAAACCCAACACTTGGTATTCCAAAGGTTACAACTGAAGAATTCATCATTTTTTTCCCGTATCTACTTTGTTAATCCAGTCAAGTAGGTAAATCAAAGCTGGATGTGCATAACTATTTCTAATAAAACTGATGAGGAGTCGTTGAGTATATTCAAGGCTGAGATAGATTTTTGGACTCTCGGCTCAAAATGCTAGTACGACTACAGCTCCGGCCTTTCAAAGAGCAGGTCTGGTCACCTCACAGTGCCACATTGTGAATGAAATCCGGACGTGATCTTGGTCCTTACTCAATGTGAATCAGCAACAAAGTGCAGAAAAATGTCAAAGTATAGATGCTCCCTAGACAACTGATGAGCCTTTCTTGTGTTTTACTGTAGGCCTAGAACTACTGCACAACATTGGTGTAACAAAGAGATATAAAGCAAAACCTGCATCTACATAGCGCCTTATATCGCTCACTGCTTGACATACAATGGATTTCTTTAAGGTGTGGTGACTGTTGTTATGTAGGCAAATGTAGTGGCTAAAGAATAATATGTGGACACAAATGTACTCTGAAGTTATGGAGAAACTCACCTACGGATGCCACCCCCCCCCCCCCAAGTGAACTACTCCTTTATTTAGCAGTATATAATTTGAAGAGATGGTATCACTTTTGTTTTCCTGTAAAAACAGTGTATTTCAGAACTAAAACCTGCACAATGTCCATTACTTATCTAAATCTTGTAATAAAGTTTAAGCTGTTCCAGTATGTTGAATTAAATCCAATAATTTCCATGGCCCTTAAAAGCTTCTATGATATCAATTGTGGATTATGTGGCATCATGTTTAAAATGTGCTGGAGTATCATAAACTGGTGACATTGGGCTGGATTTTGTCAATGGGGAGCTTTTGGAGGCGGGACTCCCACTTGTCGGGTTTTAGTCCCGCCTCCATTGACTTGTGGCCAACCCACGCTATTTTCCCTTGATTGACCTTGTTAAGCCCGCCCAGCGGGCTCAGCAGGCCAATTAAGGGAAAGCCAGTTACAGGTGACAGGTACAAAAGAGCTTTTGACAGATGAAATGTCATCGTTTGACAGCTCTGTGAAGCTGTCAAACACTGACAAGCTGTCTTCTAAGTTGAGTCTTTACTCAAGACTCAATTAGAAAGCCTTCCTGACCAGAAAGCAGAAGGCTGCAGCTTTTGACAGTTCAGCGGCCATTCTGCTTTCTGTGCCGGTGAGCTGAGGGACTCCCGAGACCTGAAGGGAGGAAGCCTGCAGGAAGAAGTAAAGGTAAGTAAAACTTATTAAAACACTTTACACACACCTCACACACTTACCTCTGCACACATGCACCCATTACTCACCTGCACACCGGACATCTCAGCCCCTCCGACCCCCGCAGACTGACGGCCCGTCTCGCTGACCCTGGCGAGGTTCGGAGCCGTCGGGAAGCCCACACTTCAGGGCTCAAAATAGGGATTAGCCAAAAAACTGCCTGTTAACTACCTGTTAACAGGCAATTAATTGGCATTAATCCCCTTCCCGCCTCGAGGATGCGGGACCTGGCATGGGTCGGCTACCCGCCTCCTGGCAAGATAGAATGGAGGCGGGTTGGGCACCCGCCCCCAAATTCTGCCATTTTCCTGGCAGTCCCGCCTCCAAACCCGCCTCCCCAGGGCTGGCTAAATCCAGCCCAATGGATCATGAGGTTAGTAATGAAATAACTGCATTTAAAATAAAAAGAGGAGAAATATTAAATAAACTAATCAAACTTGAAGAGGAAAAAAACCCTGGTCCAGACGGATTACATCCGCGCATTTTAAAAGAATCTAGGGAAGCAATAGCAGAGGCATTGCTACACATATTTAATAATTCATTAGAAAAAGGTGTAGTGTCCAAGGACTGGTGGATAGCTAACATAATACCTACATTTAAGAACGGAGATAGAACATGTCCAGGGAACTATAGACCAGTCAGCTTAACATCGGTGGTAGGAAAAATAATGGAATCCCTACTAAAGGAGAAAATAGAAGAACAGCTAGAAGCCAAACATATAATCATGAATAGTCAGCATGGATTTCAAAAGGGAAAGTCTTGCTTGACCAACCTCATTGAATTTTTTGAAGAGGTAGCAGACAGAATAGACAAGGATAATGCAGTAGATGTAATTTATCTAGATTTTCAAAAGGCCTTCAATAAAGTACCACATAATAGACCAATGAATACGGTCAGAGAATACGGAGTCAGGGGACAAGTAGCAGAATGGATAGCTGGCTGGCTTCAAGACAGAAAACAGAGAGTAGTGGTAAGGGGTAGCTATTCACAGTGGCAGAAGGTGGGTAGTGGTGTTCCACAAGGATCAGTGCTGGGACCACTGTTGTTCACAATTTACATTAATGATTTAGACTTTGGAATCAAAAACACAATTTCTACATTTGCAGATGACACCGAATTGGGGGGGGAGGGGGAGTTAATACTGAGGAAGACTGCAACAAATTACAGGAAGGCATTAATAAACTTGCAGAATGTGCATATAATTGGCAAATGAAATTCAACACAGATAAATGTGAGGTATTACATTTTGGTAGGAAGAATAGGGAGGTCACATATTACTTGGAGGGTGGGAGTCTAGGAGGGGTAGAGGAACAAAGGGATCTTGGAGTACAAATACACAAATCACTAAAAGTAGCGACACAGGTTAACAAGGTTTTCAAAAAAGTAAATCAAGCACTAGGGTTTATTTCTAGAGGGATAGAATTGAAAAGTAGTGAAGTTATGCTAAACTTGTATTGAACCTTGGTTAGACCACACTTGGAGTACAGCGTACAATTCTGGTCATCATATTATAAAAAGGGTATAGAGGCACTGGAGAGGATGCAGAGAAGATTTACAAGGATGATACCAGAAATGTGAAGTTATACCTATCAGGAAAGGATGAACAGGCTGGGTCTCTTTTCGCTTGAAAAGAGAAGGCTGAGGGTGACCTAATAGAGGTCTTTAAAATTATGAAGGGTTTTGATAGAGTAGATACAGAGAGAGTGTTTCCACTTGTGGGGAAGAGCATAACTAGAGGCCATCAATATAAGATAGTCACCAAGAAATCAAATAGGGAATTCAGAAGAAACTTCTTTACCCAGAGAGTGGTGAGAATGTGGAACTCGCTACCACAGGGAGTGGTTGAAGTGAATAGTATAGATACATTTAAGGGGTGGCTAGATAAGCATATGAGGGAGAAGGGAATCGAGGGTTATGCTGATAGATTTAGATGAGGAAAGACGGGAGGAGGCTCGAGTGGAGCATAAACACCGGCATGGACTGGTTGGGTTGAATGGCCTGTTTCTGAGCCGTATATCCAATGTAATCCATTGTAATGTTATGTTGTTTCTCAGTAAAACACTCTAAAGCTCTTGCAGTAATTTGATGCTGGCATAGCCCTCCTCTAGAATGGTTATATTGTAACATTCTAATCAGTGGCATGAATACACACAATAGATTAGTAGATGTGAGGAAAATCATACCAATCATGGAAGATATGAGCTCCTGCAGAAAGCTCCAATTGGAAATCTTAAACACAAAAAATGTTCATTCTAAAAAGCCCCTCTAAAAAGTTGCAAATGCATTTGAGGGTGTTCCACAAGATTGGGCCATTATAATATGTTTATAAATCGCTTGAGCTTTCCGACCATTCATCTCTTTCCTTGAACTGGCTGGAATTTGAACCTGGAGCTGTGAATATTTATTAAAATTGAAGTCAATGGGTAAAGTAAATCGGGCGTGGTGTAAAACGAGCTGCTGTTTCGCTATTGCTGCTTTCGCCGACGACCAATTTCACCACCACAGTTTGCATTATCTGACCTTCTCAATGTGGGTGGGGTACGTGTGTGCAGAAGGTTAACTGGATGGATCTAAGTTATAAAAAGGAAAGTAAAAAACAATTGTTCATGCCAATTTAAATCAGAAACTATAGGATCAAGAATGGAAATTCCCCAAAAATATTGTAGCTGTAACTGTTACACCTCTAATTTAAAAGAGAATTGACTATTATATTTAAGCTGTGCGTTTTGTGAGAATATGGGTGTGAAATTCGGCTGCTTTGCACCTGCCGTTAGCCTCTATGGGGCGCTAATGGGGCACAAATGGGTTTTTGCCTGGGCGCGGTGATATTAGCGCCCCGCGCTAAATTGGGCCGAGTTTTTGCAGAGGCGCTAAGAATTAGCGCCCCGCTCCTGTAGGTACTGCCCTATTCGGCTGCACCCGGCGATGATAACGTCATCGCCGTGCGTAGCGCCCCGGATGCAAAATTCGGCCGTGCCCCCTCACTTACCGTCTGGCGCTAACAACGACAGCACAGCTGTCGAGTTGCAGTCGGGACTTGGCTCCGTGCCAGCTATTTAAAGGTGCCATCTTGGGGAAACTTTTTTGCCGGCCATAACTCTGCTGAGACGTTGTCAGACAAGCTGCTGAACATATCCAATTCCACGTCGCTGAATCGAGTAGCCCTCTCCCTCTCCTTTGCAGCAGCCAGGGCACAAAGCTGTCTCAGTCGCTGAGAGCTCGCACTCAAGTGCAGCAATGCTGATAATGAGCAGCTGAAGCTTGAGATTGTTTTGTATATACCTTTAAGGGGGGGAACTACTTTTTACAGCTCATGTATACTGTAGTACCGGCAGTGACCACACTTGTATATAGCCCTGAGTAGTAATCTGTACAGTCAGTTCAATGGTGAGCCACGTTGAGTAAACACCTGTTGTACCGTTTCTGCTGCAGTCTGTATCTTATTATACCCAGACACAACATTGACGACGAGGAAAGTTCGAACCTACCTGCAACTCTGCATCACCTCCCGGGGATTCGTTCCTGGAGATCAGTGGATTGGAGGTCAAGGCCAGAGACTCGGGCGTCGACCACGGGCAACCGCCCAGTCATCCAGCAGAGACTCGAGAATTGCGGGGGAGGCTGTCGAGAGTCAGGTTTGGCTTTCCAGTTGAGGTGGTCCAGCGAAATGGGCTGGCAACAGGTAGTGTGCAGACCCTTCCCGGACAGCGGCGGGCTAGAGCCCGACCGAGCGGCACAGCAAAAGGCCGAGCAGCGTCGACGGGGGAGAGAGAGAGAGAGGGCAGAGCGCACAGGGTGCAGCCGGTGTTCAGGGGCCGAGCAGCGTCGGCGAGAGGGAGAGAGAGATGCGCAGAAACCCGCGAGGCGCCGCCATTGCCACGAGGACCACCGAGTGTGGTGTTGGCAGCAGCGGGGGAGGAAGGAAAGCACGGGAGACGCCATTTTAAGCCATTGGGAGACGCCATTTTAAACCACACCCAAAATGCCGAAGAGTGGCAGTATCACCGCATTTGACAATGAAGTCGAAGATTGGACTACATATGTCGAGCGAATAGAGGTGTACTGCAAGGCAAATGAGGTGTCAGATGACAAGAAAGCGTCGGTATTGTTAAATTTAATGGGTGCAAAGACGTATGGTTTATTACGAAATCTAGTAACCCCAACGAAGCCAATGGAAAAGAGTTTTGAAGACATAGTAACGATACTACAGGAACATTTAAACCCCACACCGCTGCTGATAGCAGAAAGATTCAAGTTTCACAAACGGAACCAGCATAAGGATGAAAGCAATGCTGATTATTTAACAGAACTGCACATAATATCGAAACACTGCCAGTTTGGAGCGGGACTGGCAGATACCTTAAGGGACAAGTTTGTGTGTGGGCTTCAAAGTGAAGGAACCCAGAAACAGCTTTTATCTGAAAAGGACCTTATGCTGGAAAAGGCTTTCAGCATTGCGGTATCATATGAAGCAGCAGCACAGGGCGCTGCAGAGATACAACAGAGACCGCAAGAATATGGCACAAATGAAATGTCATATGGAACAGAGAAGTGCTATCGCTGCGGCAGAACAACACACGACCAGAATGATTGCTGGTTCAAAGACAAAGTGTGCAGACAGTGTGGAAAAGTAGGACACATAGCACGAGTCTGCAGGTCGGGAAAGAAAACCAGCAATAAGAAACCTACCAAAGGAAAGTACAAGAAGGTACATAAGATGACTGAGAATAGTTCAGACGAACAAAAGAGTGATAACGACTCCGAAAGCAGGGAACTGAGTTGTCACAACGGAGGATCACCGAACCATTTGGGTCACTCTCAAGATAGCAGGAGTCCAGGTAAAGATGGAATTGGACACAGGATCAGCCCTAACAGTCATAAACCGACGGGACTATGAGCGGCTATTCTCACACATACCCTTGAGAGACACAAAAATTATTTTGAAGACGTACACGGGGCAAAAAGTCTACCCGAAAGGAAAAATAAGGGTGCCCGTTATATATAACGATAAGGAAACACCAAAACTAGACCTGTATGAATTGCAAGATGGAGGCCCACCATTACTGGGACGTGAATGGATCCGGAAAATACAACTGGATTGGCATTCCATACAGGCACTGACTGTGGCTGACAAAAAGGATGACGACGTCACACCTGGGTGACTGTCAAAGATCCTAACTGACGCGAAAGAAGTGTTCCAGCAAGGACTCGGAACACTAAAAGGCATGACAGCGACGATTAAAATTGAAGAAAATGCAAGCCCAAATTTTTTTAAGCGATCCGCCCAGCCGTCGAAGCAGAGCTGGAGAGTCTGGAACATTCAGGTGTACTGTCCAAGGTAGACTGGAGCAAGTGGGCTATACCCATCGTCCCTGTGATGAAAAAGTCATTGAGCAGCACGCCTGGGGAACCAAGGAAGGTTCGCATCTGTGGGGACTTTAAGGTAACAGTGAACCCGGTCCTTCACACCGTACAATATCCACTTCCGCGGATTGAAGATATTTTCGCCTCGCTATCTGGAGGGAAACGCTTCACTAAGATTGATCTGGCCCAGGCGTATCTGCAAATGGAGGTAGAAGAAGCATCAAAAAAATACCTCACAATCAACACCCATAAAGGTCTCTACCAATACAACCGGCTGGTGTTCGGGGTAGCATCAGCTCCGGCTATTTGGCAGAGGGCAATGGAACAAGTCCTGCAAGGGATCCCAGGGACCCAGTGTTATTTGGACGACATCCTGGTCACGGGCGAAAATGACAGTGATCACCTTGCCAACCTGGAGCAGGTGCTCACTAGATTGCAGGAATATGGGCTCCGAGCTAACCGCCCCAAATGCGAGTTTTTTAGAAAACAGATCTCGTATTGTGGCCACGTTATCGATAAAGAGGGGTTACATAAGTCCCCAGAGAAGATTGAGGCAGTAGTCAAGGCTCCAGCACCGGAAAATGTGTCACAACTGAGGTCGTTCCTCGGGCTGGTAAACTACTACCATAAGTTCTTGCCAAATTTGTCTACAATACTACACCCACTGAACACCCTACTGCAAACTGGGGTGCCATGGAAGTGGAGTGACGAATGTAGACGAGCTATCCAGAAGAGCAAAACACTAATCACATCGAAAGAGGTATTGGCCCATTACAACCCGGCATTACCAATTCGGTTGGCATGTGATGCGTCACCCTACGGCATTGGAGCGGTGCTGTCGCACAAATTCTCGGACGGCTCAGAGAGGCCAATAGCCTTTGCGTCACGATCACTAACCTCAGCCGAGCGTAACTACGCCCAGATTGACAGGGAGGCCCTCAGCCTAGTGTGGGGAGTGAAAAAGTTCAATCACTATCTGCACGGGCAGAAATTCACCTTGCTGACTGATCACCAGCCTCTTGTCTCCATTTTAAATCCGAAGAAGGGCGTTCCGGTGATGACTGCGCAACGACTACAAAGATGGTCACTTTTTCTAGGGGCGCACCACTATGAGATTGAATATAAGGGCACGAAACAGCATGGAAATGCTGATAGGCTACCACGCCTGCCACTGCCTACTGCGGAGGAAGCATCAGCAGTGGATCCTGTCGAAATATTCCATTCGACTATAGTTGAATACCTACCGGTAACTAACGCTTGTATCGAAAAGGAAACCCGAAATGACCCAACACTGTCTCGGGTATATGATTTGACGGTGAAGGGATGGCCAGCACATGGCGACTCACTGTTGCCAGCATTCTCGACAAGGAGAGAACAGCTGTCAGTGTGCCGGGGACCTTGATGTGTGGATCCCGAGTGGTAATTCCACCCAAGTTAAGGGATAGAGTGCTCAATGAGCTTCATGAGGGTCATCTGGGAGGGGTAAAAATGAAAAGCCTAGCCAGGGCTTATGTGTGGTGGCCGGGAATCGATAAACAAATCGAGGACCTGACCAAGAGCTGCTCAGGATGCCAGAAAGTCCAAAATGCGCCACCACAGGCCCCTCTAAACCCATGGGAGTGGCCCTCATCTCCATGGCAACGGGTGCATATTGATTTTGCTGGTCCATTCATGGACTCAATGTTTTTAATAGCCGTGGATGCGCACTCGAAATGGCCTGAGGTCATCAAAATGTCCCCCACCACCACGGAGAAAACTATTGCAGTCCTACGGACCATGTTTGCCAGGAATGGCTTGCCAGAACAGATTTGCTCCGACAACGGACCACAGTTTGTGTCCGAAGAGTTCCGGAGGTTCTTGAAAAAGAATGGGGTAAGGCATTACACATCCGCCCCGTATCATCCAGCCACAAATGGATTGGCTGAGAGGTTCGTACAAACCTTTAAGAAGGCAATAAAGGCTATGTACAATGACAACATTCTGCTGCAGCACAAGGTGGACAATTTCCTGTTCGCCTACCGGAATGCGACACATGCAGTCACCAACCAGGCCCCAGCCATGATGTTCTTTAACCGAAGGTTAAGATCTCGCCTGGATTTGCTCAGACCAAACGTACGAAGAGATGTTGAGAGTAAGCAATTCCAGCACATCCATGAGAAGCCAACAAGGAGCTTCAATGTAGGGCAACCAGTCTTGGCCCGCGACTACCGAACAGAAAAATGGCAGCCAGGAACGATATACACACGGCAGGGCCCACTAATGTACACAGTGGACGTTGGGGAGAGCATCGTGAGACGCCATGCTGACCAGATCCTAGAGTCACAGGAACAAGTCAACCCCATGCCTCGCCCATACGTACCTGGTGATGAACCCGACGTACAGGTCGCATCTACCCCAGAAACAGTAGCATCGGAAGCTGATGAACCAACCGACGACAGGGGGCCAGAATCGTCTCCGCACCAAGGGCAAGACACTCGGGAAAGGCGCTATGCAGAAAGGATCAGGAGGCCTCCCCAAAGACTGAATATATAAATAGACTATTTTCAGCTAATGTTGCATGTTAAAAGTGTTCATTGTAATTAGTTTGATATTTAATTGTTAAATGAGTGTTATGGTACTGTTAATCTAAAAGGGGAGGAATTGTAATGTATATACCTTTAAGGGGGGGGAACTACTTTTTACAGCTCATGTATACTGTAGTACCGGCAGTGACCACACCTGTATATAGCCCTGAGTAGTAATCTGTACAGTCAGTTCAACGGTGAGCCACGTTGAGTAAACACCTGTTGTACCGTTTCTGCTGCAGTCTGTATCTTATTATACCCAGACACAACAGAGATGACTTCCCCTTTTAAGAGCTGGAATAAGCTCGAGTCGAGGCTTGAAGGCTGATTGCTGAGCGCAAGTCAGCTGAGATTGGATAGCGCTCTGGCAATAGCGCCTCCTGCAGCGCTCCACTGAGACCATTAGCGCCTCATTAACGCCCTGCTTCACTCCTGGGGTGAAAACACCCAATTTTGCAACATTTCTCAATGGCTTTCGCCAAGCGCTAACTTTTCAAAAAGTTAAAAGTTACCGAATTTCGCGCCCTGGGTCTCATTACTGATGAGGATCTGCACTGCTCTTTTTCCTGATTCTCTTCCCCACGTTGGCTACCGGTGTGATATAGCTCCTGTGGCCCAGAGGTCAGGGCAGGCAGCCTGGTCCAGGGCATGGTCAATATCACTCTGGACTAATTTTTAGGCAGTGCAGAAGAACACTTGGGTAGAGACATCCCATTCAGTTTTTCCTCCATTATGCAAGGATACACCAGACCTCTCCTCAGCATCTTCCCTTGCAGCAAAATGGCTGAGATCTAGAATGATAGACACAGCAGAGGAACAAACTTTTATCCCATTGCTCCTTGAGCCACATAACAATGCTTACATACAGTATACAGTATAGGGCCAGCTCCCCACCCCATTTTATCATAACATTCTTTTCCATTTGGTTGATATTCCATTTTTTCTGTATATTGGACTTCCCTGGGCTTACCAGAACAAGGGTTGGTTAGTTTTAATGAGGGATATGTGATACACATGATGCCAGTGAATTAAGTGTAAATGTTGAGGCTAGCTGCAGCTATCCAGTAACATTTATTCTGTTATTGCTTCGAGCTAACAATCAACTAGATTATGAAATAAATTTCACATTATTAATATGTAACTCGAAGCTAACCCTCTTACTCATCTACCCTGATGAATGCAAGATATTATCATAGCAGTATTGTACGTCAAGCAAAGATTATTTTTACTCATTATTCTCTACGTCATATCTCTCGGTCTGAGGTTGCCAGAACAAGATTTATTTAAGTAGACATCTAGGCCTAGAAATTGGGTTGGTAGCGCCGGTGCTGAGCGCCTAAAGAGATCTAGAATTGGGGCGAAGCCCTATGTTGGGGCGGACGCTATGAAGATAGTGCCGACTCAGAAATTGACTATACATTTAGTGCCTGCGCTAAGTGTTTGCGCGCACCCGCGCGCGCAAGCAGCTCATGACGTCATTTCAGTGTGCATCACCTTTTAGGAGCGCCTGAGCGCATATTGGGTGGCGCCCGGAGCCTTAGCGCCCAGCGCTATTAGTGACAGTTCGAGGGAGGGCTAACAGGCCCTTCTTGGAGTAGGGCGGCGCTATTTAAAGGGGACAGCTCTAGTGCAGAATCTTCTGCCACTTGGCCTGCTCATTGCGATCGCTGCTAGAAAGAGTTGGCGAGCTAATGTGGAGCGGAGTTCTGGGATTTGAGCTTCACAGTACTTGGGACCTTCAACCCTGTCCGAAGCACTTGCACCACTACACCTAAAAGCCTTTTGACCAACTGGCATTGGAATGGGAGCTTGTTCGGAGGGCGACGGCCTCATCGCCCAACACTGTGAAGGGGCAGAGAGACGGCGGGAGAGAGGGCAGGGATTGGCCAGAAGGAGGAGGGGCAATCGAGGTCGGCCAATCCGACGGGATGCTGCGAGGGTCCTTAGGCAGCAGGTGACAAGCCTTGACATTTCGGAGGAGCAGTGTTAGCGAAGGCTCTGAATCTGGAGGGACATTGTTACTGATCTGTGCCACCTGCTTGGTCAGGATCTGCAGCCGCGTGAACGCTGCAGAACCTCTCTGTCCGTGATGGCTACACTGACTGATGGCCTCCATTTTTATGCCAACGGATCCTTTCAGTCAGCCATTGGGGACAATGCGACTGACGCACAGGCTGCAGTCCGCTGTTGCATCCGGCAAGTGACAGATGCCCTTTATAGGCGAACGCATCCATTCATTACCTTCCCTCGGACCCTGCACAAGCAGGCGGAGGAGGAGGAGTATGAGGAGGAGGAGGAGGAGGAGGAGGAAGAGCAGGCGGAGGAGGAGGAGGAGGAAGATGGAAGGGCTGCTGAAAGTGGAAGGTCCATACGTCAGAGGCTCCTCTGGACTCGTCTCGACACCCCTGTGGCGGAATGATGAGAGTCTTACCTCATGCGCACTTTGGATGTTTGAGGGCCTCTGCATGCCAGCATCACTGAAAGTAGTCACATGCACCAAGCAACATTGAAACTTCTGTTTATTGACACAAAAGTCTTTCATTACAGCTACACAACATAAAGTGAGCAGAAACCATAACTTGCAAAAAAAATGTGACCTGTTTGGCCAAGCCGCAAAACTCAACAAAAATCTGCAACTATAACAGCAGCTGAGGGTGTCCTTGAATTTGGACAAACAAACATCTCAGCACCTCCCTCTACAACTGGCCCCTTGAGGGAGAACGACTTCTCTTTCGCGCCCGGCCCCTTCCCTCCCTGCTGCTCCTACGTAATTGCACCCCAGTGGCGGGCTCATGGCTGGGGGACGCTTGCTGACTGTCTGGACGCGCAGGAGCCCCTGAGGTACGGCCTGGCTGACCTCTGGGCTTGGAGGGTGCGGATGCAGGATGCTTGCTTTGAGCATGGCTGGAAGCAGTGTGGGCTGCAGGTGGTGGCAGCTGCAATGCAGGCGTCCCAGCGCTGGCATGTGCAATGGTCTCCTGACGAGAGAGGACACCTGCACCATGGTCGGACGACACACTGGCTATCTGAGGGGAGCGGCTCGGCTCATCCGCCACAATCGCAGGCTCCACGGATTCCTGGCATTGTACGGGAGTGGAAGGGCCCGGGATGATCCTATCTGATGCAGAGAGGGTGGCTGCAGTGAGACATCGCGTTGCGTCAATCTGGCTGTGGAGGAGCCCAGCAAGTGACTGCGTGGCAACAGTGAGGACCTGTGTGCCAGGTGCCAGTGCTTCAGAGAAGGCCTGGACAGTTCTTCCCATGGCTTCGGACAAGGCAGGAGCCGACCGCTCCACTGCCTCGGACAAGCCCTGCACAGACCTTTCCAGGGATTGTCCGAAGCCCTGAACAGTCCTTTCCATTGCCGACTCAAAGCCGTGGACAGTCCTCTCCATTGTTGGGTCGAAGCCCTGGATAGTCCTGTTCATTGTGGCCCCGAAGCCCTGGATAGACCTGTCCATTGTTTCCCCGAACACCTGGAGAGTCCTCTCCATTGTTGCGCCAAAGCCCTGCAGAGTCCTCTCCATTGTTGCCCCGAAGTCCAGCATACTCCTAGCCAATGAATCTATTGACTCAGGCATCTTCTCCACTGCAGCCATCAGCTCCGTGTGTCTGACCCGGGCCTGTTTGCTCCTCTCTGCCAGGCGACGGACCTCATCTGCACTCTGTGCAGCAGTCATGACGACCTGCCTTGCCCTGCTGGGAGACGGTGGCCGAACTTGCCTATCCCCCCTGCGTTGCTCCATGCCGCTTGGTCCGGCAACTGGTTCATCCTCAGAGCCGCAGCCCTCCCCTCCAGGGGACTACTATCCCCAGTCTGCAGATGCCTCAGCTCCCCGGATTCTGCAACGGCTGGTCCGGATTCCTCCTGGTCCTCGCCTCCGGTGGCACTGGCACTGGCAGCTTCAGCGCGTTGAGCCCGAGTTGGTGCTGCTTCATCTGAAAGTGGGAGGTGGAAGAGTGGCTTTAGCAGAAGGACAGGTTTGCTGAAAGGCATGCCAGATTGCGGCAAGGCTCTGACATGGCTGCACACTGAGGATGCATGCTGGCGAGGGGACCAAGTGGAAGGCAACAGGTGGAAAAGGTGAGAGTCTTACCCTCGCTGTCGGTAATGGGGTCGGCAGATGCAGTGGTCACTGGACCAGAAAGACGTCCTCCAAGTATCTGGTGCACTCTCTCCTCCAGATCCGTGAGAGTGACCACTTGTGCAGATCCGCCACCGGTTCGACGCTACTCCTTTCGAATCTGCACCATCTTGGACTGCAGGGGAAAGAAGGGGAGGTTCTGTTACATGAGGCCTTGAGACATCATCACATGCCCCCCATTGTGCAAGAGCCCTTACATGAGGCCTTGAGACCTCCTCGCATGCCCCCATTGTGCAAGAGCCCTTACACGAGGCCTTGAGACCTCCTCGCATGCCCCCATTGTGCAAGAGCCCTTACATGAGGCCTTGAGACCTCCTCGCATGCCCCCATTGTGCAAGAGCCCTTACATGAGGCCTTGAGACATCTGTCCATGTGTGTGGCCAGAAAGGGCCATGGGTGCATACTGACAGATGGCCATTGGCGCATCATTGCAGCAGGGTGCCCGAAGTCAGCTGCAGATGGAGGGAAGCACAAGTTTGGTAAACCATCACTCACCCTAACGATCCGTGTGAGGTCGTTGAATTTATTCCTGCACTGAACAGGGGTCCTGGTCGCCATGCTGCTGGAGTTCACCCTCACAGCAACCTCCCTCCAAGATCGTCGGTAAGCCTTCTGATTTGGCCTCTTGCCATTATCCGGGTACAGGACCTCCCGACGGTGTTCAACTGCAGCCACCAAGTGGTCCAGAGCCTCAGTGCTGAAGCGCTCTGCTCTCTGCCTAACCTTCTCCATAATGATCAACTTTGTGCCGCCAGACAAGGGCGAGCGCCGAATCTGAGGCCTACAGGGCGTTGGGTGTTGAAGCTCAGTCTGACTGACCCACCCCTTTAAGAGCCGGCCGGCGCCTGTAGGTCTCGTGCTTTCCCGTAATTGAGTTCACCTGCGCTGCGCCCGTCCGCGTCGATATTGAGTAGCGCCTGACCTTTTGCGCCTTAGGAGCCCCGTGCAACGGCTGAATTAGCGCCTCAAGACCCTTTGGGGGCGATGCAACCCAATATCTCGCCAGGCAGCGATAACTTTCGTCTGGCTATAAACTTAGCGCTTCGCCAGTTCTAACGCCTCAAGCGAGGCTATACACAATTTCTAGGCCTAGCTACTGTTGAATCTTGAGATATATAAACAGTCAGGATTCCAAAGCAGATGAAGTGCCATGAAAAATTCCAGAATATAAATGGATTACGTCACTTTATTACTGCCCTATGGACCATCTGAGGTCTGGGAAGGACTAAAGTTTATTTTTTAAATCTCTACTTGCAGACCTCTTCATACAATGTCACCATCCGAGCTTGGAGAATGTGACGGCCTATGTGGGCTGGGTACTTCTTTATAGTAACTTTGAATCTTCCATAAACTTCCAATACTTGAAAGAAAGACTTGCATTTATATAGATCCTTTCATGACCTCAGGACATCCCAAAGCACTTTACAGCCAATGCTTTTGAAGTGTAGTCACTGTTGTAATGTAAGAAACAAGGCACCCAATTGCACACAGCAAGCTCCCACAAACAGCAATGTGATAATGACCAGGTAATCTGTTTTTGTTATGTTGATAGAGGGATAAATATTGGTCAGGACACCAGGGATAACTCCCCTGCTCTTCTTCGAAGTAGTGCCATGTGATCTTTTACATCCACCTAAGAAAGATGGCACCTCCGCCAGTGCCGAACTCCCTCAGCACTGCACTGGAGTGTCAGCCTATATTTTTGTGCTCAAGACTCTGGAGTGGGACTTGAACCCACAACCTTCTGACTCAGAGGCTTGAGAGTGCTACCCACTGAGCCACGGCTGACACTTCGAGCACTGTAGCTGCCAACCCACTGGAACAACAGGTAGAAGTATCCTGTGTAGATTTTACTCGAGGAACA